>NC_059211.1:42738025-43382747 GCF_020615455.1 Coregonus clupeaformis | reverse complement strand
AAGAGAGCCTCATCGAAATTGCAACAAGTGGTTCTGTGAAAATTGAATTTAATCAGAAGCCACTGCCAGATTTCTGGATAGGGCTGCGCTCAGAGTATCCTGCCTTGGCAAATCGCGCTGTTAAGACACTGATGCCCTTTGCAACCACGTATCTATGTGAGAGTGGATTCTCAGACCTCAGTAGCATGAAAACTAAATACAGGCACAGGCTGTGTGTGGAAAATGATTTAAGACCGAGACTCTCTCTAATACAACCCAACATTGCAGTGTTATGTGCGTCCTTTCAAGCAAACCCTTCTCATTAACCTGTGGTGAGTTGTTCACAATTTTTGATGAACAAATAAGGTTTTATATGTAAGATGGCTACATAAAGAGCAAAATATTGATTATTATTATTTGTGCCCTGGTCCTATAAGAGCTCTTTGTCACTTCCCACGAGCCGGGTTGTGACAAAAACTCACACACTCATTCTTATGTTTAATAAATGTATCGTATAGTGTGTGTGTGTGGCAGGCTTACAATGATGGCAAAAAACAACATTTGAGAGTGCGCTGACCCTGGTGCTAGAGGGGGTACGCAGCTGGAGGTTGAATGTTTGAAGGGGTACAGGACTATAATACGTTTGGGAACCACTGCTCTAGTGAGGGAGTTACTTTTGCGTCGTTAATATCAAGCAAAACTCGAGAACAGTCGAGAACAAAATTATATGTATTGCATACAAAAATAATGATATTGATAGCAAAACAAAATTTTGCCAGGAAATAATTTCTAAATGCGAGAACAAATGAATTATAAATGGATGCAAATGTTTTTTCTTCTGTGAAATACATTTTATGTTTTGGCACGTTCATTCAAGCAACATAGCACCATTCATCCCACTGCTGGATTGCCTCTGAAGCTAAGCAGGGTTGGTCCTGGTCTGTCTCTGGATGGGAGACCAAATGTAGCTGGAAGTGGTCAAAAATAAACGTGTGAAAAATAAGTGTCACATGAAAAATTTACATGTGAAACATCACTCGTCTGAAAACCACGTGTCTGGCTCGTGAATAATAAAAGAAATACATTCACATTTTTCAGATGTGATTTGTTCACACGTGTCCGAAAACCAAGTTTTTTCACATCTGATTTTTTTCATATGTTTTTCTTTGTTTTTGTAAGGGATACCATTGAATGGCCAGACTGAGCTAGGTGCACAGGGCAGATCTCTCAGCAGGCCTCTGTGCTGAGCTGCCATCAGACCCAGGCTCCGATCAAAGATCTGCAGTCGGTTTGCCATAGGGATCTCATTCATCACTTCTGTTTATCAATAACAATCTCATCGTCAGAGCGTAAAATAAAAATATAAACAGATCTGAAGTCAAGGCAACCTTTTGATTTTGATTGTAGGAAAATCAGAGCAATATGGAAAGGCAAGAGGAGAGAGAGGGCCTGCTTCTCAACCCCTTCCCTCTGCACAGCTTTTTCATCCTCGTGTTTACTGTAGTAAAAACGCAATAAGGCAACACTTGTTTCGCAGCTAGGTTAATGGGTACATTTAAATGAAGGCGTCTGTTTGGTCTCAGATCTCTATTCACCTGTGTATTGGGGTGGGGTTGGGCTGGAGAGACGCTAGAGCGCAGGTGAAAGAGGGACAGGTTTGTGTGGCTAAAGACTACCATTAGGGGCCTGTAAAAGTCTGGTTTGCACAGATGGAGGCTATAGCTAGGGGGTATGTGGATGGAAGGAGCTAAGAAAACATAAGGACATCATAAAAGTGGAGGCAGGGATAAGTGGAAAAGAGGGACCTACCTTAAAGTTTGGAGTTCACTCTAAACGTCATGGAAATATTTCAAAAATATGAACTAACCTCAGTGAAAGCCTAATTAGTGTTTACTTTTGCCGCAGGAATGGTTGGTGGAGATTCCAGCTCAATGTGTTTAATGAGAGCAGCTACATGGGCCAGGCAGGGGAACATCCATGGTTAGGAGTCTTTTATTTCTGGGCTAGACTGTTAAATAGGCCCCCATTTGAGAAGTATAGCACACATTGAAAATGGATTTGGCCTTGGCCTCAAACTGTTACAATGTCTTCAGGCTTTCCCCCGTAAACGTTTTGTGGTGTTATCATTTGGCTAAAACACATATGATTTATGAATGCCTGAAATGGAAGCTAACCTCTCTTCATTTTGACTGGAGAGCTGCAGCTCTACTTGAAACGTTCAGTTCAAAAACCAAACGTTATGTAGACGTTATATAGACGCACTGAGAGATTGCTGTACCCATGGCAGTGTTGAATTGCCTTCTCTTTTTGGACATTCATAAAGCCCTCATCAGATTGTCTGTCTTGTTTCCAGGCCTCTGGTTTCTATCAGGAGAGTTTCTCTCTGCTCTCTTTGTTAGCTTTGGAAGGTTTACACCGTAACTCTATCACTTCTCTTCCGCCCCTGATTGGAGATGTGGGTATGTGTGCTGTGCATTCAACAAGCCAAGACAAGGGACTCTGAACCCCAAAATTACAGCTGACTGTTTTCTTTGAACCCTGTTCAGATATAAAGTTGACATAAGCGGACATGAAAACACAATTTGCCCTGCTGTTACTGTTTAAAATAGAAGGTATACATCTGGTTTCCTCTTCTCAGTGGAGTCACTGCTTTCAATATATTGGTTTTTACAACTGTCCCGAATAGGAATACAATTAAGCCAGACTGAATAAACCTGAGTAAAGGATGTCACCACAGATGTTTTATTACGATTAAACTTAAAAAAGCATAAACCTTATCATACAGAATGCCCTCAAGGACATGATGCATATTTTATTTAATGCAAACAGTAGTGTTACTTTTCAAGAACAAAGGAAAGAATACACTGGCCATCCCGGATCAAATGAAACATCAGTGTGGGAGGGATGTTTAAAAAAAAAATAATATTTATCTGAAACCGATGTCGTCCGCTTGGAGCAGGCAGCCATGGTTGGGACAGCTGGAAGCACTTAAAATGTTGTGCTGCTGAGAGCAGTGCTGCAGACTGTTTATTGCATGAGATCTGCAGAGTGCAACAGTCATGTCCAATTATGCTCCCTGGGCCGGCTCCTAGGGCCTGTATTGGCTCTCTGAAGCACCTTCACACTCCGCTTTGCTCCAACCTCTGTGTGTGGACACCAAGCAGCCCATAGAGACTCCATTAATCAACATATTAACCCTTTGAGGAAAGAGATTCTAGAATGTTCTATTTGGAATTGTACAGTTCTACGAAAGAGATGATCACTGGATAGTTGATATTGGGACATTTGTATTCCACAAAGCGTTAAACCTCTTAGACACAGGGGCAAACATACAAAGCCAAAAGGGCAGCATGGAAAATGGCTTGTACCGATTTGAACACTGTACTACTCGCAATACATCTTTAACTCTGCTTATATGTGCACATTTCATTTTATTATATTTGGATAGATGACCTCTGCACACAATCACTCCAAATGAATTGGCCTTCATGTGCAAGCACAAGCACAAACACATACAATGAGGGAAAATATTATATGATCCCCTGCTGATTTTGTACGTTTGCCCACTGACAAAGAAATGATCAGTCTATGATTTTAATGGTAGGTTTATTTGAACAGTGAGAGACAGAATAACAACAACAAAAAATCCAGAAAACGCATGTCAAAAATGTTATAAATTGATTTGCATTTTAATGAGGGAAATAAGTATTTGACCCCTCTGCAAAACATGACTTAGTACTTGGTGGCAAAACCCTTGTTGGCAATCACAGAGGTCAGACGTTTCTTGTAGTTGGCCACCAGGTTTGCACACATCTCAGGAGGGATTTTGTCCCACTCCTCTTTGCAGATCTTCTCCAAGTCATTAAGGTTTCGAGGCTGACGTTTGGTAACTCGAACCTTCAGCTCCCTCCACAGATTTTCTATGGGATTAAGGTCTGGAGACTGGCTAGGCCACTCCAGGACCTTAATGTGCTTCCTCTTGAGCCACTCCTTTGTTGCCTTGGCTGTGTGTTTTGGGTCATTGTCATGCTGGAATACCCATCCATGACCCATTTTCAATGCCCTGGCTGAGGGAAGGAGGTTCTCACCCAAGATTTGACGGTACATGGCCCCGTCCATCGTCCCTTTGATGCAGTGAAGTTGTCCTGTCCCCTTAGCAGAAAAACACCCCCAAAGCATAATGTTTCCACCTCCATGTTTGATGGTGATGGTGTTCTTGGGGTCATAGGCAGCATTCCTCCTCCTCCAAACACGGCGAGTTGAGTTGATGCCAAAGAGCTCGATTTTGGTCTCATCTGACCACAACACTTTCACCCAGTTCTCCTCTGAATCATTCAGATGTTCATTGGCAAACTTCAGACGGGCATGTATATGTGCTTTCTTGAGCACGGGGACCTTGCGGGCGCTGCAGGATTTCAGTCCTTCACGGCGTAGTGTGTTAATTGTTTTCTTGGTGACTATGGTCCCAGCTGCCTTGAGATCATTGACAAGATCCTCCCGTGTAGTTCTGGGCTGATTCTTCACCGTTCTCATGATCATTGCAACTCCACGAGGTGAGATCTTGCATGGAGCCCCAGGCCGAGGGAGACTGACAGTTATTTTGTGTTTCTTCCATTTGCGAATAATTGCACCAACTGTTGTCACCTTCTCACCAAGCTGCTTGGTGATGGTCTTTTAGCCCATTCCATCCTTTGTAGGTCTACAATCTTGTCCCTGACATCCTTGGAGAGCTCTTTGGTCTTGGCCATGGTGGAGAGTTTGGAATCTGATTGATTGATTGCTTCTGTGGACAGGTGTGTTTTATACAGCTAACAAGCTGAGATTAGGAGCACTAATCTCAGCTCGTTACTTGTATAAAAGACACCTGAGAGCCAGAAATCTTTCTGATTGAGAG
This sequence comes from Coregonus clupeaformis, assembly GCF_020615455.1. NCBI lineage: Eukaryota > Metazoa > Chordata > Actinopteri > Salmoniformes > Salmonidae > Coregonus > Coregonus clupeaformis. The sequence continues at coordinate 43,377,874 of NC_059211.1, read as the reverse complement.
GGGGTCAAATACTTATTTTCCTCATTAAAATGCAAATCAATTTATAACCTTTTTGACATGCTTTTTTCTGGATTTTGTTGTTGTTATTCTGTCTCTCACTGTTCAAATAACCCTACCATTAAAATTATAGACTGATCATTTCTTTGTCAGTGGGCAAAAGTACAAAATCAGCAGGGGATCAAATACTTTTTTCCCTCACTGTACATAAACATGCATGCATTTATAGCCTATGTGCTCACAAACAACCTTTGTCTATACATTGTTTGGCTCAACCTGCATACGTGCAAACACAAACACGCAGGCACCATGCCTATATTTAATACCATATAGTTTTGCATATTATATGTGCAAATGGTCTCAGGATGGTTTTTATATGGCAGGCTGGTGCATATGGCCTTTTTGCTCTGTGAAAATATGGAAGTAATTAGAGATACCAAGAGAACATTGCTCAACGGTTGTGTTCTAAACAGCAAAGCAACTGGCTTGTGAGGTGCCCCAAAGGCACGCAGATGTGTATATTTTGGTTGTTGAAAATCAGACCACAAAGAAGGAAAACAATCAACAAAGCATAGTTGAATAAATGATTACTGTTGGTGGTGGTGTTTCACTGAGCGTGGAGACAAAGAACCACTATGGTTAAACTTTTATTTTATTTACGGTCATTTGTTCCATACACACGTACTGTATAGGCTGTTAACGGTTACGGGGCATACTGCTTGGTCACTTCTGGTACATTTATGTATACAGTAGTACTCACCCCTTCTTGTCTTGTCCCCTTCTCCAGGATGAGTTTCATCCGTTCATCGAGGCCCTACTGCCGCATGTGCGTGCCTTCGCCTACACCTGGTTCAACCTGCAGGCGCGCAAACGCAAGTACTTCAAGAAGCACGAGAAGAGGATGACCAAGGAGGAAGAGCGGGCGGTGAAGGACGAGCTGCTTGGAGAGAAGCCCGAGGTCAAGCAGAAGTGGGCGTCGCGGCTGCTGGCCAAACTCCGCAAGGACATCCGGCCCGAGTGCCGTGAGGACTTTGTGCTGTCCATCACGGGGAAGAAGCCCCCCTGCTGCGTCCTCTCCAACCCTGACCAGAAGGGCAAGATGAGGAGGATCGACTGCCTGCGCCAAGCCGACAAGGTATGGAGGCTGGACCTGGTCATGGTCATCCTGTTCAAGGGAATCCCGCTGGAGAGCACGGACGGAGAGCGCCTGGTCAAGGCGGGGCCGTGCAACAACCCCATCCTCTGTGTCCAGCCACACCACATCAGCGTCTCGGTCAAGGAGCTGGACCTCTACCTGGCCTACTTCGTACAGGAGAGAGGTACGTGCACTGCCCTCACACTCACACTCACACACATTCTCACAGACTCTTTATAGTCTTTATCATCATATCACAAGTTAGTCAACTGTTGACCATTTAGAATAGTTCATATATTTCCCCCCCATACAGTAACGGCAAATCAGTCTTAGAATTTTGACACCTATGTGTTTTACTAGGAACAGACAATAGGAAGGAAGTATCCTTATGCGTCAGTGACATGTCAGAGCTGCAGTAAGGCTCTGTAGGAGGAAGTCTACTTAGATGCTGTGTCATAGTGAAGACTCAGTGGATGATCAGGCCTGTCCAGGTGTGGTGTTGTAAACGCACACATCCTGCAGCAGCAGACCTGGCACCGTGCTCTGTGACCTTTTAAACAACTGTTTTACTGTCAGTCACACAGCGCTGAGCTGTAGAAGTTAGTTTGTCTTGGAAGGAGAGAGATGGACCGTTAGCGAGAGGAAGAGAGAGAGAGAGAGAAAGAAAAAGTCCTGACAGTGTAAATCATTTTAAATGAGCATGGGTTTCGAACGCCAGCCTCAGAGATGTGTTAAAAGTTACAGTGTTGTATAAAAGGGTGTAGCCTGGTAGTTAGCGGGGAAAGCTGGGCGCCAGCTGATGCACAGGCAGGCGGGCTGTCTCTTAGGGCTGGAGCCAGCAGACATCAGCCAAGACCTCTCTCTGCATCTCCACTGCTACTTGGCTCATCCTCTGATGGGGCAGCTCTTCCCTGGCCCCTGCCGTGGGTCCCGATCAGCCTGCCAGGCCACCCCACATAATCCACAAACAGTAGGATAGACACACAATGGGCCTGTGTGCCCACTATTAAGGCGAATAGGCTGTTCTATTAGGCGTATTTAGTGGCAGGGAGGAGCACAGCCTGTCATCAAATAAAATGATCATAAAAACAGAATAATCTGCTACTGTAAGCCCCTGTTACAATGCAAACGGTTTTGAAATATTATGGGAACAATTGGCGTCCGTATGCAGTTAAAATAATAATTTAGCTGTTTTAAATACTGAACGCTGGGAATCAGCATTGCAGAAGACCCTCCTCAGCCCCTCTGTGTGTGAGTTGACCCCAGCAAACAGACAGGGTCTTCTCCGTGGCGTGTGTGTGTGCGGGAGCAGTGAAGTGTGTGTTTATGAGTGCATTTGAGAGGTCAGTGTGTCAGGATGATGTAAAGCGAGTGTGAGGGGGTGATTGTGTGTGTATATATATGAGTGTGTGTGTGGCAAGGGTGAAATTGTGGTGTAGATATTTAAAATGCATTTCCTCCAATTCTACACACTTTGACATTACTTATTATGCTTCTCTTGAGGGGTATTTTGAGAGCAAGTAGAGGGGTATTTAGAAAAACAGTAAGTGGAAGGATAAGTGAAAGACCCCCCAAAAAAAAAAAAAAATCACATTGAGGGGGGAAAACAGCTAACTTGCTGCATTTCAGCACATTTTGCCATAGGGCACAGAGAACAATTTGCAGTTTTATAATGCTATTCTACACATTTTGTCATGAGTCTGAGAGAACATTTTACAGTTTTAAAGCTAATTTCCTGCTACTCTACACATTTTGCCATGAGGCTGAGAGAAAATGTTGCGATTTTAAAGTAACTGTAAAATGTAAATGTGAATATACTCATATTTGTGGCCAAAGCATAAATTGAAGAAGAAAAAAAAAACACTTCAAAAACCCACCTCAAACTTGTATCTCAAACAGACCGTTTAAAAAATGCTTGCTATTTCCTCAAGAGGATGATGTCATTAATATTTTTTATGACCAGTATACACCCACACCATTATGTTGTTGGGGTACGCCCACACCATTCCAACACAGAAAAGCTTATTTTTAACATACGTAATAAAAAATATTGGAAGGAAAACAATTTCACTCATTGTGAAATAGTTGTAATACATTTGAGGTTATATTTCATAGAAATCTGGAAACACCGGACAGTTACTTTAAACGTTGACACAAATAACGGCTTTAAACTGTATAACTGATCAATGCACCATCATACCAGGTCATTGAAATAAAAATAAAAATAAAATAATTGATGAATAAGATATTTGGCTACGGAAGTGCCTTTTCCTACTGATCTCTACAGCAGGGATCATCAACTAGATTCAGCCGCGGGCAGATTTTTTTTCTTGACCCGATGTTAAGGGGACCGGAACATCAGGGGGCCGATGGTCATGACCATACACTGAGTGTACAAAACATTTAAGAAACACCTTCCAAACATGCTGACCACACCGCCCGTGTTGCGTGCGTGAGCGTTGCAAAAATAAATGTACACATACTTGTTATTCAATCATTTCATCCAAACTGCTCACACGCCTCAACGAGCGTCTGTAGCCAGGCGCTAAAATAGAACTTGATTCTATTTTTGACACTTGACGCGCTGCAAGTCCCGCCTCTCCCATCTCCTCATTGGTTTTTAGGAGCATATACCCACGTGGGTCATTGAAAGATTAACTGAGGTCCACACTCCAGTCAAAGTTGGTTGCCAACCGCCATATAAAGTCCACAGAAGAAGAATACTGAAGGAGGAGAAATTACTAAAAACTAACTAGGTTTCCCCTTTTATCTGTGGATTAATTGTTGGAGTAGAGAACACACGATTTTGTGTGACTCAAAATGGGTAACAATTCTACAAAGATCTAGAAAAAAAGGACCTTGTGCATTTCAAGGAAAATAACAAGCCAATGTTTATATCCCAGGACAAATTAGCTAGCAACAGCTAACTAGCTAAATGTCCATTAATGTTTCATGTGTTTCGACCTGTCCCCAAATTAATATAGTTGGTTCAGAGTTTGTTTTGATATCTCAACCTGCGTGTTCTGATCGTGTCTGGACTCTACAAGGTATCGAAAGCGGTCCACAGGGATACTGGCCCATGTTGACTCCAATGCTTCCCACAGTTGTGTCAAGTCCTTTGGGTGGTGAATCATTCTTGATACACACGGGAAACTGTTGATTGTGAAAATCCCGGCAGCGTTGCAGTTCATGACACAAACTGGTGTGCCTAGCACCTACTACCATACCCTGTTCAAAGGCACTTAAATCGTTTGTCTTGCCCATTCACCCTCTGAATGACACACATACACAATCCACATCTCAATTGTCTCAAGGTTTAAAAAGTATTCTTTAACCTGTCTCCTCCCCTTCATCTACACTGATTGAAGTGGATTTAACAAGTGACATCAATAAGGGATCATAGCTTTCACCTGGATTCACCTGGTCAGTCGATGTCATGGAAAGAGCAAATGTTTTGTACAGTCAGATTATATCTCTATTATGCGTGGAAATATTTTGGAACAGATTTCCAAAATTAACATCACTTGGAGCTGATTTGCTGGTGTTCAATGTTTTTATGTAGATAGCCCTATTTGGTAAAAGACCAAGTCCATATTATGGCAAGAACAGCTCAAATAAGCAAAGAGAAATGACAGTACATCATTACTTTAAGACATGAAGGTCAGTCAATACGGAATATTTCAAGAACTTTGAATGTTTCTTCAAGTGCAGTCGCAAAAACCATGAAGCACTATGATGAAACTGGCTCTCATGAGGACCGCCACAGGAATGGAAGACCCAGAGTTACCTCTGCTGCAGAGGATAAATTCATTAGAGTTACTAGTCTCAGAAATTGCAGAAATTCACGGAGTTCAAGTAACAGACACATCTCAACATCAACTGTTCAGAGGAGACTGCGTGAATCAGGCCTTCATGGTCGAATTGCTGCAAAGAAACCACTACTAAAGGACACCAATAAGAAGAAGAGACTTGCTTGGGCCAAGAAACACGAGCAATGGACATTAGACCAGTGGAAATGTGTCCTTTGGTCTGGAGTCCAAATTTGAGATATTTGGTTCCAACCACCGTGGCTTTGTGAGACGCGGTGTGGGTGAACTGATGATCTCCACATGTGTATTTCCCACCGTAAAGCATGGAGGAGGAGGTGTTATGTTGTGGGGCTGCTTTGCTGGTGACACTGTCTGTGATTTATTTAGAATTTAAGGCACACTTAAACAGCATGGCTACCACAGCATTCTGCAGCGATACGCCATCCCATCTGGTTTGGGCTTAGTGGGACTATCATTTGTTTTTCAACAGGACAATGACCCAACACACCTCCAGGCTGTGTAAGGGCTATTTTACCAAGAAGGAGAGTGATTGAGTGCTGCATCAGATGACCTGGCCTCCACAATCCCCCGACCTCAACCCAATTGATGTCTCCCCCCATCCCCCGTGGCAATTTTGCCTGTGTGTGTGCAGTGCGGTGGCCCAGATAGGGTTACTCAGCAACAGTGGAGGCTGCTGAGGGGAGGACAGCTCATAATAATGGCTGGAACAGAGCAAATGGAGTGGCTTCAAACACAAAGAAACAATGTGTTTGATACAATTCCACAATTCCGCCATTACCACGAGCCCGTCCTCCCCAATTAAGGTGCCACCAACCTCCTGTGAACAGCAATAGCTGCATCCCAGGGCAGGCTGTCTCCACAAGCCAGTCAGATTGAGACCACACAGCCCCGATTCACACCCAGCCTGTGGATGTTCCTTGCTATGCACACTGTCCTGGTGTGATTTTTGTGTGTGTGTTGTGTAGGCTACATTATCAATAATTGCTTTAATTTCCCTGAATGTTCTTAGCCGAAATAACTTTTTGCAAAAGTTTTCAAGTTTGTTAGCTTAGTTTGTTTTCTTCTTAATTATTAATATCTTGGTCTTTTTATTTAGGATATTTTTACACATTTCACTCTGAATATGATTGGCCTACTGTACAGTGTATCTGTAAAGCTGAAAGCCTTTCTGTTCTGGTCAATCTGCTGTACTCGTTTAGATTGAATAAACATGGCTGTTCCTGAGGTGAACGGAAAAAGAATGGCACTGGAAATTGTTTCTGTCCTCAGCTGTGTGTCTCTGCCACTGATCTACCTCTGGCCGGCTGGCCCCTCCCAGTAAATCCTATCACCCCCCCCCTCATTAGTTGACCTTCACCCTGAATCGTCTGGGTCACGGTGCTGCTCGGCCTCCCTATCACCTGACCTGCCTAATAGCCTACAAACCCCTGGCTGTAAACACTCAGATAAGGAGCTGCGGCTTTTCACTTTCACTCAGACCAAAGAAAGAGGGGGAAGGAAGAAGGCTAGTGCTGAGAGAGGGAAAGGAAGGAGGCGGGGGAGGGGGAGAGAGGCAACCAGTCAGCATTTGTTCTTAAAGGCACAGACCCCCCTTTCAGTTTCAAGGCTATGTTATGCTCTGCTTCCTTCAACAGAGCTCTCTCTCCCCCTCCTTCCTCCCTCCTCCCTGCTCTCATCTCTGAGTTGGACAGAGTGAACAGTGTTAGCAGTGTTAAGCCATCAAACGGCAACGCTGTGTGTTGGTCCCTGCTCATTTGCTGGCCTGTGTTTTGGTATCTTTACTAATTGAGCAGAGTGCAGTACTCCTGCATGCATTGGATCCTCAAGGACGATGCTGGGTTAAAATGTGTTGTTTGAGTTAAGTTTTTATTGCAGAACGAAAAAAAGTATTACCCAATGCAACTGTGCCAACTCTTTGAACACGTTCAACTTGTATTGTGTCATTCAGGATTTTCCAGATCTCGTGTTGAAATACTTTTTTATTAAACTCAATATGGCATAAAAGTTGTCATAATAGATTGTACGGTGGTTTAACCAATTTCATAAAACACTCTTGAGAGGAGTGCCAAAGTTCTAAGTGAGCACATACTGAGAAGCCGAGCTGTCTCTGCCTTGAACTGCCCGTGAACCCCTCCCATCTGCGGGCTCTTCCATCTGCAGCCACAGCACTGCACAAAAACAAATTGTGGTTGTGTGTATGTGTGCACTATAAAATGTAGCTGTTATCTCACACAGACTAAAACTACTACACTGCACTGTACTGTACAGTACAGTTGTCTCTGTGACCGTTGAACGGTATACCGTAAGTCTGCACCATGCACTGTGGCGGCTGCTGTCTGCTGCTGCAGAGATCATTCTCTCTCCGGCTCAGTCAACAACACGCATGTTCAGTCAACACAGCCACAGAGGAATGTGCTCCGCGGCTCTGGCAACGGAAATTTAGAAGGGGCGGGAGGAGGAGCGAGCCACCTTAGGTCAAGTTCAGCTGTGTTGTTTGCCTCTGATAGGGGGAGGTGTTCTGCTCTCGCCTTATCTCTTTTAAAGGGCTAGCGCCTGGAGTTCTCTAACAGCCAATGGAACAGGCTGTGATAGACACTTGATCTAATTATATCACCTTGGATGGCTAAAAATGGTACTGTGAGCTGCCCTCCATGTTTTGCATTCCTTTCCCCCTCTGGTTATTATCAAATATCACTGCCAGTAGTTTGAAGGTGCAGTAGTATGACTGATATGGAAAGAAACCAGGCTTGAACCAAGCTACATTCATTGGTAGACCACGTTGTTCAACATAGGAATTGGGTGGTGGTGTTAATTACTGCTTGATATTCAAACACAGAAGTTTGAAGGTAAACAAGACATTAGTCCATATTGTCAAATATGAGTTTGCCTTTTGTTTACTGTAAATAGAGTTATGTATCCTCTCGGTCTCTACCTCCTCTGGCCCCTAGAGCTCCCATTCCCAGTGGACAGAAATAAAGCTTGGACCTGAGCCTGGCCAGGAGTCTCACTTTCAGCCTGCTGGAAAATCCATGGGGCTGACCCCTTTCCCCCTCCCTCCCCACTCCAGCTTGCGCTTGGCTGCGTATGTCAATATGAAATGAAGTAGAGCAGGGAGTTGGTGGCTGTGATTCCACTGTGTTCACCTTCACAACCCTATATTTCACTATTATCACGAGGCTTCTACACTCACACACACATAGATACTGCCAGTGTGAGAGAGGAGATGGATAGAAAGGCAAGCAAGAGATAAATAGAGCGAGGGAGAGAGAGTGAGTGAGAAAATACAGTAGATAGCATGCGAGAGAAGGAGAGGGAGGTCACGGGTGAAAGTCAAAGACATTGCAGCGCTACGGTAATCAATCTAGTAGATCGATGGGCTGGGAGTGTGCTGGCAGAATGCAGGCGGGTCATTCCATGAATAGAGTACATTTTGGGTAGTGTAACTTGGTAAAAAAAACTAAAGTGCCATTAAAGTAACAGGATTGACCTTAACAGGGTTGAGATTTTCATCTTAAATCAGCCATTACTCCCCCTTGTGACAGGGGGAATGGAAGCTTGTTGTGTGCAACAGGGAAGTGCAATTAAATGCAAGCTTCACTATTTATTTATTGTTAAAACATTTGTATAGCCTATCTATGGGTAACATGGTTGACATTTTATGCTTGACTCGCTCAGTTTTCCATCACAAAACACCAGACAATGGCCCAAAAAAGAGTAGAACCAGCTCACCTGCTTTTACGCTATCATTTCAGTATTATATGTTAAATGTTTCTTTTTGAAAAAATTATTTTAAAAGGAATAGTTTCACCATATTAAAACAAGAGTTCAGTTCACGTAACAGGGTTGACCTTAAAATGAGGGACAGAAGTAAATTGATCACTAATCACATGACATTGATTATTTTCTTCAGAAATGACTTTGTCAAAGCAAGAACATAACTAGGGTTTTACAATGATGGTGAAAACTTGGCGATATTTTGGGTTAAGTGGATTAAAATCTTCCTAGAAGTCGGAAAAACATGAAGAGGGACCTGTCAAAATACTGATGTTTGGCACTTTAGCAAGTCTTTATTCATATTAAAAATCTGATTTATAAAAGTTTCATGTGGTCTATATTAAAGAGCCACTGAGCATGTCGATTGGCACGTGTGTTTTTCTGTTGCTCATTAGAAAAACTAGTTTTCAGTCTTGGAGGTGTTTCCTGACTGATTCCGAGTTTGGTTAATGATGTTTGTGCCCCATGAGACACCTCAAAATCCCCAGAATGAATCAAGAAACTCAAGAAATCTGTAATAAATGTTGATGTTTTTGCCAAGGATGTTTTAGTTGTGCAATTTTACATCTAACTAAGGTGTTTGGTGCAGTATTTCTCAAGTAAACAAATTTGTGACGGGTTGTCTTATGTAAACAAAGTCGGGATGCTGGGCAGGTCTGTCTCACTGTCTATGCTATTGGATAGAGAGCAATCACCGCAGTTGTTCACCCTATGTTAAGGGACAAATGTACATTGTCAAATCAAAACCCAACCTTCATTTACCCATTGTGACGCAAGGATGTGCCAAACTCTGTTTTAGAAGAGACTGAATTTATGACCAAAATTATCCTATTTACACTTTGTAGTAAATTTTGACACTAGAATAACTGTTTTTGCCACATAGGCTGTTTTCAAAGGGATTAGTTGCTGTTTAAAGGCAGTCGCTCTTTAAAGGGAACTTAATTTAATATAAAACGCTTTTAAAATTCAATATTGGTGCAAAATTTCTACTTAAAATATCAAAGGGACGCTAAATATACTCTATTCGTGGAACGACCCAGGCGTTGTGCTGAGTCTGGGCTCTGTGTTGGAGAGATGTCAGTGGACATGTGAGAGAACTCAGATAGGCAGGCTGGCCGGGGTGTGAGAGGATACTAATGTGCCTGATTACTAGGAACACTAAACAACACAGACTGACTCAATAAGAGATATGCCTGTATGCTGTGTCCCACAAGCAAATTGTTTTGTTGGCTTTTTTTTACCATAATTTTCTAGGTGTTTGAGTTTGCATAGGAAGTATAATTTTAGCACAGCAAGTGGTCTTGGGCATACATCAATATCTATTCATTTGGACTGATTGTTAAGTGAGGACTTGGATTTAGCAACACGTCCAAGAGAACACTTGTTTACTTGCCTTAAAATCGTCTACCAATTTTTTAAAATGAAATGCGAATGCTGTTTTCAGATAATGCATTTCAGGTTCTTGAAGAGAGGTAAGACACTTACAACTCTATACTTCAGAGTTTTGGGTCAATGGTTATTGCGCCATTTAAAGTAAGCGTTGACTGGTGATCAATTTCATTTGAACTTAGGCCAAATCAGGAAATAGGTGTATATTTAGAACATAATTTTTGGGGTAGTTATCAATAACAAATTCCACTCACCAAGCTCAATAATAGTTGAAGAGGCTAATGGGATAGAATTATATCTGACATTCTCTAAGTTGATTTTCAAGCAGAGCACTTTGACACATTGCTCTCTGAGTCCCTGTGCTGTAAGAGTGCTATTTAACACCCCCACCAAACCATTATGAGACTACATCCTCTATGCTGCTGTAACCCAACTCACAACGTTACTCATAATGTTATAGCTAACAAAGAGCTTACCGATGACTCAAGTTTTATATTAAATCCGCAAGCTATATCCCTGCAATGTCTCATTGAAGATCTAGATAACTTTTCTGGCCTCTCTGGACTGAAACCTAATTTTGATAAGTGTACCATATTACGTATTGGATCTTTAAAAAATACAACTTTTACATTAAGCTGCAGTTTACCAATAAAATGGGCTGACGCTGAAGTAGACATACTTGGTATTCATATCACAAAATATATAAATGAGCTCTCCACAATTAATTTCAATAGAAAACTAGTAAAAATAGACAAGATCCTGCAACCATGGAGAGGTAAATACCTGTCTATTTGTGGAAAAATTACACAGATTAAAACTCCTCAGTCATATCTCAGTGTACTCACTTACTTATGGCGTTTTTCAAATCATATGAGAAAAAAGATTTTGCTTTATCTGGGATGCTAAACCAGACAAGATAAAGCGTGCCTTTCTATATAATGAATATGAACTGGGTGGGTTGAGATTATTAAATATAAAATCACTAAACCTCTCTCTAAAAGCTTCACTTATACAAAAGTTGTACTTGAACCCAAAATGGTTCTCAAGTAGATTACTAAGAAAAGCAAATCCATTGTTTAAAAATGGCCTTTTAGCCCTTGTGTAGATTGCCATGTCTCATTTTCGATTAATTGAAAATGAAACCTTGTTCAAAGTATCTGTCTTTTTCAAATAAGCATGGCACAGCTGGTTACAAGTTCAATTTCATCCCCCTGAAAAGATAGAACAAATATTACAAATATTATGGTTGAACTCAAATGTGCTGGTTGATAAAATACCTGTATTTATGGAAAATATGTTTGAAAAGGAGATTTTGTTTTTAAATGATATTGTACATTTACATTTTAGTCATTTAGCAGACGCTCTTATCCAGAGCGACTTACAGTTAGTGAGTGCATACATTTTCATACTGGTCCCCGGTGGGAATCGAACCCACAACCCTGGCGTTGCAAGCGCCATGCTCTACCAACTGAGCTACACGGGACTAAATTGGAATGGTAGAGTTATGTCTTTCATGGAGTTATCAGAATTCTATGGGAAGGTCTGCTCAATCCAAAATTACAATTGATTACAGCATTACCACAAAAATGGAGGAGGCAGGTGGCAGCGGAAGGAGGTAGGGAACTGGTTTGTCTGCCAAATATAAAGGATCAAAACTGGCAGAGGAACAAAAATAGCATAAATAGGAAAGTATACCAGTTTCATTTGAGGACCAGGATGTTGACAGCTGTGCCATACAGATTTTTGATGTACCGATTCCATGGCACAGGGTGTATGACTTGATATATATAACGATGCAAGATTCAACACTTTGTGCTTTTCAGCTAAAATTATTGTACAGAACTCTTGCCACCAACAAAATGTTGAATATTTGGGGCATACAATCATCGCAGCTCTGCAGATTTTGTTGTGAGGATACAGAATCAATAGACCATTTGTTTTGGTCTTGCCCTCAGGTAGCCTGTTTCTGGTCTCAGGTTCAGGAATGACTGAAAAAGCATTACACTAATCTAAAATTAGAAATAGCATTGTTGGGAGATCTGGAGAGACCTGGTCAGTCAATTACTAATATACTAATACTCTTAGTAAAAGTAGAATCTGTGGATTCTATTCGATTACCGGTAGATTAAAATTGTATGTTAAACATCACAGCATAGTTGAAAGATATATGGGTTGTAGAAATCCGAAGAGGGTGGCCAGCAGAGATAGGTGGGATGGGCTGAGGGTTGGGATGTGGAACTGGAGACAAGTGGGAGTGGAGTTGCTGAGCGGGGGATAGAATGACGGTCAAAGATAAAAGTCAAAAATTAAGTCAAAATAAACGAACAAAAAAAAGTATGTTTGAATGACACTGAGCGGCAACACTGTTACATCCTATGCCTGTTTGCCTGAGGCTGATGCTGCGCAGGTGCTTGTACGCGTGTACACATGCAGATACACATACTCGCATTCAAACGCACACATGTAAATAGTGCCACACATGCACTAAAACGTATACAGTTGGCCTTGTTGTTTCTATTTTTTGTTTTTGCATTGTTTTCTATTTTCTTTAGTTTTTCTATTTTTACAATTTTTTTCATTTTGTTGGTTGTAGGTGTCTTGGGGGAAGGTGTCTTGGGGGTGGGGAATAGAGGGAGAGGTTTTTTTTTCGGGGGGGGTCTCGGATGGTTGAGGGGTAGCTCTCGGGGAACTGTGGAGGGGATCTTGGAGGGTTGGTGGCCGATAGGTCGCTGGTTCGGGTCACCGTTTTTACTTGGTGGGAGATCTGTCGACGTGCCCTTGGGCGGTGCGCTTGTCCCTGGTTGCTTCTGTGGGTCGCTCCGGATGGGAGTCTATTAGATGACTGAATGTTAAGTAAATGTTGAACGACTTCACTGCAGGTAGATTGTATGTTTTAATATTCAATAAAAAACAAATACCAACAAAAAGCAAAAACAAAGAGCTCACCAGCCCTAATGCCTGGCAGTCAGAACTGCTAGTGCTAACACCCTCCCTCCCCTTGCTGCTTTTCAGCTTCAGACCAGCTGCAGGCTCATATGCTCCCTAATTGCTGAGAAGGTTGGAACATAAGTGACTTAACATTAGGCTCACTCCCTCTCTGCCTGGTCTATCCCAGGCCCAGTGGTCTGGTCAGGGCCTGGCAGACAACAGAGCAGGGCTCCCCACCACAGCTAATTGGAGCTGAGGAGAAGTGGATTTGAGTAGTGATCCTGTAAGTAGGCGATGAGGCCATCAGTCTCTCTGGGAGTCTGAGGTTACCTCTCCTCCAGGTAGGGCTGGCATAATTACCATATAACCATGTAACCGACGGTCATGGTTGAAGACTGTCATGAAAATAAATTAAACATCATAACCGTTTCATTTATTGTATTATTTTGGAATGAACAGCTGACTGAAGACAGAACGGTTCAGGCATTCATGCGGTTGAGTCTGTTTCTGCGATAACATGGACTCTTAACAACGTGATGAAACTTTGCCACTTGCTGAAACAAGCAAGGTGTTGTAGCAAACGATGAATAGAATGGGCTTGGAACCACTAACCCAGGCAATTTGACTGGTAAACTCATGGGTACACTTGCAATGGCTGCCTGGTATTGTGATGCAATAATTTCCATGTTAATGTAGAATGTTCGTTCATTCAAATGATGTTAACTGATGTGGCTCATGCAATGGAATGTCTTTTTTGTAATCTCAGTTGAGTTAAATAAAAAAATCACTTCACGTTGCTGGGGATACTTCCTGCTTTGCTCCTATTGGTGCACTCGCAATGGCCGCCAGTCCACCCATTATGACATCTTTGACTTGAATGGGAACGCCCGTTCTATTCATTCTATTTCTATGGCAGCACATGAAATCAGGAGCACAGGAAAGGAGAACATGTGCGTATTCTAACGGTTATTACGGAGACTGCATTTGGCTGGCCAATTACCGCCATCCAAAATTCCATGACCGTCACAACCCTACCTCCAGGTCCCTCTATTCAGGCCAAACAACAAGAGGGAATCTCTTTCCCAACTCCCAGCTATTCACAAAAGAGAGAGAGCAAGCTTTTGATGTAGGGGGGAGGGGGGAGTTTGGCAGAGAGAGAGTGAGGAGGTCTCAGTCTCAATAAAAATATTTTCATCAGAATCGATGTGCAGCTGTTGTCATGCAGAAATACAGCTACATTGACTCCCCTTGTCCCGACACTGCCAGACTGTTATTTGGTCTGGTGGAGGGCGTCAGACGTCACTCGTCAGATTCCTGTCCACAGAGCCGTGTTACGTTACGCCTGTGTATCAGAGACAAAAGAGACCCACTGAGAGGAAGATAAGCCCCCAGTCCTCGAGCTGGAGCTGTTGTTTAGACTCTCATTCCAGTCACTCAGTAAACCACCTGATTCCATTCATCGTGGTTTGAAACAAGCTAATTCAGCTGGCCGCCCTGCTTCTCCCACTGTTGATGTTTCTAATAAAATCTCTTTAAAACCTCCAGGACCTTAGTGTAGCCACGGAGCACCTGGCCAATCCAACAGCCTCCCCAAACACCAGTGCTCTGATTGGTTTCCGTAGTGAGCTATGCCCCAGCCAAGCACCAGCACTGCACTGGAGCAGGAGAGACATTCATTTTCATTAGGCCTGGGTCCTAAAGGCTTACATTAATGAGACTTCAATGTAAAACACGTCTCATTCTAAGCCAGTGTTATTTTCAGTATATGTACATCATCCTCCTCACTGATGGGAACTTACACTTAAAACATTTCCCATTTTGAGTACATAGTAGTGACAATTTGACACACACAGTCACGTTGTTATCAACTTTGCACAGTGTATTCATATAGTAGAGGGACTGTAACCTTCTAAAGTGTCCAGTTTACAGTAGCTCTCTGTCATTTCTGGCATCACACTGTATGTGTACAGTAAACAAAACACTCATACACAGACACACCTATGGGACTCAAAAACTTAGTGAGGTTTCTGTTTTACAGAGCATAACTTTAAGTTGCTTTCATGCAGTTGGTGAAATGACTCATGAGAAGTCATAGATTTTCAGAGGTAGATGATGTATCTGCATCCATACGTTGTTGTAGATGGATGATGATACCTCAGAACCTCTTTGAAGCCTGTTGTAGGGGATGGCTAGGAGCGGGCCTCCATGCTGCAGTGTTGGTAGCGTTGGAGCTGATCAAAGCGCTGAAGGATAGACTTGACAGTTGAAAGGCAGACATGAAGGAGTGCTGCTGTTCCTCCCAGATGGAGAGATGGAACACAGGTCCTCCCAGAGAGAGACTTGGCAGGATCTCCCACTCACTGAGACCTAGCCTACATTCTGGCCTCCTTTCAATGCTCGGGGAGCAGCAACTCACACACGTGCACGCGCACACACACACACACACACACACACACACGTACACGTGCACATGCACACTCAGGGGAGTCACAGAGGAGCGTACATGCTCCAGATACCCATACTACACAATATATAAGATGTAGTGTCCATCCATGGAGATGAACAGGAGACACATCCATGAGATGTGCACCGTTAATAACAACAACTCAAAGCATGGTAGTGGAACAGCATACAGTATTACAGTTTGTTCCTCAGCTACTGTCTGTGCTGCTGTGGGTGTTGGCTTTTTGCACATTTGTCAGGCTTCCCTGACAGAGATTGAAAGCGTTAACAGTTTTGCTGCCACGCATACATGCCACTCCACCCATAAGCATTTGTCATGTGCATTCCCTTTGAATACTGAGCTGGTATTTGACAGTGGTACGTTATAAAAACTAAGTAGAGTATATTGATCACAGTATAGTTCAAAATAATGTTGCAGTGCTCAAACATTCCCTCTTGTTTTTGTTGGTGGAGAAATGCAGTATGCTTGTCAATGGAGGACGGTGGAAAATGTTGGAAACATGACTTCCCCTAGATATCTGATAGTTTGACTTTCTGTGAGTACGATGAAGTCTTTAGCAGATCATCTAATAGTCTAGATTTGGACAGATATGATACATTTAAGGCAAGCTATTTACTCTCCAACATGCCAGCATGTCTAATTAGTACACTCTAAATTCCTGGAAAAGGCCTACCTAGAATCAATTCATATGCTTAGAGTCTGTAAATGCCCATATTTATTCATTTGGTGGGAGAATCCTACGAGACCCTGCGCCTCGGCCTAGTTTCTTGTTGGCCTCATCTCCCTTGATCTAATCCTTTCTGCCCTCAAAGGAAGCAATTAAGACCCTTCCTTAAATCCCTGCAGTTAAACAGGGAGATTGCAGACTACTTTGACGGCCAAATGAACCATAAGTGGTTGTTTTGCAGAGGGACTGCTGTTGGAAATAGCAGGATCGGAATTTAGTGGAGGTTAAAAGGCTGAACTACTTTAAAGAGAAAAGTGTATCGGTGTTTGAACTGAAACTGAATATTTACTTAGTATTTTAGTAACGTTGCTCTGAGAATGTGACTGCAACTCTCCTGGATGTTTTATGAGATTTAGGTTTTAAAACTGGAAGCTTAATTTGGTCTTTTGGAAAGTCAAGTGTGTCTTGGGGGCAAGTAGTTTACAGTTTGACCATAACAATAATTGTTTCACGGTCGCCAGTTGTACGGTGCTTCCCCCGACACATTGGTGTGGCTGGCTTCCGGGCTAAGCGAGCAGTGTGTCAAGAAGCAGTGCGGCTTAGCAGGGTCGTGTTTCGGAGGACGCATGGCTCTAGACCTTCGCCTCTCCCGAGTCCGTACGGGAGTTGCAGCGATGGGACAAGACTGTAACTACCAATTGGATATCACAGAATTGGGAAGAAAAAGGGGTAAAAAAAAGGACAAACAATGTAAATAATTGTTTCTCTTTAGTGCAAATGTACAGTATGACTTCTAATTTACAGTCTGTGAATCACGGGGGGGTTCTTCTTTCTCTCAAACCATATGATCTTAGAGTAGATGTTATGTAATGGACTAAGTAGGCACTGACAAATTCATGTGGGATTGTAATAGCTAGGCTTTCTTCTCAGGACTACACAGCTGGCGGCAATCAGTCCTGTCTTCCTCCTTTCTATCTAGCTTTTCTCCCTCTCCCCATCTGTCTTTCCCTCTAGCCTACAGTAAGTGTGTGACTTCATCTGTAGGGGTGAGCCAAACCCGCTGATGTTACACATGATGCATATGACAAAACAGACAACATGTGTACAGTCAGAGTGATGTGGTCAGTCCCTTTATGGTAGCTGTTCACTAAAACCAACAAAGAGAAACCTGGCTGTTAAAGGCACACTGCAGTCAAAAACTGTGTTTTATATATACACGGAGTGAACAAAGCCTTAAGGACACCTGCTCTTTCCATGACATAGACTGACCAGGAGAATCCAGGTGAAAGCTATGGTCCCTTATTGATGTCACCTGTTAAATCCACTTCAATCAGTGTAGATGAAGGGGAGGAGACAGGTTAAATAATTATTTGTAAGCCTTGAGACAATTGAGATGTGGATTGTGTATTTGTGCCATTCAGAGGGGGTAATGGGCAAGACAAAAGATTTAAGTGCCTTTGAACGGGGTGTGGTAGTAGGTGCCAGGCGCACCGGTTTGAGTCAAGAACTGTAATGCTGCTGGGTTTTTCACGCTTAACAGTTTGTCGTGTGTATGAAGAATGGTCCACCACCCAAAGGACATCTAGCCAACTTGACACAACTGTGGGAAGCATTGGAGTCAACATTTTACATTTTTACATTTTAGTCATTTAGCAGACGCTCTTATCCAGACCTACTTACAGTAAGTGAGTGCATACATTTTTCATACTGGCCCCCCGTGGGAAACGAACCCACAACCCTGGCATTGCAAGCACCATGCTCTACCAACTGAGCTACATGGGCCAGCATCCCTGTGGAACGCTTTCGACACCTTGTAGAGTCCATGTCCTGACGAATTGAGGCTGTTCTGAGGGCAAAGGGGGGGGGGTGCAACTCAATATTAGGAAGGTGTTCTTAATGTTTTGTACACTGTGTATATTTCCACACTATGAGATTGAAATAATATTGTGAAAATTATGATAATGCCCTTTTAGTGAAAGAGCTGTTTGAAATGGCCGCTTGAAATTTCTGCCTGTTTTGGTTGGATGGAGTTTTTGCCTGCCAGGTGACATCACCGGGTGGTAAAATAGTTAATAGACCAATAAGAAAGAAGTTCCAAACCTCTCTGCCAATAACAGATCGTTTTCAGTTTTTCACTCCCAGACAGTCCAAGCTAAATTCTTGCTTGAGAAATTGCTCTTTGATAAGAAGCTCATTTTGTTTATTTTTGACCATTTTAATTTAAAACAATCACAGTAAGGTACTTAATTGTTAACCAGAAATGATTTGATATTGAGACAAAAACGGCTGCATTGGACCTTTAAACTCAACATTTCTGAAATTACATTTGGTTATGATATATTGTGCCTTGTCCGACTGTAAAATGAAAAAACCTTGCCAGCTCACCCCTAAACAATGGGAAACAGTGCTATGTTGCGTTTAACACATTTTACAAACCCAGTATCTTCAATTAGCATGCGCATCCTTTATTTACTGTAGTGTGATCTGATAAAGGTTTTTTTCTCCGTTAGCTGAGAAAATGGAGAGGGACAGAAAGTTGAATGCTTTAGGTTCAGCCAGGTTTATCTTGTCTAAATCTATAGATTCCTTTTTGCTGTCAGCCTAATTCACTGTCTACATCTGGAGAATTCTGTTTTCTCCATAATAGCTCTCATATGAGCCACAGCAGGCTTGGGCTGCAGTAAGTTAACCTCAGTTGACATCATGGTATAGCTCAAACCGTTTTCCAGCTATACACAACAAAGCTAGTGCTTGGATCAGCGTTTATTTATATTTTTCTCTGTGCAAGGAATAAATTATCTGTCAACTTAGATTTTCTGTAAGTTAATTCATGTTTAAACATTCACAGAGTAATGGATAACATATTTAATCAATGGTAACATATAAAGCAACAAAACTTGATACTTGTTTGAGGGTTCGGAAGAAGGCTGGCTTCTTCCTTGGGGAATAAACAAGTGACACTTTGAATAGGATGTCAAACTTTTTCACGTCGCCATTGTGTGTGTGAGATTAGTTATTTTACTGTAGAGGGACATTATCAAGGCAGTGAAGGCGTCCACATAATGTAATGTACCTACTGCATATCATGGAATGGAGAGAAGTGTTTCATTGTGAGTTATGGAGGCTGTTGTGTGCTTAGGGCCACCTGAAGGTCTTTTTCAGCTCATTAAAGTACACGGAGGAAAGGGAGTTTGAAACTTGTCCTTGTAATTATTTTCTCACACTGTATATGTATAAGTAACCTGTTTCTTTTCACCTACTCAACATAACTTGTCCTCCTTTGCTCTGTCTATCTCCCTATGTCTGTACCCAGGAGGAATGTGGTCGGACTGTTTGGCTGAGCGTGTTTGTGGTTTTCATTGTTCCAGGGTTTATTTTTCACTGCCAGTATGCGATACATTGTCAATATTGATTTTAAAAGAATGGATAAAAGTAGGGTACAAAAGTTAAACAAAAATAACGGGATACCGAGAAAATATTGTTGCAGCGGCATTGTGGTCACATTAATATACAATATTTATTGCATCAGCCATGCAGAACTTTATTTGTATTACAAGGCTCATTAAAGTCACAATGCTCGATATCCACAGTTCTCATATTTTTACAGTTCCACAATTATAAATAAATACTGTAGTAACACATGTAGATGCTGCTGTACAGTACTTTGAAGTAGGGTTAACTTTGTAGCGATATACCATGGTCTACAGTACCCACATGAACAGACTTGATTCAAGCATTTGATTGGAAGGAGTAACACATCTACAGTAAATGTCACATATTTGCACGTTACCAGTCGGAATAAGTAAACATCTTTTAGGGTTAAGCTGAGAGGAGGTCTGTGGATGAAGTGTCCTTGGTGGGGGAAGGGGGGAGGGGAGGGGAGGGGAGGGAAGGGAAGGGGTCTCTCCACTGCCTTCCTCCTATCACCACCTGGCATTAAAAAGTGGAACATTAGGGTTCAAAGATTGAGAAGGGTGTGTGTTCTGCACTTCGTCTCAGTTATCTCCTCCTATCATGGCAGTCTCTATTATCTCTCTCACTGAACACCATAGTGATCCTATTAAATTACAAGAGGGGATATGTCATAAACCTTAAAAGTTCCAGAATGATATGAAAATGGCAGCCATTGTGGTCAGGGATAAATCCAAACCAGTCAAATTGGAATGAATAGCAGTAGAGGCATAGGTGATGCATTTCCTGCTTTTACTTACACAGGAAAATAAAAGTAAGGCGTGTGATATATCAGAAATTGTGTAATAGAAATATTGTCAACCTAAAATATTGTAATACAATTCTAAATACAGTTTATACAGGTTTTATACCAAGTTTCTGTATACATAGCCTCTAAAATATATGTAAACAGACCATAAATGTATTCATGTTTGTTTTCTTGGAAAGCTGTGAGTGATATAATATGATACAATATCAGTACTTGTTGCATTTACAACCTGTGTAAGTCCTATCATCAACTGATTTCAGCCAGTGTATGACTGGATTGACTGCATTGTTTGTATGGAATGTTGGCATATTGGCAGTTCATTTGAATTTGTTTTGGAATCATTCCACTTAAACTGGCTGGCTAGCTAGCTAACAAACATGCTGTGTAGATACAGTTGAAGTCGGAAGTTTACATACACTTAGGTTGGAGTCATTAAAACTTGTTTTTCAACCACTCCACACATTTCTTGTTAACAAACTATAGTTTTGGCATGTCAGTTAGGACATCTACTTTGTGCATGACACAAGTAATTTTTCCAACAATTGTTTACAGACAGATTATTTCACTTATAATTCACTGTATCACAATTCCAGTGGGTCAGAAGTTTACATACACTAAGTTGACTGTGCCTTTAAACAGCTTGGAAAATTCCAGAAAATGATGTCATGGCTTTAGAAGCTTCTGATAGGCTAATTGACATCATTTGAGTCAATTGGAGGTGTACCTGTGGATGTATTTCAAGGCCTACCTTCAAAATCAGTGCCTCTTTGCTTGACATCATGGGAAAATCAAAAGAAATCAGCCAAGACCTCAGAAAAAGAATTGTAGACCTCCACAAGTCTGGTTCATCCTTGGGAGCAATTTCCAAACGCCTGAAGGTACCACGTTCATCTCAGGAAGGAGACGCGTTCTGTCTCCTAGAGATGAACGTACTTTGGTACGAAAAGTGCAAATCAATCCCAGAACAACAGCAAAGGACCTTGTGAAGATGCTGGAGGAAACAGGTACAAAAGTATCTATATCCACAGTAAAACAAGTCCTATATCGACATAACCTGAAAGGCCGCTCAGCAAGGAAGAAGCCACTGCTCCAAATCCGCCATAAAAAAGCCAGACTACGGTTTGCAACTGCACGTGGGGACAAAGATCGTACTTTTTAGAGAAATGTCCTCTGGTCTGATGAAACAAAAATAGTACTGTTTGGCCATAATGACCATCATTATGTTTGGAGGAAAAAGGGGGATCTTGCAAGCCAAAGAACACCATCCCAACCGTGGCAGCATCATGCTGTGGGGGTGCTTTGCTGCAGGAGGGACTGGTGCACTTCACAAAATAGATGGCATCATGAGGAAGCAAAATTATGTGGATATATTGAAGCAACATCTCAAGACATCAGTCAGGAAGTTAAAGCTTGGTCGCAAATGGGTCTTCCAAATGGACAATGACCCCAAGCATACTTCCAAAGTTGTGTCAAAATGGCTTAAGGACAACAAAGTCAAGGTATTGGAGTGGCCATCACAAAGCCCTGACCTCAATCCTATAGAAAATGTGTGGGCAGAACTGAAAAAGCGTGTGCGAGCAAGGAGGCCTACAAACCTGACTCAGTTACACCAGCTCTGTCAGGAGGAATGGGCCAAAATTCACCCAACTTATTGTGGGAAGCTTGTGGAAGGCTACCCGAAACATTTGACCCAAGTTAAACAATTTAAAGGCAATGCTACCAAATACTAATTGAGTGTATGTAAACTTCTGACCCACTGGGAATGTGATGAAAGAAATAAAAGCTGAAATAAATCATTCTCTCTACTATTATTCTGACATTTCACATTCTTAAAATAAAGTGGTGATCCTAACTGACCTAAGACAGGGAATTTTTACTAGGATTAAATGTCAGGAATTGTGAAAAACTGAGTTTAAATGTATTTGGCTTAGGTGTATTTAAAGTTCCGACTTTAACTGTAATCTTAAAATTAATTGTTTTACACAATATATTATCAAAGCAATGGCTGACCATGGCTGAGCTACTCTCCCTGAACAAAATGGCTGACCTTTTATACTGTCATAAGAACAGTCATGTCCATTCTAGTATTCTAATTCCTTATTTGGTGCATAACACAGTGAACACGCTGAATAGACTGAATAAAGGGAGGCTGTCTGCATTCAACTCCCATATGATCCAGATGTTCAAATTGTGTTTCCTGTTGAACAGAATCAACATTATTATTCCCCCTTCTGTTTGTAAGCGTATGTCTTCCTACTATTTTATTTCTGCTTAAACGGGACAGAGATTAAATGCCATGGAGTATTATAGTTCATGGTTCTCTGGAGACTAGAATAACACAGCTTTTGGGCATACTTTTTGTCACAGACCCAATTTTGTGTGTGTGTGTGTGCGTGTGCGCGCGTGTGTGTGTGTGTGTGTGCGTGTGCGTGCGTGCGTGTGTGTGTGCATGCGTGGGTGTATATTATGTGCGCATGCTTGTTTCTAATTTAAGACATCTTTTGTTTTGATCTTTATTACCCCAAAAAATAATTCATCAAAGATAAAGAGACGTTGATAGTGAGCAGCTGCCGGGCATCCTGCACCACCTGCTATTGATGAGACAAACAAATAAACAACAGAGAGAGAGACGAGAAGAAACATAACAGCCAGTCGACAAGGCAGGCAGCTGGGCATCTGGTTAGGGGCACGGAGGGAGGTTACTGGTGGCAGCTGTTCACTATGAACCAATACACACCTGGAGCCTCTGAGAAGGTAGGCAGGCCAGAGATGGTGGACGTTGTCAGGTTGGATGGTGTTGTTGTTGTTGTTTATCATATCATTACACACTGTCTAAACAGATGATGTAGGCCTACCTCATTCAGCAGAAGACAAAGGTCATAAGTACTTTCATCTCAGATCACTGCATTATGTCAGTTCAAGGCCTAAACTGTTTTGGAGTCTCAGCAGTCTCTGTAGTAAAAAAGAGAGCAAATACACTTGTCTTAATTTAGTATTTAACTCAACACAGGCTTTCACATTACATTTCCCCCCAACCCTAATTTGCCCACAACCCGCATCCCTCCCATCCAATCTCTCAACCCCCCAGAACCTCCCTCACCTCAGTGTTCCCAGCATAGTACCAGCTGTCTATAGGCCGCATGGAGCCATGCCAACAGTGGCAGCTGGTATCACTGGTGGCATTGAGACAATGACGCTGCCACTGATGGCATGCTTGGCATGCTGCCCATCTGCAACAAGAGGAAGATGAAGAAGTGGAGGGATGGAAAAGCAGCAGGAGCTGATCTACACAGGGAATAAAGAGAGAGAATGGGCAATTACATGGTTGTTTGGGTTTACTCAGCTCCCCCCCTCTCCCCTCCCCCCTCCTGATTCATTACGGTTTGATTAAAAACCTCTCCACTCCACAATCTACATCTGGCAGAATGGGGCAGCTGCCTTGTGTCACACATTAATTACAACGTGCTAGATTGGTCCATTTGCAGCCCGTATGCAACACGGTGTTATTGTTCTCCTCTCGTGTTTACGGCTTACTGATAATATTGTCTGCTTTGTCTGTTGCAGCCTTTATTGCCTTTATGATTGAGGAAGTATGTGGTCTATGACAGTAAGTCACAAGGCTTTGTTGGTGTCGTCAGGCTGCATTAAACCACAGTGCTAAGACGGTGCTAACTAGAGTTAGAAACATTATGGTATAAACATTATGGCTGCAACATCTCCTACTGTGTTTGAAATGACAACGGCCTTATGGCAAGCTCTGTTTGCCCCATCCCTTCCACATTATCTATTAGATTAATGATTAATAAAAACAGACAGGACATCTTCCATGTATCTTCACATCAATGGGGAAATAAGAATTGTCATTAATTTAATAGATAACAAATCGGGATAATCTGTGATTAGATCTCAAACAGCCTTTCGTTGTGTTGTTGGTCAACCAAAAAATAGATCTTTTCCAGCTCTACCACAGCACAGTGCCACAAAGTGAGTGGTCTCAGTGGCCGTGACTGTCTGAGTGACTATCTGCAGTCAGGACTGAGAGGAAACAGATTGATATGTCAGCCACAGGGACATAGATGGGGAGAGGAGGACTGAACAGGGGCAATGTGAGGCTACGCTTTAAGCAGGTTTTAATAATACATCTGTCTCCCCTCCCCTGATCCTTTCAGCCTCTGAACTCACTTCCACTCCCCAGGGGCTGGAAGATGAACAGTTTATTTTACCAAGGCCCAGTCCTGTTTATGCCTCAGGAGCTGCAGTATGTTATTGTTACCTTAGGACCTGTTGTGGGAGAATGAATCATGTTTAACTTGTTCTATTGTTAATGATTAGTGAAGGTTCACTTGGTTTTTCAAGTTCAAAACTGTTTACCTTAAAAATGGAAATGTGTCTTTGGCATCCATTTTAGGGGCTCACATTGAAATGATTGTTATTGTTCACCTCTAATGTATGGTCTGCATTCTAAAATAGAATAATATTAACACTGGTTCTTTTCACCCAGAGAGATGACCTTTCCACTAATCTGAGGCTAGATTGCGAGTTTGAATTCTCTCCCCAGACTAGAGGGCCAGCAGACAGACAGGAAGCCTGCTGATAGGTCAGCAATGTCCTGCCACACCTTATCTACCCAGACCGCTCTTTTCAGGATTTAACTAATATTTGTTGTACAGTACCGTTACAGTCTGGTTATGACTGTCTCTGTTTTCATTCCTTAGAGCTGAAGTGTGGTAGTAGAGCCATTTATTTTGCACATGACTAGAAGGTGACTCAAGGCTACTGGACTTGGGACAGGCCTGGGCAAACCTTCCATGTGCCAGCTGACTGTGTGTGTTTGTGTGTTTAGACTGCAAACAGAGCAGTGGGTCATTGGCACCAGCAGGGCAGGGACAGCACAGAGAGCAGCTGGACTGGAACCGATGGGGAGGAGAGAGGGAAGGGAAGACCGTTAGGACAGAGATGGGTATTGAACAGGAGATAATGGGCTGGGGTTCTTTGTAGTCCCTCTCCCCCTGTGTTCTGTGTTATGCTCTGTCGGCAGGTTAGAAGAGAGGGAGATGTTTTAGGTCCTTGGTTACTGATTTGGTCCTACAGGGCTGTCCTAAAAGACGACCAAGTAAATTCACTAAGTTGTTAATTGTATTGATTTTAACTGTTGTAAGAGGAGGTAGACAGTGGAATAAATGCTTCATAAACACAGGTGATAAAGTATCTGGATTGTTTACTTTTTTTGTTGGGAAAGGCAGTGTATTTCAAAAAAGGGAAGAGAAAAAAAGATAGATCTTTTTTTAATATTCTGGTACAGGGTTAGCTCTGGATAATGTTCCTAGTATGGAACGACTGCTTAGTCCGGAGATTGGGGAAAAAGTTAAATGGCTATCCCTTATTTTGTCCAGATCACATTTTATGGGCATAGGGTCCAAGTAGGAGGGGGTAGACTGCTCACAAAGTTTAAATGCTGGCCTGCTTAGAGGCTGCGGGTTATATTTAACCCAATATCAATTTTTCCTTCTTTGCCTTCTCCCTCAATCCCGTCCCTTATTAAATTGATTGAGAACAGGAAAACTTATATTTGTGTACTTCAGCCCACCCGAAAAATATAAAATATTTTATATGCATGTTTATTTGGAATAAAAAGCATGTGAGAGATTACTCAGAGAGAGAGAAAGAGCTGGCACCAGCTGTTTAGGGGGTTTGAGTTACACAGCTGCATTCACCCATGACCCTCGCCTCCCTCCATAAACCCCCATCCCACCAGCCCCAAGCCTCTTGCAGGGATTTCTATCCCATATATGACCCTGCAACAGACAGATAGATAGATAGATAGATAGATAGATAGATTGATTGATTGATTGATTGATTGATTGATTGATTGGTGTGGAGATCTGGCTCTGGGAAAACTCTGAACATGCAAGTTGACTGTAATAGACAAGCTCAAGTATTACTAGTGTTACTACCTTTTGCTCAAAATAAGACCACTACAGGTCACAAAGGTCACTGATGGTATGTAATTGAGCTTCCTCACTATGATGGTCACTCCAGCAGATTTACAGCTGCAAATATCTGCTAAGAACATGTAACATTCATCCATATGATTAATGGCGTGTGCATCAATGGCTAATAAAGTCTGTTTTGATTTAAAAGACAGGCCTCATTTGTTGGGGCCGTGAACTGCAATCCTTTGGCTCAATTAGACGTTTCCTGTTCTCCAAGTGGGTGACAGCATCGTCCGTTTGATTGACTGGCTTTGTACAGTACGCTGTTGGGACAGTATTTTGATGTTTCGTGCATGTTGTAGCATTATCATATATAATTATGCTGTGAATCAAAGAGTCGTCCATCAGTTATTTGCAAGGCCTTGCAGTATGCCTTTGGCTCATGTTCAAGTCTTCTGCCTATAGGGTTATCCTTGGGTTGGCAGAGAGACATTTTGAGTATTATTGCACAGTGCATGTTGCCATTATTTTACACACAGACTAGAGCCTGGTTTGTGACCAAATATGACCAATAATTCAAAGGCATCCTAAAACAGAATGCATGTCATAAATGTCTCTACAGGAGTAAACGTCTCAACGGGAGTACATGAGTATCCAAAAACAACTAGCCAAACGTGGATGTTGGTCTAGAATGTGCCACTGCAGCTCTGACACACACACGCTCACACAACCACAGCCATTCTGGTATTTTTATTAAGGGGTCTGGATTGTGGATCTGTGGTGCGATCTGTGGTGCGAGTTTGTGTGTGTGTGTGTCAGTCACAGGCAGCAGCTCAGCTCCCATCTGGATCGGCCCCGATCAGCAGAATACCTGTAGATTGGCAGCCCCAGACACGCTCTGTGACTGGATGAGCCTACTAGCGGATTGGATTTCCTTGCTGTGTCTCTGTCTGCCTCTCACATATTGATCAGGGTTTCCATGCTATTCTTAGTCCCACTGGGGCCCTGAGCACTCAGCACAGCACATGGCAGCTGCTCTGCTCCATGAGAACACAGGCCTAGTTTCATGCACTATCATGCTGTGGGGCTTGTCTGCTATTGTAGAGCAGTCATGATGCTTTTCAACTACAAGACATTGAAGACAATTGCGCTTGAAGTGAAGCCAGAAGCACTGATATTACTGTTATTAGTTTTTTCTTTACTGTATATGTATCAAGACAAGCATCCGAGCCAGTATACTGTATTACCACGTGTAAAATTATAGTAACACTTTGTTAGTGCCAAGATAGGGACACTCATGGACAAATGTTGAACACTGCGCTGGACTCTGTACATTGAAGTATACTTTGTTTTTGGTTAGTGCAGCCGCTGGACTGTATAATAATATTTCACTTTTTCAGACTTAGTTTGACAGTAGCCTATTAGCTTTTAGTAATGATATACTATGACATGATTTTGTTTGATTTATACTTCTTCTCTACTTGTTCCTTTGTTACTTGGATGAAGCCCAGAAAATGAGCAAACTTGATTACAGAGGCAGCAAAAAGAGAGGGGGGAGAGAAAGAGAGAGAAGTAGATATAGCTCCCTTTTTAACAAGGATTCCAGATGGCTTGAGGTTAATGTTAATATTTGCCACATTGCTGCATTGTTGCACAAAGCATACAATAAAACTATAAAGAGAGGAAAGTGAGAGAGAAAAACGAGAGAGGGAAGGGGAGAGAGAGAGTTGGGGGAGGGGAATAACAGTCACGTATTGAAGAAAGGGCATTTCAGGACAAGTGCCACGTCACACCCTCAATCTCTCCTCCATCCCCTTTTCCCTTCTCCCTCCCTCCCTCCCTCCTTCACTCACTCACTCTCTCTTTCTGTCAGTAGCCGTTACTGCACAGAAATATCATATATTTGAAACAAAATGTTTTGCCAGAGAGGGTCAATCTTAGTTCAGAGTATGATATTAAAGTTACAATAACACACCAGTTAGTGATATAGTGAGAGAACAGCATGTCAACACAGCAAGTCTTTGAACCTTTTTAAACGTTACTTTCTATCTCCTTCAACCTCATGGATTGCATAATTTTGATTAGAACCATAACCGTCTATTGCAGGTTTTCTAATCCCATACAGTTGGAGGGAGCCTCAGCCTTGATTAATCTGTTGTTTTTAAGTTTCCATGCAAAAGAAATGACAAGCGTCTGTTATTTAATTCAATTTCTACAGTCTTAATCAGAGTAGGGTTTCAGAAACAGAAACAACACACTGTATTATCTTGGTGAATCTAGCTAGGTTAGGAGAGTTGGTAACTGTAGGGTATCGATTGGGGATAATGACAAAGTTCATGGCAGTAATGCTTCCCCTAATTCCACTAAATCAGATATGGTAATCAGGCCCAACGTCTCGTCAGTGTAATCAGGCAGAGCAGAGTCTCAGGACAGGCCCTCTGCCACTGCAGATAATCACCCCTCCCTCTAAACTGGGGAGATGTGAAGTGCACCGCCGCGTAGCCTACGTCAGGGGCGGGATCACAACTACAGGAGGAAAGCTAGCTAGATAACCGTCATCCTGTAACTGCCTTTACCCTCCAACCGAACCAAGGGCACAGTCATCTTCTCATGTCTTGTGGTGCTATTTAAGAATAACAAAGCTACAGCTTTGAGAGTGCGTCATGAAGATATTCCAATGAAATGTACTCAGTCACCACATTCCCTCATACCACTTTATTGAATTGATTGAATTCAGATGTATGTGCTCTTTTCCTGAACTATTTAGCTATGCTCAGTAGTTCTACTGTACCTCTCAAAGTCTATATGATCAACACCCAAGATATTAGTCAGTCCCATGCCTCAGCTCTAGCAGATCCCCTTTTGACAAGGCAATTTTTCCTCCAGAGGGATTCCTTTTTGCCTTGTATTTGAGGTTAAGCCTTTAGGCACCAGTGCCAAGCCACGGTCCATCAACTGGAGCTGCCATCCATCTATACAACACATCGCATCACCCAGGCAGGCTCCAGGCAAGCACCCAGCCATTTGTGGGAGCAGGGATGCCTCAGATGACCTTTTGTGTTGATGCCTCTCTGCTCTCTCGACACACGCTGCAAGTTTGATAGGAGTGCTGAGATAATCCGAGTCGCTATTCACTATTTCCCCACCTTGGGGGAAAACATGGGGGAGTTCTCATAGAATGCCAGCAAAAAAAGCCTCAATTTTTACAGTGCCTTCAGAAAGTATTCACACCCCTTGACTTTTCCACATTTTGTTGTGTATCAGCCTGAATTTAAAATAGATTAAATTGAGATTTGTTGTCACTGGCCTACACCCAATACCCCATAATGTCAAAGTGGAATTATGTTTTTTGAAATGTTTACAAATTAATTAAAAATGAAAAGCTGAAATGTCTTGAGTCAATAAATATTCAACCACTTTGTTATGGCAAGCCTAAATAAGTTCAGGAATACAAATTTGCTTAACAAGTCACATAATAAGTTGCATGGACTCACTCTGTGTGCTTATAATAGTGTTTAACTTTTTAATGACTACCTCATCTCTGGACCCCACACATACAATTATCTGTAAGGTTTCTCAGTCGAGCAGTGAATTTCAAACAATTTCAGATTCACCCACAAATACCAGGGAGGTTTTCCAATGCCTTGCAAAGAAGGGTACCTATTGGTAGTAAAAATAAACAGACATTGAATATCCCTTGGAGCATGGTGAAGTTGTTAATTACACTTGGGATGGGGTATCAATACACCCAGTCACTACAAAGATACAGGTGTCCTTCCTAACTCAGTTGCCAGAGGGGAAGGAAACCGCTCAGGGCACCATGAGGCCAAGGGTGACTTTAAAACAGTTACAGAGTTTAATGACTGTGATAGGATAAAAACTGAGGATGGATCAACAACATTGTAGTTACTCCACAATACTAACCTAATAGACAGAGGGAAAAGAAGGACGCTTGTACTGAATACAAATATTCCAAAATATTCATCCTGTTTGCAACAAGGCACAAAAGTAATACTGCAAAAAATGTGGCAAAGCAATTAACTTTTTGTCCTGAATACAAAGTGTTATGTCTGGGGCAAATCCAATACAACACATTACTGAGTACCACTCTCCATATTTTCAAGCATAGTGGTGGTTGCATCATGTTATGGGTATGCTTGTAATCGTTAAGGGCTGGGGAGTTTTTCAGGATAAAAAATAAACGTACTGGAGCTAAGCACAGGCAAAACCCTACAGGAAAACCTGGTTCAGTATGCTTTTCACCAGACACTGGGAGATGAATTCACCTTTAAGCAGGACAATAACCTAAAACACAAGGCCAAATCTATACTGGAGTTGCTTACCAAGAAGACAGTGAATGTTCCTGAGTGGCCGAGTTACAGTTTTTACTTAAATATACTTGAAAATCTATGGCAAGACCTGAAAATGGTTGTTTAGCAATGATCAACAACCAATTTGACAGAGCTTGAAGAATTTTGAAAAAAAATAATAGGCACAATTCAGGTGTGGAAAGCTCTTAGAGACTTACCCAGAAAGACCAACAGCTGTAATCGTTGCCAAATGTGCTTCTACAAAGTATTGACTCAGGGGTGTGAATACTTACAGTACCAGTCAAAAGTTTGGACACACCTACTCATTCAAGGGTTTTTCTTTATTTTTACAATTTTTTACACTGTAGAATAATAGTGAAGACATCAAAACTATGAAATAACACATATGGAATCTTGTAGTAACCAAAAAAGTGTTAAACAAATCAAAATGTATTTTATATTTGAGATTCTTCAAATAGCCACGCTTTGCCTTGATGACAGCTTTGCACACGCTTGGCATTCTCTCAACCAGCTTCATGAGATAGTCACCTGGAATGCATTTCAATTAACAGGTGTGCCTTCTTAAAAGTTAATTTGTGGAATTTCTTTCCTTCTTAATGCGTTTGAACCAATCAGTTGTGTTGTGACAAGGTAGGGGGGGTATACTATTTGGTAAAAGACCAAGTCCATATTATGGCAAGAACAGCTCAAATAAGAAAAGAGAAACGACAGTCCATCATTACTTTAAGACATGAAGGTCACTCAATACGGAACATTTCAAGAACTTTGAAGTTTCTTCAAGTGCAGTCGCAAAAACCATCAAGCGCTATGATGAAACTGGCTTTCATGAGGACCGCCACAGGAATGGAAGAAACCACTACTAAAGGACACCAATAAGAAGAAGAGACCTGCTTGGGCCAAGAAACACAAGCAATGGACATTAGACCGGTGGAAATGTCCAAATTTTAGATTTTTGGTTCAAACCGCTGTGTCTTTGTGAGACGCGGTGTGGGTGAACGGATGATCTACGCATGTGTAGTTCCCACCGCAAAGCATGGAGGAGGAGGTGTTATGGTGTGGGAGTGCTTTGCTGGTGACACTGTCTGTGATTTATTTAGAATTCAAGGCACACTTAACCAGCATGGCTACCACAGCATTCT
Source organism: Coregonus clupeaformis (assembly GCF_020615455.1). NCBI lineage: Eukaryota > Metazoa > Chordata > Actinopteri > Salmoniformes > Salmonidae > Coregonus > Coregonus clupeaformis. The sequence goes on along the minus strand of NC_059211.1, from coordinate 43,346,068 downwards.
GCAGCGATACGCCATCCCATCTCATTTGTTTTTCAACAGGACAATGACCCAACACACATCTAGGCTGTGTAAGGGCTATTTTACCAATAAGGAGAGTGATGGAATGCTGCATCAGATGACCTGGACTCCACAATCCCCCAAACTCAACCCAATTGAGATGGTTTGGGATGAGTCGGACGGCAGAGTGAAGGAAAAGCAGCCAATAAGTGCTCAGCATAATGTGGGAACTCCTTCAAGACTGTTGGAAAAGCATTCCAGGTGAAGCTGGTTGAGAGAATGCCAAGAGTGTCCAAAGCTGTCATCAAGGCAAAGGGTGGCTATTTGAAGAATCTCAAATATAAAATATATTTAGATTTGTTTAACACTTTTTTGGTTACTACATGATTCCATATGTGTTATTTAATAGTTTTGATGTCTTCACTATTATTTTCCAATTAGAAAATAGTAAAAAATAAGTTGTGTCCAAACTTTTGATTGGTAGTGTATGTAAATGAGATATTTCTGTATTTCATTTTCAATAATAAAAATGTCTAACATGTTTTCACTTTGTCATTTTGGGGTATTGTGTGTAGATCAGTGAGAATTCAGGCTGTAACAGAACAAAATGTGGAATAAGTCAAGGGGTATGAATACTTTCTGAAGGCACTGTATATGTTGCTAATTTGTGCAGTTCACACTACTTTTGGATTACATTTGGATTGTAAGGCTTGTATAAATGAAAATCAGCTGCATTATACAAAAACAACACTTCAACTTCAACCAGTAAAATGGCTCTTTGGCTAGCTTTGCTACAGCCTATGTCAATGAGCATTAGCATTCTAGCTAACAACTGCTGCATCCAAAATAGGTATTTTGCAACTATCATTTACATTTTAGTCATTTAGCAGACGCTCTTATCCAGAGCGACTTACAGTTAGTGAGTGCATACATTTTTCATACTGGCCCCCCGTGGGAAACGAACCCACAACCCTGGCGTTGCAAGCGCCATGCTCTACCAACTGAGCTACAGGGAAAATATAATCAAATATAATCTTAGCGACTGTTCAAGCAATAAACAAAACATCATTATAAGCCTATGAGAAGTAATAGCTAAGTAAATCTAGGCTTTGTTGAATGGGCAGAGATGGTGAACCGAAATTGTTTTCCCCCATGGTGGCCGTTGTACTTGTTTATGACGTGAATAGCAACTCAGAGTGTAAGTGGTGTGAACGGAGAGATTGTTAAGTAAGGGTCTCACTTTCAAGGGAATACTTTCAAAGAATCTCCACCAGCATATTAGACAGAGCATTATCCCTGTATCTAAACTAAACATGAGACCTACAGAGATCTGTCATGGTTGCCCCCCCCTCTCTCTCTCTCTCTCTCTCTCTCTCTCTCTCTCTCTCTCTCTCTCTCTCTGTGTGTATCCAGGCTGCACTTGACAGCTCACAGATTTGTGTTGTGGTGGTGGACAGACAGTGGTGAGGTCTCGTCAAAAGAACACAAACAATCTTATGAAAAACCACTCTGGTTGCTTAACAACCTCTCTTTCTCTTTCTGGTCGCTGCTGGCTCACCCCTCACATGTGGCGTAAACATGCCAGAGTGTCAGACCACCTCTGTCTGACTCATTAGCCTCCCTGACTTCACTGGCTCTGGTTCACTTCAATGTAGTGACAGCATCTGCATCTGCCAATGAAATGTCCCATAGTGACTGATTACACTAGTGCTTTAATTTAATGTATTACAGTAGATGCAATGTAGACTAATATCCATTGCCAGTTTGCAAAAACACTCATTAGTCAATTCAGGCTCATCTGCTTGACAGCCGCCATGAAGCGCACTGTTATGTTAAGGTTGGTCAAGACGACAAGCCAGCAGTTGTGAATGTGTGTATGTGACAGCTGGACATGTCCTTACACACAATCAGAGCAGTGTACAGTAATGTAGTAGTTAGTGGCTGTGGCTGGGTCATCTAAGCTGAAGCATGCTGTATCAGTAGTGAGTGCTGCATCAGAGCCTCTCAGGGCACCACTGGCCTCCACACTGCCCTCTGTGGTTACAGGTGGACATCCACCCAGGCCAGGGCTACTTGGAAAAGGTTTTTTAAATGGTAATGGTATTACAGTGCATTCGGAAAGTATTCAGACCGCTGCACAGCTATTTTCAGGTCTCTCCAGAGATGTTCGATCGAGTTCAAGTCCGGGCTCTGGCTGGGCCACTCAAGGACATTCAGAGACTTGAGGCCCGAAGCCACTCCTGTGTTGTCTTGGCTGTGTGCTTAGGGTCATTGTCCTGTTGGAAGGTGAACCTTCACCCCAGTCTGAGTTTCTGAGTGCTCTGGAGCAGGTTTTCATCATCAAGGATCTCGCTGTACTTTGCTCCGTTCATCTTTCCCTCGATCCTGACTAGTCTCCCAGTCCCTGCCGCTGAAAAACATTCACACAGCATGATGCTGCCACCACCATGCTTCACCATAGGGAAGGTGCCAGGTTTCCTCCAGACGTGACGCTTGGCATTCAGGCCAAAGAGTTCAATCATGGTTTCATCAGACCAGAGAATCTTGTTTCTCATGGTCTGAGAGTCCTTTAGGTGCCTTTTGGCAAACTCCAAGCGGGCTGTCATGTGCATTTTACTGAGGAGTGGCTTCCGTCTGGCCACTCTATCATAAAGGCCTGATTGGTGGAGTGCTGCAGAGATGGTTGTCCTTCTGGAAGGTTCTCCCATCTCCACAGAGGAACTCTGGAGCTCTGTCAGAGTGACCATCAGGTTCTTAGTCTCCTCCCTGACCAAGGCCCTTTCCCCCCGATTGCTCAGTTTGGCCAGGCGGCCAGCTCTAGGAAGAGTCTTGGTGGTTCCAAGCTTCTTCCATTTAAGAATGATGGAGGCCACTGTGTTCTTGGGGACCTTCAATGCCTTGGGGACCTTCCCCAGATCTATGCCTCGACACAATCCTGTCTCTGAACTCTACGGACAATTCCTTCGACCTCATGGTGACGTAACAAAATGTGGAAAAGGTCAAGGGGTCTGAATACTTTCCGAATGCACTGTATATTAGTGTAACTAACTGTCTTGGTGAACAGTATGTGAGTCTGCTGTGAAATAATTATTGACCACACAGAATAACAAGGCATTGGCCCTCTGTGTAAAAAATTAGCTGGGCAGACAGAGAGCAGCAGGAAAGTGAGACATTAACATCCTTGGAGGGTCTGTCCATGAAGTTGTTCCTAGAGCATACCATTGTGGTCTGATACATGTTATTGTTTGCCATCAATTCAGCTCTCTGGCTCACATTATTGTCATTCCAGTAAAGTCCACTTGAAGCAAGCGGGAAACTGTAGACAGAGTGTAAAGAAAGGGATCAGCGAGCTAGCCGGGGCTTCTCACCACAGAGTGTGAGATTTTGTTATGGATATACTACATTGTTGCCAAGCCAAAAGCCTATTTGAAAGGGAATCTGCTGTGGATGGAAGAAAGAGGGGAGCGTGAAAGACAGCCTGCCTGCCTGATGGTAATTCCTCTCTGTTGAGGGTCCAGGTGGTGGAGGTGGTGGTGGGAAGACTCCTGTAGCTGTCTCCAACACAAACAGGCCGCGCCGCCTAGGCGCCCACCCAGGAAGGAGAGGCCAAGACAGGCTGCCACATAGTCATTGTGCCGCCCTGTCGATATGGGGATGCTTGAGCATGGTGTCACTATGTTATCATGTGACTATATGTTAAGATGTGCGTGTGTTTTATAATTTATTATTTCATCTGGAAGGTTGTGTGTGCGCTCCACGGGTCCTCGCAAATGACATGTTGTGCTCAAATTGCAGGGAGAGATCTTTATATCCAATCCAAAGGGGATGGTGGGTGGTTTAAAACCTTTTATATAAATATATATTTTAATAAGTCTATGAAATCTGTCCAAAAATAGCTTGAACAGAACACGGCATTCGCATTTGGTTTTTATATTGTGGCTTATGGAAAAGCAGGGAAAATAGAGTTTTATCATTCTTTACACACAATACAAGCGAGGCCTTTTCTGGCGCTTTTTGACGCTCACGACTAGTCACTATTGTTGTTTAATAGCTCTTCGTGTTAGCTGGGGGGGGGTCTGTGGGCATACCCTCCCGGCAGGTAGCCTAACGGTTAAGAGCATTGGGCCAGTAACCGAAAGGTTGCTGATTCGAATCCCCTAGCCGAATAGGTGAAAAAATCTGTTGATGTGCCCCTGAGCAAGGTGCTTAACCCTAGTTGCTCTGGAAAAGAGCGTCAGCTAAATGACAAAAAAAATTAAATTTTAAAGGTTGTAGAACAACTGTGAGAAGGTCACTTCTGGTGACTGTTTAAAAGGACATTCTATTCCAAAATGCATGAAAATATTCTTATGTTGACACTATCTGAAATATAACTGACCAAGGCCCTTCTCCCCCGATTGCTCAGTTTGGTCGGGTGGCCAGCTCTAGGAAGAGTCTTGGTTGTTCCAAATGTCTTCCATTTAAGAATGAGTGAGGCCACTGTGTTCTTGGGGACCTTAAATGTTGCAGACATTTTTTGGTACCCTTCCCCAGATCTGTGCCTCGACACAATCCTGTCATGGAGCTCTACGGACAATTCCTTCGACCTCACGGCTTGGTTTTTGCTCTGACATGCACTGTCAACTGTGGGACCTTATATAGACAGGTGTGTGCCTTTCCAAATCATGTTCAATCAATTGAATTTACCACAGATGGACCCCAATGAAGTTGTGCAAACATCTCAAGGATGATCAATGGAAACAGAATGCACCTGAGCTCAATTTTGAGTCTCATAGCAAAGGGTCTGAATACTTATGTAAATAAAGTATTTCTGTTTTTTATTTGTAATAAATTTGCTAAAATGTCTAAAAACCTGTTTTCGCTTTGTCATTATGGGGTATTGTGTGTAGATTGATGAGGGGAAAAAAGTAATTTAATCAATTTTAGAATAAGGCTGTAACATAACAAAATGTGGAAAAAGTCAAGGGATCTGAATACTTTCCGAATGCACTGTATAAAATTAAAATAAACATTACCGGCTACGATTTAGCAGCGGCGCACCACCACTGCTAAATGAATATTAGGGAAACACTGCAATGTGTGTGCTTAGGGGAAAAACACACATGCAGACACTTTATCCTTTATCTGAGTGAGTACCCTTCCCCAAGCTGGTAGCTATTCCTCTAGTCTCCCGATTGAGGAAAAAGCCTTGTGTGTTATTACTGTCACGCCGCCCCCACCCCTTAAAGACCCTGTACTACAGGAAGCTGCAATCTACTGCAAGAAAGGCCAGCTGGTCCAATTATCAGAGCCCACCATTTTCACACAAATGCCTGACTGCCTTACATTCACTGTAACCCACTCCTTTCCTGGATTCTCAGCCCGGCCCGCTGAGGAGCTGGAATGTTGGCTTTTTGCAGCTGCGTAGCGTGCGTCATTACTGTTGACATATTTTTCAGCTACCTGACTTTTCCCATTAATTTCTTTCTTAGTATTGTGAAATTTATTTGACGACAACCTGACCTCTACTATACTTTTCTTTTTCCTATCATCTCATTTTCTCTCCCTTCATCCTTCTCTGTCCTTGCGTCTCACTTTTTTCCCCCTCCGAATCCCTGTACTTTTTCTGTCTGTGTTTTACAGTGGGCCGTGGCTGTTTATCAGTTTGAGAGCTGTGCGTAGTGTTTGACAGACATGACTTAGGGCTGTCCTCTGCCCAGCTCTCCTCGGCGTAGCCTCTATCTATCAGACTGTATATAGGACACTTTAGTGCTCCAGCACATAAAAGGATGACTGTATTAAATTAAAGGCAGTACTGCAGCGCCTGATTCTCTCATGCTCAGCAATTTTTTCTGAATGAATTAAAAGAAGAATGCTCTCCAAGCTGACTGAGGGCTCTGTAATTCTGCAAGGACTTTCCCTTGTGTAATCAGAGCAGGTTTACTGTGTATTTCAGCAATAACCCAGCTTCAGGCTAAAGATGCAGGAAAGTCTATCTTGAAATATATAGTATAAGCAGGATTAAAGCAGCCGTTTACCAGCCAAGCCAGTGCAGTCAGCACTTGCTTTCTTTACAAGAGAGGTTAGCTATCTTGAATGTAAATTAGCGGTCTCTGCAACTTATTCTGAATAAATTAGGATTATGTTTAACAACACCATGGAACTCATTAGATGGTTTGATAATTTGGCCAATAAAAGTTTTCCGTAGGATTGGTTTCTATGTGGATTCTGGTCTAATGGACCAGTCCTCCTCTATTTACTGTCTTTTCTGACATTCTCCACCCCATCCATTCTAAATGTTAAACAGCGTAGGTAGTTTGTGGGTGGGGAGGGCTGCTGGGGCTGGGCTCGGTCGATAGCTCTAACTCAGACTGTCTGCATGGGCAGAAAGTGGGGGAGGAAAAGGGGCGAGGCAGAGAAGTGCAAGCAAGAGGGGGAAAGAAATCGAACAGATAGGGAGAGAAAGACTATCAACGTTTTTTGCTGTAATATCTCTGCGTTGACTATGTTCTTGTCATTCCCAAAAATTAGGTTTGAAATTGATTTGGAGATGTGAATTGATTGGGGGTGCTGAAGGGAAAACAGAGACGGAGAGAGAAAGACAGGGAGGCAGACAAAATGGAGGGAGATTGCTGAGCTCGCTAGCTCTGTTGCTGGGGTAGAACTCCATTAATTGGTTTGTTCTCCTGGCATGCAGGCCTTGCTAGCCAGGCTCTAAGCTCAGCTGCAGTGAGCAGAACAATCTTACCACACAAACACTGAGATGTACCGGCAAACAGTACTGGAGCGTCGGCTCTCGGACCAACAGGATCCGAGACAGCTTCTACCCCAAGCCATAAGACTGCTAAATAGTTAATTAAATGGTTACCCGGACTATTTGCACTGACCCGATCTTGCACTGGCTCTATGCAAACTCACAAGACTACACTGAGTGTACAAAACATTAGGAACACCTGATCTTTCCATGACATAGACTGAGCAGGTGAATCCAGGAATTTGCTGCTGCTACTCTGTTTTTTATTTTACTCATTATGATATATCCTGATAACTAGTCACTTTACCCAGCCTTCATGTACATATCTACTTCAAATACCTCATACCCTCCCTACACATTGATCTGGTACTCCCGAGTGGCGCAGCGGTCTAAGGCACTGCATCTCAGTGTTTGAGGCGTCACTACAGACCCCCTGGTTCGATTCCAGGCTGTATCACAACCGGCCGGGATTGGGAGTCCCATAGGGCGGCGCACAATTGGCCCAGCGTTGGCCGGTGTAGGCCGTCATTGTAAATAAGAATTTGTTCTTAACTGACTAGTTAAATAAAGGTAAAATAAAAAAATTGCTCCATTCTTCTTTATTTTATTCCTCTTGTTACTATTTGTTATTATTATTAATTTTTTTACTCTGCGTCGTTGGGAAGGACTCGTAAAGCAACCATTTCATGGGTATATATACCCCTGTTGTATTTGGCACATGTGACAAATAGAAATTTGATTTGAGAGAGATCACAAGAGACAGCCACTGGTGTCAGGGCACAAGTCATTGTTTTATTTACCTGCATTTTTCAATATCATTCCAAACTAGTAAAGCGTGCAGTGTATGCTTCAACATACCACAACAAGAAGTAAGCTTTTGTCACGCTCGTCGAACAGAGATGAGGACCAAGGCGCAGCGTTGCAGGCAAACATACTCTTTAATAGAGACACGATCAAACACAACAAAACGAAAACGTGACAGTTCACGGTCTAACACAACAGACTAGAAACAAGATCCCACAAACTCTGTGGGGAAACAGGCTGCTAAAGTATGGTTCTCAATCAGAGACAACAAGCAACAGCTGAATCCCGTTGCCTCTGATTGAGAACCACACTGGCCAACATAGAACAACAATACTAGAAAGTGAAACCTAGAACAAAACACATAGACTTTACACACCCTGGCTCAACATATTAGAGTCCCCAGAGCCAGGGCGTGACAGTACCCCCCCCTAAAGGCGCGGACTCCGACCGCGCCCACCAAATACCACAGGGGAGGGACCGGGTGGGCACTCCGCTTAGGCGGCGGATCCGGCTCCGGGCCTGATCCCCGCTCCCTCTCCAACCCCCCAAAGTACCCCTGGTCCGGTCTGGCCCCGCTGGCCGGAGCTGGACTGCACACTGGTGGAGCGGATTGCTCTAGCTCCGGCGTGAAGCATCTGACCGGTGCCGGACCAGCCGACGCACACCACTGGCTTGGTGTGGGGAGCAGGAGCGGGCCGAGCCGGGCTGACGAAACGCACCACTGACTTGGTGCGGGGAGCAGGAGCGGGCCGGACCGGGCTGACGAAGCGCACCACTGACTTGGTGCGGGGAGCAGGAACGGGCCGTGCCGGGCTGACGAAGCGCACCACTGACTTGGTGCGGGGAGCAGGAACGGGCCGAGCTGGGCTGACGAAACGCACCAATGACTTGGTGCGGGGAGCAGGAATGGGCCGGACCGGGCTGACGACGCGCACCACTGACTTGGTGCGGGGAGCAGGAACGGGCCGGACAGGGCTGACGACGCGCACCACTGACTTGGTGCGGGGAGCAGGAATGGGCCGGACTGGGCTGGCGACGCGCACCACAGACTTGGTGCGGGGAGCAGGAACAGGCCAGGCCGAGCTGGCGACGCGCACCGTAGACTTGGTGCGAGTGGCAGGAACAGGCCGGACCGTACTGGGAACACACACCACTGGCCCTACGTGGGGATCAGGAACAGGCTGGACCGGACTGGCAACACACGCCAGTACCTCTCGCCGTGCCTCTACATCCTCCTTCCCCCTGGTGACCAGTGACTCCCGTAACCTGGCGGCCTCCTGCTGCCCCGTCGTCCTCGGCGTTAGCCCCCCCCCTAAAAAAATGATGGGCTTCACTCCTACCCGTGGACCAGGTCTCCATGCTTCTCGCCAGCCTTTCGCCCTTCTGCCTCCACGTCAAGCCCCTCTCTTCCTCACATGGCTTGACCCAGTCGAGGAGGCGAAGGAGATCCGCTAGAGATCTCTCAGGCGATGGCTCCTGGACTTGCTGCTTGGTCCAGTCTTGGTGGGATCTTCTGTCACGCTCGTCGAACAGAGATGAGGACCAAGGCGCAGCGTTGCAGGCAAACATACTCTTTAATAGAGACACGATCAAACACAACAAAACGAAAACGTGACAGTTCACGGTCTAACACAACAGACTAGAAACAAGATCCCACAAACTCTGTGGGGAAACAGGCTGCTAAAGTATGGTTCTCAATCTGAGACAACAAGCAACAGCTGAATCCCGTTGCCTCTGATTGAGAACCACACTGGCCAACATAGAACAACAATACTAGAAAGTGAAACCTAGAACAAAACACATAGACTTTACACACCCTGGCTCAACATATTAGAGTCCCCAGAGCCAGGGCGTGACAGCTTTGTATATATGACTGTTGTAGGAAACATATAGGGTACTGTGGTTGAGGATAGAATTTGAGTGAATTATCTATTATACAACAGTAAGAAGGGGAGGCCTTCCCCCAGTGGTCTTACTCCAGCCAGACAGAGCCTAGATGAGCTTTGCTCCAGCACTGTCAATAGTGCTAAAAAGTGCATTACTGTGATTACCTTGTTACTCACTACAGAGAGGTTATCAGTTATAAATTGGATTTGAATTGACCATTCAATTCCATTTGCGATTTCACAGTAGAAAGTCGGTCTAACCGGTTTAATCGTTACAAGGTAGCCTTCTCTATACCAACGACACAGATGGCAAAAGCTTAATTATCTTCATTAATTTGTGCATTATCGCTACATATTAAAGCCTCTCATAATGGTTCATGTTCAATAAGTTATTTTTCCTAATGGCTCCAGTAAGGGGTGTGGTATTGAGACCACAGCAATATCTGTGATTCATTTGAAATTCCTGATCTCAGTTGTAAGGGAACAGATCGGTCATAATTGTTTCAGTATTTTGGCCTATGTTGTTCCACTGTCACATCATCATAGCTTGGGTTCTAGTTCCTGCCAGAAACAGAGCTGCTGGAGAAATAGCTCCTCTCACCCAGTGACTGATGGGAAATGGGTTTGGGATAAGCCAAAGGTTGTCTCTCCAAATTAGCTCAGGCACCAGGGTAACTGTGAATAGACAGCCTTGCCTCCAAATCCCTCTCTTGGCTTCCTCTGTCCACTACAGCCTGCAGTTGGCTTTAGCCAGCCAGCCGCTATATTTACAATAATGTCATGAGATGAAAATGAAACCAAATACTGGGAGCATTGTAGAAATTCTAATTCACCAGTCTTATGGTTTTCCTGTTATGGGAACATGTATAGTGTACAAAGGGTTGTGTTACTACAATGAATCTCTCAGTTACGAGCATACTTGCATCTTGGACCATATCTCTGGTGGTGGGGGACTTTTATGAGTAATTGTAGTCAGTTTACTACAGACAAGCCCTGGTTGGACTGAGGAGGGAAGCTACTTTGCTTCCCTGTGCTTGTAATGCTGTCTTTCCTGTGTTGTAATTTAACTGTGATTCCAGAGTAACTCGGCTAGAATGTATTTCTCGTTAAGTCACTTATATAACAAAATATTATGTCTTTCTCTCTGCCAAACCCCACCCCCACACTCTCTGTGCATCTCTGTCCCTCTCTCTTTGTTTCTCTCTTTTTCACTCTTTCTCTCCCTCTGCCAACAGCAGTTCACTGGCACTGCTCTGTCTCTGTCTTTTTGTCTTTCGTCTCAAGGGGTGACTTGGCACAGGGGCATGCTGGCACTGTTCAACAGGGTTAGTTGTACTTTGTGTGTTCTTGCTCTGGGCGAGAAAGAGAGCGGGAGGGAGGGTGAGTGAAAGAGAGACAGGAAAAAGAGCAATCTAAAATGGCTGCCAACAGCAAAGTCCTCTGCACATGAAATGTCTGCCAAAATATTATGTTACATTGAGCAATCCCTGGCCAGAGAAATAACTTACTTGGAAAGAAAATAGCAACAACAAGGGCTACGATAAATATTTATTAATAGTAAATGTGTAAAGATGAGGTCGGGAATATGAGAGAGATATAGGAGAGAGAGTTTTTCAGCAAATTCTGAAAGTGCGTAATAACACAATTCCAAACTGCTTATATTGATGGAATGTGAATAAAAAAATATATATATATAAAAAAATAACAAGTTTAGGGCCAGGATGGGGCAGTAAGAAGATCAGTTTTGCCCTCATTGAACCCTGTTCAAGCTCACGAGGGGACAGCTGCAATGTTCATTTAATATCCATTCTGACATTTATACGTTTATCACGTTTAAATGGTATTGCAGAGGTGTTGGAGATTTGTTCATTAACTCTTATAATCCTGGAATGATAAAACCATCAAAAGTAAGATATTACTTGAAAATATAACAATAAGATTTTAACAGTTAACAAAATGGCCGTCACCTACTTTCGTAGGGAAAATGGATGGTGTCCTGCTTCGGCCACGTTTTATTGCATCATCATATGGCATGATGTCCTGCACCCCCACCCTCCTAGAAACCGTTAGAAACTCTAATATAAACTTTGTTCGAAAATATACGAAAGAAAATATGGAAACTATGTATTTGTTTTCCAGAGCATTGTCTTTGGGGCATTACGGGTATTTGTGTGTGAGTGTGTGAGTGCCAGTCTCTCTAGCCTAGTCTCGCTCTTGTTCTCTCTTTCTTTCGCTCTTTGTGCCTGGGATTTTGTCTGAGGGCGGCCTGCCTAAAATCCACTGCAGCTTTTGGTAAGAATTTATTGGATATTAAAGATAGCAGAGGAACGAAACAATCTGTGCCATATGACTTGGCCAGTGTAAAATCAAGATGTTTTGCTGTTTTTTTCTTTGTCTTTCTACTGCAGTAGATTAGCAACAGAACGAACCACAACCCAGAGGTCCGACCATACTCCTCAATCAGTTTGAATACTTTTTTGTACATCACGCCAAACTTACAAACTGTTTTAAGCCTTATGTCCTTGCAGAGGCTGTGTCATGTCATGATAGTGAGTATAAGCTCGAGCACTATCGAAGTGGCTAAGGTAGGAATAATGCCATCCTCTACAGAGCTTCAGGAACAAGACAGTTATTGCTAACTGTGGGGATGGTGCTGTCAGCAGTGGTTGTCACACATCACAGTATGGTGTCTGGCTCACTTGTCCAGTGTAGAGGGAAGTCAAGGGGAAGCAGGGTGCTTGTTCTAGGGGGGTCAGTGTGAAGATTGCAATGAGGCGCTCCCTCCACAGGCTCTAAACTCCACCATGTGGAGCATTGTGGAATGTGTGTGGCTTTGATCCGTGAGTGGAGTCATGCCTATCTGATAGAAGAGGCCCTATTTATTTATCTTTTAGGTTTTTACTGCGGTTCACTTTGAACGCCAGCCAGACTCTTTGTGGTAAATCTAGTATTCTTCTGGTTTGGACCGCACTTTATTGATTTACTTGTATTATCTGAATTCGCCAGGTGCAGCAAATATTAAGTTCACACAAATAAAAGTAGGTTTTATGGTTGGATTGTGTGGCCTTGCCATTGTTGTGATGCTTCACTGAGTGTACATTTTGGCAAAACAACCAGAATAGCCTGCCAGAAACCTTTTTTGCAATTGGATTAGAGTTACATTTGCCAAACAAGAAAGTTATTAAGGGATTTATTTGGGTCATGTTTCACATTTTCACATTGAAACCCTACTTGTTATAATAGCTTTAGTACTATCTAGCTATAAACTTATAATTTAATATAGTGCTTAACCTTTTTGATATTTGTTACATTATTTCTCACTAAATAGGTTATTTCCTAGAGACTGTTTATAACTACTTAAACACCCTCAAATGAGCCTTTTATGTGGTAAAACAAATGATGCTGGGTTTAGACGTATGTTTCTGACACCCCCCTTCCCCTCTCTGTCTGTCTCTTTCTACCCCCTCTCTCTCTCTCTTCCTTTCTTTCCCTCTCTTCAGAGTCAGAGCAGAGCAGTAGCCCACGCACAGGTATTGGGTCAGATCAGGAGGATAGCCGAGCTGCCACCATGGGTAAGGGGCCCGATGGACTCTCTCTCACACACACACACACACACACACACACACACACATCCAAATACCAACACACGCTGAAATATTCATACACATTTACACACTACCAGACAGTGACATAAGCGTTGAGATAGTTATTCATCCAGTACCCACAGACGCACACAATACCTTTCACTGTAATATTTGGAATCCAATATATTCCAGGTTGCTATTAGGCTAAAACATTATTTGAATTGTGTTTTACTGGCTTGCTGATACTCTTGTCCTTTTCTTGTGATGTCTCTTAAAAGTGAGAAGTTACTGTAATGCTTGTTGTATTATGTCACAGAACTCTCCATGGTGACTCATCTCTGTGTTTTCCAGATGCTCCTGAGTTTCAGGAAAGCTTTGTGACGTCAGGAGTTTTTAATGTAACAGAGCTGGTGCAAGTGTCCAGAAGTAAGATTTTTCACCTTTTTATTAAGCTACTCGTGGTTTTAAATATTTGTGGTTGAATGGATGGATGGGTGTGTGTTGGTGGAATAACTTAACAAAAATCCATATTTTGTTCTTAAAACGTCATGTGTGGCTACTTTCATTATAACTACCTATCCATAACTTACAGAGCAACATGCTTAGGAGCTGGGCATGTGTCACATAAACTATGGTGATTAAAGTTCTTACAGCCCTCTTCAGTGAAATAATTGCTAGCTCACTAACTCTGGCCCTCAGGCAGGGGGTGGAAACTCCCAGCCACTCTGGCAGTCACACTGCTTCCCTCAGTAGCTGAGCTCATAGTCTCTACATTGCTGCCTGTTTCACTGCAATTCAACAAATATCCCCATCAGATAGATACACAGAAATAGGAAACACGTGGATGGTATAACAGGCTAGATGACAAAGATGGTAGTGAATATCCAGACCCAGGATTGCGGGAGATACTAACGTAGTCCAGTTACAGCATTAATTGCAGGCAACATGCAGAGTAAACCTCTCCTTACTGTCTACACCCCATCAGACACTCAATATGATTTCTGACTGGGAATCAGATCATATGGCTTTAGAATGACATTCTCTATGACTTCCTCTTCCTTTTTGTTGTTTTATCTGTCTCATTGTGGATTGTGCAGATGTCATATCCATTCAGTAGTTTCTATTCACATTGCCAAGGCTATGTGTGCTGTGCTGTGTGCTCTGAGCTCAGTCATTGGCTGGGGATGCTGTGCTCACCAGGCCTGGCATTAGCAGTGAATTAGGGCCACATTAACACAGCCCCCACATGGCCAACCAGCCTCTAATCACTCTGTATGAATAAGCATCCCCTCCCAGCCACACACAAGCCTCACCAGTCACCACCTGAGACCTCCATTCACTTACCCTCCAATCTGACTCGTCATTTACATACGTTATTTCATTAGGTTTAGAAATGGAGTTGAATCAGATTTGAAAGGCAGCTAATGTGAAGGGAGCTGAAGGGAGAGAAGCTCAGCCATCTGTCACATGTAATTGGTCACGTTTTCAGTTTTCACAGTGATATGCCTTTCTCCAAAGGGTCAGTCTTCATCTGTCATTCAGTATGAGCAACAACCTCTGATAACCGTACATTCACTCACACACACAGCTGACAGCTGATGTAGAATGCTGTAGCTACAATTATCAAAAAACTAAACGAGTGAGTTATGGTGCATAGGGAAAACATTTCACATTACACCTGTCAAACAGGCTCTCTGTTTTCCATGTTACACTTGTCTTTTTTTCTTTTTTTTAACCTTTATTTAACCAGGTAAGCCAGTTGAGAACAAGTTCTCATTTACAACTGTGACCTGGCCAAGATAAAGCAAAGCAGTGCGGAAAAAACAACAACAACACAGAGTTACACATGGGATAAACAAAACATACAGTCAATAACACAATAGAAAATCTATATACAGTGTGTGCAAATGTAGTAAGTTATGGAGGTAAGGCAATAAATAGGCCATAGTGCAAAATAATTACAATTATAATTTAGTATTAACACTGGAGTGATAGATGTGCAGAAGATGATGTGCAAATAGAGATACTGGGGTGCAAATGAGCAAAATAAATAACAATGTAAATAACAATATGGGGATGAGGTAGTTGGGTGGGCTAATTACAGATGGGCTGTGTACAGGTGCAGTGATCGGTAAGCTGCTCTGACCACTGATGCTTAAAGATAGTGAGGGAGATAAGTGTCTCCAGCTCCAGAGATTTTTGCAGTTCGTTCCAGTCATTTGCAGCAGAGAACTGGAAGGAATGGCGACCAAAGGAGGTGTTGGCTTTGGGGATGACCAGTGAGATATACCTGCTGGAACGCATACTACGGGTGGGTGTTGCTATGGTGACCAATGAGCTAAGATAAGGCAGGGATTTGCCTAGAAGGGGATTTATAGATGACCTGGAGCCAGTGGGTTTGGCGACGAATATGTAGTGAGGGCCAGCCAACGAGAGCGTACAGGTCACAATGGTGGGTAGTATATGGGGCTTTGGTGACAAAACGGATGGCACTGTGATAGACTACATCCAATTTGCTGAGTAGAGTGTTGGAAGCTATTTTGTAAATGACATCGCCGAAGTCAAGGATCGGTAGGATAGTCAGTTTTACGAGGGCATGTTTAGCAGCATGAGTGAAGGAGGCTTTGTTGCGAAACAGGAAGCCGATTCTAGATTTAACTTTGGATTGGAGATGCTTAATGTGAGTCTGGAAGGAGAGTTTACAGTCTAACCAGACACCTAGGTATTTGTAGTTGTCCACATATTCTAAGTCAGAGCCGCCGAGAGTAGTTATTCTAGTCGGGCAGGCGGGTGCAAGCAGCGTTCGATTGAAGAGCATGCATTTAGTTTTACTAGCGTTTAAGAGCAGTTGGAAGCCACGGAAGGAGTGTTGTATGGCATTGAAGCTCGTTTGGAGGGTTGTTAACACAGTGTCCAATGAAGGGCCAGATGTATACAAAATGGTGTCGTCTGCGTAGAGGTGGATCTGAGAGTCACCAGCAGCAAGAGTGACATCATTGATATACACAGAGAATAGAGTCGGCCCAAGAATTGAACCCTGTGGCACCCCCATAGAGACTGCCAGAGGTCCAGACAACAGGCCCTCCGATTTGACACATTGAACTCTATCTGAGAAGTAGTTGGAGAACCAGGCGAGGCAGTCATTTGAGAAACCAAGGCTATTTAGTCTGCCGATAAGAATGCGGTGATTGACAGAGTCAAAAGCCTTGGCCAGCTCAATGAAGACGGCTGCACAGTACTGTCTTTTATTGATCACGGTTATTATATCGTTTAGGACCTTGAGCGTGGCTGAGGTACACCCATGACCAGCTCAGAAACCAGATTGCATAGCGGAGAAGTTACGGTGGGATTCTAAATGGTCGGTGATCTGTTTGTTAACTTGGCTTTCAAATACTTTCGAAAGGCAGGGCAGGATGGCTATAGGTCTGTAACAGTTTGGATCTAGAGTGTCACCCCCTTTGAAGAGGGGGATGACCGCGGCAGCTTTCCAATCTCTGGGGATCTCAGACGATACGAAAGAGAGGTTGAACAGGCTGGTGATAGGGGTTGCGAAAATTTAGGCGGCTAATTTTAGAAAGAAAGGGTCCAGATTGTCTAGCCCAGCTGATTTGTAGGGTTCCAGATTTTGCAGCTCTTTCAGAACATCAGCTGTCTGAATTTGTGTGAAGGAGAAGCGGGGGGGGGCATGGGCAAGTTGCAGCGGAGGGTGCAGAGCTGGTGGCCGGGGTAGGGATAGCCAGGTGGAAAGCATGGCCAGCTGTAGCAAAATGCTTGTTGAAATTTTCGATTATCATAGATTTATCGGTAGTGACAGTGTTTCCTAGCCGCAGTTCAGTGGGCAGCTGGGAGGAGGTGCTCTTATTCTCCATGGACTTTACGGTGTCCCAAAACGATTTGGAGTTAGTGCTACAGGATGCACATTTCTGTTTGAAAAAGTTAGCCTTTCCTAACTGATTGTGTATATTGGTTCCTGACTTCCCTGAAAAGTTGCATATCACGGGGGCTGTTCGATGCTAATGCCGTACGCCACAGGATGTTTTTGTGCTGGTCAAAGGCAGTCAAGTCTGGGGTGAACCAGGGGCTATATCTGTTCTTAGTTCTGAATTTTTTGAATGGGGCATGCTTATTTAAGATGGAGAGGAAAGCACTTTTAAAGAACAACCAGGCATCCTCTACTGACGGAATGAGGTCAATATCCATCCAGGATACCTGGGCCAGGTCAATTAGAAAGGCCTGCTCGCTGAAGTGTTTTAGGGAGCGTTTGACAGTGATGAGGGGTGGTCGTTTGACCGCGGACCCATTACGGACGCAGGCAATGAGGCAGTGATCGCTGAGATCCTGGTTGAAGACAGCGGAGGTGTATTTAGAGGGTAAATTAGTCAGGATGATATCTATCAGGGTGCCCATGTTAACGGATTTAGGGTTGTACCTGGTAGGTTCCTTGATAATTTGTGTGATATTGAGGGCATCTAGTTTAGATTGTAGGACGGCCGGGGTGTTAAGCATATCCCAGTTTAGGTCACCAAGCAATACAAACTCTGAGGATAGATGGGGGGCAATCAATTCACATATGGTGTTCAGGGCACAGCTGGGGGCTGAGGGGGTCTGTAGCAAGCAGCAACAGTGAGAGACTTATTTCTGGAAAGGTAGATTTTTAGAAGTAGAAGCTCAAACTGTTTGGGCACAGACCTGGATAGTATGAAAGAGCTCTGCAGGCTATCTCTACAGTAGATTGCAACTTCGCCCCCTTTGGCAGTTCTATCTAGACGGAAAATGTTGTAGTTGGGAATGGACATTTCAGAATCTTTGGTGGCCTTCTTAAACCAGGATTCAGACACTGCTAGAACATCAGGGTTGGCTGAGTGTGCTAACGCAGTGAATAACTCAGACTTAGGGAGGAGGCTTCTGATGTTAACATGCAAGAAACCAAGGCTTTTGCAATTACAGAAGTCAACAAATGATAGCGCCTGGGGAGCAGGAGTGATACTGGGGGCTACAGGGCCTGGGTTAACCTCTACCTCACCAGAGGAACAGAGGAGGAGTAGAATAAGGATACGGCTAAAGGCTTTAAGAACTGGTCTTCTAGTGCGTTGGGTACAGAGAAAAAAGGGGGCCGATTTCCGGGCGTTGTAGAATAGATTCAGCTCATTATGTACAGACAAGGATATGGAAGGATATGAGTACAGTGGAGGTAAACCTAAGCGTTGGGTAAAGATTAAAGAGATAGCATCACTGGAGGCACCGATTGAGCCGGTCTCCGCGTGTGTGGGGGGTGGGACAAAGGATCTATCTGAGACAGGTTGAGCAGGACTGGGGGCTCTACATTGAAAAAGTACAGTTAGAACTAACCGAAACAGCAATAGGCAAGGCATATTGACATTGGAGATAGGCATAAAGCAGTCACAGGTGTGATTCGAGAGAGCTAAGACAACAGCTGGTAATGGCGACGAAAGTTTGAGCTGACGCTAAACAGATCAACAGGATGGGGTACCGTATAAAGGAACAGTCCAGCAGTCATCAGCTGTGTAGCTGAGTGATCATAAGGTCCAGTGAACAGCAATAAGTAAGTCCGGGAGCAATTCAGTGGCTGCTACGTTACAGGCACGGCTGTTGATTGCGTGTGCTAGCGGGCCGGGGCTAGCAGATGGATCTTCGTGGTCGTTGCAACGGGAAGCCTGTTGAAACCACATCAGACGATTACGTCGGCAGACCAGTCGTGATGGATCGGCGGGGCTCCGTGTCAACACTAGGAGGTCCCGTCCGGTTGACAGAGAGGTAGATAGCCGGGAGATGGGCCTGGCTCGAAGCTAGCTCAAGGCTAACTGGGGTTAGCTTCAGGACAGTGGTGATTAGTGGTGATTAGCCAACAACGACAACAGCCATTCGGTTGCAGCTAGCTAGTTGCGATGATCCGGTGTTAAGGTCCAGTGATTCCGGCAGAAAATCCGATATGCTCTGGCTCGATAGCGCGATGTGCAGACTGTGCAGACTGGCCGATAATTGGACAATGGTGAAAACCGCTAACGGTGGCTAAAAGCAAGTAGCTAGTTAGCTGGCTAGCTGGCTAGTTTCAGCCAGAGGTTCTGGATAAAAATGTATGAAGAAATAATAGAATCCGTTCCACATTGGGTGAGGCAGGTTGCAGGAAAGTATATTTAGTTAAAGGATGGAAAGTGAGATTGAGAAATATATACGGAAAATACATTTTTTTTTTTTTTACATGAGGACACTACAGAAAACACGTCCGCACTGCTATGCCATCTTGACTGACTAATTGGAAGTAAACGTAGTTAAAGACTTCAATTAACCACCTGCCATCTGGTCTCTCCTGGGAAAAAGACTGCTATTCCAGATTCACTCCCTTCACTCCCCAAATCCTCAGCTGCACATGATGCTATGCTATAACAACTATCACCTGCATCTCTGTTTATGTGACACATTCAGATTCATATCACAAACTCCACAACACTTGTATCATGTATTTACGCCAATATCAATGCTTGTGTTTTAAACCCCAAGAGGCGTTGATTTTAGACTACGTAATTAGCTTATTTAACTAATGTTACTTTTAAGTGCTTTCTACTGTATTTACCCAGGCCTCATATGGGATGCATATCCTAGGAGACATTAGCCGCCTTTTAGAAATGATGAATTCTCCACTGACCTACTTTACTAGTGTAATTAAACAGAGCAGAATGTGTTGTTATTACTGCTTTGCATCACCATGGCTATCCAGCTCAACCATAGAAATAGAATCCCACACATTGATGTGAATGGGGATTCCTTTTCTAATAATTAGATTTCTATGCGTTCAACCACCTCATGTTCGGAGTTCCCTCCCTGGTTACTCCTTTTTGGCCAGAGTTTCCTGTAAGGTGCACATGAAAGACTTTCTACACTGGAGATCCATGAATCCTCCCTTTGTCTTGTGTTCCCTAGCGTCTCGGTACAGTGTGTGAGTCAGGGAGAGATTGATCGCCTGGGGATCTGTATTGACGCCATCCCACTGTTAATAAGCATACCTGCCCTAACAAATGGGACATTGTTCTCCGAGCTCACTGTCTCCCCACGGCTCGGTAAAGTACAGTACACACTAGCGTAGTATAGTAGTGCAACAACATCTCTGTCCACTCCAGCCAGATCACAGCACAGTAGCAGGCAGCCATTAATGCACATGGCCATATAAATGACATTAGTGGAAACCTGAGAGGGGAAATGGGGTAAATGCTGATAGATGGCTGCACAGCCCCAGACCCATAATGCTACATCATCATGCTCTTGTCCTGAGAGTTGAAGTACAGTAGCAGACTGCAGCTGGGATTGTCCACTTTTTGTAACCTCTCGCTCAACGTCAACAAAACGAAGGAGCTGATCGTGAACTACAGGAGATGGCAGAGAGAGTACGCCCCCATCCACATCGACAGGACCGCAGTGGAGAGTCAAAAGCTTGAAGTTCCTCGGCGTGCACATCACTGAGGACCTGAAATGGTCCCTCCAGGACATCGACAGCAGCCGGTGTCACAGCCGGTGACACAGGAAGGCCAAGAAGATCATCAAGAACCTCAGCCACCCAAGCCACTGCCTGTTCACCCCGCTACCATCTAGAAGGCAGACATAGTACAGGTGCATCAAAGCTGGGACCGAGAGACTGAGAAACTGAGAAACAGCCATCAGACTGTTAAACAGTCACCACTAGCCAGCCTCCGCTCAGTACCCTGCCCTGAACCATAGACACTGTTCTAGCCGGCTACCACCTGGTACTCTACCCTGCACCGTAGGGACTGCTGCCCTATGTACATAGTCATTGAACACTGGTCAGTTTAATAATGTTTACATACTGCTTTACCCACTTTATATGTACACTGAGTGTACAAAACATTAAGGACACCTGCTCTTTCCATGACATAGACTGACCAGGTGATTCCAGGTGAAAGCTAAGATCCCTTATTGATGCCACCTGTTAAATTCACTTCAATCAGTGTAGATGAAGGGGCGGAGACAGGTTAAATAATGATTTTTAAGCTTTGAGACAATTGAGACATGGATTGTGTATGTGTGCCATTCAGAGGGTGAATGGGCAAGACAAAATATTTAAGTGCCTTTGAACAGGGTATGGTATAAGGTGCCAGGCGCACCTGTTTGAGTGTGCCAAGAACTGCAACGCTGCTGGGTTTTTCATGCTCAACAGTTTCCCGTGTGTATCAAGAATGGTCCACCACCCAAAGGACATCCATCCAACTTAACACAACTGTGGGAAGCGTTGGCGTTAACATGGGCCAGCATCCCTGTGGAACACTTTCGACACCTTGTAGTTTAGGCCCCAACGAATTGAGGCTCTTCTGAGGGCAATTAAGATGGAGTTCCTAATGTTTTGTACACCGTGTGTGTGTGGGGGTGTTTGTGTGTGTGTACACAGTGCATTCGGAAGATATTCAGACACCTTGACTTTTTCCACATTTTGTTACGTTACAGCCTTATTCTAAAATAGTTTTTTCCCCTCATCAATCTACACACAATGCCCCATAATGACAAAGCAAAAACAGGTTTTTAGAAATGTTTGCACATTTATAAAAAAGAGAAATATCACATTTACATAAGTATTCAGACCCTTTACTCACTACTTTGTTGAAGCACCTTTGGCAGCGATTACAGTCTTGAGTCTTCTTGGGTATAACACTACCAGCTTGGCACAACTATATTTGAGGAGTTTCTCCCATTCTTCTCTGCAGATCCTCTCAAGCTCTGTGGGATGGCGTATCGCTGCAGAATGCTGTGGTAGCCATGCTGTTTAAGTGTGCCTTGAATTCTAAATAAATCACAGACAGTGTCACCAGCAAAGCACCCCCACACAATCACACCTCCGCCTCCATGCTTTAAGGTGGGAAATACACATGCGGAGATAATCCGTTCACCGACACCGCGTCTCATAAAGACATGGCGGTTGGAACCAAAAATCTCCAATTTGGACTCCAGACCAAAGGACACATTTCCACTGGTCTAATGTCCATTGCTCGTGTTTCTTGGCCCAAGCAAGTCTCTTCTTCTTATTGGTGTCCTTTAGTAGTGGTTCCTTTGGAGCAATTCGACCATGAAGGCCTGATTCACACAGTCTCCTCCGAACAGTTGATGTTGAGATGTGTCTGTTACTTGAACTCTCTGAAGCATTAATTTGGGCTGCAATTTCTGAGTCTGGTAGCTCTAATGAACTTATCCTCTGCAGCAGAAGTAACTCTGGGTCTTCCATTCCTGTGGCGGTCCTCATGAGAGCCAGTTTCATCATAGCGCTTGATTGTTTTTGCGACTGCACATGAAGAAACTATCAAAGTTCTTGACATTTTCTGGATTGACTGACATTCATGTCTTAAAGTAATGATGGACTGTTGTTCCTCTTTGCTTATTTGAGCTGTTCTTGCCATAATATGGACTTGGCCTTTTACCAAATAGGGCTATCTTCTGTATACCCTCCTACCTTGTCACAACACTACTGATTGTCTTAAACGCATTAAGAAGGAAAGAAATTCCACAAATTATATTTTAAGAAGGCACACCTGTTAATTGAAATGCATTCCAGGTGACTACCTCGTGAAGCTGGTTGAGAGAATGCCAAGAGTGTGCAAAGCTGTCATCAAGGCAAAGGGTGGCTATTTGAAGAATTTCAAATATAACATTTATTTTGATTTGTTTAACACTTTTTTGGTTACTACGATTCCAAATGTGTTATTTATAATCTGTGTACGCTACCAATAAACTTTTATTTGATTTTGGGGTGCTTTTCTTGTTACAGAGAAGTACACACAGATACAACACAATATGTTTGCTCACAGAGCGACACAATTCTTTAGCAGCGATGTGTGAGTGAGCTTGAGGATGGTGTTATGTCATTTGTGTAGATATTTTAGGATTATTCTATAGATAATTGATGTCTAATTGAAAGTGATGTACAGTGTGTGTTCCTCCCCTGACTGACCTGTCCCCCCTGTTGTGTGCAGCTCCGGTGGTGACAGGGGCAGGCCCTAACTTTTCTCTGGGAGAGCTGCAGGGGCACCTGGCCTACGACCTTAACCCCTCAGGGGTGGGCATGAGGAGAACCCTGCCCAGCACCTCCTCCAGTGGGTCAGTACCCAGCCCCGAAACACACACACACACACATGTGCGCACACACACACACCTAGACTGGAAATGAATATACAACATACACTTCAAATAGACAAACTCACTGCACAATACACTCGGTTTGTTTGTACTCTACCCTGTGAATAAACTCACATTTAGAGTGAATGTTAGAATATATTTCATGTTAACAGGAGCCTTGCATAAGTGAATTGCTGGATGTGCAAACACTTGGGTCGATGACAGGAGGACTGTATGGTTGTTTTTATTGGTGCACAGAGAGCAGTATCCTGGTGTTGAAAGCACAAGACCTTCACTACAATAACAATGGCTGTTCCTCATGTGACTGCAGGCTATGTAATTTATCTGAGCGTGTGCAACACTGCCAAAACACAAGCTGTGACTTATTGTCTTATTTTTCACTGTAAACGTCAAGTAAAGCTGGGACAAACTGAGACCGTAAATAAACTGGTTTACCTGAGAGTCCTGGAGCTGCTCAGTTTCCTACCGGCCATCTCCAGGTTGACGTTGTTGACCCACTTGTGTACTGTGCGTGTGTATATACTTTATACACCGTTTTGAGCTGTCAATGTTTCACATTGCCTTTCCCTTATTTCCTCCTCCCTCTCTCCCTCTGTGACATACAGGAGTAAGAGGCACAAGTCGGGATCCATGGAGGATGATGTGGACACCAGTCCTGGGGGAGAGTACTATACCTCTCCCAACTCCCCGGCTAGCAGCTCCCGCAACTGGCAGGAGGATCTGGAAGGAGGTGAGCATCCCCTCTGGGCTTCCACACAATCTCTTAGCTATTGTATAGTTTTGACCAAGGACAGTGCTTATTGCTCGTCAGTTAGTACAAACTCATTATGTCTTGCTGAGGACACTGGCTATCCTCCAACTCTTCAGTAATTTCAAACGGTGACTCAGTTCTGGTGTCCCTCTTAAATGTTCTTCATTACGGGTGTCGAGAAACGTCTACAACTCATACTTTTCATAATCACAGTGGGGAAACAGCTGAAATATCAGGCCATATGTCACGCCCTGACTCTAGGGATTTGTATTGGTTGAGTCAGGGTGTGTATTTTCTGTGTTGGGTTTGTCTATGTTAGTTTCTAGATCGTTTAGATCTATGTTGGCCAGGGTGGTTCCCAATCAGAGGCAGCTGTAGCTTGTTGTCTCTGATTGGGGACCATACTTAGGCAGCCTGTTGGCACTAGTGGGGTGTGGGATCTTGTTCCGTGTTGAGGTATGTTATTTGTCTACCTTGGACGTCACGTTTCGTTTGTTGTTTTGTCGTGTGTTTAGCCGTAAATAAATATGAATGCATATCACGCTGCGCTTGGTCCTTCTCGTCCGTAAACCATCGTGACACCATACTTTCACTTCAAGTACCTTGAACGCCATTGACACAGTGCAAAAGAGCAAATTATAAATATATCATGTTATAAACAGAAAGTACGCAGCTTCAAATTTCCCAAATTGAGCCTGAAGTCGTAATTAATTCATGAACCAACAATTTTTGTGAAAGTCTGCAAAAAGTCAAGTGGCCCAGGATACCTTGGAGCAGTATCCACAAATGCACCGTCGCAGTAGCTACCTTCTTGCTTTCCTCTCACCTCAGGTTCACGAATCAGTTTGCTAGTATGGAATGATTTTCCTAACAAAGATATCTAGCAAACAGCAAAGCTACTGTGTATCTCTCATCCAGATACAAGCAATCTTTTCAAGATAATTGTATAAAGCAGTATTTGAAATATTGATATCGCATATGCCTTTCACATTGTCTTGTACAGTATGGCCCTCCTCCCCCAACAGCACTGACCAGGTTCTGGTAGAAATAGGATGAGTAGGTTACAGCATGCACAGTTTGGTCCAGTGGTTGAGTGAGTGAGTGTGGGACAGAGTAAGTGGTCAGGTAGTGGGCGTGCTGAGTGAGTAGGGCCTGCCTGGTAAGTGCACTACACATGTGGGATCATGTGTGTATGAGCCTCGAGGCAGCTCTCTAACCATGGGTTAGCAGCAGTAAGTGGGAGGAGGATCAGCATCTTTACAACACAACCGTTACCTGAGTGTTTAACACACACCGAAAACATTTTAACACACTGTGTGTTGTTCTACCGGGGGAGTTTCTAGGCATCCCATATGATCTAATGCTGTTAAACTGCGGTGGACTCTCCACGCTACACTAATAGTGTCCAGTGGCCTGTAAAGGGCCCTGGTGGCGTGTCTGGGGGCTTTGTGGTGCTATTAACCAGAGTGGCCCCGGCTGGGCCCCAGGCTCCAGGAGGGCACCCGATACAGGTACCTTGACGCTGACACCAGAGCTGTGGAGGTCAACAGAGCAGAGCCGGCCCCTCTCACCCCCAGCCCCGACCCCGTCAGAGGCCCTGCAGGAGTCTGGCCCAACCCTCCTCGTGTCGTGCTCTCTCTCTTCCTGTCTAGACAGCTCTAATGAGCTCCTCATTAACGACCCCTTCGGATGATTGCTCTGAGATGGTGGGGGGGCTACAGGCTGTGTGAGAGGAGGATGTTTGTGCACCTTCCCCAGGTAGAGGTGGTCAGGGAAGCTTGCCTCAATACTAGGGGAAGTTTGCGTCAGTCTGCAGCGGGGCGACTGGATTGGAAAGGTAATGCCTGGCCTCCTGTAGAGCTGTGGTTTGACCCCTGGCTCAGGTCACCAGCACTACCAACTCTTAGTTAAGGAGGTTACGGTTTAAGCCTCACTTAACCATCGATTAGATTACAACTCATACTCTGTAGACTTTGTTCAAAAGAGACATTCTCAAGGTATTGTAATGTAAATATTAATATAATGTGTCAATACAGTAGGTAGATGTGTGGGTTGGCCTAGTCCCTTGAAGACTGAGCTGAGTGGTCAGTCAGATTAGTGTGATCAGGTAATTAGCGTCAGTGCTGTAATGGCTGCCCCTGCCTAACCCCCAGCACTAAGCCGGACGTGCATGTTTATCCTATGAGCAAGTCTCCCGTTGAACCTCAGCTGCCCCCCTGCCCTCTGACATTCCTGAAAAGCTCTGATTTACTCACTCACTCCACTCTGAGACAGAGGGCTGAGGGTGGAGGGCTGGGGTAGAGCAGGGGAAGAGGAAGCTGTCAAATAAACCTTTCCCCCTCTCTCTCTGTCTCCCTCGCTCTCTCTCCAGCTCTTTCTCAGAAAACAATTAGAGTGAGGGGTATAAATGTATAATGTGTGAAAGAGAATCCTCACTCCATGACTGACTCCCTCTGTACAGTATCACAGTAAGAACTCCGCCACTCCTAAGAAGGAAACAAAGAGCTGTGCAATGTTAATACCCTAATCTAAAACAGGCCCGA
This sequence comes from Coregonus clupeaformis, assembly GCF_020615455.1. Taxonomy (NCBI): domain Eukaryota; kingdom Metazoa; phylum Chordata; class Actinopteri; order Salmoniformes; family Salmonidae; genus Coregonus; species Coregonus clupeaformis. The sequence goes on along the minus strand of NC_059211.1, from coordinate 43,319,618 downwards.
GCTGGGTGGAGAAAGGGTTCCTCACACACATTCTGTGTGCGATAGCAAGCTAAACACAGAGGAGGACAAGGAGGGTTGCACCCTGCCAGTAATATCACTGCAACAAAGATGCATTTGTTTAGCACATCTAAGCAACTCTGGTATCAGGCACTGCAGGCCACTTGGGAATGTGAGTGATCTACCTAGGCGAACCGGATTTGGGGTAGACCTGGCCAAAACATAACATTGATTCTGATCCTGTTGTTTTGGCTTAATGAGGAAGTTTGGAGCCCATGTGCTCACTGCAATGTGCTGCAGCACTGAGGACTTACTGGGTCTTGTCAATGCACCCTGCCACCCTGTGTTGAGTTACTGTAATTACAACAGCCATGTAGTAGCAGATTCAATTGGGCAATTTAAATGTAGGGTCTTTTCAATAGTCTTCTCCAGACAGTCATTATTATTATGGGAGTCGCATCAGTAACACCCTCTGTATCTCTGTCTCTGTGTCTCTGTCTCTGTGTCCAGGCATGTCCCCTGGAGTAAAGAAGACCGAGATGGACAGCCCGTCTCCTCAAGAGAGCTCCCCACGCCTCGGCTTCACACAGCACCACCGGCCCGTCATCGCAGTGCACAGTGGTCAGTACACACACTCTTATGCACATCACATTCACAGGAGACATCTTGTCACTGTTGCCACAATCCACCCCCCTCACACATGCACATCTCCTAGGATATGAATCGTGTTTAAAAATTTCAAAACAAAAGTCTGAACTGTCATTTAAAAAAACATCTGCCCTTCTCCACAGCTAAGATATTCCGTATGTAATGTCTCGTGCTGTAGGGAGGTTCAACATCAGCAGCAACACTATCTACATAGTTCCACATTTTGACTGACTGAAGGTATTATGCTTTCAACAAGACCAGCTTCCTTTCAGACCATGCATTATTTGAGGTTTTAATTGAACATCCCGTTAACACTTTCTGACAGATAATTGTTTGTGGAAACAATGAAGAGTAATCTATGAGCAGGTAGTGTTCCCCAGGCAAACGTCTGCTGGATGATGCATGAACAATTAAAGCCGCTATTAAAATGAATTGGCCGTGCATCACCATATGTCAGCTAAATTAGCGCATGGTGCTGATAGAGTTGCCATACTAAATGTGATAAACAAACTCATGCAATAGGTACTGCACGAAGGGAGAGGCGCAAAGACTGAGTCATTTCATTACATATACACTACCGGTCAAAAGTTTTAGAACACCTACTCATTCAAGGGTTTTTCTTTATTTGTACTATTTTCTACATTGTAGAATAATAGTGAAGACATCAAAACTATGAAATAACACATATGGAATCATGTAGTATCCAAAAAAGTGTTAAACAAATCAAAATATATTTTATATTTGGGATTCTTCAAATAGCCACCCTTTGCCTTGATGACAGCTTTGCACACTCTTGGCATTCTCTCAACCAGCTTCACCTGGAATGCTTTTCCAACAGTCTTGAAGGAGTTCCCACATATGCTGAGCACTTGTTGGCTGCTTTTCCCTCACTCTGCGGTCCGACTCATCCCAAACCATCTGAATTGGGTTGAGGTCGGGGGATAATGGAGGCCAGGTCATCTGCTGCAGCACTCCATCACTCTCCTTCTTGGTAAAATAGCCCTTACACAGCCTGGAGGTGTGTTGGGTCATTGTCCTGTTGAAAAACAAATGATTGTCCCACTAAGCCAAACCAGATGGGATGGCGTATCGCTGCAGAATGCTGTGGTAGCCATGCTGGTTAAGTGTGCCTTGAATTCTAAATAAATCACAGACAGTGTCACCAGCAAAGCACCCCCACACCATAACACCTCCTCCTCCATGCTTTACGGTGGGAAATACACATGTAGAGGTCATCCGTTCACCACACCGCGTCTCACAAAGACACAGCGGTTGGAACTAAAAATCTCCAATTTGGACTCCAGACCAAAGGACAAATTTCCACCGGTCTAATGTCCATTGCTCGTGTTTCTTGGACCAAGCAAGTCTCTTCTTCTTATTGGTGTCCTTTAGTAGTGGTTTCTTTGCAGCAATTCGACCATGAAGGCCTGATTCCCGCAGCCTCCTCTGAACAGTTGATGTTGAGATGTGTCTGCTACTTGAACTCTGTGAAGCATTTATTTGGGCTGCCATTTCTGAGGCTGGTAAATCTAATGAACTTATCCTCTGCAGCAGAGGTAACTCTGGGTCGTCCCCCCCCCCCACCTTGTCACAACACAACTGATTGGCTCAAACGCATTAAGATGGAAAGAAATTCCACAAATTAACTTTTAAGAAGGCACACCTGTTAATTGAAATGCATTCCAGGTGACTACCTCATGAAGCTGGTTGAGAGAATGCCAAGAGTGTGCAAAGCTGTCAAGGCAAAGGGTGGCTATTTGAAGAATCTCAAATATAAAATATACACTTTTTTGGTTACTACATGATTCCATATGTGTTATTTCATAGTTTTGATGTCTTTACTATTATTCTACAATGTAGAAAATAGTAAAAAATAAAGAAAAACCCTGGAATGAGTAGGTGTTCTAAAACTTTAGACCGGTAGTGTATATATTATTTTTTTCCGTGAATAGTGGTTGTATGAAAGTCACTGACTGTAGAGAATGGCACTCAAACTGAATAATTATTTTGTTTTGCAGAACCACACATCTTTCAATGTCACTTGTATTATCTCAAGCATACCATCATTGTGGAACATTTATTAACACATTTTCTCTCTCTGTCCCTCTGTCTTTCTCTCTCTTTCTTCCTCTCCCTCTCTTTTCTCCCTTTCTCTCTCTATGTGCAGGGATTTCTCGTAGTCCGCACCCCTCCTCGTCTTTGCACTTCCCCACCACCTCCATCCTGCCCCAGTCCACCTCCTACTTCCCCCACACCGCCATCCGCTACCCGCCACACCTAAGCTCCCAAGACCCGCTGAAGGACCTGGTCTCCCTGGCCTGTGACCCGTCCAACCAGCAGCCCAGCCCAGTGAGTCCAGCCCATCTAACAACTCTAACTAGGGCCCAGAGTTTGTCCTGGTCAGGTCATGTGGTCAGTAAAACTCCTGACCCTACTCATTACTCACTGTCATACTAGATAGAAGTAGAACCCAGCATGGCCAGAGCACAACTGAGCCAGCTACCAATGCTGTCACTAATTGATGTGTGGAGAGAGTTGGTCTCCAATTCACCATGTTTAATGTGTTCATCTCACAGAACCTGTAGTAGTGTGACATCATGTTTGGGCCGTGATTTCATGGCAAGCTCTTCAGTTTGAGGTAATGTTAAGGGAAGTTCACTCACTCGGGTATATTTCCCAGAGGAAATGTATTATACTTTTGAGTGGTTTATTCAGAGATTTGTGTTATTTCCATTTGTCATTTAGATTCACCTAATTGTTTGTTTAATATTTAATTCCTTCATGCTTCATGTTTTCTATATCGTCACCCTGTCTCAGATGGCCTGGTCCCCTGTGAACAGTATGATATGCCATTTCATTCCTATATTCTCCCCCTCTGTGGTCTTTACTACTGGACTGGCCTGGGGATACTCTACTGTAGGTGACATAACCTGAGAGAGAGGCAGCAGCCCACAGCAATGTAGGAACATAGTATACTGCTAGAGTCAGGTTACCCTCACGTAGCTGCTACTCCTCCCCTCTGCTCCAGACTGCAGAATGGAGCCACCACAACTATGCGTGACTCTCAGAATAATTAACACTCACCATACTGTATCTTTAAACATGACAAAGGAGAAAGGGGCAACAATTCGATAGATCTGAAGCCATAAAATCATTGTAATCACTGTATGTGTTTTAGTCAATTTCTTAGATTATCGTTGTTCAATGTATTGGCTGGCCGGTAGTACAGCAGTGGTGAATTCCCCGTCACAGAGAGGAAAATAAGCCCTGAGACTTCCTGCTCTGTTTAGACTCAGCCTGCTGTCCCTGCTGGCCCTGGGACCCACCCAGATCCTCAGACATGGTTATACTCATTACCAATATATGACACAGACCTGAGAGGACCTGCCACTGCACCACATGCAAATGACCCTCCTCCCAGCTTCAATAATGCTGGCATTACAAGCCAGGTTGCTCAATGAAGCTGCTATACTGTTTCTGTTTTGACTTGAAAGGAGTGAAGGGGTGGAGGGAGAAGGAGATCCCTGTACGTCTCTAGCAGTGATGCTGAGGGTCTGGCGCAGGCAGGCAGGCAGCTCACAGAGGAAAGAGGAGAGACATTTATCAGGAGTGCCCCTCAGCAGCAACCACGCTGGGCTCCACTCAGCCCAAACTGCAGAGTCATTGAAATTCGCCCTGCTGCAGTGCGACTGCAGCCAGGCAGTCACAAAGGACGAGCGCATGGGACCACAATGTAGCTGACTCATTTGCTCATCCATTGTTGTGGAAGACAGTGAGTGTGCACTGCAGTCCTCTCCTCTGGGGAGGAGAGAGTCTCTGAAAGCCATGCCAGCCAGTGGAAGTGCAGCCATGGATGGGTGACTGGTTGAGCAGTGCAGTGCCCTGGACATCACTCATTCCCTCTCCCCTCTCTCTCTCTCTCTCTTACACACACACACACAAACATGCTGATGGAGAGGGAAAGCATGTGTATGAGAGAGAGTGAGAAATAGTTTGAGAGACAGGGACAGTGCAGTGACATCTACAGTAATATATCATCTGTGCTGCAGCAATGATGCCCCCTCCTCCTTTCCCACCCCCCTTCTTCCACTCCCCCACTAAACAGCTGACATGTGCCCTCCTCTCTCCCTTCCCAGCTGAACGGCAGTGGTCAAGTGAAGGTGCCCAGTCACTACATCTCCTCCCAGATGCTGGCGCCTCCTCCGCCCCCCGGGATGCCCCGACTGACGCTGCCCTCCGACTCCAAGTCCAGCACCACCACCTCGGACGGGGGAGCCAACTCCCCCACGTCACCCAGTAAGTGGGCCGCTGGTGAGCCTGCTACTCCCAGCCCCTAGGTCTTCAGTGACAATAGTTTTTAAGTGTATAGGGTTGTCATACAGATCCATCGTACTCATTACTGATGGACTTGTTTATGAAAAACAAAGCCAAAGTGATTCAGTACCTGAAGGACGAGGCTATTGTCTCGCAATCCTTTATAAGAGGGAGGAAGAGGGAGAACATTCAGGCGTTTCCGTGCAACTCCTACTCCCATCATCATTAATCATGATCATTTCATTGAGATACACAGGACAGCTCAATATGCTTTACTGAGGAAGCTTTAACAATACCAATAAATGACTTTGATTGAAATCTCTGCTAAAGTCCTTCACAATGCCAGCTTCCATTAGTGATACACATTCTTAATCAGTAATGGAAAGTTACAGTACAAAGTTTGTTGGATGCTGACAGGAGTCCACTGTTTCAGTTAAATGAGCAGGGCCCACCTGTTAATAGATCAATTAGTCAGTACACAGAAGATCACTGTATAATTGATATCAAAGGGCAGGCTTGTGTCCTCACTGTACTTACTGCCCTTATTGTTAGCTATCTTACTAAGTTCCATTACATTGTACTGTATGATCAAGATAAGTTATGACCAACAATGGTTCTGATGTATGGTCTGCGATCTTGTATTGCTGCACAGTATTTCAAAATTGTGCATATACCAGAATAAGATGTCAATTTCAGTTAGTATCTGAGGCAGGGGAATTCCCTTGAAATAACTGTGTGCATGACACATCTGCCATTCTTAATGATCTGGCTGCTAATTCAGTTAACAAAAGATTAAACACATGTATTAATTACTGCCCAACCTGATTGACATAACAAGCCATTATGTTCTAAGAGTGTTCTCTCTCTCTCTCTCTCAGCATACTCAGCTCCTGGGACACCTCCTGCCAACCGCTCTTTTGTAGGGATCGGACCTCGAGACCCTGGCACACTCTACCAGGCACAGGTACACAGCACAGCTAACTTTACTGTAGAAAAGCAACTTTGATTTCTCTGTTGTCTGTTACACACTACTTCACTGATGTCCATAACTGTACATAACTCGCGCTCATGTTCACATAGCCACCACAGGGAATGCTACTGAATTAGTACCAGTTGATGGAAGGAATATCTATACACTGTATTACAGTATATTATGTAAATCACTTGAATAATCCTAATCACTATGATTTAAGAAAGTTGCTGATGTCAGACATACTGTATGTAGGCCTCTGCTCTAATGCTCATAGCAGCTCAGAGCTGTAAACCCTCTCACCCCCCTGGCTCTGTTCCTCTCTCTGATATCAAAGCCATACGTCTATGTTCAATTATAGATCTGAGGGCATTAGCTAGGATCTGCCTCAGGGTCTGAATGTTTACAGCCAGCCCAGGACCCTTTTGATGTAACAGGGCTTTTCCCTGTGTGTGAGAGATTTACATGGCCTAAGAAATGTCTCTCTTGTTCAAGCTTACATTTACCTCAGAGTGAGATCGTAGATATTCACTGTTAACACTCATGGCTTTCTCTTCCATTTAGGGATAGATGAGGCTTAAACGTTGATCTATTAAGTTGGTTAAATACAAACTAAACACAGTACCTCGATATGTCCCAATGTGGCTGCAGAGCTGAGGCATTTGGGGCTTGCTGCTGCATTGCAGTGCTTCCTGCTCCATAAAAAGTGCAAGTGCACCTCAGTGAGGGGTGTGATGATGTAAAGGGAGAGAGGAAGAGAATGAGAGAGACTGCTGAGCTAGGAGGTGTGTGTGTGTGTGTGTGTGTGTGTGTGTGTGTGTGTGTGTGTGTGTGTGTGTGTGTTTTTTTAAGAATGTAACTTGAGAGGTGAATTAGATCTGAAGTAAAATGGCAGAGTCAGCTCATCTGGCCAGTAGAAACATGAAAGAACATAGGGATCCTGCACATGCGATAATAACCAACACATTGTAATGTAATAACACAGGGACAATGCTACACCCCAGGTTACCTTTTCTTTTGTTGTAACCCATCTCAAAAGTATAGAGAGAAACTACTTTGTAGTGTTAATTCTGCCAATTGTCACGGGATATCTAGTCTCTGCTGCATAGTCCTGCTGCACTCATAGGGAATGTCTTTCTTTGTCAGAGGAAGTCATTGTTCCTTTGCTCTGTGTCATGTGGCCTCTTCTGGGCCTCTGCTCCTTCAGCCCTGCTCAGAGAGAGGAACGATAGGGAACCAAAGGGTGGGGGGAATGGAGGGGGCCTTATGAGCCTGCTCCGGGATGGTCACGTCCAGGGCTGTCTGGTTGCTATGGGAAACCAGACATGATGTAATTGCAGGATGAACTTGAACTTCAGGGAGTGGGGAATAAAAAGTAACAGCAGACAAAACTAATGCAAGCCCTGTCCAGCTCGAGTCATTCATCAGCTAGCGGTCCGTCCACTGTGCAAAAAAGCTGGGATTGAAAACCTGCTCCAGCGCGTACTGTGTGTGTCTGTGTCACTATTGTTTACATTTTAATTATCTTATCATCTTCTTTTGGATAGCAGTACGATTTATTTTTCTTTTCAGAAAAATACAACCTCATAACTCAAGGCAGCATTGTAATAGAGTAATACAAGGTCAGTGAGTATTCAGTACAATAGTGTGCTGCATTGAGGGGACAGCTGGGCAGCTCTCTTGCTCCCCTCAGACTGTGCAGCTCTGTCCCAGACTCTCAGCTCTGTATTTTCTTAACTATACTTTCCCCTCTTGGCGAAACGTTTTACAAGAAACAAAAAATTGTTTTTGGAGTGAGACACTCACCACAGTTTGTCACGTATACTCCCTCTCCGGCGTACGAGGTCGCCAGTCTGCTGATTATTACGCACACCTGTCACCATCGTTACGCGCACCTGCGCCTCATCAGACTCACCTGGACTCAATTAGAAATGTCCTTGTTTTCCATAGAAAAGCAATTTTTTTGTCCTTTAAAATAACATCAAATTGATCAGAAATACACTGTAGACCAGGGGTGTCAAACTCATTTTAGCTCAGGGGCCACATGGAGGAAAATCTATTCCCAAGTGGGCCGGACCGGAAAAATCATGGTATATATAACTTAAAAACAACAACTTCAGATTGTTTTCTTTGTTTTAATACGATCAACATACAACATAAAGCTGGAGCCTGAGGACAGTGTGTCCAAAATAGTACAAGCACAACATCACTATTAATCATAAAACACGTCAAGTTTATTTGAAAATTCTAAAGAAAAAGAACACACAAACACACAATGCCTCAGTGATTAACAGAACTGTTTCACAGATCACAGAACTATATCAGGGTGTCATTTCTCAGGCAGAAATGTAGATAAAAATAATGAAATCCTGTTCCCCAAACAAGTGCAAGAACCACAGAGTCAAGAATAGGTTAAATATACAAATAAAATAAAAACAATTAAAAACAATAGCACATCAACATAAAAACATATAAACATAAAGCTGGAGCCTGAGGACAGTGTCCATCCAAAAGCACAACATCACTATTAATCATAAAACACCTCAAGTTATTTGAAAGTTCTGAGGACAAAGAACACACAAACACACAATGCCTCAGTGATTCACAGAAGTATATCACAGATCACAGAACTATATCAGGGTGTCATTTCTCAGGCAGAAATGTAGATAAAAATAATGAAATCCTGTTCCCCAAACAAGTGCAAGAACCACAGAGTCAAGAATAGGTTAAATATACAAATAAAATCAATTAAAAACAATAGCACATCAACATAAAAACATATAAACATAAAGCTGGAGCCTGAGGACAGTGTCCAAAAGCACAACATCACTATTAATCATAAAACACCTCAAGTTATTTGAAAGTTCTGAGGACAAAGAACACACAAACACACAATGCCTCAGTGATTCACAGAAGTATATCACAGATCACAGAACTATATCAGGGTGTCATTTCTCAGGCAGAAATGTAGATAAAAATAATGAAATCCTGTTCCCTAAACAAGTGCAAGAACCACAGAGTCAAGAATAGGTTAAATATACAAATAAAATAAAATCAATTAAAAACAATAGCACATCAACATAAAAACATATAAACATAAATCTGAAAGCGTTGCTCAAACTCCCGTAACAGTCCCGTTATTTTATCTTTGAACCGCTTCATGTCTGCCACATGTTGGGTCGCGCACACATTTTTCAGACAGGGGAAGTGAGCTGCATCACCACCGGCAAGTTACGTCTCCCACAATGACAGCTTCAACTTGAAAGAACGTATGCTGTCATAATACTGCGTGACAACTTTGTTGCGCCCTTGCAGCTGTTTGTTCAAGTTATTCAGGTGCTCTGTAACATCCACCATAAATGCAAGGTCCTGCATCCATTCTGCGGAATGAAATTCTAACACTGGTTTGCCCTTTTCTTCCATGAACTGTTCAATTTCTTCTCGTAAATCAAAGAAACGCCTCAGCACAGCACCTCGGCTTAACTATCTTACCTCAGTGTGGTATGGCAGGCCATAGATGTGGTCTTTCTCTCTGAGAAGGCTGTCAAACTGACGGTGATTCAGGCTTCTGGATCGGATGAAATTAACAGTTTGGATGACCACCTTCATGACGTTATCCATCTTTAATGACTTGCAACACAAAGCCTCCTGGTGCAAAATACAGTGAAAAGTCAAAAATCACGTCCTCCATTTGCAGATTGCACTTTCTCTCTGAACTTTGTCACAACGCCTGCTTTTTTCCCGATCATTGAGGGCGCACCATCTGTAGCCAGGCTGACAGCGCGGGACCAGTCCACTCCGACCCTGTCCAGCGCGCCCGACGAGTGCGGTAAAAATATCAGCTGCTGTCGTTGTATCTGTCATCGGCACCAACTCCACGAACTCCTCGGTGACGGTCAATGTGTCATCAACTCCGCGGATGAAAATGGCCAGTTGTGCAACATCTGTAATGTCCGTGCTTTCATCAATTGGAACCGAAAACGCAATAAATGACTTTACTTTTTGCTTCAACTGGCTGTCCAAATCCACTGAAAGATCGGAAATCCTGTCTGCAACTGTGTTTCTTGTCAGGCTGATATTTGCAAAAGCCTGCCGCTTTTCAGGGCACACAATCTCCGCTGCCTTCATCATGCATGTTTTTACAAATTCACCCACACTAAATGGTTTTGAAGCCACTGCGATTTCATTAGCAATGAGGTAGCTAGCTTTCACTGCAGCGTCACTGATGTCTCGGCTGTGAGTAAACACAGACTGCTGTTTCTTCAGACCCGCCAACAGTTCATTCACCTTCTCTCATCTCCGCTGTCCTTGAAAGTTGTCATATTTGTCGGCATGAAGACTCACATAGTGGCGACGAAGGTTATATTCTTTCAGCACTGCAACATGCTCTGAACACACCAAACATACAGCTTTCCCATTCAATTCCGTGAATAAATAGGATGACCATTTTTCTTGGAACACTCTGCACTCTGCGTCCACTTTTCTCTTTTTTGACAGAGACATATTGGGGCAATGAGGGTGCCAAAGCACATAATGTTAAAAGTAGAAGCCGTAATAAATATCGCGGGCAAAACAAAGTAGCTCATTGGCTGCACATGCTTGACCTACTTGCTCTGCCCCGGTATAAACAGTTTGCTTGCTTAACACAATTGCTATTGCGCCATCCAGTGGACGCAATTGGAACAGCAGTTTATTTTATTAAAAAATTGCAGCGCATTTTTATACTTTACAAAAAAATATATATATATATACAAATTATTATTATTTTTATTTTTTTTACTTTTTTTAAAAAATCATCTCGCGGGCCAGATTAAACCCGTTTGCGGGCCTGATCCGGCCCGCGGGCCGGACGTTTGACACCCCTGCTGTAGACATTGTTAATGTTGTAAATGGCTATTGTAGCTGGAAACAGCTTTTTTTTTAATGGAATATCTACATAGGCGTACAGAGGCCCATTATCAGCAACCATCAGTCCTGTGTTCCAATGGCACGTTGTGTTTGCTAATCCAAGTTTATCATTTTAAAAGGCTAATTGATCATTAGAAAACCCTTTTGCAATTATGTTAGCACAGCTGAAAACTGTTGTGCTGATTAAAGAAGCAATAAAACTGGCCTTCTTGAGACTAGTTGAGTATCTGGAGCATCAGCAATTGTGGGTTCGATTACTGGCTGAAAATGGCCAGAAACAAAGAACTTTCTTCTGAAACTTGTCAGTCTATTCTTGTTCTGAGAAATGAAGGCTATTCCATGCGAGAAATTGCCAAGAAACTGAAGAACTCATACAACGCTGTGTACTACTCCCTTCACAGAACAGCCAGTAATCGAACCCACAATTGCTGATGCTCCAGATACTCAACTAGTCTCAAGAAGGCCAGTTTTATTGCTTCTTTAATCAGCACAACAGTTTTCAGCTGTGCTAACATAATTGCAAAAGGGTTTTCTAATGATCAATTAGCCTTTTAAAATGATAAACTTGGATTAGCAAACACAACGTGCCATTGGAACACAGGACTGATGGTTGCTGATAATGACCTCTGTACGCCTATGTAGATATTCCATAAAAAATCAGCCGTTTCCAGCTACAATAGCCATTTACAACATTAACGATGTCTACACTGTATTTCTGATCAATTTGATGTTATTTTAATGGGCAAAAAAAGTGCTTTTCTTTCGAAAACAAGGACATTTCTAAGTGACCCCAAACTTTTGAACGGTAGTGTATGTCACTCCCTTTGGTTCCTTCCCTAGGCGTTATTGATTCTGTTCCGTTGTTTCATGTCTGTACGCTACTCGTGTTTTCTTGTTTTGTTCCTTGTTCCATGTATTATTAAATTCACTCCCTGTACTTGCTTCCCGACTCCCAGCATACGCGTTACACAGTTAACCTTGATTGGCTGCGATTGGTTGTCTTTACCATCACTAAAATGTGCTTTTGGTTTCTTGGGAAGCGTGTATAATATTCAAATAATGAAGTCCATTAAATAAGTTCGCATGCAACAAGAGTTCTCTAAACGTAATTCCTATTTCCGCGTAATTCACCATCGAATCATAACATTTTGAGGGACTTAATGGACTTAACTTTACGTTGATCAACTTTTTGTATTAATTTATTTTTATAATAGTAGGCATACTCATTGCCATGTTACACTGTTGAGATTCATCATTCATATGGATGAATGTAATTTCCAGTTGAATCGGTTGTGAAGAAAGGAGTGAGTGAGGGAGGGAGGCTTCCCCCAAGAGGACATAGAGTGAACTACTGCTTCACTGATGGCTCAGTATCCCCTCCCTTCATTATTGTCCAAAGTTCATTCATGATCATCACATTAATTGTTACAACGGTAGTCCTTGAATAATTGAGGGATTTACTTTGTTTATGTACTGTAGCCTCACACTTTAATTTAGCCCTGAGTGTGTTATGTTGAGTTCTGGTTTGGCCTGTTTGTTACTTAGTTGGACTTTAGGTCAAGTACTGCTGCATGTTGAAACAGTCTCCATTCTCACTGCTCCAAGGCCACATCGCTCCCATTGCAGATGTGTCTTTCCTTCCAAGTGTGTGCAGAGGATTTGGACACAGCTGGTTGTTTTCTCCAGCTCCACTGACAGTAACGTCAGCACAACCACATGACTCTCTGTGGCTCCAGGCTAGGGCTGCTGCTATTGACCGACTCACATGAAGGTTTCACCTAAAGCTGGGTCTTTATAAAGCACATTCATCAGTTACATTATATTGCTCAACATGTAAAGAGAGAGACATGTTCTGTTTTAAGGAAGGAGTCGGAGTCCAATGGAAAGAGGTCTGGTAAAGCTTATACTCATTTGTAAAGAGAGAGACCCAGGAGGTTGCCACAGAAATGCCCAAATGAGAGGGGGAAACTCAGAATGTAAATTGTGAGCCTCCACTGAGGCAAGTATTGTGTTTCTATAACATAAACTCGAAATGTATTGAATTATGAGTGGGTGTAGATTGTATATTTATCCCAACAAAGAAAAGCATTTCCAAAATACTGGAATGGCATGCGGTCATTTTAATCTGTTGCATAGATGAGATCCAGAACTCAAGAAACACATGTATTTGTTGATCCAATTATGCCAGTATTAGAAGGCTCATGGGACTGTGTTGAATGTTCTGAATTTGACGAGGGGCTGCAGTAAGTTTTCTGTCAATGGCTAAGGTATGGCGCCTGTAGCCTACAGTATGTGCATTTACCCTTTGCACACAGTGAAGACAGCAGCCCCAGTCATTACAGTAGGATCTATCCACATAGACTCAACAAGCAAGGGGCCCTCCAGAGTTCATTCCCCTGGCACAGACCCTCATCGCCCCCTGCTTTGACTGGCAACCTCCATTGTGGTCTTTCCAATGAGCCAGGCAACCCCTCTGAATTACAATACTGCCTCTTTAATGTGGCTTTGGCTTGGTTTCTCCCGACCCTGCTCAGCAGTTTGTTTCCAAACCCCATTTCAACGTTTTTCCAAGAGTCTGTCCATAGCTCACTCCCCATTCCCCCAGAATACAGTGCTAAGTAAGTACAAATTTGTGCATCTGTGAATGATGAAGCGCCACCACATTGATGGTATAAGCATACTAGCAGGCTCACTGTGTGTGTGTGTGTGTGTGTGTGTGTGTGTGTGTGTGTGTGTGTGTGTGTGTGTGTGTGTGTGTGTGTGTGTGTGTGTGTGTGTGTGTGTGTGTGTGTGTGTGTGTGTGTGTGTGTGTGTGTGTGTGTGTGTACCTGGTGAACAGCGGGCAGGCAGGAGTTAGAGGCTGGAGCCATGGACCACATGGTATTTTACTCTGAGCAGTAACAAGGAATAGGCAAGATGTTTCCTTTTTTAACTTTATTAAATCAATACAATTGGGTGTAGTTAAAGACGTCTGTTTGAGGGCTGTTAAAATGACATAAACCTTGGTGGAAAATGTTGAGGTGGGGGCTAAGGTCTGTATGTGATTTCTTTATTCAGCCCTGTCAAGTTTTTAAAAGACTTCAGTGGTCTGCAGGAGAAAGCCAAAGTCTTATTATGTTTTTTAAAAGGTTTGGTCGGAATCCTGCTGCGATCTTTCGCTGTAGCAGCTCTTTTACTCCATATTATTTTTAATTGCTCTATTTGGTTGGTCGTCCTGACTGGAGTTAAGTGTTTGGGTCCCATTAGTTGAGAAGACACTGATTTGGAGAACACTGTGAAAGTAAAGCGCCGTGTCTGGAGTTGGCCACAAAACTACCCCATGTCATGCATTATTCACAATCACTACTATTCGCATGGCATCTCACATTGTACCGTATGCCCAAAACAACACCGACATGCGTTCGCCCACTTAGTTTCACACATAGGGTTTGCAATTATACATGTACTACTAACCCTCTTAATTGGCAATTGTTAAAGCAAAACATTGTTTTATTGTATTTATGCACTTCAAGTTTTATTTGTCGCATACACAAGTACAGTGAAATACTTAACTTGCAAGCCCTACCCAACAGTGCAGTATTCAATATCGAAATACTATAACTAATAAAAAAATAATATACAGGACCAGTGAAATGTTTGGACACACCTACTCATTCAAGGGTTTTTCTTCATTTTTACTATTGTCTACATTGTAGAATAATAGTGAAGACATCAAAACTATGAAATAACACATATGGAATCATGTAGTAACCAAAAAAGTGTTAAACAAATCAAAATATATTTTATATTTGAGATTCATCAAATAGCCACCCTTTGCCTTGATGACAGCGTTGCACACTCTTGGCATTCTCTCAACCAGCTTCATGAGATAGTCACCTGGAATGCATTTCAATTAATAGGTGTGCCTTCTTAAAAGTTAATTTGTGGAATTTCTTTCCTTAATGCATTTGAGCCAATCAGTTGTGTTGTGACAAAGTAGGGGGGGTATACAGAAGATAGCCCTATTTGGTAAAAGACCCAAGTCCATATTATGGCAAGAACAGCTCAAATAAGCAAAGGGAAAGAACAGTCCATTATTACTTTAAGACATGAAGGTCAGTGAATACGGAACATTTCAAGAACTTTGAAAGTTTCTTCAAGTGCAGTCGCAAAAACCATCATGCGCTATGATGAAACTGGCTCTCATGAGGACCGCCACAGGAATGGAAGACCCAGAGTTACCTCTGCTGCAGAGGATAAGTTCATTAGAGTTACCAGCCTCAGAAATTGCAGACCAAATAAATGCTTCACAGAGTTCAAGTAACAGACACATCTCAACATCAACTGTTCAGAGGACTCAGTGAATCAGGCCTTCATGGTCGAATTGCTGCAAAGAAACCACTACTAAAGGACACCAATAAGAAGAAGAGACTTGCTTGGGCCAAGAAACACGAGCAATGGACATTAGACCGGTGGAAATGTGTCCTTTGGTCTGGAGTCCAAATTTGAGATTTTTGGTTCCAACCGCTGTGTCTTTGTGAGACGCAGTGTGGGTGAACGGATTATCTCTGCATGTGTATTTCCCTCCGTAAAGCATGGAGGAGGAGGTGTTATGGTGTGGGGGTGCTTTGCTGGTGACACTGTCTGTGATTTATTTAGATTTCAAGGCACACTTAACCAGCATGGCTACCACAGCATTCTGCAGTGATAGGCCATCCCATCTTGTTTTGGCTTAGTGGGACTATCATTTGTTTTTCAACAGGACAATGACCCAACACACCTCCAGGCTGTGTAAGGGCTATTTTACCAAGAAGGAGAGTGATGGAGTGCTGCATCAGATGACCTGGCCTCCACAATCCCCCAACCTCCACCCAATTGAGATGTTTTGGGATGAGTCGGACCGCAGAGTGAAGGAAAAGCAGCCAACAAGTGCTCAGCATATGTGGGAACTCCTTCAAGCCTGTTAGAAAAGCATTCCAGGTGAAGCTGGTTGAGAGAATGCCAAGAGTGTGCAAAGCTGTCATCAAGGCAAAGGGTGGCTACTTTGAGGAATCTCAAATATAAAATATATTTTGATTTGTTTAACACTTTTTTGTTTACATGGTTCCATATGTGTTATTTCATAGTTTTGATGTCTTCACTATTATTCTACAATGTAGAAAATAGTAAAAATAAAGAAAAACCCTTGAATGAGTAGGTGTCTCCAAACCTCACTGATATTGTGTGTATATATATATTCTTTAACACGAGAAATAAGAAATAAAAGAGCTATATATAGGGTCAGTGCCAGTACTAAATGTAGAATGTGCAGGGATACTTTACCCCTACCTACATGTACAAATTACCCCGACTATCCTGTAACCCCGCACATAGACTCGGTACCAGTACCCCCTGTATATAGCCTCGTTATTGTTATGTAATTTTATTGTTACTTTTTATTACATTTTTTACTTTAGTTTATTTAGTAAATATTTTCATAACTCTATTTCTTGAACTGCATTGTTGGTTAAGGGCTTGTAAGTAAGCATTTCACGGTAAGGTCTACACCTGTTGTATTCGGCGCATGTGACAAATAACATTTGATTTGAAATGTGATTTGATACTGGAGTATTTGACATAGATATGTACATGTAGGCAGGGATTAGGAGAAAGTGACTGGTAGGAGGATAGATTATTAAAAATATTAGTAAACAGTATGGCAGCAGAAGTGGTGGGTGGGTGTGGTGCATGTGCACTTGATGTAGACATAAAAATGCAACTGTTTATCATACAACATATACATTGACTGTGGTAATCAGCATTGTAGTCAGATATGAAAATGTAGTCAGATATGATTATTATTTTTTTTGAATATCAAATAACCATTTCTGCCATTCATGTGTAAACTGACATTCTTTTTTACATTTTTTAATTTTTCAGTCCTGGTACCTGGGGAACTAAACAACACAAGGATAAGCGAAAGGGGCATGGACACATGGATTTGAGATTCAACACTTTTTGTGGAATTAAGAAAATTGCGAATGAGATGCAAGAGGGAAATGTGTGTATATATATATATATATATATATATATATATATATATATATATATATATGTGTGTGTATAAATATATGTGTGCATATATATTTATGTATATCAACATAAAAGATGCTTCAACACACCTTTTTGGAATGAAAGACCGAGGCAGAGTGAGCAACGCCAAGGAAAGAAAGAGAAGAGAAAGAGAAGAGAATGTTTGTGCAGCCAAAATGTACGGCGGGGCAGAGACATGACCCCATGAACCCCATCCACCATCCCCCCCGTCTCCAGGATAGTGCCCCTCCTCTTCAACACCCCCCTTTGCTACAGGTGCTGCTTCCTCATATATGCAAAATAAGTATCCTTTATTTTCTTAATCAACAAGGAAGAGAAAAATCCGATTCCAGTGATTATACTTTTCCACACTTCTTCAGAGACGGTAAAAAACAACTATTTGAAAGTAGTTAGGGGAGGTTGGTCACGCATGGTCAATAACCTCCCTTTACCCACGAAATGGAAAAGTCTACTTTTCATCTCATTTGATTGACAATCCTGTATCTGTGTCAGTTACTTTGTTTAAAGAGTGGGGTATTTTTAAGATTTCATTTAACACAGCCCATTTGTCATTTTTTAAAACACTGATAAAAGTGTCTTCTATGAGGCACAGCGATATGCACACACAATCAAAAGGCTCAGGCTTTAGAGCATCGTAAAAAGACAGATACTGTAACAGGTGTGTGTTAGTCTTCACAATAACTGAGATGACCTTTTGTGCCTGTTAACTGTTGTGTGTTTTTTTAGACATTTGTTTGTGTGTGCATATGATTCAAACATAATGAAACCTCCTCTCCCTATCCTTGCCCCACTCTTGAGTTAATATTGCATAAAGTTTGTATTAATGTAGATAACGGGTTTATTCTGCATAGTGACAAAGGGAGTACAAAAATAGTTCTGTCACTATTGAGACAGTATTGGGTGTAGAGGGGAGAGTTTTCTTTTCTTTTTTTGTGTATTTAGTTTAAATTGCATTGGACATTACAGGCATTGCACTACTATAACATTAATTTTTCATTTTTAACAGCTATCCCTTGGCCTAATCATATGAAATGTTGCAAGTCAGAGATAGGTTTTAGGATTATGTTGTAGAAACTACTATGTTGTGTTGTTTTGGTAGCAGGGTACATGAGTTTATGAGTGTTGGCTTTCTTGAGCTATCAATTAGGATCAGAACAAACCAACCCTATTGTGTTTCAGATAATCTATGCTCATCTAGAGGACGTTTTCTTGTGTACGTTGAGGTACAGGGAATCCTGACAGGTTTAGGTAATTACACCGTTTTGGATC
The DNA here is from genome assembly GCF_020615455.1 of Coregonus clupeaformis. Classification (NCBI taxonomy): domain Eukaryota; kingdom Metazoa; phylum Chordata; class Actinopteri; order Salmoniformes; family Salmonidae; genus Coregonus; species Coregonus clupeaformis. The sequence continues at coordinate 43,301,440 of NC_059211.1, read as the reverse complement.
TCTTTCTATGTGTATTGAAGTCACACCTTTATTATTTTACTCATGCTGTCTTTATATAATTGAAAACAAAAGCAATTTATGAATCTTTTTTTAAAGCAGATCACATACTTTGGATGAGTGGAGGAGAATGTGAATGATTTGATCATTAGAAGCGTGGCTGTAAAGGTAACCATTAATAGTAACACCACTGACCCCAGACCTAATGGTTGCTAGGCCAACAGCACTGCATGTTTCCATGTGTGCACATGGCATGATTCTGGCACATTGATGACACGGGCAACTGACTGACCAGCAGTGTCCATCACCAGTCTATTTGGTCAGAACTTTCTTTACAGGTTTTGTCCCTGTCTCATTTGCTGATGCAATGCAATGTTTGTGACAACAGTCTTTGTTGCAGCATGTGTTGGGATGAATGCAGATTCATATTTATAAATTGAAAACAACATCAGGGCTTAAGACTCCTCAACCAAGCCCAAACCATATATACACAGCCATGAAAAGTGCCTAAGACATAGCAAGAGTTCTTTCTACATTTCTTTGTATTTTTGTTTTTATTTGTTTGAAGTACTGCAAACCTCAATGAGCTCTAGGCAGGCAACAGAAGTGGTGGGAGAGAGAGGTGTGATGCACAGAGGGGGAGAAGTTGTGGAGAGCTCACAGCCCCAACCTGTCTCCAGCCAAATGCACCTTCCATGTGTTTTTCTGAGCACAGGCTTCTCATTGGTTGTCTGCTGGGGACAAGCTAAGAAAAGACACAAACATAAAACCCTGCTATCAGCAATGACATAATTAAACCAACATATCAAAGCTATATATATATATACACACACACTGAACATAAATATAAACGCAACATGTAAAGTGTTGGTCCCATGTTTATGAGCTGAAATAAAAGATCCCCCCCAAAAAATCCATACGCACAAAAAGCGTATTCTCTCAAATGTTGTGCATAAATTAGTGAGCATTTCTCCTTTGCCAAGATAATCCATCCACCTGACAGGTGTGGCATATCAAGAAGCTGATTAAACAGCATGATCTTTACACAGGTGCACCTTGTGCTGGGGACAATAAAAGGCCATTCTAAAATGTGCAGTTTTATCACACAACACAATGCCACAGATGTCTCAAGTTTTGAGGGAGCGTGCAATTGGCATGCTGACTGCAGGAATGTCCACCAAAGCTCTTGCCAGAGAATTGAATGTTCATTTCTCTACCATAAGCTGCCTCCATCATCATTTTAGAGAATTTGGCAGTACGTCCAACCGGCCTCACAACCGCAGACCACATGTATGGCGTCATGTGGGCGAGTGGTTTGCTGATGTCAACGTTGTGAACGGAGTGCCCCATGGGGTTATGGTATGGGCAGGCATAAGCTACGGACAACAAAAACAATTTTATTTTATCGATGGCAATTTGAATGCACAGAAATACCGTGACAAGTTTCTGTGGCCCATTTATTTTAAGGTATCTGTGACCAACAGATGCATATCTGTATTCCCAATCATGTGAAATCCATAGATTAGGGCCTAATGAATTGATTTCAATTGAATGATTTCCTCATATGAACTGTAACTCAGTAAAATCTTTGCATTTATATATGAGAGAGAGAGAGAGAGAGAGAGAGACGCACGCGCTGGTTACAAAAAGCTAACCTTTAAATACGGCTTTGCAATGGAAAACTTAAAATGTGCGCTGATTGTTCCAATTCACATCTCTTATTTAAAAACAGAATACCTACAATGACTTATTTTAAAGGTGCTGATATGAAATGATACTCATATATATTCATGCATGGTGATTTCAAAAGAAAATCATGAGATACTAGCTCTATTGACCATCATAATGCTGACATGGGTGCATGGCAGAAACTCTTACTACCCTTCTGAAGCTGTCCCCCCTGTCCCCCATAGCCCCTCTTCCCTCTAATCTATGGAACAGAGAGCAAATAATACTGATGGGTTCTTACCTTTTTACCTATTCGTTTGGATTTTTATTCCCTGTTGTTAACTTCTATTTTGCACGATATTTTATATAACACATTATGTGCCTTGCCTTTAGTTAAGAACAATAATACATGATACAAATTATGTATATTCATTTCTCTTTTTGGTATAACTGGTAACGCTGCAAAAATGACAAAAAAACGTTGCTGCATGTTTGATTCATTATCCAGTTTCGATGAATACAGTAGTAGATGAAAGTAGTGACAGATTGCGATTATCGAGATGGGGTCTTTTCACCGTTTTCCCTTTTTGTGGGTATTATACAGTAGTATTTGTCGTTCCATCACATGGAACCCTTGCTGCAATTGAATCTTGTTAATTTCTTCGTTTTTATTGACTCTTGTTGCTTTCCCTTTCATTATGTCTTCCAGCTTGGTGTAATATGTGAAATATGCAATTCTCGTCTCCTCTGCTCAGCGTTTGCTTAAGTTGTATTTTTCCCCCTGTTTAAAGCTCTTCTTCAATGATAAAGAATGTGCTGCAAGAATTAGAGAAAATGTCCAAGTACTCCAATTCAAGATGTGGATTTTTACCTATTTGATTTTGTTGATTGTCTCTGCGGCTGGAGGTCAGGGTAGAGAGCTGTGAGGGATGTGTTGTAGGTGATCAGGCTCCTAGCATGGAACAGAGCTGTAAAGCACTGAGCTGGGCTCACATTTCCCCCAGCACCATGGCAACTTCTGCCCCTGCAGACAAAATTCCTGGCACCAAATGACCAAAGCTGAATATGGGGTACATTTTGTCCCCCTATTTTGTTACATTACAACCTGCGAGCCTCCTATACGCAGATAGGCAAATCCAAGCACTTTAATAGCTTTTCAAACGGGAACATCTACAAAATAATGACTCTTTATCCATATGTTAAGACAAGCAAAATTACTCATTTGGAATTGTTTAAGGATAAAGCTGAAGCTTCTGAGACGACAAATTCTTTACATGGAATGGTAACTGTCTTATTATGTCATGTGTCAGTGATGAGCAGGGCACAGTGCTTCACATCTCTGTTTTTGTTTGTGTTTCATGGGTGTATGATCGAGAGAGAAAGGGAGAGATTGAGATCGTGTGAGTGTGTGGCTAGATAGCCTCACCTACCACAGTACTTTGCTGGTTCTCAGATTGTACATACATAAATCGGCCGATAGCAAAGAGCGAGAGTGTGTTAGGTGTGTTAAAAAACGCTAACTTGAGAAGACTGAAAATGAAAGATAGTGAGGGAAAAGGATGGGGTATAACTACTAGAAATGTGTGACATGATAAACAAGTGCTGTGAGATGCAATAATGACATGATAAATTCCCCTCCTCAATTTTATAATGTGATTTAGAGTTACATTTTTGCATCGCACTGCATTTTCCATCGGGTTAAGGGGTCAAATTATTTCACTGGGAATATGCACAATACCTGGAAGTTATTGAAATGAAATGAGCAAAAATCTGTAAAAAATAAATAAATAACAAATTAAGGTTTCATAACACTGGCTACAATAGAATGTTAAGCTTTATGTACCATGTGTAGATTATTATTTTCATGTTAAGTGTGTAATAACAACTTTAGCTTCTCCAAATTTAGGTCCATTGTGTGGAATCTACAAATCCACCTTATGTTGTTTTAAATATTAGCCCTTCAGAAGTATAGACTGAACTAGTCAGAATCATGGTATAGAGAATGAAAACAACAGAAAATCTGTTCATAGCTGTTCAAATTACTGAAAGATGCCAAGACATTCGTTTTTTTATTAGAGGGTAGGTTATAATTGATCATTTCTTACTGCGTAGTGTAATGGGAGTATATTGAATAAGAGAGGATATTGTGTATTTTTTCAGCAGGGTCAGAAAAGGCCATGTGAACGTTTGTTATGCAGTGTACAGTATTGTTTCTGCAATGGATATTGCAATGCTGGTAGCTATTAAGAATTCAAGTAAAATGGCAGAACAAGAAGTATTGTTTACATCAGTGTTTCCCAATTCCAGTCCTCCAGTACCCCAAACACTACACATTTTTGTTTCATCCCCGGACAAGCACCCCTGATTCAACTTGTCAACTAATCATCAAGCCCTCAATGAGTTGAATCAGGTGAGTTTGTCAGGGGCTACATCAAAATGTGTACTGTTGGGAATACCCGAGGACTGGAGTTGGGAAACACTGGTTTACATGCCTTTCTTAAGATCTTGGCAATGACGTTTATGTGTCCCAGTCCAAAGTCCCAGGTTGAAGTGGCGTGCTGTAGCAAAGGCATTCCATCAAATCCATACGATCCTCAAGCTAAACGAAATGCTGCCATCATTCAGCAAGCAATTTTATATTTGTTAAACAGGACATGTGGTGAGGCAAGCGTCTGCTCCTGATCAAAGAACGCCCACAGTGTGGGTTATGTTCCTGGGGTCTGTCATGCATCGAAGGAGGACAGGGCCAACTGCCGTGTTAACCATACACACCGTACAGTCAGTGGGCTAGTTGGAGCACAAGGCTCATAATCAAGTCATCACATTCGCCTCCTAGATTTCAGCATGGAGTCCAATTCCTGCTGTAGTACTGAGGGCTCCAAAGTGCTCATGTTTGGTAGCACTGGAGAATGCTCAAGTTTACTGTATGTCGACTTATTAGGCCTTTCAAAAAACTACATTTGGACATTTTAAACACAATTAGTGGAAGTAGAGAAAGAATCCCCTGTAAAGTTCCCCTCTGGTTCTAACTGTACATTAGCAGCAGACGCTGGAGTCTCATGACATGTTCTGTGAAGATTTGCACTGCTCCACACTCACCTCTCCAGTTCAGTTGACCCTCCAGCCTGGGTTTGACAGGGGCACATAGGGACAGGTGTCTGACGCCACTGTAGTCTAGCCAGCACAGTGGTCCTTCAGCACACCGTCTTCTTTTTTCATTTGCTTTTTGTAGCTAAACTCAGCTATACATTGTATTATTATGACACCGACATAGACTTTTGTTTTTAGAGCAGGGTGTTACCCCCCAACACATTTTAAAGTGGCCACAGGTGATGGTTGAACTTACTCTGAAAGACATTAATATGCATTCGATACTGATGCATGTAAAACATTATCTTATTATATTTCAAAACCCTTACTAATATTTTTGTAGTGATTATTAGTATCATTGTGATTATTGTAGGATTGTTACATTTTGGACACATTATCCTGTGTATAAATGCTTACAGTATATCAATGAGAATGAAATAGGCTAAATGTACATACAATTTGTTTTCCTGTTTTGTATAAGAAAGTACATGTTTATGTTTGTGTGTTTAGATTTAGTTGTCATAAGCTTGTGGCCAAGCCACAAAATATAAGAATTCCTTCTTAGGGATCTGCTATGGTTGGTGTGAGCTCACCACCAATGCTGCATGCCTTTTTAAACAAGGTACCTGTATTTGGTTTTATTAACCCTGAAACTTGGATTCCAGTAATTTCAGCATCACTTGTTGTCATTTTAAACAGAGCCTAAAGCTTCAGTAAGCCTCAAAGGGGATATGCAAAGTCATCTAACAGTTCTGCACTTCTTTTTATTTTAACTGTTGTTGTGCAAGCTTCAAGATCTCAAACACTTTCCTTCTATTTGGAAGATTGCACTAAATAACCTGGTATTGATATTTTGTTTAAGGAAACTTCTAAAGATGTGCTTCTCTGGAAATATTTCTCAAGCTCAACCTTTGAGATGTAGGAATGCTGAGTGTGTGTGTGAGAGACAGAGCAAGATAAATTGAGAAAACAGCTACTTGTAACAAGCTAAGAATATTATTCACCATATTTTGCCCCTTTTATTGTTTATAGTTAGAGAACTCACTGAGTACATCACTTGAACGTCCACCCGGGTGGTACATTTTTAGACATCCATTGGAGATATTGAATTGGTTTGTGGGATTCAGGCTTGTAAAGATATTGGATCAGTCCTAGACAATCAACGGCAGGACTGACAGTCGTAATAGTTTTGCGATAGTCCATATAAGGTGTGGTCACAAAGTGTTTGCGTGTGTTTTTGTCTGAGGGTTTGGTCAGGAAAGGCATGTGTGCAGATGAAGCACAGTCCTCTGGTAGTGCAGGTGTGAGGCCCTACACTGCTCCGAGTGCCTTTCTTCAGCAGCGCTGCGTTGTTGTGAATGTTACTCTAGTTTTACTCAAGGATGCACTGCTCTGCTCCACCCAGGGACTTGCTACTGATATGATGTGAGGGTGAGGAAGGTGTGTGTGGAGGCTCATACTGCAGCTGCACTGCAACGGGTATTGATCGAGAATAAGTTCATGAAAAGAGAAGTCTTTACACATGGTGACACCACAACGTTGAAGATTAGAATATGAAAAAAGTTGATATACTATATTGGACCATGATTTTCCTTCACGGTTTTTCAACAGATCTAATTTATCTTTATGCAATTGGTACAATATATAGATTAGAAATATGTCGTTTATAGTCTGTGCAATTATTCCGGGCAGGAACTCTGAATTCTCCCTATGCAATTAAGGGCTGGTGTACCCTGACAGGGTAAAGACCTGGGAATCTGATACCTATTAATATTCATAAGTTAGTAGTAACTCTTAGCAACAGTCACTGTCCAGACTCATGGAGCTATTTATTTACCTAAAATTAGAATCGGCACTGGATTAAAATGGTCACAATTCCCGTTTAAGTTTCAAGATTATTTCTTCAGAGAGCCGAAATACCTAGCAGTACACTAGTCAAAAGTGTAGAATGACCAGACTTGTATGTTTGTGAGAGTTTTGGGGGATCAGTGGATGGTGAGCCGAGCCCAGTTCAGTTAGATCAATGCAGTGATTTTACTTTTATTGTATTTAGTTTTTCCTATTCCCCTTAATGATCAGTTAGTGGAGTTTTTTTATACAAACTCAAAAATCTCAAATGAGGAGGCGAGCAGTAAACATCTCCATAATCCTCTTGTTACTGTATGAAGTGACATCGAGCACAGAATAATGGAGGCCACACCTCTCAGAGATGTCACAACATAGTTTTTGTGGTGAAATGTGTTTCTGTTCACACAGTGGATAAAGGTAACTGTTTTTAAGTTTGGTCTCTATTTTTTACTTTCAACAAACCAGCAGGTAAAAAAGCTAAACGTACATATATGTGAATACTGAATACCAAAAATGATTTCAACAAGCAGTGCCTGTCATTTTACTGCTAATTTTATTTCATTTATTTGTGGCCATTGCCCTTGTCAAGCTCTGATGTACATAGTGTTTGTACACTAAACTGCTGGGGGTCATTCTGACTTTGTGTGGGACTGTGTTTGGTGCCTGAGCCCCACTCTCACATTGGCCTCTGCTCATAGCTTTCCACACAAACTGTCACAATGAGGTCCTACAGTACTACAAGGTGAAGGCCACCCACTAGCCAATGGCCTTTGGCTATGGAGGTGGAAAAAGCCATACAAAACAAGTGCAGTTATGAAGATCTGTTAATATTATTGATAATCCATATCACAGATTCACTGACGTGTCAAGAGCAGGCAGCCCCACTCACAATAGAGGAAAGAACAAGGCGACATTTAAATGAGGGCTCTTTTTACACAAATCAAATTCCTCACATGATCTTCAACTGCTTACGTCCACTTGGCGCCCCAAACCTTTCTTGGCAATTCTATTACTTTCATCTTGTTCTGGACATGTATGTTGATTCAATCTTTAAGCATGCTGTTTTCTCGGTGTGATGAAGTTGGTTGGATGGAGGAGGGAAGAGATCTAGATGTTTCTCAGAGAGCATTCTAATGCAGTGTTCAATTTTAAGGATTTTTGTTTTTCCTCATAATTTTTTACAAATATTACCATAGTAGTTATTCATTAATCGCTTGCTTGCTGCACAGACATACACACTTCACACCAGGAAAGAGCATGTGGACATTTAGTTCTGACACATCCGGTAGAATAGAACAGGAAACAGCTTCATAGCGCACACGGATCACTTTGAACTGCTTGTGATTTTATTTTCCTTTTTGAAACTTTTAGTACGAAAGTATCAGCAAAAGTCGGTAATAAAACTTTTCTGCTAATTATTTGAAATGACTCTTATACAGGAAAACTAAATTTGCCATGTGTTTTTGAACTGGTGTGGGAGAAATGTACAGCTTTGACAATATTTCATTATAACATTGTATTCAGCCATCGCTGTTAGCAAATACATTACTGGAAGTGAGTATGTTTCCCTATGCAAAAAAAGTATAAAAAATAATAAACAAGCTATGCTACAACTCAGTGATGTGTCCTTGTCATCTTTATATTTTCATTATTCATTCGATATCAATTACATGTACAGTACTGTCTGCCTTGTAATTCTGTTTTTCTTTGAAATTTCTGATCTGATATCTGTTCATTTCATTCTAGTGATCTTGACAATATATCATCATTGAGGGTAATTGCAATGTTATTCATTTTGACAATGAGGAATGACTAAGTGACTAATTTGAAGCAGCAGATTTCCTCAACTCATGGATGTCTGTTGAATGTGAAATCTCATTCATTTAGATTCCTCAATTGAAATTGTCTGCTCTTCCTCAATATCTATTCTCTGCTGTAAAGACTTGTCCTCGAACCAACAAAAGCATTTGCCTTGGAAGGAATGCACTTTGGAAGCCTTTCCCGGGCTGGAGGTTGGGAGTGGAAGAGGGCCTGTGGGGGTGTCTGGCTGTGTGGAACTGAAGATACTGTGAACAGAGTTCTAATAGAAGCCAGTGAACTCCAGGGAGTCAGTGATGTGTCTGTGATCTCTGGCCTTGAGTTTGGGAAGCCCAGATGAGGCCAGGGCCGGTTGGCTGACAGAGCAGGCGCAACCCAGACCTAAAGATGGGCTAATTATAGCACCTCTGGCCCTGGCCTCTCATAACCCCCACACCCCTCGGTCTGCCTCACCCACGCCTCCTGGAACGTCTTAACATGGGACACAGAGAGAAAATACTGTCATTTCTTGGACGGTAAATGTCTAATTTGGAAACGTAATGATGCATTAAATGGTAACTGCCAAATGCACATACTGTATGCATAAGCATACACAGTCTGTAGGCAAAACCAGGGGAACATTTTACTTTTGCATTTGAGTGAAAAGTTTATTAGCTGACCTTTCAGTGTTTTTCTCAGTCATCAACAGACCCTCTGTTAATTTATCCGAAATAGTTTAAATCTGATTTCTACTTATAATCAATTACTTATTAGTTAGTTACCTTTATTTGCCTTGCAATTTCCCCTGGTAATTATGACCAATTGCATAAGAAATTGATGTCATAGTACATTTTAAAGTATGCAATCTTGTGTAATGTATAGATGTAGGATCTTAATTCAATCACTCTTTTGTTGCTGAGAATTTTCCTGCACAGCAGGAAATGCAAACCTGTAGTGTATCCAATATTTGAAAAGGCTTCTAAAGTTTTAAATTTTCACTTTAAAATTAAAATTGATCAACCCCCCCAAAAAATTTCATTAATTATAATCCACAAAATAATTCACATTTCCTGATACTGCAGGATTATTTTCCTGCTGTAGCAAACTGGCTCAAATTAAGATCCTACATCGGTACGTCACTTATCACAGCTACTAGACTTTTTATGAATGTCAAAGTTGTGGCTGTTTGGCAGTTTGATGGTTTTACCTTGGCCGTAATTGTACACTGGCTGAAATGGTTCCGTGTAAAGATGTTAGCAGGTATACAGTTTAGTCATGGTTAGTTTGGTGATTGGGGCTACAGTGCCTTGCAGAAGTATTCATCCCCCTTGGCGTTTTTCCTATTTTGTTGCATTACAACCTGTAATTTTAAATGGATTTTTATTTGGATGTCATGTAATGGACATACACAAAATAGTCCAAATTGGTGAAGTGAAATGAAAAAAATAACTTGTTTAAAAAAATTCTAAAAAATAAATAACGGAAAAGTGGTGCGTGCATATGTATTCACCCCCTTTGCTATGAAGCCCTTAAATAAGATCTGGTGCAACCAATTACCTTCAGAAGTCACATAATTAGTTAAATAAAGTCCACCTGTGTGCAATCTAAGTGTCAACAGTATATATACACCTGTTCTGAAAGGCCCCAGATTCTGCAACACCACAAAGCAAGGGGCACCACCAAGCAAGTGGCACCATGAAGACCAAGGAGCTCTCCAAACAGGTCAGGGACAAAGTTGTGGAGCAGTTATAAAAAAATGGAAAGAATATGGCACCACAACAAACCTTCCAAGAGAGGGCCGCCCACCAAAACTCACGGACCAGGCAAGGAGGGAAGCCGTAAAGCTCTACAGCGGAGATTGGAGTATTACATTTACATCATTTAGCAGAATGTAGTATCTATCCATATGACCACTTTAAGCCGTACACTCCACAGAGCTGGGCTTTATGGAAGAGTGGCCAGAAAAAAGCCATTGCTTAAAGAAAAAAATAAGCAAACGCGTTTGGATTTCACCAAAAGGTATGTGGGAGACTCCCCAAACATATGGAAGAAGGTACTCTGGTCAGATGAGACTAAACTTGAGCTTTTTGGCCATCAAGGAAAACACTATGTCTGGCGCAAACCCAACACCTCTCATCACCCCGAGAACACCATCCCCACAGTGAAGCATGGTGGTGGCAGCATCATGCTGTGGGGATGTTTTTCATCGGCAGGGACTGGGAAACTGGTCAGAATTGAAGGAATGATGGATGGCGCAAATACAGGGAAATTCTTGAGGGAAACCTGTTTCAGTCTTCCAGAGATTTGAGACTGGGACGGAGGTTCACCTTCCAGCAGGACAATGACCCTAAGCATACTGCTAAAGCAACACTCAAGTGGTTTAAGGGGAAACATTTAAATGTCTTGGAATGGCCTAGTCAAAGCCCAGACCTTAATCCAATTGAGAATCTGTGGTATGACTTAAAGATTGCTGTACACCAGCGGAACCCATCCAACTTGAAGGAGCTGGAGCAGTTTTGCCTTGAAGAATGGGCAAAAATCCCAGTGGCTAGATGTGCCAAGCTTATAGAGACATACCCCAAGAGACTCGCAGCTGTAATTGCTGCAAAAGGTGGCTCTACAAAGTATTGACTTTGGGGGGGGTGAATAGTTTTCTGTTTTTTAGTCTTATTTCTTGTTTGTTTCACAATAAAACATATTTTGTATCTTCAAAGTGGTAGGCATGTTGTGTAAATCAAAAGATACAAACCCCCAAAAAATCCATTTTAATTCCAGGTTGTAAAGCAACAAAATAGGAAAAATGCTAAGGGGGGTGAATACTTTCGCAAGCCACTGTAAGTGAAACCCCACACCATTTCTGTATAATAGACAGGTTAGCAGTGCTCCATCTCTTTGTGTTGTGTTTTACCTACATAAACTAAAGAGTACAAACCATTGCCCCATCTCTGTCCATGCCATCATCCCTGTCCTTGGAAAAATATACTAACAATAGCATGTAAATCACTGGCATCTTCTCAGGAGGCCAGCAGTGTAGACATTGAACTCTAATTCTAGAAGAATAAAAAGGAAAGCTGAACACTTGCGGTTTAGGGTATGTTTTCAGTTAGACTTGGCTGCAGGATTTGACGCACCTGACTCTAATCATTCCTCAAGCCATTACTCTCAATATAAGTTTGTTGGAACCAAGCTCGGAAAAATACAATTTCAGTTTTGGAAAGGAAGTCAAGTTTTATTAGATTTTAATGATTCACAATAAAAAATACCAGCAACACATTTGTGAAAGGGTGAGTGAGTGCAGAAATACTTTAGTTGAAGGGGTATCACATACGTTGCATACACACCATGGGAACACCAAAATGAAATAAACATAAGGGGATCCCACTGGGCAAGACGTCAATTCAACGTCTGTTGCACGTTGGTTCAATGTCATTTCATTGAAATTACATGGAAACAACGTTGATTCAACCAATGTGTGCCCAGGGGGATGTTTGTACCCCACTAACTCATTTTAACTTACCCTGAGTCCGATTACTTGAAAGATACTTAAGAATGTAGAGTGCAATTTAGGACAGGGGCTTTAAGAAATATAAGTACAATGTCCTTATGGAAACATAGTAATGGCTCGAGCAATCCTTCCCTCTGCTCCAGATATCAATGCGGGAGACAATAAAATGAAAGAGAACCGGAGGAGAACAGCTCACAGAACAGAAGTGGCGCCAAGTGTGAGCAGGGTTATGAAACAAAGCCATTGAATGAATGACTAATGGGGCGACTCCCATACGGACAGAGCCATGAGCTGTAGCTGTTTCATACTGAAATTACACCGTCCACAGATCCAAAAAAAACAAATACCTCAGAGACCAAGTCAGTTGTTTTTGCAAGACCCCGCTGCATATAGATGAGAGAGGAAATTGAAGACTGATTCATAAAAACTATATAAACTTATAAAGTAACATTTTAATTACACACTGCTACGTAGGGCCTGCTACTAAGACAGTCTTTTGGTTTTGCTACTAAAACGTTACCCCGGCCTGTTCACCAAGGATTTACACAGCAGCCTGGTGCTTCTCTCCTGCAATTGTTCTTGGCCTCTTAACTGCTATGACTTCAATTATCAATATACTGTAGATTTGACAGAGAAATCCCTGGGTGAACTCACTGCTTCTTTGTTGTTGATCCTAGTAATGATACAAATAATTTTTCTTGTTAGAGTGAAATAGCATTTCATGGTGTCAATGTGATGGGGGAATTTGCTGACTTTGCTTGGGGCAGACATGGGGTCAGTGCTTCAGGAAGGGTCCAAAATGAAAACTACAGAGGTTTATATTTGGATTGGAATATAGGGAGAGATTATTCCATTCTACGTTTTTTCTTTTGTCAAGTGGATGCTTGCTGCAGCAAGTGAGGCCATGTACAGTATGAGTCCCTTTTATACAAAAAGAGACTATAAGATTATATGTCTCTTTCTCAGGATTGGATGGCAAAACTGCTCCTCAGATTCTGAATATGAGGGGATGAGGAGTGTGTTGCTCTTCTGGCTCCAGATTAAACAAAGCCCACAAAAGCACCAACTACTGCCAGGAAATATGAAGTTGATGCCGCAGTTGAGCGATGCAGCATAAAACGTGAAATTTCCACACATTGTAAAAATGTCAAATTTCACGTCAAATTTTAAAAAGGGGTATTTTATGCACTGCAAAAGGAAAATGTGTAGGAGCAACAGCCAAATCAAGCAAACATAAGTCCCGTCTTGATAGTCACTGGTTGGAGTAACTGGAGGAGGGTATTGAGTGGCCTAGTCACAGTTCTGACTTACACTAAATCTGCTTGAAAAACAGGCAACAAAATGTGATTGTGCAAAGGGGGTGGAAACTTCCTACTTCCAATGTACATAATGTACAGAAGATATACTATATTGTACAGTAAGTCTCTTTGGATAAAAGCATCTGCTAAATGGCATATTATTATTATTATTAGAAAACCCCATTCAAGAAGGTCCATACTTGGAGCTGGTCCAGGTTATTCAGTGGCTCTTTTAATTACGGTGGTTTGTGTTTTGTGTGACTGTCAACTATAATGTCAAAGGTCATTTTCTTCCCCCTTTCTCTAATCTGCTTGTCTATGCTTACGAATTTAATAAGTCAATTTACAGTATGTGATGTGAACGCCTTGTAAAAACACTGCGCCAACTGCTTCCAGATGTCCAAACAAATGCCAGTATTCCCCTGAGACTCTGCTCTCTGCAATATGATAGCAATTAGGTCACTAAATTATATGGAGGCTGCTGGAGGAATAGCATGCATTAAAAAGTGACCCTTGCTTGTTAACAAGACTCTGGCAGAGCGTGCAAAAGGGTTGTGAGGACTCCTTTGAAGTTTGTCCCCTTGTCCCAGTCCTTTGTGATGCCCATGACTCTGACAGCATTGTTAGGAGAGCTATAAAAGTACCAGAGATTATTAGAAGGTTGATAGCATGCATGCAGTTGCATGTCAGTGTATACATATCTGCTAGTTCAGTGTATAGCACTAGCTTTTCAGGACTGTAAAATTCATCATGATAGTCATTATTTCATTGCTTCAGAGGTCAAAGCAGAGTGTTTAGTATGTTGAAATTCACCCATACGTACAGTTGAAGTCAGAAGTTTACATACACTTAGGTTGGAGTCATTAAAACTCGTTTTTCAACCACTCCACAAATTTCTTGTTAACAAACTATCGTTTTGGCAAGTCGGTTAGGACATCTACTTTGTGCATGACACAAGTAATTTTTTTCCAACAATTGTTTACAGACAGATTATTTCACTTAAAATTCACTGTATCACAATTCCAGTGGGTCAGAAGTTTACATACACTAAGTTGACTGTGACTTTAAACAGCTTGGAAAATTCCAGAAAATGATGTCATAGCTTTAGAAGCTTCTGATAGGCTAATTGACATCATTTGAGTCAATTGGAGGTCTACGTGTGGATGTATTTCAAGGCCTACCTTCAAACTCAGTGCCTCTTTGCTTGACATCATGGGAAAATCAAACGAAATCAGCCAAGACCTCAGAAAAATAATTGTAGACCTCCACAAGACTGGTTCATCCTTGGGAGCAATTTCCAAACGCCTGAAGGTATCACGCTCATCTGTACAAACAATAGTACGCAAGTATAAACACCATGGGACCACGCAGCCGTCATACCGCTCAGGAAGGACACGCGTTCTGTCTCCTAGAGATGAACGTACTTTGGTGAGAAAAGTGCAAATCAATCCCAGAACAAGAGCAAAGGACCTTGTGAAGATGCTGGAGGAAACAGGTACAAAAGTATCTATATCCACAGTAAAACGAGTCCTATATTGACATAACCTGAAAGGCCGCTCAGCAAGGAAGAAGCCACTGCTCCAAAACCGCCATAAAAAAGCCAGACTACGGTTTGCAACTGCACATGGGGACAAAGATCGTGCTTTTTGGAGAAATGTCCTCTGGTCTGATGAAACAAAAATATAACTGTTTGGCCATAATGACCATCGTTATGTTTGGAGGAAAAAGGCGGAAGCTTGCAAGCCGAAGAACACCATCCCAACCATGAAGCACGGGGGTGGCAGCATCATGCTGTGGGGGTGCTTTGCTGCAGGAGGGACTGGTGCACTTCACAAAATAGATGGCATCATGAGGAAGCAAAATTATGTGGATATATTGAAGCAACATCTCAAGACATCAGTCAGGAAGTTAAAGCTTGGTTGCAAATAGGTTTTCCAAATGGACAATGACCCCAAGCATACTTCCAAAGTTGTGGCAAAATGGCTTAAGGACAACAAAGTCAAGGTATTGGAATGGCCATCACAAAGCCCTGACCTCAATCCTATAGAAAATGTGTGGGCAGAACTGAAACAGTGTGTGCGAGCAAGGAGGCCTAGAAACCTGACTCAGTTACAGCAGGTCTGTCAGGAGGAATGGGCCAAAATTCACCTAACTTATTGTGGGAAGCTTGTGGAAGGCTACCCGAAACGTTTGACCCAAGTTAAACAATTTAAAGGCAATGGGACCAAATACTAATTGAGTGTATGTAAACTTCTGACCCACTGTGAATGTGATGAAAGAAATAAAAGCTGAAATAAATCATTCCCTCTACTATTATTCTGACATTTCACATTCTTAAAATAAAGTGGTGATCCTAACTGACCTAATACAGGGAATTATTACTAGGATTAAATGTCAGGAATTGTGAAAAACTGAGTTTAAATGTATTTGGCTTAGGTGTATGTAAACTTCTGACATCAACTGTAGATTCCCACTGGGTACAAACTGGTTGAATCAACATTGCTTCAACGTAATTTGTCAACGTATTGTGACGTGGAATCTACGTGAAAAAAAAATGGATTTGAAAAAAGTCATCAACTGTTTTGAGGGTGAAATTTCAATCACAGAATTATGTCATCATAGTAACCAAATGTCAACATAGACAAACCTTGTATAAAATATGTAGAATTTTTTCCTTTAAAACAATGTCAGATCTTCAACACTATTTTCACCATCAGAATTTTTTTTTACAGGCCAGACAGTACCTCCTACTGGAGAATGTATCTATGTGAAGCTACCCTTTGGTCTCCCATCCAGGGTTTTAACCTAGCCCAGTTTAGCTATGATATTTGTCACTGACTATTACCAATGTGCTATCGTGAGAATGATTGTTGAGAGATCTCCTCTTAAAAACTAAATAGATTCACTGTTGCTATCGACTTCATTCCAAAGCGTTGGTTTAAAAGAGCAAATGAAATGTGACCGTACATTTTCACTCATATCAAGTCATCAACAGCTATTGTTTTAATTCAACCCAGGATTCAACAAAAAATGGACAATACATAGGCATAGGGTTTCAAGCTCTGGTTGATTACTTCTGCTTTGGAAAGCCTAATCACCCCCTTCAGCCACATCTTGGATACGGGATGTTAAGCTCTTTCTAAACTTTGCATTTTTTAAATGTACTATTAGGGGGTCTGTAGAGAAATGTGATACACATTAGCAACCATTTCTTTCTTATTTTGATAGGCTGCACGCTCTTCCCCCTGATTGACTCTCACTGCTCAATCATAGTAGGGCAGTCATTTGTCATTGAACCTCTGTTCTTCTTCCTCTATCTATCATGGCATCCTTTTTTTATATATACAGTGGGGGGGAAAATTATTTAGTCAGCCACCAATTGTGCAAGTTCTCCCACTTAAAAAGATGAGAGAGGCCTGTAATTTTCATCATAGGTACACGTCAACTATGACAGACAAAATGAGGAAAAAAAATCCAGAAAATCACATTGTAGGATTTTTAATGAATTTATTTGCAAATTATGGTGGAAAATAAGTATTTGGTCACATACAAACAAGCAAGATTTCTGGCTCTCACAGACCTGTAACTTCTTCTTTAAGAGGCTCCTCTGTCCTCCACTCGTTACCTGTATTAATGGCACCTGTTTGAACTTGTTATCAGTATAAAAGACACCTGTCCACAACCTCAAACAGTCACACTCCAAACTCCACTATGGCCAAGACCAAAGAGCTGTCAAAGGACACCAGAAACAAAATTGTAGACCTGCACCAGACTGGGAAGACTGAATCTGCAATAGGTAAGCAGTTTGGTTTGAAGAAATCAACTGTGGGAGCAATTATTAGGAAATGGAAGACATACAAGACCACTGATAATCTCCCTCGATCTGGGGCTCCACGCAAGATCTCACCCCGTGGGGTCAAAATGATCACAAGAACGGTGAGCAAAAATCCCAGAACCACACGGGGGGACCTAGTGAATGACCTGCAGAGAGCTGTGACCAAAGTAACAAAGCCTACCATCAGTAACACACTACGCCGCCAGGGACTCAAATCCTGCAGTGCCAGACGTGTCCCCCTGCTTAAGCCAGTACATGTCCAGGCCCGTCTGAAGTTTGCTAGAGTGCATTTGGATGATCCAGAAGAGGATTGGGAGAATGTCATATGGTCAGATTAAACCAAAATAGAACTTTTTTGGTAAAAACTCAACTCGTCGTGTTTGGAGGACAAAGAATGCTGAGTTGCATCCAAAGAACACCATACATACTGTGAAGCATGGGGGTGGAAACATCATGCTTTGGGGCTGTTTTTCTGCAAAGGGACCAGGACGACTGATCCGTTTAAAGGAAAGAATGAATGGGCCATGTATCGTGAGATTTTGAGTGAAAACCTCCTTCCATCAGCAAGGGCATTGAAGATGAAACGTGGCTGGGTCTTTCAGCATGACAATGATCCCAAACACACCGCCCGGGCAACGAAGGAGTGGCTTCGTAAGAAGCATTTCAAGGTCCTGGAGTGGCCTAGCCAGTCTCCAGATCTCAACCCCATAGAAAATCTTTGGAGGGAGTTGAAAGTCTGTGTTGCCCAGCGACAGCCCCAAAAAATCACTGCTCTAGAGGAGATCTGCATGGAGGAATGGGCCAAAATACCAGCAACAGTGTGTGAAAACCTTGTGAAGACTTACAGAAAACGTTTGACCTGTGTCATTGCCAACAAAGGGTATATAACAAAGTATTGAGAAACTTTTGTTATTGACCAAATACTTATTTTCCACCATAATTTGCAAATAAATTCATTAAAAATCCTACAATGTGATTTTCTGGATTTGTTTCTCTCATTTTGTCTGTCATAGTTGACGTGTACCTATGATGAAAATTACAGGCCTCTCTCATCTTTTTAAGTGGGAGAACTTGCACAATTGGTGGCTGACTAAATACTTTTTTTCCCCACTGTATATAAGGTGTTTCTAAAACTCTCATGGACAATTTTGGCATATTTTATTATTATTTTATTACTATGTTTATCTATTTTTGCTATTTTTATTATTTGTTACTCTGTGATTTTAGGGGTGGGGGAGTGGGAGGCATTGGGAAGGGTGGGGTGGGAGACAGCGGGAGGGGTGGGGGATCAATAGGGAATGTTCTGAAGGACTAGGGGTGAAAAGCAAAACATTTATGTTATCTGCAAATTATGATGTTTATATTTTTCTCTAATAAAATATTACAACAAAAAAAAAAGCTCTTGTAGATTTCAAATGTCATGTTATTTAGTGATATTTGGTTGGGTTGACAAGCAAACACAATTCAATATTAACATTTGAAGGAGATGTATCTTCTGCTTGGATAGTTCCATCTGTGCCACTGACTTAGTCTGGCTTTAATTCCAGTTTGTTTACAAATTAATAATTGATATGTTGGATTCACATCTCCATCTGGCTAAATCTCCTTCAAATGTTGATATCTGGTTGCGTTGACAACCAAACACAATTCAGTATCACTTCTGAAATACAATAACTAGCCTATTTGCCTATCGCAAATGATATGTTGGATTCACGTCTCCAACTCAACCAAAAATAAAAGTTAAAGAATGGGAGTAAGCCAGTGGCTCAGATGGAACTATCAAAGCAGTAGATACATCTCCTTTAAATGTTGATATTTGGTTGTTTGTCAAGCAAACACAATTCAATGTTACTTTTGTAATACACTAAATAGCACTAAATAAGTTGAGTTTATCTTACAAACTAATGTAACATTCAACCTTAAAATGAGGAACACATCCCATGGCCACATTTTGAGGTTACTGTAACTATAAATATATTCTTATGTAATCATATAAAGCATGCATGTTCAAGATAGCATGCATAGGTAATCGCAGGTCTGTGGAGATCTTCACAATTTATGTAATAATCTGCTGCGCAGAATCTCAAACGGCATTAATCGCTTGCACCATGTACTTTTAATGTAATCTCAACTGCAATCCAGGTAATTTGGTTCTGCTATTAGATAAAGCACAGTGATAATAATAATATGCCATTTAGCAGACACTTTTATCCAAAGCGACTTACAGTCATGTGTGCATACATTTTTATGTATGGGTGGTCCCGGGCATCGAACCCACTACCCTGGCGTTACAAGCGCCATGCTCTACCAATTGAGCTACAGAGGACCACACATTAATCTGTATAAATAAACAACATATCTGACATTGTATTCCCATTTGAACTTTGCTGTGCTTTTAAATGGTTGAAGCGCAGTGATAGACATTTGGGTGACAACTAAACCAAAAATCAGACATGGTTTTTCCATTGTTGTGCTTTTAGATGGTTGAATGCATAGTGATAACACATTGAAAATTCAACTAACTTTGAAAACCTCCAACCGCAGAAACCTGTCATGCTGCCACTCTGTTTAATGTCCCGAGGAGGCCTAGCCAACATTCAGAACTCAAACCAGTCAAGGCTGGAGAACATTTAGCAAAGATCCTGTTAGCCTTGCTTGAGCCATAAAAAAGCAGCACTAAAGTCTAAGGCAGAAGAAATGTTCAGCTAAAAGTGGATCGTCTTGGACCATTTTTTCAAATCGTTTGGTTTGGGCCCTGTTTCTGTCCGTTGGAAGTAGTGGTCTAAATAAGAGCAGACGTGTAACCCCTCTGCTTCGCTGACAAGTTCTGGATTGCCACAAATTCTGGATTGCACGGCTTTCCCCTGCTGTATCCTCATGCTCTGTGGTTGAGGGCCAGCCCAACACGTATTAAAGTTTGACACAGACTCCTGGCTCATATGTGGCTCTAAATGGGTCTATTTGTGAGCACTTCTATTTCAGGCTGTCTCCTGTCTTCTCTCTGGCCACTGGAGTGCTGCAAGCTGTCTGGAGAAGGAGGCAAATTCAGGATTTCTGTCACAGAGGGATCAATGTAATACTGAAGTCAACCAGCAATAATAAATTCAAGGTTTTTCCATGCTTTTCTCAAAAAATTGTGTTCTGAGCCATTTTGCTAATTCTTTACTTATAGCCTTTGTATCTAGTTGCCTTATGAATAAAGTCTCATTGTCGATCTATCGTTGTCTAGCTTTTAACTGTATCTTTACAGACTGTTGCCATTACACATTTGGAGCAGTGGGATTGATTCACACCTAATGGTGAGAAATTGTAACGACTGTAACATTGTAATCTCAACATGCAATCAAGTTTTAAAGTAACTTTTGGTCAGGTGGTTCACTGTAGAGTGCAGATGGTCTTGTTATGATGATTATCCTGCAATTATAAAACGGATTTGTTGCCTAAAGTTGCTTATATTTTAAAGGGGAAAACATAATAAAACTGTACTCACACCACATGCATTTAACCCCATGGACGAGTAATCAGAGAGTGGGCATTGATTATGTGCCTCTCTAAAAGTCAGCAGGCTCAATTTAAATAGAGAAATAGACAATGGATTGGTCTCCAGCACAAACACCTACTTTCAAATGACTTTTTTATCTTACAACTGAGTCACAGATTTATGTTGATATCAAGTGAAAGTTTTATTGTGCCAAAGATCTGAGCATTCTCTGGTATTTGGATTGTTGGAAACCTGATGAATAAAATGAGAAATATCAATCAAAAATAACGTATTACATCAATGTGCTGGAACTATTTAAGCTGTCAGGGCTGCCATTCAAAATGAGTAATCGACCTCATACTGTAGGGCACTGCATTTATACATAAACTTGTAGATTTCAGAGTTGTAATATAATGCAAAGCCCAGTTAATCATTCAATTCTGGCACTCGGTTTCTTGATGATTCACACATGGACACACGCCCACCCAATGTACCAACTAATTTAAACAAGCCATTTCCTACAATACACAGGATCCAGGGAGAAGAGTGCCAGTGACCCAATATACATACCCTCTGCACTGTGGCGGCCCTTTGGACAAAAAGGGAGAGCCTGAACTCCGGAACAGAAAGCCTGAATATGCTAAATACTCTTTAAAGTGGAACTGACAGGGTTTTTAACTACTTTGTAGATATGAAACAAACAGACAATCATAATATCAGCAAAAATATCAAATTCCCGGTTTATGCTTCAAAACCAACTTTATAATAGGTTTTAAAAATAGGTTCTATTTGACAAAAATTCCATGACGTACATTGTTGGCAGAATAGATGGATGCAGTTCAATGTATGATTAACATAATTCACCAATAAATGTCTTGGTAGTGCAAAGAATATTGCTATCAGGTTGTAAATCGCAGCTACCTGGAAAATTGTTTGCTGCCTCCACCCATTTGGGATGCACTGTTTCAGTTTCAATGACTCAATATTTTCAACACAAACGGATGACTGTAGCTGGGCTGGGAATGTCAATACAATCAAACTAGCAAGGGCAATGATCAGAAGTCGGTCATTACTTGGCTAATAGGCTAGCGCACGTGTCAAACGCAAGGACCGCAGGCCGAATAGGACACACAAGCAAGTATAAATTACACAGCAGTTGAGTCATCTACTTTATGAAATTACAGCCTGATGCACTTGCATCGGTGAATTCAACTTCAATTGCGCTGCTTTCGTGTGTCCCGTTTACAGCACACAGTGGAGGGAAAGTGTACAGACACATGCCACAGTCCAAGCTAGGCTACTAAATTATGTAGTCTGGCTTCGGTTTTTAAAGCTTGACAATGAATAACCAAAAAACAAAACCTGCAACAAAACACCATGCGAAGGACAAACATGTATGCCTATTACAGCAACATTTGAGCAGTAGCCTAGGCTGGCTACTCAACTACAATACATTTTGAGTGCACCATACAGCAATGTTGCATTCAACTGCACCGGTGATCGATGCAGTGAAAAAAAAAAAAAAAACATGTTTAAATGTTACAACAACCTATAGCTACGTTTTTGTTATTTGGATTTATTAAATACTTTTTGATTAGGGTCTCAGCATATTATGCACATCTGCAAGCATAGCAGCAAAGGCTGGACAAATATTATTTTGTTTTAATGTGTAAAAATTATATATACAGAATCCCATGGACATAAGTGAAAATTATAAAGGGCCATCTTTTTTCAAATAAAACAATGGCCAGTTTGGGTCACAGTTGCACTTTTTTCTAAAAACAAATAGGCTTCATCTGGCCCGTGCTCTTTTTTTTTTTTTACATGGCCCATGCTCTGATTGAGTTTGACACCCCTGGGCTAGCGTATCTATTTATGTAGCTAGCTAGCTGCTGGGAGGATGTCATGTCATTGGAGGAGTGGGTGAGTGACCAACATTTCCCCCTCATATCGTTTTTCGGTGGCTACAGCGAGAGATGCAGGTGTCATTTGGTTAGCTAGCAAGAAATGTGAATCGCTTTGGTAGCTAGCTAGCAATGCTGAACTTAAACAACTGTTATCCACAGATAGCATATCTCTTAGTTGTCAATCAAATGTATTTGTCATCGATCAAATGGGCAGGCAGGCAGGCAAGTTCCCATTCATTTGTCAAAACGTGGGTTGGGACAGGCGTGCATTGGCAGGCAAGCTGCAGAAGGATGAGCTCTAGCTAGCATTAGTTGTTGATCTTGTTGTTGTTCATGTGCATAGGCAACTGAGGGAGAGATAGCCTACCTTTTCATGGTTGTTTGATCAATAGGACTGTGAAGTTCCCAAATGTAAGAGGACCCCAATGGTATTTACATATTTGCAGAAATCCATTCAGGTGGCTTTTGGCGAATGCGTTCTAATGATCTAAAGTCACGCTGTTGCTACTGCCTGTAAACACACAGTCCAGTTCAAAGTGGATGGCAGGCCTGTGTGGCAAATGGCTTATTTGCATATATATGCCTACTGTAGCTCTGATTGGCTATGGCGCGTAGACTCTAGTTTTCATTAGGTTTTATTTACTGCAGTGTCTATTAATTGTCCAAACGCTAGGCCACTTTCCCACTCACAAAATACTTACTTATGTCATTCCCAAGCATTCTATGAATTTATAAAAATGTGAAAATGACCATATCTAAGTGCTCACTAAAATATTTTTAAAAGGTGTCATAATCTTCCTGGGGGTGTATATGAACAGATATTAATATGATTTCATGTTGCTAAAACGCTGTCAGTTCCACTTTAAGCTACAAGGCAAGCTACCCTTTATATCCTCTCTTCAGCAATTTGAAGGGATGGCTAAATTGACCTCATTTCAATTCCTCCAGTGATTTGCATTCATGGACGTCAATATTGCCATCCCATATTGTGGTACTGCCTAAGCAATGAGGGAAAGATGGGTATTTCCCTCATTGAGGTCAGGGTTATGCAAATATTAATATTAGGGTTATGCCAAATTAGCGTTAGGGTTATGCCAAGATTAGGGTTAGGGTTATGGCAAGCATTTCTACTGTAAATGCATTGTATTACCAATCTAGGGTTAGGGTTAGGTTTAGGGTTAGAGATAATCTGCCAGTTGAATGTACAGTACCTATTCTCTATGGTATTTTGGGATGTAATTGCAATAACTGACAGCGAAAGTATACTTGCAAATGACCAATCAATAACATAACCATACACAAAAAAAAAAAAAATGTATGCACGCATGACTGTAAGTCGCTTTGGATAAAAGCGTCTGCTAAATGGCATATTATTTATTATTATTTATAACATTAATTGTAATACATTTATTTAGATACAATTCAGCTGTAGCTTCACAATTTACACTTTCTGTATTCTCAATTTGAAACTGACTAGGGGAGAGTGGGGTAAGTTTAGCCATTTTTTACATTCAGCATCACTCTGTCAAAGGAAATATAGTATTATTTCTAACAAATATATCTACATATATTTCAGGATATTGTGTAACCCTGAAAATATGAAATGATGACCTCTTCCTAAATATTTGGTCAAGTTTTAATTTTGTGTATGTTTTCCTAGAAACAAGGGCGGCTCAACTTACCCCTATGGCTCAATTTACCCCACTCTCCCCTACACAATCTGTGTAGTACTGTAGGTCTAGTGAGTTCTAAATGGAAAAACAGAATCCAGTTTCATCTAGTGGTAGTATAAATAATATCACTAATTTCTGTTACAGTAACACTGTAAAAGCATCAATTACTAAATGAGACTATTGTATCTAAATGAGACTACTGAATCACTATTGTAACCATCAACATGTCATTCATTACAGTACAATAAATCCAACACTGTGACTGCACAACAAACAATCCTGCCAACAATAAAACAGATCCTGTTCAGAATTATCTTGATATGCACAGTATACAGGCAAAATTGAGGGAATATCTATATCATTTGTTTAATTGCACTAACATAGGATATGACAATCATAGAGTTGAAAGAAATACATGTGCAGGAGAGGTAAGAAACCCAATGCGTGGAAACTGATGTCTGAGTGTGTCCCCTCCCTGGATGGTTTGTTTGGTGGTCTCTCTATAGGTTGGTTTGTATAACCTCACTGGCCTTTCCATCTTCCAATTTTACAGCTATGTTCTCATACCAACCACCATCTTCCTCTCTGCAAGACAAGAACATGGGCTTTACAATGAGCGTGTGTAGTTTGATAACCTACTGTCTAGGACTAGGAGTGCAGCAGTTGAACATTTCATAAGAAAATACAGTTGTTGGTGAGATCCTGGTAAGTTAGTTGAGGACAACAGGAACTCACAATATTAAAAGTATGAACAGATTATGTCAGTGAAGAGTCAGGCAGTGATGGAAAATGTACCCAATTGTCATACTTGAATAAAAGAAAATGACTCAAGTAAAAGTGAAAGTCACCCAGTAAAATCCTACTTGAGTAAAAGTCTAAAAGTATTTGGTTTTAAATATACTTAAGTATCAAAAGTAAATGTAATTGCTCAAATTATTATTATTATAATATTATTTTTTATTGTTGAATATCTAAAACATACAATATACTTGCAGTGAAGACGCTCAACAACTACATCACATTAGTCATCTAAGACTCCCATCCAGAGCGACACACAGAAGCAACCAGGGTCAACGCCCTGCTCAAGGGCACGTCGACAGATCTCCCACAAGGTCAAAAAAACGGGGACACGAACCAGCGATCCATCAGCCACCGGCCCAAGCTCCCAACCGCCAGGCCACCAGCCCTCCAAGATCCCATCTACAGTTCCCCAAGAGCTGCACCCGACCCCCCCCCCCCTCAGCCCATCCCACCTATCTCTGCTGGCAACCCTCTTCGGATTTCTACGCAGCATATATCTTTCAACTATGTTGTGATGTTTAACATACAATTTCAGTCTATCTAATCGAATAGAATCCACAGATTGCGAGTTGAAGATAAATACTTTTATTAACAGTATTAGTATATTAGTAATTGACTGACCCGGTCTTTCCAGATCTCCCAACAGTACTATTTCTAGGGTCAATTTTAAATCAATGTTATGCATTTTCAGCCATTCCTGATCCTGAGACCAGAAACAGACTACTTGAGGGCAATACCAAAACAAATGGTCTATTGATTCTGTATCCTCACAACAAAATCTGCAGAGCTGCGATGGTTGTATGCCCCAAATATTCCACATTTTGTTGGTGGCAAGAATTCTGTATAATAATTTTAGCTGAAAAGCACAAAGTCTTGAATCTTGCAGCGTTTTATATATCAACTCATACACCCTGTACCATAGAATCGGTATATCAAAAATCTCTTCCCAACTATTTTGCAATCTGTATGGCACCTGCCTCCTCCATTTTTGGGGTAATGCTGTAATCAATTGGTTGTAATCTTGGATTGAGCAGACCTTCCCATACAATTCTGATAACTCTACCATTCCAATTTACAATATAATTTAAAGACAAAATACCCTTTTCAAATACAGGTATTTTTGTTCAAATGTACTTAAGTATCAAAAGTAAAAGTATAAATCATTTCAAATTGCTTATATTAAGCAAACCAGACGGGACCATTTTCTTGTTTTTTTTATTTACGGAGAGCCAGGGGCACGCTCCAACACTCAGACATATTACAAACGAAGCATTTATGTTTAGTGAGTCCGCCAGATCAGAGGCAGTAAGGATGACCAGGGCTGTTCTCTTGATACGTGCGTGAATTTGACAATTTTCCTGTCCTGCTAAGCATTCAAAATGTAACGAGTACTTTTGGGTGTTAGGGAAAATGTATGGACTAAAAAGTACATTATTTTCTTTAGGAATGTAGTGAAGTAAAAGTAAAAGTTGACAAAAATATAAATAGTAAAGTAAAGTACTGATACCCCCAAAAACTACTTAAGTAGTACTTTAAAGTATTTTTACTTAAGTACTTTACACCACTGGAGTCAGGTTGCTGGTGCCTGTTACACAAGGCACCTCTGGTCATCTCTGTGGACTTGTCATTTTAATCACTGACTGAATATTACCTTGGCAGATGGCTAGCAGCCTGCACTGATAAGACAATAGTATATCTTAACAACCATAAAATGTAGGAGGCAGATCAGCAATAAGCTAAATAATTACCCATGGTTAGGCCATCTAGTGGTTTATGTATTGAAAGGTCAAAACAATGTTTAGGACATAGAATTAGGAATTAGAATAGTAATTTAAGGAGATTCCTTTTGCTTAGATATTTACCCTTGTCGTCCCACTTTACAGTAAGTACACAGAATATATGCAGGTGCAGTGCATTTAGGTTACCACCTCTGGAGTACTAACTTTTCCTTCTTGAAGAAAAGCCTTTGTACAATGAGGGCGACGAAGACGATGAAGAGGAATCCCACTACAGCAGCCAGACCGACAAGCCAAGGCTGCAGGGTCCCACCCTTCGATGTAGTGATCCGTAAGCCTCCTATATAGGGAACAAAGAGTTATGTATTGACCAGAAAACTCTGATTTGATCATTGATACCACACCATTGATAGTGTTGTAGTATGTGGACTCTATATTATCATGATGATGTAAGATATTTGAATAAAGAGTTAAACATCGCTGACTAGTACTGACTAACAGTGTTCACAGCAATAACATAATGCCAACCTCAGTCGGAAGGTGCAAGGTGAGGTTATTATTACACAATTGTTGTTAAACACAGTGCTTTGCATCAATATCTAGCTAGTATGATTGATCATCGACGATGACTTACCGTTTGGCTTACCGCTCTGGGCCTGGTTAACACAAACAGCCAGTAATAAGCAGACCAGGAGAGTTTTGTGGAGAGACATTATGAATCCTTGTTTGTCCCAGGAGACCTCTGAGGTTGGTGTAGTGTAGAACCTGTTCACTGTTACGATACTCCTTCTGGACTGGTAACGTCCTGTGAGGTCAAAGTGCAATATACAGCACAGAGAGCAACCAGATTGCACTATGTTGCCAATGATGCCAGCAGATTGTATGGAATGAAAGGTGTGTCCACTCCAAACTCATGGCTTTTCATTTGTTTATGAAACCAGCTTTCAGTAACGATCATGCTACGCGTTTACTGGATAGTATGCAAATGTGCAAATGTGTAATATTGTGTAAAATAAATGTGTAATAAATAGAAAACAAGAGTATTTGTGAGAGAAATGGTTTAAAATCAGAAACCATATGGAATTATTTTGATGTAAACGTGTTCAACAACATTGCTCACAGTTGAAAGTCCTGAAAGCATTTCCTCTTCATATGGTCAAAAGGCCTAGTCTAAACACTAATAAAATAACAATGACTGTTCACTTATGAAGCTCTTGGCATGCTGCCAGCATGTGGAGATTATTGTGTAATGCAGTAATGAGTACATGATTACAACACAGTATATCTCATTTGGCTTACAGTTTACAGTGCATCTGCCACGTTGCTGTACCCTGCCTTGTCCCTAGCAGTATGAGTCTGTGTGTCTGCCCCTTTGTAGCTAGCTCATCCTGCCGAAGGCGACCCTGGGGCCCGTGCGTGGGGGCCGTGGCTCACGTCCATCTGAGATGACCCAGATGGCAGGCATGTTCTTGTTGCCCTCCATCAGGCAGTGGATCTCCTCCGCCTTGACCATAGCTTCCAGCTCAGCGTTGGTCTCTGGACACCAGTCCACCTGGAACTTGTCCCTACACTCCCAGGGGTTAACCACCTCCTCGTCAGGCTGCACCCCAAACAGGTAGTCTATACAGGGAGGGGGGGGGGGAGAACACAATATGGCAAAACTTTTTAAACGGAGATATTCAATTCAATTAATTCCAGACTATATCAGCATGTTTGTAGTCAGCTACAGAATGATAATTTCTAATAATTAGATTGTGATATTTTGATAATATTCTCGTCATTTCATTGCTGACTGACACAAGACAAACAGTGCGGCCAGTTGGCTTCAGTGTGGTGTGGGAGTGTAGTGGTACCTGTACCTGCTAGGTCATGAATCAGCTCTTTGATGAGGTGCCTGATGATGGCGTACAGGGCGATCAGAGCCACCACCGATGCTAGGAACAGATAGATAACATAGTTGGGCAGGGTGATAGCGTCCCGAGAGGGAGGCTTGTAGGACTCAAAGAACACCTCCTCCTCTTGTGGTTCCCCATAGTCCAGGTTATGGTCCATTGTCCCCTCACTCTAGTCTACCTCCACTCTTCTTCAAGGGGAGTGTGGCAGCCTCATTGATGTTGCCATCTGGTCTACCTGTCCATACACAAAGACGTGCTTAAAGTAGTATGCTGAGTATATTGGCAGTCAATTCAGTACAATGTATATATTACATTTCTTTATAGGTCATGTGTATCAAAGATTTCTGCAAATAAGAACAACTTGTGTACCTACCAGTATCAATGTTTTCTTTCACCGCTTCCTAATTTGACAGGCTGTATTAATTTCCAACAGTAATCTCCGATCTTCGAAAACAACCATGCATCAATCGATCTTGCTCATCAATCTTCTCTCCAACTGAGAAGCTGTTATTTTAGATGTATTACATGTCATCCCACTGCAGCCCTTGTGCTGGGTACCACTCAGCATGAGGTTGCCATGGCTGCAGGAGTGCTCTAGTCCCAGATTGCATTGACTGCAAAGAGACCCACGCAAGCTAATGTACTTAGTACGTACTGTAAGGGCCAGGTCAAGGTCAGTTCTCTGAGCCTGGATTTAGGATTGGAAAACAAAAAGTGTAAATTAGGCCGAAGGTTCCACCCACATCTCCAAAAGAGAGACAGGTGGTAGTGTCGCTGGAGAGGGCTTCTATCCATAGTTCCAAAATGCGAGATAGGGGATATGGTTCCTTTATTGGTGCCATTTTTGTATGTTTTGTAAGTAAGTATTACTGTTAAGCATGTCTGACAATAATATTTTTACCAAGACCCCTCTGTCAACCCATCATTTAATCTGAGAGCTGTAATAATCCTGGCCTTTATTGGGCAATGGAAGAATTCCAATCAACTAAACTCTTCTAATGCCAAACCATATATTGATATCCAATGCATATAGTGACCTAACAGACTACTCTTGCAGAGCTCACCACTGTGTATTGTAGTGGTCCTAGACCAGAATGGTAGGCGATAACAGCACGTCTTGTGTGACCTTGTGTGTCATTGCTAAATCCCTGAGCTGCCACGGCTGAGGCCTTATTCCCCCCTGCCCTGTCTCTGAGTCAGACTGGCTTAGCTTAGCGCCACATGATAATGGAGGATCGGGATAAGGGGATAAAGCAGATATACACGTTCAGACAGACAGACAGACAAACAGACAGACAGACAAACAGGCTTAGTCCTTCCTTTATTGGAACGAGGGTCATCCTCTTTGGCCACCTTAGTCACAAGCAAACAGATGTATTTACATCTACAGCAGCACATATAGCTCAACACTCGCAAAAGCGATGAGTGTTGAGTGTGTTTGTCCAGGTGCTGCTCAATCCCATGGTGTTATGTGAGATGACTTCTTATAGTAAAGATTCAACTGTTTTTTCTACTGGGGTCAAAAGGAAATGGAAAATCTCGGAGCCACTGGCACAAATGAATATTTCTGCACCGTTGGATTGTTCAAACTGTCTACATTTGTTATTCTATACAGTACAGACATTATAATACAGTAACATTGTTGGTACATACAGTATCTTAGTTTACACTATGCAACTATACATCTGATGCTTAAATTACATTGTTAAAAAAGGGATTGGGTTGCAGTTTCATTTTATTTGTATAAAAACAGGATTAGATTAGAAGTAACAGAGATGGGATTTGGCTGTTTGGGAGCCAACCTGGGAGGAACTGAGGACAGAGGAGAGAGCAGAATAGAGTGGACAGGGAATTATTATCAGGGGACCTTAGGCAAAATGTTCTTCAGACCCCAACTGACTGAAAAGGTTGTGGGTCTGTTTTCTGCAAAAGAAGGTTGAGTATTTGCTTTTATATGCTGGGAGATCTGACCAATATTAGGATCCCCTTCCCCTCGTCTACTGTTCTGATGGTCATCCACCTCTTCCACCTCTCCTCCTTCTCCCCTCCTTTAGGGTCACACACACCTTCCTCTTCATCGGGGTCGGGGCCTAGGACCCAGTCCACACCTCTCCCCCAGGACACTACATGGTACAGCCAAAGTGTTCTGGTCTGTGAGGAATCCATCCACAAATTGAATTAGTTGAAAGGGGACGTTGATTAGGGGTATATGAGAATTAATTGACCATGTTGGTGAAAAACACCATCATGGAATGATATCTGGAGGAAAGATTATTTTACAAAGAAAAGAACAGTGAACTAAATGGAGACTTCGTCTGTGCGGCTCATGTCCAGTATATTCTTCATATTGAGCCTTATGGCTGGTAAGGCAAGATAGAACAAGGGAGTTAGCAGTATTTCTTTTAGGGCAGAAACTCCCAAAATGAAAGATCAAATAAGGGGAACATACAGTACATCTGTTGTGAAGAAGGATATCTTTATTCCCATAATGAACTTCCCTGAAGTCAACTGACAATGACGTCTGATTTTCAGAGAATATGTTGCTATTTGTGATGGAATGAAGGAATGAAGAAACAGACACAGGAATGAGAGAGTTACTGTAAGATGAAATGTGGAGGAGGTGTCTAAAGCCCTGAGAGTACATGTCAAAACATAGTTGAAGCTTGCTCATGCAACCAAAGTGCAGAAAGAGTTCTCTCAGACTGAGGAGACTGATGTCACGTAAAAGACTGAAAACTGCCTCCCAACAGAGCTGAGGCGGTCGAGACTGAATACTGCCTCCCAACAGAGCTGAGGCGGTCGAGACTGAATACTGCCTCCCAACAGAGCTGAGGCTGTCGAGACTGAATACTGCCTCCCAATAGAGCTGAGGCTGTCGAGACTGAATACTGCCTCCCAACAGAGCTGAGGCGGTCGAGACTGAATACTGCCTCCCAACAGAGCTGAGGCGGTCGAGACTGAATAGTGCCTCTCAACAGAGCTGAGGCTGTCGAGGTTCCCATCATACATTACAAACAGCCACAGCCACAAAATGAGTGTTCCCATGCTGTCTATGAGACAGAGCAGCTGATTCACAACAGTTCAGGCTGGTTTAGCATTAGCTGTATCATCACTGACTAGAACACTACATAAGTACTACATGAGCCACTCTCCCTCATCAAAAGCAGAGTACAGATAGCAAAAGCACCAGCAAAACCTAGAAATTATCCTAAAGCCTTATCTCTCGGATAAAGCACTAAATAAACTTCAGTTAGTGCTAAACACGGCTGCTAGAATCTTGACTAGAACCCAAAAATGTGATCATATTACTCCAGTGCTAGCCTGGCTTCCTGTTAAGGCTAGGGCTGATTTCAAGGTTTTACTGTTAACCTACAAAGCATTACATGGGCTTGCTCCTACCTATCTCTCCGATTTGGTCCTGCCGTACATACCTACACGTACGCTACGGTCACATGATGCAGGCCTTCTTATTGTCCCTAGAATTTCTAAGCAAACAGCTGGAGGCAGGGCTTTCTCCTATAGAGATCAATGTATATGGAATGGTCTGCCTATCCATGTGAGAGACGCAGACTTGGTCTCGACCTTTAAATCTTTACTGAAGACTCATCTCTTCAGTAGGTCCTATGATTGAGTGTAGTCTGGCCCAGGAGTGCGAAGTTGAACGGAAAGGCACTGGAGCGACAAATCGCCCTTGCTGTCTCTGCCTGGCCGGTTCCTGTCTCTCCATTGGGATTCTCTGCCTCTGACCCTATTACGGGGGCTGAGTCTCAGGCTTACTGGTGCTTTCCATGCCGTCCCTAGGAGGGGTGCATCACTTGAGTGGGTTGAGTCACTGATGTGATCTTCCTGTCCGGTTTGTCGCTCCCTCGGGCTTGTGCAGTGGAGGAGATCTTCATGGGCTATACTCAGCCTTGTCTCAGGGTAGTAGGTTGGTGGTCTGTTGATATCCCTCTGGTGGTGTGGGGGCTGTGCTTTGGCAAAGTGGGTGGGGTTATATCCTGCCTGGTTGGCCCTGTCTGGGGGTATGGTCGGACGGGGCCACAGTGTCTCCCGACCCCCCCTGTCTCAGCCTCCAGTATCTATGCTGCAATTGTCACACTCTGGCTCCGGGACTTTGTATTTGAGCCAGGGTGTATTCGTTTTGTTGGGTTTGGTTTGGTTATGTTGGGTATTTGGGTGTGCTTGGTTTTGGTTGTTCTTGTTAGTCATATGACTCCCAATCGGAGGTAACGAGTGTCAGCTGTCGGCTCGTTATCTCTGATTGGGAGCCATATTTAAACTGTGTGTTTTCACTTTGTGTTTGTGGGTTTTTGTTCCATGTTCAGTCATTGTCACTGTTGGACTTCACTATCGTCATTTTGTTTTGGTTTTCGTGCTTTGATTAAATAAAGTCATGTTTATTTCACACGCTGCGCCTTGGTCTACTCCTTCTCGTCAAGACGATCGTGACAGAAAAACCCACCAATCTAGGACCAAGCGGCGTGTCAAGCGGCAACAGGACCCACATACACAGGATTCATGGACGCCTATAAAGGATTCATGGACATGGGAGGAGATACTGGATGGAAAGGGTCCTTGGGCACAACCGGGAGAATATCGCCGTCCTCGTGAAGAGCTGGAGGCAGCTAAAGCCGAGAGGAGGCGATATGAGGAGGCAGCACGGAGGCAAGACTGGAAGCCCGAGAGTACTACCCAAAAATTTCTTGGGGGGCTTAAAGGGAGTGTGGCGAAGTCAGGTAGGAGACCTGCGCCTACTCCCTGTACTTACCGTGGAGAGCGAGAGTACGGGCAGACACCGTGTTACGCAGTAGAGCGCATGGTGTCTCCTGTACGCGTGCATAGCCCGGTTCGGTACATTCCAGCTCCACGTATCGGCCGGGCTAGATTGAGCGTTGAGCCGGATGTCATGAAGCCGGCCCCACGCATCCGGCCACCAGTGCGTCTCCTCGGGCCGGCTTACATGGCACCAGCCTTACGCATGGTGTCCCCGGGTTCGCCTACATAGGCCGGTGCGGGTTATTCCACCTCCCGTACTGGTCGGGCGACGGGGAGCATACAACCAGGTAAGGTTGGGCAGGCTCAGTGCTCAAGGGAGCCAGTAAGCCTGCACGGTCCGGTATTTCCGGCGCCACCTCCCCGCTCCAGCCCAGTACCACCAGTGCCTACACCACGCACCAAGCCTCCTGTGTGTCCCCAGAGTCCTGTGCGTCCTGTTCCTGCTCCCCGCACTAGCCCTGAGATGCGTGTCCTCAGCCCGGTACCTCCAGTTCCGGCACCACGCATCCGGCCACCAGTGCGTCTCAGCCGGCCAGAGTCTGCCGTCTGCCCAACGGCGCCTGAACTGCCCGTCTGCCCAACGGCGCCTGAACTGCCCGTCTGCCCAACGGCGCCTGAACTGCCCGTCTGCCAAGGGCTGCATAAGCCGCCCGTCTGTACTGAGCCTGCAAAGCCGCCCGTCTGCCATGAGCCTTCAGAGCCGTCCGCTAGACCGGAGCCGCTAGAGCCTTCCGCCAGACAGGAGCCGCTAGGAGCCTTCCGCCAGACAGGAGCAGCCGAAGCCTTCCGCCAGACAGGAGCAGCCAGAGCCTTCCGCCAGACAGGATCAGCCAGAGCCTTCCGCCAGACAGGATCAGCCAGAGCCTTCCGCCAGACAGGATCAGCCAGAGCCTTCCGCCAGACAGGATCAGCCAGAGCCTTCCGCCAGACAGGATCAGCCAGAGCCTTCCGCCAGACAGGATCAGCCAGAGCCTTCCGCCAGACAGGATCAGCCAGAGCCTTCCGCCAGACAGGATCAGCCAGAGCCTTCCGCCAGCCATGAGCAGCCAGATCCGTCAGCCAGCCATGAGCAGCCAGATCCGTCAGCCAGCCATGAGCAGCCAGATCCGTCAGCCAGCCATGAGCAGCCAGATCCGTCAGCCAGCCATGAGCAGCCAGATTCATCAGCCAGCCATGAGCAGCCAGATCCGTCAGCCAGCCATGAGCAGCCAGATCCGTCAGCCAGCCATGAGCCGTCCAGCCAGGATCCGCCAGAGCCGTCCAGCCAGGATCCGCCAGCCAGCCAGGATCCGCCAGAGCCAGCCAGCCAGGATCCGCCATTCAGTCCGGTGCTGCCCCTTAGTCCGGTGCTGCCCCTTATCCTGGTGCTGCCCCTTATCCTGGTGCTGCCCCTTAGTCCGGTGCTGCCCCTTAGTCCGGTGCTGCCTCTTAGTCCGGTGCTGCCCCTTAATCCAGTGGGGTTAAATTGGAGGGTGGTCATTGGGAGGAGGCTACGTAAGCGGGTAGTGACTATGGTGGGGTGGGGACCACGACCTGTGCCAGAGCCGCCACCGTGGACAGACGCCCTCCCAGACCCTCCCTAGACTTTATGCTGGTGCGCCCGGAGTTCGCACCTTAAGGGGGGGGTTATGTCACACTCTGGCTCCGGGACTTTGTATTTGAGCCAGGGTGTATTCGTTTTGTTGGGTTTGGTTTGGTTATGTTGGGTATTTGGGTGTGCTTGGTTTTGGTTGTTCTTGTTAGTCATATGACTCCCAATCGGAGGTAACGAGTGTCAGCTGTCGGCTCGTTATCTCTGATTGGGAGCCATATTTAAACTGTGTGTTTTCACTTTGTGTTTGTGGGTTTTTGTTCCATGTTCAGTCATTGTCACTGTTGGACTTCACTATCGTCATTTTGTTTTGTTGTTTCGTGGTTGCTTTAATATAATAAAGTCAACATGTTCGCTCAACACGCTGCGCCTTGGTCCGCTTCCTTAGACGTTCGTGACAGCAATAGTCTATGTGCCGGGGGGCTAGGGTCAGTCTGTTATATATGGTGTTATTCTCCTGTCTTATCCAGTGCCCTGTATGAATTTAAGTATGCTCCCTCTAATTATCTCTCTATCTCCCTCCCATCCCGGAGGACCTGAGCCCTAGGACCATGCCTCAGGACTACCTGGCCTGATGACTCCTTGCTGTCCCCAGTCCACCTGGTCGTGCTGCTACTCCAGTTTCCACTCTTCTGCCTGCGGCTATGGAACCCTGACCTGTTCACCGGACGTGCTACCCTGTCCCAGACCTTCTGTTTTCAACTATCTCTCTCTACCGCACCTGCTATTTCAACCTCTAAATGCCCGGCTATGAAAAGCCAAGTGACATTTACTCCTGATATACTGTACTAAACCTCTACAACCACTGTGATTATTATTTGACCCTGCTGGTCATCTATGAACGTTTGAACATCTTAGAGAAAATCTGGCCTTAATGGCCATGTACTGTTATAATCTCCACCCGGCACAGCCAGAAGGGGACTGGCCACCCCTCAGAGCCTGGTTCCTCTCTAGGTTTCTGCCTTTCTAGGGAGTTATTCCTAGCCACCGTGCTTCTACATCTGCATTGCTTGCTGTTTGGGGTTTTAGGCTGGGTTTCTGTATAGCACTTTGTGACATCTGCTGATGTAAAAAGGGCTTTATAAATAACATTTGATTGATTGATTGATAGTCAGTAAAGGCATTGCTCACTCAGACTGGGACGACCTCCTCAGGGTTGGGTGCATCCTTGATCTTCTTGCAGAAAACTTGAGACAACAGGAAGTTCCATGCTGTCTGCTGTGTGAGGCTGGCCTGGCAGGGAGGACTGGAGTCCCTCTTGTCAGCAACAGGGTCAGTAGCCCTACTCCACCTGAGCTTTGAGTGAAACTGGACTGAAGGGTCAAGAGTCACTCCTACAGTGAGGGAAAAAAGTATTTGATCCCCTGCTGATTTTGTATGTTTGCCCACTGACAAAGACATGATCAGTCTATAATTTTAATGGTAGGTTTATTTGAACAGTGAGAGACAGAATAACAACAAAATAATCCAGAAAAACGCATGTAAAAAATGTTATAAATTGATTTGCATTTTAATGAGGGAAATAAGTATTTGACCCCCGCTCAATCAGAAAGATTTCTGGCTCCCAGGTGTCTTTTATACAGGTAACGAGCTGAGATTAGGAGCAAACACTTAAAGGGAGTGCTCCTAATCTCAGTTTGTTACCTGTATAAAAGACACCTGTCCACAGAAGCAATCAATCAATCAGATTCCAAACTCTCCACTATGGCCAAGACCAAAGAGCTCTCCAAGGATGTCAGGGACAAGATTGTAGACCTACACAAGGCTGGAATGGGCTACAAGTCAATCGCCAAGCAGCTTGGTGAGAAGGTGACAACAGTTGGTGCGATTATTCGCAAATGGAAGAAACACAAAATAACTGTCAATCTCCCTCGGCCTGGGGCTCCATGCAAGATCTCACCTCGTGGAGTTGCAATGATCATGAGGTGAGGAATTAGCCCAGAACTACACGGGAGGATCTTGTCAATGATCTCAAGGCAGCTGGGACCATAGTCACCAAGAAAACAATTGGTAACACACTACGCCGTGAAGGACTGAAATCCTGCAGTGCCCGCAAGGTCCCCCTGATCAAGAAAGCACATATACAGGGCCGTCTGAAGTTTGCCAATGAACATCTGAATGATTCAGAGGAGAACTGGGTGAAAGTGTTGTGGTCAGATGAGACCAAAATCGAGCTCTTTGGCATCAACTCAACTCACCGTGTTTGGAGGAGGAGGAATGCTGCCTATGACCCCAAGAACACCATCCCCACCGTCAAACATGGAGGTGGAAACATTATGCTTTAGGGGTGTTTTTCTGCTAAGGGAACAGGACAACTTCACCGCATCAAAGGGACGATGGATGGGACCATGTACCGTCAAATCTTGGGTGAGAACCTCCTTCCTTCAGCCAGGGCATTGAAAATGGGTCGTGGATGGGTATTCCAGCATGACAATGACCCAAAACACACGGCCAAGGCAACAAAGGAGTGGCTCAAGTAGAAGCACATTAAGGTCCTGGAGTGGCCTAGCCAGTCTCCAGACCTTAATCCCATAGAAAATCTGTGGAGGGAGCTGAAGGTTCGAGTTGCCAAATGTCAGCCTCGAAACCTTAATGACTTGGAGAAGATCTACAAAGAGGGGGGAACAAAATCCCTCCTGAGATGTGTGCAAACCTGGTGGCCAACTACAAGAAACATCTGACCTCTGATTGCCAACAAGGGTTTTGCCACCAAGTACTAAGTCATGTTTTGCAGAGGGGTCAAATACTTATTTCCCTCATTAAATTGCAGATCAATTTATAACATTTTTGACATGCGTTTTTCTGGATTTTTTTGTTGTTATTCTGTCTCTCACTGTTCAAATAAACCTACCATTAAAATTATAGACTGATTGTGCCTTTGTCAGTGGGAAAACGTACAAAATCAGCAGGGAATCAAATACTTTTTTCCCTCACTGTATGTGTCTAACTCTACATAAGTCTCTGTGTCCCTCATAACCTTCGACACCCAGACCTAATTCATCCTCAACAGTGTTCCCTGTCAGACTAGGATGATGGCTGTGAATGACGCGTGACAGTATGAGTGAATGAGTATGGCCATGAGTAGTCAATGACATCCTTTCTCTCTGAGATAATTTAAACCTGGTTTCCGCCAAATCATGTTTGAGATGGAAACTATTTTAGATGTGTCAAAATAAATAGGTATCAATTTAGTAGGACATTCTCCATATATAGGCCAATTACTGATTATCAGATCATATAATTGGCAAAGTATAAGGATACAATTGGAAATAATTGAAAACATATTGGATGATGTGTAATGAGCACAAAGGTACTTTCCACATTATTCTGAATCATACATATAATCAACAGGCTATGTTGAGTGATCAAACGTAGCACTAGTAAACAAATTACAAATGTTGACACTAGAATGAGGAAAAGAGATAGTTCAATACCTTGCTGGGTTGAGCTGCAGACAAAGATTCCTTTGGCTGTTTCCCTTCAGTCCATACATTTCCCTCTATCGTTTCCCTGATCTAAGGCTGTATTTGGTGAATTTTCCTCTCCTTATGTGAGCAGTAGTAAGTAATCATCTGGTATCCATACGATGACACACCAAGCGAGAAAAAAAAAGAGATTCCTGCTTTTTTCACTCTGCATTGTGTGTATGATTAAATCTCTACCCAATCCGGAGATAAGCTTCAACATCAATGTCACGCCCCTGACTCTGGGGACTCTTATTTGTTGAGTCAGGGTGTGATTGTCTATGTTGTATTTTCTATGGGTGTTAATCTAGTATGTGTATTTCTATGTTGGCCGGTGTGGTTCCCAATCAGAGGCAGCTGTCGCTCGTTGTCTCTGATTGGGGACCATACTTAGGCAAACCTATTGGCACTGTGTAGTTGTGGGATCTTGTTCCGTGTAAGGTATGTTTTGTGTTCTACCTTGGACTTCACGTTTCGTTTAGTTTGTTGTTTTGTCGTGTTGTTTATTAAGTTAAAATAAACATGTACGCATATCACGCTGCGCCTTGGTCCGTCCCGTCTATGAACGAACGTGACAGAAGATCCCACCAAACGAGGACCAAGCAGCGTGCCCAGGCGGAGAGAGTAGCCATGTCACAGGTGGGCAATTGGTGGTCATGGGAGGAGATATTTTCGGGAAAAGGACCCTGGGCGAAGAAGGACGCCCAGGCAGGAGAGGAGCAACGGCAACACGGAAGCCGGCCGAGGAGGAAGCCCGAGAAGCAGTCCCAAGAAAAACAATTTGGGGGGCTAAAGGGGTGGTCGGGGAGCAAGAGAGAAGAGCCCCGACCACTGCACCCGGTTGGTTTCCAGATTGGGTCCCCACGACCATGGGAAGAGGAGTGGGAACAGTATTATACTGAGGAGTCGGAAGGATGACGACGACGAGTTTCTGTTCCCTAACTCGTGGGGGCTCCCGGAGGAGTCCTCACGGGAAGAGGAGTGCCGAACATTTTTGGGGGGGGCACACGGTGTGGACGACGAGGCAGCAGGAGGCCGCGACAGGGCGGATCTGCAGGTTAGGAGAGGAGGCCACCATGTTACGGGGGCTGTTGGCTCAGAGGGAGCAGGAGTTATTCGGTCAGAGAGAGGCGCTGCAGGAAGCTAAAAGGGAGAAGGAAAGTGTAGAGGCACGGCAAGAGGAGCTGGTTAGGCAACAGAAGGAGTGGGGGTTAATAGAGGAACCCAGTCCCACTCCTCGCACCAAGCAAGTGGTGCGTGTCGCCAGTCCGGTCCGGCCCGTTCCTGCTCCCCGCACTAAGCCAGTGATGCGTGTTCCCAGTACGGCCCGACCCGTTCCTGCTCCTCGCACCAAGCCAGTGGTGCGCGTCGCCAGTCCGGTTCGGCCCGTTCCTGCTCCCCGCACTAAGCCAGTAGTGCGTGTTCCCAGTATGGCCGACCCGTTCCTGCTCCTCGCACCAAGCCAGTGGTGCGCGTCGCCAGCCCGGCCGGCCTGTTCCTCGCACCAAGCCAGTGGTGCGCGTCGCCAGCCCGGCCCGGCCTGTTCCTGCTCCTCGCACCAAGCCAGTGGTGCGTGTCGCCAGTCCGGCCCGGCCTGTTCCTGCTCCTCGCACCAAGCCAGTGGTGCGCGTCGCCAGCCCGGCCCGGCCTGTTCCTGCTCCTGCTCCTCGCACCAAGCCAGTGGTGCGCGTCGCCAGCCCGGCCTGGCCTGTTCCTGCTCCTCGCACCAAGCCAGTGGTGCACGTCGCCAGCCCGGCCCGGCCCGTTCCTGCTCCTCGCACCTAGCCAGTGGTGGGCGTCCCAGCCCGGCCCGGCCTGTTCCTGCTCCTCGCACCAAGCCAGTGGTGCGCGTCGCCAGCCCGGTCCGGCCTGTTCCTGCTCCTCGCACCAACCCAGTGGTGCGTGTCGCCAGTCCGGTCCGGCCCGTGCCTGCTCCTCGCACCAGACCAGTGGTCCACTCCGGAGCCAGAGCAGTCCGTTCCACCGGTGCCTGATCCAGTTCCGGTCAGCTGTTCCACTCCGGAGCCAGAGCAGTCCGCTCCGCCGGTGCCTGATCCAGATCCGGTCAGCTGCTCCAGTCCGGAGCCAGAGCAGTCCGCTCCACCGGTGCCTGATCCAGCTCCGGTCAGCTGCTCCACTCCGGAGCCAGAGCAGTCCACTCCACCGGGGTCCAGTCCAGCTCCGGGTACTGTCACGCCCTGACTCTGGGGACTCTTATTTGTTGAGTCAGGGTGTGATTTTCTATGTTGTATTTTCTATGGGTGTTAATCTAGTATGTGTATTTCTATGTTGGCCGGTGTGGTTCCCAATCAGAGGCAGCTGTCGCTCGTTGTCTCTGATTGGGGACCATACTTAGGCAAACCTATTGGCACTGTGTAGTTGTGGGATCTTGTTCCGTGTAAGGTATGTTTTGTGTTCTACCTTGGACTTCACGTTTCGTTTAGTTTGTTGTTTTGTCGTGTTGTTTATTAAGTTAAAAGAAACATGTACGCATATCACGCTGCGCCTTGGTCTGTCCCGTCTATGAACGAACGTAACAATCAAAATGCCACAAGAGGCAAGACAAGGTCACAGCCTTTCCTGTATGAATGTGAGTCAGAAAACCCCTCATAATATCTGATGTTAGAAATACAGCTAATTATATCCAGAAATGTATTTGATCAGTTTCAAAGAAATGCATTACCTATGTGTAAAACTGTGCTCCAATGGCAGGAGCACTGTGCTGAAGGTGTGGAGGACTGAGCATTTCCCCCAGACAAAACAGGAAACACTCAAATCTATCTTCTCTGAGCAGGACAACTCTGTAAGGTCAGTAATTTAAGCAGGGTCTCTTCCTCTATCTTCCTATGGAAGGCCTCTGTGAGGATGAAGATCCAGTAGATGACGGTGATGACAACAACGATGCCGATCATGATGGGGTGCATCATGGTGACTGAGGTGTTGGTAGGTTGAGGGAAGGCTGGGCACTGTTTAGCTAGGTTTAGTGAACAGGAGTGTGTCATTTATCCCTGTTTTACTATAGCTGTTGCCCTCCCTCTCAGAATGCTGGTTATTCTCTATCCCTCCACAGAACTGACAGCTGCCTTTCTTTCCCCACTCTCTGCAGAGGTCACAACTCAAGATGCACACATACTGTACATCACACTTACAAACGCTTTCCCCCTGATCAGGGTGTTTGTACTGTTGAGTTTAAATGCTATGTTTTCATCCCATTTGTAATCTTTGTCAAAGCCCAGAGGATAGCAATGTGTCTGAGTGACTGTGTGGATTAGCCATCATGATGCAAAACCTCTGATTGGGATAGAACACAGGCACGCTATTGTCATGATCGTGTTAAGCGACACCATTGAGACAATACAACAATGTTATTACCTTTATTTTAATTCGAGATAAAAATCAATGATATGACAGAGCAGAAAAGTGGATTAACAATCTGATTTCAGATGCTTATCAGATCATTCTGAATTAAAGATAAATGTGAACGGTTCACTGAGTTTTGGGGGAAAGGTATTCAATTATCTTGACAATATTATTCATGTAGCTTCCATGAAAACAATGAATAAACAAACCAAAACATGGCTCAAAATGTACTGTAATATAATTATTACACTGCCTTGTCTCAGAGGCCAATAATCACAGGCAAGAGTCAAGATAGTTTCAATTAGTGAAAATGTGTATAAGTCATCATGAGTTATGACATCTGTGAAAAGCTCTTATAGCGCTGTATAGCAGTTCTCCTATAGCGTCCAATGTCCATGCTTGCTGTTTGGCCCTCACTGCTCCCCCTGCAGTCGTGGTCGTCCGTCAGCGTACTGGAACCGTGTGCCGTTCTCATCCTCCAGCATGTCCAGGGCTACTTCACAGCTCTCCTTTACCACGCGCTCTGCGTCTTTCCTGTAACGCTCCAGGATCTTCATACACTCCTCCTTGCCTATGGCGCCCATGGCCTCGGCACACTCGTGCCTCACCATGGCGTTCTCCCCTTCCAGCTCCAGAGCTGCCTGCAGCTGGGGGATGATGGCTGGGTGCTGGATCTGACCCAGGACGTACCCGATCTCATGGCGGAACAAGGCACTGCTACACTGAAGACCTGTGAAGGATTACA
This sequence comes from Coregonus clupeaformis, assembly GCF_020615455.1. NCBI lineage: Eukaryota > Metazoa > Chordata > Actinopteri > Salmoniformes > Salmonidae > Coregonus > Coregonus clupeaformis. The sequence continues at coordinate 43,258,973 of NC_059211.1, read as the reverse complement.
AAGGGTTGAGTGAGTGGGTGTTTTCAGAGACGCTGATAGTGGAGGGTTATGTAATAATTCAGGACAAGAAAATTAGCTTATGTGAATACGAATTATGTGGCTGCACATTTTGCCCAAAATAAGCCCTTCTGAATGCTACTAATTCACTCCTTTATTGACATTTGCCATAGACAGCATAGTTTAAGAATGACTGCCAGTCTCTCTCACCATCTCCTAGAGCCAGGACAGCCTCCTTGTTGCCCAGGTTGCGTAGGGCAAACATGGCCCTGTAGCGCTCAAACAGCTGCAGGCGCTCATCCAGGAGCTGTGTCCTCAGCTCAGGTACAGTCTTCCTCTGGGCTGGGGGAGCAGGGTCCACAGAACAGTAGAGGTTCCATCGGTGCCCTCCTCTCCTTTCTGGTCCCCACCAGAAATCAGCCACTCCAGCCGCCTGACAGCCAACTGGCACGTCTCTGCCACCTAGAGGAGAACGAGAGTACTGTCATGACCATCATACAGGCACTGTACTCGTCCAAGGGGCCGATTCAGATTTAGGAAATGTAACACTTTTCCTAATCATGCCTTTCCTACACACTTCAGTATTTGGTATTCAGACTTACCTTATTCAGTCGCGTAACGCTCTCTGCAGGTGTGGCTACCTTGCGCGCTCTGAATAAATGTAATTCAACTGCTGAAAACCCTCCCACTTGCTGGACAACAGATTTAATCTTGGAGTTCATTCAATAGGGTTTTCAGTACATTCATCTTAAGCCATTCCTTTTAGTTAGAATTTTGTAGAATATATTGAGAACAGGTTCAGAATATTAGGTATCAAATATAAAACGCAACATGTAAAGTGTTGGACCCATGAGCTGAAATAAAAGATCCCAGAAATGTTCCATATGTACAAAAGGCGTATCTCTCATTTTGCGCACAAATTTGTTTATGTCCCTGTTAGTGATCATTTATCCTTTGCTAAAATAACCCATTCACCTGACAGGTGTGGCATATCAAGAAGCTGATTTAACAGCATGATCATTACACATGTGCATCTTGTGCTGGGGACAATAAAAGGCCACTAAAATGTGCAGTTTTGTCACACAACACAATGCCACAGAGGTCAAGTTGAGGGAGCATGCAATTGGCATGCTGACTGCAGGAATTGTCCACCAGAGCTGTTGCCAGAGAACTGAATGTTCATTTCTCTACCATAAGCGCATTTGGCAGTACGTGCAACCGGCCTCACAACCGCAGACCATGTGTAACCATGCCAGCCCAGGACCTCCACATGAGGCTTCTTCACCTGCGGGATCTTCTGAGACCAGCCACCCAGACAGCTGATTAAACTGTGGGTTTGCACAACTGATGAATTTCTGCACAAACTGTCAGAAATCGTCTCAGGGAAGCTCATCTGCATGCTCGTCGTCCTCACCAGGGTCTTGACCTGAATGCAGTTTGGCGTCTTAACCGACTTCAGTGGGCAAATGCTCACCTTCAGGGCATAAAATTAACACCTGCCACCAGGTAAATGCAGGTAAATGTAGGTATTGGCGGGTAAGAATGTCTATTTCACCAGCCACATTGGCGGGTAGTCAATTGCAATACTCTACAGTGGGAGCATTACATTTGTGAATAAAAATAGCAAAAAGTCAAGTATAAGCACACGTACGAGTTAGTTAGAAAAATGCTGCAGTAGCTGTTTTTAAAGTATTCCTGCTGTTTTGTTTCATAGCTGCTAATTGCACAAATAAATACTAATCCTATATCTCACCTTGCGCAGCAACACTGCCTGGCAGGGGAGCTGAGCTCACTGAGTGAAGTGCTGATAGATTCATTTTTGGCATAAAAGTAAGTCTAATTCACTTGAAATTCTACAAAGTTAGACCTCGTGTTTCTTGGCCATTTACATGGTATTGTTCACAAGCTTGATTGTTTTTCAACATTCGTTTGAGTCTGCTACTTCTACTAATAGCGAAGAGATGCCCTAGTCAGATCCCAAATCTCTCTCTCACACGACAGGACTCGAGTGGCCCCGTTACCACGGTAACCTCCCCCCCTTAAAGGGCTAGCTGAAATTGAGCAATATACCACTTTACTTCTTACTAATACATTTCTTGTTTTAGAAACATTACAAAGCATGGTAATCATTCATTTTTTTATGTCATTATGGCAAAAACATATTTTGGCTGGTAGATGTTTTCATCTACTGTATCTGCCACAGTGGCTGGTGGACCAAAAAGTTAATTTTAGGCCCTGCTCACCGTCGATGGCCACTGGCACGCTGGAGAAGTGTGCTCTTCACAGATGAATCTCGGTTTCAACTGTACCGGGGTGATGGCAGACAGCGTGCATGGCGTCGTGTGGGCGAGCAGTTTGCTGATGTCAAAGTTGTGAACAGAGTGCGGTGGGGTTATGGTATGGGCAGGCATAAACTACGGACAACGAACACAATTGCATTTTATCGATGGCAATTTGAATGTATAGAGATACCGTGACGAGATCCTGAGGCCCATTGTCATGCCATTAATCTGCCGCCATCACCTCATGTTTCATGATAATGGACGGCCCCATGTTGCAAGGATATGTACACAATTCCTGGAAGCTGAAAATGTCCCAGTTCTTCCATGGCCTGCATACTCACCAGACATGTCACCCATTGAGCATGTTTGGGATGCTCTGGATCGACGTGTACGACAGCCTGTTCCAGTTCCCGCCAATATCCAGCAACTTAGCACAGCCATTGAAGAGGAGTGGGACAACATTCCACAGGCCACAATCAACAGCCTGATCAACTCTATGCGAAGGAGATGTGTCGCGCTGCATGATGCAAATGGTGGTCACACCAGATACTGACTGGTTTTCTGATCCACACAAATCTGTGACCAACAAATGCATATCTGTATTCCCAGTCGTGTGAAATCCATAGATTAGGGCCTAATTAACTTATTTAAGTTGACTGATTTCCTTATATGAACTGTAACTCAGTAAAATCTTTGAAATTGTTGCATGTTGCGTTTATATTTTTGTTCAGTGTAAATACAGTGCATTCAGAAAGTATTCAGACCCCTTCCCTTTTTCCACTTTGTTATGTACAGCCTTATTCTAAAATTGATTAAATAATGTTTTCCCCTCATCAATCTACACACAATACCCTATAATGACAAAGCAAAAACAGGTTATACATTTTTGCTAATGTATTACAAAATTTCTAAAGCCAGTTTTTTGCTTTGTCATTATGGGGTATTGTGTGTAGATTGATGGGGGGCTATTTAATCCATTTTAGAATAAGGCTGTAACGTAACAATGTGGAAAAAGTCAAGGGGTCTGAATACTTTCCGAATGCACTATATATCTATTTTACCTTCATAATAGCTGGAGACAAAAATGAAACCAGTCATATGGCAGCAAACTGAAGCATATCAACATCTCACGTTTCCCACAGTAAAGGATGGGCACTCTCGAATGTCTTAATTATAGGCTACTCCAACATTCTCTGTTTCCTATTTCTATCATATTAAATATTAGCCACTATCAGTATCGACCGTCAGTTTACTGTTAGTTCCCTTCAGTTGGTACAGCCTACATTATCATTCCATTTAATTACATTGTTTAATTTAACTTAATTTGAGCCTCTGTAAACACTGTCACGGCCATGTAGTTGAGGATCATTATTAACAGTAGGCTGACTAAATTGTTATGGAGCGCAAACCAAGCCGTAACAGTTTTAACCAAACTGTTAATTCAGGCAATAGACGAGGGTATAGCCTACTATTGTACACTATTCTCCATATTATAATTCTATGTACACTAATCTTCCAACATTACCATGGGTTCAAGAACTGAATATGGCAACTTTCTGGATTAATCAAACGATTGTATTTTTTTATCATCAATATATTTTGTGCGTACAGGGTCTCCAAACCTTTATTTTCATTTTTTATGATTTAATAAATACTGTATTAACCCTAAATTATCTACAAGATCAGAATATTTTTGAATCTACCAATTGGTGTTGAAACAAACGAATATGCATATACAGTGCATTCGGAAAGTATTCAGACCCTTTAATCTTGCTTTACTACTGCAATCCAAGTGACGAACTAGGCTAATTTTAGTCCACGATTTAAAGCAAAGTTTATTTGCTTCTTGAGAGTCACAATGTGAATACTGTATGTATGGTGCTGCTCTCTGGTTGCAGGAACAGCCTAGACAATGAATTTTCCTCGAGCACTGTTGTATCATCTCTACATTTGACCACCTAGATCTGATTTTCAGTTTTGTTGAATGTGCAATTTATATCAGTATTAGGAGTAGTAGCCTAAATCTGACAGTCTTTCAGTGCTGTGATCTTCTTTCTGTACTTCTTGTTCAGTTATCTATCTGTTCAGTTATCTATGGAGGATCTGGATCCAGAGGCCCAGTTTCTGCGTCATGCCAGGAATGGGGATCTTCCAGGCATCCAGAAGCTTCTCATGTCCAAGATTAAAGAAGAAGCCAACATCAAAAGCAAAGGTAAGTAGTTGCTTGCTGCTGGTCAGTTATTTGAATGAGCAAAGCTCTTCATTAGTATACTACAGTATTGAGGAATTTGAGTGTGTCTAATCTATTTTGATTGTTGGTCTAGAAAAATTGTTTAGCTAACTTTAAGCCCAGGGGCATAATCCTGCAGGATGGTTGCAGTTACTGTTCTCTATCTACACATAGGAATGCTTGGCAGAAATGTGAGTGTGTCTAATCTGTCCTCAGGTAAGAGTAAGTCTAACCTGGGATGGACGCCTCTTCACCTGGCCTGTTACTTTGGACACAGAGCTGTGGTGGAGGAATTACTCAAGGTACTGTAAGAAGCATCTTTATTTTTAATAAGGAGATGGATGATTGTTTAAACAATTTTTTTTGCAGAATTAATGCGTGTCTGTTGAATATTCCCTGCAGGCCGGAGCGGATGTTAATTTGCCCAATAATGTGGGAGACACACCACTGCACAAAGCTGCCTTCACCGGAAGAAAGGTACCAAACTGTAAAAATAATATTTTAAAAAATACATCTGTTTTATTTGAGTTTATTCTTAATTTTATATGCATGTTTGACTTTGATATTGATTGTTGAGTGTTCCTGCATGCATTTATTAATTCACTAAATCATGCATTGTTCAGGAGGTTGTCATGTTGCTGCTAAGCTATGATGCATGTGCCACTGTCATCAATGGAACAGCACAGATTCCTAAAGATGTCACTCAGAATGGGGAGATCAAAAGCATGCTGGAAGGTCAGTGAATGTCCATAACATATTAATAAAATGTGTAATGTCCACAACATATTCAGAATAGTTTAACTTATTTTATGTTGGCCAAAAAGAAGCACCTGAATCGGTGTTTGTAAAAATGTTTGTTACAAAAAGCCTCCAGACATGAACTGCTGTGATCTCTTGGGTAACACCCCACTGCACTGTGCTGCCTACTGTGGTCAGAAGCTATGTGCCCTGAAACTGCTAAAGAAGGGTAAAGATGGGCTCAGTCAGACTGTGTTTGACCTCGCCAACAACAGAGATAAAGCAGATCCTGGAAGGCAATGTTCATAAAGTGAGTGCTAAAGTGATTTGTTATGTAAGAAAATTATAAGTCTTACTTGACCGCACATTATATTGTTGGAGAAAACATTTGTAATGGTTGCTGTCTCTAAACTGTGTCTCAAAGGGTATGACTCACCATGTTCAGATGTTTGAAGGAGCCCTTTGGATGGTACAGTCGTTTGCAGATGATTCCACTATTTCCACTCTTGTTGTCAACAGTGAAAAGCTTATTATCACTTAATAACATTTTCATGTATGTGACTGATGACGTAATAACACAAACTCTTCCTGTCCTGAACCTTCTGTCAGAATTCCCGGTTTTTAGGCTGGCGTTCCTACTGGGTGGTCCTCCAAGATGGGGTTCTGTCCTGGTACTCTAAACAGTAGGTGCTCTCTCTTCTTCTTTAGACACAAGCTTGGTCATTTTAACCTCTTCCTGAAGTTCTATGATGTGAATCTTAAGTTAGATTCAACTGCTAAAGGACACCCTTGCCCATTCTAGATTCTTACACCTATTGTCTCTCTCTCTGCCTCCTAAGGTTGGATGCAGCTGCCAATGTCCGAAGACAAGGCTGTAAGCCCCTGACCCAAGCCCACTGTTTGGTAGGCCATGATTGTTTGTTCTCTCATCAGATTTAACATGGTGACAGCATTTACTGGAATATTAGGGTAGAATATGACATTGTGTTTTACTATTTTCTTTTTCAGATCAAAGCCAGAGACCACTGCTTTTTCACCCTCAAGTGCTTCGATGACAGTGTGCATCATTTCAAAGTGTCCCCCAAGAATGACCCTGAGGTAACAAGAAAAGTGAGATTTGGTTTGTTTTACAGAAATATTACTGTACAGTGCAATCGGAAAGTATTCAGACCCCTTGACTTTTTCCACATTTTGTTACGTTACAGCCTTATTCTAAAATGGATTACAGCCTCGAGTCTTCTGGTTATTACGCTACAAGCTTCGCACACCTGTATTTGGGGAGTTTCTCCCATTCTTCTCTGCAGATCCTCTCAAGCTCTGTCAGGTTGGATGGGGAGCGTCACTGCACAGCTATTTTCAAGTCCGGGCTCTGGCTGGGCCACTCAAGGACATTCAGAGACTTGTCCCGAATCCACTCCTGTGTCGTCTTGGCTGTGTGCTTAGGGTCGTTGTCCTGTTGGAAAGTGAACCTTCACCCCAGTCTGATGTCCTGAGAGCTCTGGAGCAGGTTTTCATCAAGGATCTCTCTGCACTTTGCTCTGTTCATCTTTCCCTCGATCCTGACTAGTCTCCCAGTCCCTGCAGCTGAAAAACATCCTCACAGCATGATGCTGCCACCACCATGCTTCACCGTAGGGATGGTGGCAGGTTTCCTCCAGACGTGATGCTTGGCCAAAGAGTTCAATCTTGGTTTCATCAGAGCAGAGAATCTTGTTTCTCGTGGTCTGAGAGTCCTTTAGGTGCCTTTTGGCAAACTCCAAGCGGGCTGTCATGTGCCTTTTACTGAGTGGCTTCCGTCTGGCCACTCTACCATAAAGGCCTAATTGGTGGAGTGCTGCAGAGATGGTTGTCCTTCTGGAAGGCCCTCCCATCTCCACAGAGGAACTCTGGAGCTCTGTCAGAGTGACCATCAGGTTCTTAGTCTCCTCCCTGACCAAGGCCCTTCTCCCCCGATTGCTCAGTTTGGCCGGGCGGCCAGCTCTAGGAAGAGTATTGGTGGTTCCAAACTTCTTCCATTTAAGAATGATGGAGGCCACTGTGTTATTGGGGACCTTCAATGCTGCAGAACATTTTGGTAGCCTTCCCCAGATCTGTGCCTCGACACAATCCTGTCTCTGAGCTCTACGGACAATTCCTTCGACCTCATGGCTTTGTTTTTGCATTGACATGCACTGTCAACTGTGGGACCTTATATAGACAGGTGTGTGCCTTTCGAAATCATGTCCAATCAATTGAATTTACCACAGGTGGACTCCAATCAAGTTCTAGAAACATCTCAAGGATGATTAATGGAAACAGGATGCACCGGAGCTCAATATTGAGTCTTATAGCAAAGGGTCTGAATACTTATGTAAATAACGTATTTATGTTTTTTATTTTAAAAATTACATTTTAGTCATTTAGCAGACGCTCTTATCCAGAGCGACTTACAGTTAGTGAGTACATACTTTTATTTTTTTCATATTGGCCCCCCGTGGGAATCGAACCCACAACCCTGGCGTTGCAAACGCCATGCTCTACCAACTGAGCTACACATTTCTAAAAACCTGTTTTTGCTTTGTCATTATGGGGTATTGTGTGTAGTATGAAGATTTTTATTTAATCCATTTTAGAATAAGGCTATAACATAAAATGTGTAAAAAGTCAAGGGGTCTGAATACTTTCCGAATGCACTGTAAAACAAGTGTCATTTATATTTACAATTGCCTTATCCAAACGGATTGCTCATTTACCTTGCTATAATCAAGTTGTAAATTACAGTGCATGGAGAATGGTGTTCCACTTAGAACCAGTAGGTCACTAGACCTTATTCATGGTTTCCTTGGGCAAGGTGGTGTAATTAAGTCAAGGTCAGAATACGGCATATCTGTAGACACCTCCGCCACACCTTCATTTACTCAATCACCACCCCAAACGAATAGCTGGTGAATAGCATAATATTCTCAGGTTTAAGTTCAAGGTCAGAATATGCAGAGAGAAAAGTGCATAAAAAGAGCATTATGTTCCACTTACGCACGCTTAACTCGGGTTGGAATATGACTATATGTAAATGAAAGTGCTGTGTGATGTTTGATTTTCACATAATCTCTTTGCTACTTATATTTCTATCCAATATGCCTCGTTTTACCTCGATGACTGGGTCCTCCGAGTACTCTTTCAGTAAGTCAAGGACCTTGAGGTTCCCAATAGCTCCTAATGCTTCCCCTAAATAAATAAAACATTAAAACAGTTAACCGTTTAGATAAGCACTATTACGTTAATTATCTGTGAATATGTTTATCAATACAGTATGTATATGAATGAGAGTGGACTCATGAGCCTGCATACTGACCTGCTTCATGCCTGACCATAGGCTCCTGTGCTGTGTCTTTTAGAACAGTATCTAGCGTGGGGATGGCTCTCTCATCCTGCATTTGGCCCAGGCAATATGCCAGCACATGTTCCAACAGAGCAGAGTCTACCACAAAAGTCTGACTGATCCATTCGATGGCCTATGGTCCACCCAGGTTACGCAGGGTGAAGAGTGCTCTGAATCATTTTGTCAGGTCCTGCTTTGGGTTGACCAGAATCTTGCCCACTGCTGCCACCTCCTGCTCACTTGCCATTCTGAGAATAATGGATGTAGTTACTGTATCTGAAAAGGGGGAGAATATCAGAAAAGGTGAGGATGTTAAGTGAATTAACAGAGTATGTAGTTAGCTATTGCACATATCTAGTAAAAAATAAATAAAAAAAACACTGAATCCAATCAACAAACAATTTTCACATTTACATTTACATTTACGTCATTTAGCAGACGCTCTTATCCAGAGCGACTTACAAATTGGTGCATTCACCCTATTGCCAGTTGGATAACCACCCTCCATTTATTTTTTGTGTTTTTTTTTTGTAATAATTTTTACTAATAATTGTTTTTTTTTAAATTATTTTGTTTTTTTTTGTGGGGGGGGGGGGTAGAAGGATTACTTTATCCTATCCCAGGTATTCCTTAAAGAGGTGGGGTTTCAAATGTCTCCGGAAGGTGGTGAGTGACTCCGCTGTCCTGGCGTCGTGAGGGAGCTTGTTCCACCATTGGGGTGCCAGAGCAGCGAACAGTTTTGACTGGGCTGAGCGGGAACTATGTCTTCCGCAGAGGAAGGGAGCCAGCAGGCCAGAGGTGGATGAACGCAATGCCCTCGTTTGGGTGTAGGGACTGATCAGAGCCTGAAGGTACGGAGGTGCCGTTCCCCTCACAGCTCCATAGGCAAGCACCATGGTCTTGTAACAGATGCGAGCTTCAACTGGAAGCCAGTGGAGTGTGCGGAGGAGCGGGGTGACGTGAGAGAACTTGGGAAGGTTGAACACCAGACGGGCAGCGGCATTCTGGATGAGTTGTAGGGGGTTTAATGGCACAGGCAGGGAGCCCAGCCAACAGCGAGTTGCAGTAATCCAGACGGGAGATGACAAGTGCCTGGATTAGGACCTGTGCCGCTTCCTGTGTAAGGCAGGGTCGTACTCTCCGAATGTTGTAGAGCATGAACCTGCAGGATCGGGTCACCGCCTTGATGTTAGCGGAGAACGACAGGGTGTTGTCCAGGGTCACGCCAAGGCTCTTCACACTCTGGGAGGAGGACACAACCGTGATGGCGAGATCATGGAACGGGCAGTCCTTCCCCGGGAGGAAGAGCAGCTCCGTCTTGCCAAGGTTCAGCTTGAGGTGGTGATCCGTCATCCATACTGATATGTCTGCCAGACATGCAGAGATGCGATTCGCCACCTGGTTTGTAAGTCGCTCTGGATAAGAGCATCTGCTAAATGACGTAAATGTAAATAAAACTAGCCAGCTGTATTGCTGGTTCACATCAACTATGCGTTTCAGGCTAGCAGCCTAACTAGCTTTACAGTTACAAAATCAGCAAGCTAGCTAGTGAAGATGTTTGATAACATGGCTAGCTAGCTAAATGTGCTAATAAATATCATACCATATCCAATGGAATCTCGCTTAGTAAAATACTTCACCGAAACAGCTCATTTATAGACTGACAATTACTGTAAATCATACTCACTTCACTGAATTTTCTGTAACAGTTCGCTACAAGCAGCACTTCATATTTCCCACATGGGCAATAAAGTTCCACAGGCACACAGCAGAGAAGAAGAGGCGAAGCGAGGGTTTACTCTGCCCAAAATCTGTCCACGAATTTGGTCAACAAAAAATTTAATTGCTAATTTGCTACGTGAGGCTTATTTGATCGAATAGAAGTTTCGTAATGGTTAGGTTATTACTGTTAAGTTGCGTCAATTCAAATCTGGTATAGGAACAAAAAGAGGTCAATACACGTCTTCTAAAATAGACTTGTATTTTAATTAATGCAAACACTTGAATGGTAAATATGATGTTCGTATATTCGGGCCCACTGAAAAACCACGCAGGGCAGTCAGAGAACTGAGCTTTTGTTATAAGTTCTTCTTTAAATACTCTGACAGAGAGAGTTCCCGCTCCCTGCTGGGCCTGTCAGAGTAGAGGCTAGGTGTGGTTTAAACTTACCCAACCTATCGATGGCGCACAGGCTGGTCCCAGTCCCTTGGCGCTTCACTGTTGCCGGGCTTTAGTTGTTATCTTTACAACTTGTCTCGAGTCAGCAACCTCAGACATAGTTTTCTTCTTCATGTTGCAGTACTTTGTCCTTGAGCGGTTTAACAAAGAGGCAGTGTGTGTGTCTGTGTGAATCACAAGTCTGTCTCAGCCTACCCCCTAACGGTTCCTCACATTAATCACAGCTTGTTATGTTAAACAATCTATATCAGTACAGCACAAACCTATTATGTTTAATCATTAATGTATTCTTTCTAAGCTAGGCATCACATCTAGTTGTAAGAAAATAGACCCCCACAATCCCCCTTTTCACACCCGCAGGGAAATTTAGGATTCCCCCTTTTGACACCCACTAGGGTGTCACTCATTAAAATACAATACAAACAAAAAGAATCACACTTTTATTAATAGGCAATAATGATAATAAAAAGGCCTTCAGTCCTTCCATCTACACCTAACTTGTACTAGGTTGGCTACCAGCCACCCAGGAACTTCAAACCTTCACATAAGGAAAGACAAACATTCACAATAGTTAAAATTGATTTATAAAACATAAAAACACAAACAGGGAATTTTGATTCCACCTTTAGACACCCACTAGGGTGTCACTCTACCACCTCACCAATAGCAAACCAAGGGTCATCTTCTGTCAACCCCAGTTTCCTCCGAAAGCCAGACTCAGTATCTGCATCTCCTTCTTGAGCCTTCAGCAAAGGCATCATACCAGCAGCATGCACGACATCTGTGACTGACTTTCTGAGGCAAGGGATGATAAAAGCGGCACAACACATCAGAAGCAAGAACACAACGATTAGGGTCAGAAATCCAGTAACCACCATAGTTGAGTACTTACCAAACCAGTCATTCAACCAGGAGAACAGCCCACCACCCTCCACTCCAGCCATGCTCTTCATCTCTGCAGATAACTTATCCAGGCCAAAAAGGGCTTTAGTGATGCTCCCGTCAGGGCTAGTATTGTTAGGGATAAACGTACAACAATGGCTTACCATTCTATAGACACCACCCCTTTCTGCCTGATCTAGAGCCAACCTCTTTTTACTAAGTCATAAGAGTGAGATGGCGGATAATTGTTCAAAGATCCCTTCTGTTGCATCCCTAGTCCAGCCAATAAATCGTTGTTGGTCGTAATAGATATAATTAATCCAATTCACAATTTTGTTTATTGTCACCCACCAAAAGAACGTGGTAGTAAACCCTTCCCCTAATTGTTTCATAGCTCGGTATCCATCCGATACCCCCCTTGGTATCCCAATCGCATCCATCTAAATAGGGCTATTCTCCTTCTTGTTAAAACTCCTCCTACATCTGTTTAATCCTTGGTTCCTGGTGACTAATTCTAACTAGCTGAACCAGTAGAACCAGGGTGCATGTATCTAGCCACCCTTTTGGAATTCTCTGCCTTACACTTCCTTTACTGGCACACGCCCACCACACATCGGTTACAGGGGCTGTAAGGTTCAAAATTCTCTCCTGTGCTTCCGAACTTAAGTCCGTCACATTACTACTATCTCCAATTGATAATTGGTGATGTCTTTGTTTCTCTTTACCCCCCATCTGGATGTTCAGTCCCCCTCGGTCTCATTTCCCCATCCCCAAGTGTATTTAAACACTTGAGTCTAGGAACAATCCGCCGTGGGGGCCGAACACTAATATAATAGGATTTTATAATCCCAATTTGCTTATTGACATGTACCCCACCCGTTGGCTACGTTCCTAACCCTTATTTTTATTCTGACAGTCTGCCCTTCTCTGACTCCCATTTTGTAGGCCACTCGTCCTTGACGGTCAGTATGTCGGGTCGCTTCTCTTCTCTTTTACTTCTTAACAATGGTAAGGGCATAGCACAATTGGTGGTGGATCTTGACATATCAAGACCATTACCAAGACTGATGCAACTCAAGTTATCCATATTCCCAAAAACCGCCAACCCTCTCCTGTCCTCAGTCTTTCTGCTTGGTACTACCCCATACTCACACCCTGAGAACACACTACAGTGATGATAGGTCGGGGTAGGAGATCTTCGTTAACAGAGGTGATCCCCAGACCCTATTGGTCCAGTTCTTCTCTCTAACTCTGCATGTGTTCAGTGGTGCTTGCATGTGTTCTTACCTTTTTGCAGTGGGTAACGTAGACCCAGGTTGCTCTTTCTGCTATTCTAATAGCAAAGGCAGTGACCAATATAACCTGATAGGGCCCTTCCCAACAGGCCTGCTTCCAGTTTTTCTTCTTTAGGGACTGGATGCTCACCAGTCACCTGGTTAGATAGAGTGGGTCACCTTCTCCTTTAGTTCACCTGTGGGGCACAAAACCTCTGACATACGGGTGTGGTTAATAAACTATCTTCACACGTGTTCAGCTCTCAATTTCTATTTCTGACTTTTTTTTTAAAAGTATTTTGTCCCCTCCTTCGTATATATTTATTATTTAATCCTACCATCCCCCTTTTGACACATGTTTTGCCCATGTGTCAATATTACCACCTACCTAAACAATCACTTACTGTAGGTAATATTGGTAATTGATCATCCAATTGCCATCCCTTATTTTTAAATACTGCCTAACTTCACTACTGCTCCCCCTAGCCCTGGGCAACATTCCAATGAGATAAGATAATCTCTTTCTCCTGGTTATACATTTTGTTAACCTTCAATTACCATCAGTAATCTAAAGATGGTAGTACACACAAAACATGATACAGATATCCCCAGTCCTAACCCATCAATAATTGTTTGTATCAATCTAATTCCTCATAACTAATCCATAAAACCACTCAAAATTCCTTGAGTATACAATGATTATTTAATTGATTACCCTAAATCTGCTACATGTGATCTCATCTCAAATGATCCATTATCAATTATTTGATCAACCCCCTAGGAAAATCTGTCTCCCCTTCTATTGTTCCTGTCCCCCCTGTAAATGTCATATTTCATGTTTTAGCCAATACAATCACGGTTACATCAAATGTTCCCTCCTTTGGCCATTTAGTTACTATCTTTCTGGTCCTTTTTCTCATTTGTTAGAGATATTACCAATATCTTCACTATTTTCTGGGAACCTTCTCTTCATGATTGCTACTGGTGATCCTGCCATCTCTACTTCTGGTGTGGTCTGATGTCTATATTAGGGTGTAAGGTAAATTATTCCTGTTGTCTTTTTCAGCTAAACGTTTTATATCCCTCAGTTAATGGTATTTTCTCCCTAATATATCTTCATACTCCTTCTTTCCCTAAATGAGATTTAATCCCTTGCCTTTCCTCTACTATCCTTCTATCATTACTGGATCAATGATAATAACTGTAATAACTATTAATAATAATTGTAATAACTATTTCACATTAAATTGTGCCTTTTTCTGATAATGTTATAATTGTAGCCTATTGCATTACTTTAGTTTAAATAATACGTTTGTTTATTTAACAAATCTAGAACCCACTATAGGTTGGTGCTATTCCCTCAGCATAATAGCTAAAGCTACTTGCATCCCCTGGTCCCCGTAATGAAAATAAATTATCATTCTAGAATTCACCAACTATTTGCATACACCACTGGTGTTAAGCAACCTATCGAATAAAGTAATAACAATTAGAATTTATCAAAGCACTGCCTTCCAGTCAAGTATTTAGACCTCTACTTGAAATCTTACAGCTCAATCTAACTCGCTGGACTGTCTCTATTTATTTATTTTTCCGCTAACCAGAGCCATACATTTTTCTCCTTTGTCCTCAACTCAATTTTCACAGCTCTATCGCCATTTCAGTTCGCTATTCAATTTCTTTAACTGTTCTCTCTGATTAGGCCCTAATTAATAAAACAAATACTTGCTATCGTTGATAAGCATACATTTAATGATATTCCTATCATTTGAACTATCTCTCACCTATATTATACATTACTTCTATAACCTCATTAGTTATGGTCCGATTACCCATTAAACCTTATCACATAATCAAACAACGGCACAACCTTAAACTCATTTTCTCTACTTTCTCACCCATGATGTACGTCTACGTTCGGGTGAGCAAGTTCATACGTTATACATCTAAGGTTGCTGGGGCCTCTTTCATTCCCCGCCAATAGATTAGGTAAGGGAATCAGTGGGTACTGGCCCCCTCCTACTCTTTCTCACTCTCTCTCTCTCTCTCTCTCACTGCTTCTTCATGCTCTTCTCCCATATCTATGAAATGTCCTCTGGGAGGAGAGGCTGCTCTACTTCCTTGTTTCCTTTCCTCACTCAGATCTCGCATGCTTTTCTCCATTTCTTTCAGCTGCTTTGCGCCTCTTTTTATTTTTATTTTTTATTTCACCTTTATTTAACCAGGTAAACCAGTTGAGAACAAGTTCTCATTTACAACTGCGACCTGGCCAAGATAAAGCAAAGCAGTGCGATAAAAACAACAACACAGAGTTACATATGGGGTAAAACAAAACAAAGTCAAAAATACAACAGAAATACAATTAATATACAGTGTGCAAATTTAGCAAGTTATGGAGGTAAGGCAATAAAATAGGCTATAGTGCAAAATAATTACAATTTAGTATTAACACTGGAATGATGTGCAAGAGATGATGTGCAAATAGAGATACTGGGGGTACAAATGAGCAAAATAAATAACAATATAGGGATGAGGTAGTTGGGCGGGCTAATTTCAGATGGGCTGTGTACAGGTGCAGTGATCGGTAAGGTGCTCTGACAACTGATGCTTAAAGTTAGTGAGGGAGATAAGTGTCTCCAGCTTCAGAGATTTTTGCAATTTGTTCCAGTCATTGGCAGCAGAGAACTGGAAGGAATTGCGGCCAAAGGAGGTGTTGGCTTTGGGGATGACCAGTGAGATATACCCGCTGGAGCGCAGACTACGGGTGGGTGTTGCTATGGTGACCAATGAGCTAAGATAAGGCGGGGATTTGCCTAGCAGTGATTTATAGATGGCCTGGAGCCAGTGGGTTTGGCGACGAATATGTAGTGAGGACCAGCCAACAAGAGCGTACAGGTCACAGTGGTGGGTATTATATGGGGCTTTGGAGACAAAACGGATGGCACTGTGATAGACAACATCCAATTTGCTGAGTAGAGTGTTGGAGGCTATTTTGTAAATGACATCGCCGAAGTCAAGGATCGGTAGGATAGTCAGTTTTACGAGGGCATGTTTGGCAGCATGAGTGAAGGAGGCTTTGTTGCTAAATAGGAAACCGATTCTAGATTTAACTTTGGATTGGAGATTCTTAATGTGAGTCTGGAAGGAGAGTTTACAGTCTAACCAGACACCTAGATATTTGTAGTTGTCCACATACTCTAGGTCAGACCCGTCTAGAGTAGTGATTCTAGTCGGGTGGGCGGGTGCAAGCAGCGTTCGGTTGAAGAGCATGCATTTAGTTTTACTAGTGTTTAAGAGCAGTTGGAGGCTACTGAAGGAGTGTTGTATGGAATTGAAGCTCGTTTGGAGGTTTGTTAACACAGTGTCCAATGAAGGGCCAGATGTATACAAAATGGTGTCGTCTTGCGTAGAGGTGGATCTGAGAGTCACCAGCAGCAAGAGCGACGTCATTGATATACACAGAGAAAAGAGTTGGCCCAAGAATTGAACCCTGTGGCACCCCCATAGAGACTGCCATAGGTCCAGACAACAGGCCCTCCGATTTGACACATTGAACTCTATCTGAGAAGTAGTTGGTGAACCAGGCGAGGCAGTCATTTGAGAAACCAAGGCTATTTAGTCTGCCAATAAGAATGCGGTGGTTGACAGAGTCGAAAGCCTTGGCCAGGTCAATGAAAACGGCTGCACAGTACTGTCTATTATCGATCGCGGTTATAATATCATTTAGGACCTTGAGCGTGGCTGAAGTGCACCCATGACCAGCTCGAAACCGGATTGCATAGCGGAGAAGGTACGGTGGCATTCGAAATGGTCGGTGATCTGTTTGTTGACTTGGCTTTCAAAAACTTTTGAAAGGCAGGGCAGGATGGATATGGGTCTGTAACAGTTTGGATCTAGAGTGTCACCCCCTTTGAAGAGGGGGGATGACCGCGGCAGCTTTCAATCTCTGGGGATCTCAGACGTTACGAAAGAGAGGTTGAACAGGCTAGTAATAGGGGTTGCGACAATTTCGGCGGCTAGTTTTAGAAAGAAAGGGTCCAGATTGTCTAGCCCAGATGATTTGTAGGGGTCCAGATTTTGCAGCTCTTTTAGAACATCAGCTGTCTGGATTTGTGTGAAGGAGAAGCGGGGGGGCATGGGCAAGTTGCAGCGGAGGGTGCAGAGCTGGTGGCCGGGGTAGTGGTAGCCAGGTGGAAAGCATGGCCAGCCGTAGCAAAATGCTTGTTGAAATTCTCGATTATTGTAGATTTATCGGTGGTGATAGTGTTTCCTAGCCTCAGTGCAGTGGGCAGCTGGGAGGAAGTGCTCTTATTTTCCATGGACTTTACAGTGTCCCAAAACTTTTTGGAGTTAGTGCTACAGGATGCAAAGTTAGCCTTTGCTTTCCTAACTGCTTGTGTATATTGGTTCCTAACTTCCCTGAAAAGTTGCATATCACGGGGGCTATTTGATGCTAATGCAGTACGCCACAGGATGTTTTTGTGCTGGTCAAGGGCAGTCAAGTCTGAGGAGAACCAGGGGCTATATCTGTTCTTAGTTCTGTATTTTTTGAATGGGGCATGTCTATTTAAGATTGAGAGGAAATTACTTTTAAAGAACAACCAGGCATCCTCTACTGACGGAATGAGATCTATATCCATCCAGGATACCTGGGCCAGGTCAATTAGGAAGGCCTGCTCGCTGAAGTGTTTTTGGGAGCGTTTGACAGTGATGAGGGGTGGTCGTTTGACCGCGGACCCGTTACGGACGCAGGCAATAAGGCAGTGATCGCTGAGATCCTGGTTGAAGACAGCGGAGGTGTATTTAGAGGGTAAGTTAGTCAGGATGATATCTATGAGGGTACCCATGTTTACGGATTTAGGGTTGTACCTGGTAGGTTCGTTGATAATTTGTGTGAGATTGAGGGCATCTAGTTTAGATTGTAGGATGGCCGGGGTGTTAAGCATATCCCAATTTAGGTCACCAAGCAGTACGAACTCTGAGGATAGATGGGGGCAATCAATTCACATATGGTGTCCAGGGCACAGCTGGGGGCTGAGGGGGGTCTGTAGCAAGCGGCAACAGTGAGAGATTTATTTCTGGAAAGGTGGATTTTTAGAAGTAGAAGCTCAAACTGTTTGGGCACAGACCTGGATAGTATGATGGAGCTCTGCAGGCTATCTCTACAGTAGATTGCAACTCCACCCCCTTTGGCAGTTCTATCTAGACGGAAAATGTTATAGTTGGGGATGGAAATTTCAGAATTTTTGGTGGCCTTCCTAAGCCAGGATTCAGACACTGCTAGAACATCAGGGTTGGCGGAGTGTGCTAACGCAGTGAATAACTCAAACTTAGGAAGGAGGCTTCTGATATTTATGTGCAGAAAACCAATACTTTTACGGTTACAGAAGTCAACAAATGATAGCTCCTGGGGAGTAGGAGTGATACTGGGGGCTGCAGGGCCTGGGTTAGCCTCTACATCACCAGAGGAACAGAGGAGGACTAGAATAAGGATACGACTAAAGGCTTTAAGAACTGGTCTTCTAGTGCGTTGGGTACATAGAATAAAGGGGGGCAGTTCTCCGGGCGTTGTAGAAAAGATTCAGGGCATTATGTACAGAAAAGGATATGGAAGGATATGAGTACAGTTCAGGTAACCTTAAGCGTTGGGTAACAATGAAAGAGATAAGCGTCATTGGAGGCATCGATTGAGCCGGTCTCGGCGTGTATGGGGGGAGGAACAAAGGAACTATATGAGGCAGTTTGAGAGGGACTAGGGGTTCTACATTGAAATTGTATAATAAGAACTAACCCAAACAGCAATAGGCAAGGCATAATTGACATGGGAGAGAGGCATAAAGCAGTCACATGTGTTATTAGAGAGAGCTAAGACACAACTGGAAATAGCGATAACGTTTGGGCTAAGACTAAACAGAATAAACAGGACAGAGTACCGTGTAAAGGAACAGTCCAGCAGGCATCAGCTGTGCAGCTGAGTGATCATAAGGTCCAGTGAACAGCAATATGTGAGTCCGAGAGCAGTTCAAATTGGTGCTTCAGCACAGCTAGCAGGGAGCACAGTTGTGGTTTGCGTGTGCTAGCGGGCCGGGGCTGGCAGATGGATCTTCGTGGTCGTCGCAACGGGAAGCCTGTTGAAACCACATCAGACTATTTCGCCGGCAAACCAGTCGTGTTGGATCGGGCGGGGCTCAGTGTCAACACTAGGAGGTCCCGTCCGGTTGACAGAGAGGTAGATAGCCGGGAGATGGGCCTGAGGCTAGCTCAAGGCTAACTGGTGCTTGCTATAGGGCAATGGTAATGGTAATCAGCCAACAACAGGTTGCAGCTAGCTAGCTGGTTGTGATGATCCGGCGCTAGGGTCCAGTGATTCCGGCAGAAAGTCCAATAAGCTCTGGGTCGATAGCACGCTGGGTCGATAGCACGCTGTGCAGACTGGCCGACAATTGTCCAGGCTAGCTAGAGCTGGCTGGTGGATAGTGTAGGCCACGGACAATGGTGAAGACGCTAACGGTGACTAATAACAGGTAGCCACTATTTTCAGCTTACGGTTCTTGATGAAAGTTATAAAGAAATAATAGAATCCTTTCCACGTTGGGTGAGGCGGGTTGCAGGAAAGTATATTTAGTTAAAGAATGAAAGTAAAAAAATTGAGAAATATAGACAAAAAAACAAGAAACGGGATATTTACACAGGACGAAAAATAAAAGCGACCGCACTGCTACGCCATCTTGGAAAAACTCTTCTCACTTCCTCTTCCAATATTTTCACTTTCCTTTTCCTTTCTTCTCTCTCCCTGTCCTCCCTTTCTCTGTTCTTCTGCTCCGACTGGGTCCACCCCCCACCAAGCACCAGGCCTCCCCTGTCGCCATCACCCGTCAGGCTCATACGACTTTCTTCTTCCTGTAACCTGGACATGTTCTCAACCCCGTCTCTCCCTCGATTCTACTCAGTTCAGACACTCCTTTTTCTAGTGCTTGTGCAGCTTTTAGAAGTATGTCCACGTCTCCCCTTCTGTCAGTCATATCGCTCTTTCTGACCCACATTCCTTCTTCCTCCTCATCTGTCCTTTGTTGATAGTGGACTTTTCCCGCTATGTCCAGAACCGGAGCCATTGTTTTTGGGTGGTCGTCATATGGTGGTGGCGCTGTTGGTAGGGGTGGGTATAAACGGGTCCGTTCCTTCTGTCCTGTTTTCTCCTCCCACATTTTCTTCAATTTTTCAAGCATGGCCAGACCGATCCGCTCCCTTAGTCTCGCCTTCTCCATTGCATCTTTATTCTTGCCTTTGCGGGGCTCCCCTTCATTCTTCCATTCACCTTCCGCTTTCTGAGTTCTTCTTTTCAGTGTTTCTAATATTCTGCCAGGTTCTCCACCTCCTGGGATCCTGTCCGTTGCAATTATACAACCGTCTTCTATCCACTCTTTGTATAATTTTTCTCCTCTTCGTTTCCACTCCTTTCCATCTTTTCCTCTGTTTGTTTCAAGGGTGGATTTCAGTACTTTCAGCACCCTCTCCGCCTCTGTGTGTCCTGCCTGTCACGATCGTCGTCGTAGTGAGTAGACCAAGGCGCAGCGTGTGAAACAAACATGACTTTATTTAATTAAAGTTATCAAAACAAAACACGACTCGTGAAGTCCACGGTTAACAATACCGACACGGAACAAAAACCCACAACACCCAAGGGAAAACATACAGTTTAAATATGGCTCCCAATCAGAGACAACCAGCAAACAGCTGACACTCGTTGCCTCTGATTGGGAGTCACTCAGTCACACCTAGAAATGAACACAACAGAAATACCAACATAGAAATACACCCAATGAATGAACACACCCTGGCTCAACATACTGAGTCCCAGAACCAGGGTGTGACAGTACCCCCCCCTAAAGGCGCGGACTGCGACCGCACCTCAACTAAACAAAACAGGGGAGGGCTGGGCGGGCATACCTCCTCGGCGGCGGTTCTGGCTCCGGCCTTGACCACCACCCTTCCATAATTCCCCCGTAGCGCCCCTGGTCCGGTCTGACCCCGCTGGCTGGATCTGGACTGGACATTGACGGAGCGGATTGCTTACGCTCCGTTGTGGAGCAGCTGACCGGTCTTACCAGGCTGACGACTCGCACCCCGGGCTTGGTGCGAGTAGCAGGAACGGCTGACCCAGGCTGACGACTTCGCACCCTGGCTTGGTGCGAGTGGCAGGAACGGGCTGAACCAGGCTGACGACTCGCACCCCCTGGCTTGGTGCGAGTGGCAGGAACGGGCTGGACCAGGCTGACGACTCGCACCCCTGGCTTGGTGCGAGTGGCAGGAACGGGCTGGACCAGGCTGACGACGCACACCGTAGGCTTGGTGCGTGGAGCAGGGACAGGCCGGACAGGGCTGGCGACGCACCCCGTAGGCTTGGTGCGTGGAGCAGGGACAGGCCGGGCTGGGCTGGCGACGCACCCCGTAGGCTTGGTGCGTGGAGCAGGGACAGGCCGGGCTGGGCTGGCGACGCACACCGTAGGTTTGGTGCGTGGAGCAGGGACAGGCCGGGCTGGGCTGGCGACGCACACCGTAGGTTTGGTGCGTGGAGCAGGAACAGGCCGGGCAGGGCTGGCGACGCACACCGTAGGTTGGGTGCGTGGAGCAGGAACAGGCCGGGCTGGGCTGGCGACGCACACCGTAGGTTGGGTGCGTGGAGCAGGAACAGGCCGGGCAGGGCTGGCGACGCACACCGTAGGTTGGGTGCGTGGAGCAGGAACAGGCCGGGCTGGGCTGGCGACGCACACCGTAGGTTTGGTGCGTGGAGCAGGAACAGGCCGGGCAGGGCTGGCGACGCACACCGTAGGTTTGGTGCGTGGAGCAGGGACAGGCCGGGCTGGGCTGACGACGCACCCCGTAGGCTTGGTGCGTGGAGCAGGAACAGGCCGGACTGGGCTATGGAGACGGATAGGAGACCTGGAGTGAAGAGCTGCCACAACCCGTCCTGGCTGAATGCCTACCTTCACACACTCTGTGTGAGGCATCAGCACAGGACGTACAGGGCTGTGTACCCGTACTGGCATAACAGCACGTGACACTGGCGCAGGATATCCGGGACCGAGGAGAGGCACTGGAGGCCGCGAGCGCTGAGCCGGGCACACTCCGTCCTGGCTGCATGCCCACCTTCGCACAACACGTGCGGGGTGCTCGCACAGGACGTACCGGACTATGCCGGACCACTCGCGGCACAGTGCGCATCTCCGCATACCGCGGAACCTGCCCAGTCTCATGCTGCCATGCCTGAGTACGGGAGTTGGCTCTGCTCTCCATCCAGGCTCCGCCAACCTGCCTTCTGGCCCCCCAAAAGCCGGTGGCCTCCTCTCTTAATCTCCCGATTCGCCCTGTGGCAGCCTCCTGCTGCCCAGTCGCCCATGCCGTGTGCCCCCCCCTAAAAAATTATTGGGGGTGCCTCTCTCCTTTCCGACCACGGCCCGGTTGACGCCGCTTCTCCACTCCTGCCTGGGTCTCCCCCTTCATCGCCTTCCGGTACCGGACGGCCTCCTCCTCGGTAATCTGCCCCCAACCGAGGAGGACATCCACCAGCGTCACCTCCTGCGTGTGTTCCTGGACACGCTGCTTGGTCTTTGTATGGTGGGTTTTTCTGTCACGATCGTCGTCGTAGTGAGTAGACCAAGGCGCAGCGTGTGAAACAAACAAAAAATAAATGACTTTATTTAATTAAAGTTATCAAAACAAAACACGACTCGTGAAGTCCACGGTTAACAATACCGACACGGAACAAAAACCCACAACACCCAAGGGAAAACATACAGTTTAAATATGGCTCCCAATCAGAGACAACCAGCAAACAGCTGACACTCGTTGCCTCTGATTGGGAGTCACTCAGTCACACCTAGAAATGAACACAACAGAAATACCAACATAGAAATACACCCAATGAATGAACACACCCTGGCTCAACATACTGAGTCCCAGAACCAGGGTGTGACACTGCCATGTTAATGTACACGACACTTCCTTCTTTTTATCTCTAATCTAAACAATTTAAAATGTTTGGTTTAATATTTTATGTCTCACTTTTAATATGTTTAATTTTAATTTCTCTACCTGAGTATATTTATTCTCAATTATCATTCACAAATTATACGGTTTAAGCAACCACAGGCCCAATAGTTATTCACAAATTGTACAGTTTAAACAACCACAGACTTCTTTAACTCCTAATTAGTTTTCTATCACGGTATACAGGTTTATTAATTTGAGTAACCCGCATTCACTCTTGTATTTCGTCTGCAAACACTCTTTTATTACACTGGGATCATTCGCACTCTCATTCATACAACACCCTATACTTTAAAGTGTCCCTCTGATCCTAGCCGTACCTAGCCCTCTGGTACGTGTCAGTAGTGCAACACTATCTAAAATTGTAAGTGTCACTCTGATCCTAGCCGTACCTAGCCCTCTGGTACGTGTCAGTAGTGCAACACTTTTAAGCCAATAATTCCCTATACCCCCAGTTCTCACCCCTGGTGGTCCTAGCCTGGGGACTTCAGTATTTTCCCCGATCCTAGCCGTACCTAGCCCTCTGGTACGTGTCAGTGGAACAATACTCTATAATACCATGGTTTAACACTCACATTTACCATAAGTTTGCATGTCACACCATAGTGTTTTATGTAATTGATAATGATTCAGGTATTCAGTTACAATTTGGGTCACTTACATCAAACAGGTGTTTCACAAAATTAATTTGGATAAAGCCAATGTGCAGAACTTCAGTCATATAACAATAGGTGTCTGCTTACCTGTTTTTAGTAGTCCGGACTCTTTGTGAAACACACCGTCCAATGACAGAGATGTCCAATGGGCCGGACGATATCCAGCGAAGTCCCTCTACCAGATCACGTCGGAGGTCACCAATTGTTAAGTTGCGTCAATTCAAATCTGGTATAGGAACAAAAAGAGGTCAATACACGTCTTCTAAAATAGACTAGTATTTTAATTAATGCAAACACTTGAATGGTAAATATGATGTTCGTATATACGGGCCCACTGAAAAACCACGCAGGGCAGTCAGAGAACTGAGCTTTTGTTATAAGTTCTTCTTTAAATACTCTGACAGAGATAGTTCCCACTCCCTGCTGGGCCTGTCAGAGTAGAGGCTGGGTGTGGTTTAAACTTACCCAACCTATCGATGGCGCACAGGCTGGTCCCAGCCCCTTGGCGCTTCACTGTTGCCGGGCATTAGTTGTTATCTTTACAACTTGTCTCGAGTCAGCAACCTCAGACATAGTTTTCTTCTTCATGTTGCAGTACTTTGTCCTTGAGCGGTTTAACAAAGAGGCAGTGTGTGTGTCTGTGTGAATCACAAGTCTGTCTCAGCCTACCCCCTAACGGTTCCTCACATTAATCACAGCTTGTTATGTTAAACAATCTATATCAGTACAGCACAAACCTATTATGTTTAATCATTAATTTATTCTTTCTAAGCTAGGCATCACATCTAGTTGTAAGAAAATAGATCCCCACATTATGAATACACTGAGTGGACGGACGCACGTGGTATTTTGGCAACTTTGGGGGGGGGGTGGGGAAACGACTTTATATTAGAGTTGTGCCTGTTGTTCACACGCGTATCTGCCCTCTCATTGGCTAGAATAGTCGGACCTGATTTTTAATTTTTTTTTGTCATTTAGCAGAAACTCTTACCCAGAGCGACTTACAGTTAGTGCATTCATCTTAAGATAGCTTTGTGGGACAACCACATATCACAGGCATAGGAAGTGCACTGATGTCCATATTTGAGGACATGCGTTTCCATTGTTAGAGCAAAGATTTGTATAACTAACCCAAGATAAGCCTGTCGTTTTCATTGAGAACAAATTAGTCATAGTGGGCAGAACAAGCAAGGAGGTGGGCAGAGCCAAGCACAAGTTAGCGAGATCCTATTGGCGCGTTCTAGCAAACGTTTGCATATTTCTGTTAGGGTGTGCAATAGCTCAATTCGCCTTTGCACTCCTAAACAACGCGATTAAAAAAAAAAAAAAAACTTTGGCAAAGGGTAAAGTCTACAAACCTCAGTCCAGTCTGTTCATAACATATTCTAGTTTTAGCAACAGAAAACTGTATTGAGATCAAATGTGTCATCGATAAGAAAAGTTGCAGAATGTAGGCCAAAATCCATCTCGTTCAATCTTCTCCCACTGCCGGCCACTGGGCTTCCTCTCACTACCATATTTGATAGTGAGTGGAAACGCCAAGGGAACGCTTCACATTTATACATCCGGTGAAATATGTGTCTCTTTGTTCTATATGTGGTTAGAGCGGTCACTCGACTATCTTGTCAATATAATAGATCATCTTTGCACACAGTCTCTGCGCGTGACCGAGAAACACTACAACCTTGCACTTCCGGGGCACAGTTTATTTTACCATTTGGAATGGAAGGATTCAAATTATTCAAGTAAAATGCCATAATCACTCACGTCGATAATTAATAAATAGCTTGTATTGGAAAATATTGAAGCGTATGGTAAGTCTACCTCAGAAGAATAACACATGCGTTGTACTAGGCAATACAATTTGAGTAGCTATAGGTCTATGATTTACGTAGGGTACAGTAGTTATAATATGAAATGAATGTAGTCAGAGGAGCCTTTTTTATAATCCAACACTTACCCGGGACAAGTGCGCGTGCACATCGTGAATACCTTTGATCAGCTGATCACTGTAAACATAGGTCGGTCACACGCTCGCAATGGGCGTTTATCAACTGTTGTTGTTAGGAAAGGCTGAAATGCATGATGCTTGATACATTTCCCAACTATGTGGCCTGCTGATCTGACTTGTGATGTAGTTAGTTTAGGCGTATTGCAAAACACTTTCACCCGCGAGCGCACAAAAACAGGAAGAGTTTCAACCGAGGGATTAGAAAATCACATGCCAATGGCAACCTAGCCTACTCCTGAAGAAATTCAGCAGCAAAGACTATGCGACAACAATCCCCCGGCTGAAGGACACCCCCAGAACGATTTTTACGGTTAGTCCATATTTAGATTTTCTTTGAATTGTTTAGCTTTCATTACATGTCTTGATGTTTAGTAGGCGCAACGTGTCACTTCATTCCAGAACGTTGTCTCCCTACTGAACACGATCCCTTGACCTTTCAAGCGCATTCACGATTTCTGTCAATTACGAAATTCATCTTTCTCAGCAGCAGGAATGGTTGTTCACAAATATATCTATTTTGTCTTTTCAGGCTGTCTTGTGGCCTGTTGCAAACATCATGATGATGTAGCCTAAACATTTCAGATAACTGGATATGAGCGTCTGCTAAATGATGTAAATGTCAAAAACATTCCAAATACATCCCATTGGCTACACCAATCAAATTGTCCCCTCTATGCGTTTTGTCTATCAAACACCTGTGATAATTTCAGGGAATTTGGAAGCAGCTATTTAGTTTCATACTTAGTTTTGCTGAGTAATGGCTTCTCATAATCTTGCAGTTCAATCAAGGAAGTCACAAGATAGGCCAATGTTTTTTTTAAATTGCAAGAATGTTACATTTACCGGTGGTGAGATTGCTCAAAACCAGGGGATAACATAAATAATAAATAACACAGTTCTCTTTTTCCATTGTTGGTCTAGAAAACTAGTTGAACCTTCAATCGTAACTGTAAGCCTAGAGGCCTAACCTGCAGCATGATTGCTGAATTCCTGTATAGTGGGTTCTGAAATTATTGACACCCTTGATAAAGATGAGTGAAAATGATTATAGAATATGGGTAAATTGTATGCAAAAAGGGAAATTATATTATTTTATACTAATTAATACACTTGCTCAGAGACAGAGATTTTGTTTAACAAGTAAAAAAAAAAAAATCTCTAAAAGGTAAGGGTCAAAACTATTCCACTGTTTTCAATACCTCACCTTGCGAGGATAACGGCACTGAGCCTTTTTCTAAAATGTTTTATGAGTTGGAGAACACATTGGGAGGGATCTTAGACCGTGTTCAATTCAAACCCCAGTTTTTCAATGTGTTTCAAGTCCGGAGACTGAGATGGCCATTGCAAAATGTTGATTTTTGTGGCCAATTAACCATTTAAAAATGGCACCATAACATCAAAGATCCACCACCATATTTTAATAGTAGGTAGGCTTATGGGGTTATTTTCTGCTTATGCATTCTCATTTTGACGCCAAACGCTCAACTGGTGTGGGTGGCCAAAGAGCTCTATTTTAATGTAATCTGACAAAAGCACCAGTTCCAATCCAAGTGCCAATGCCATTTAGCAAACTCCAGGCATTTACATTTGTTGGATGACATGAAAATAGAGATCTTTGGTCACGCACACCAGTGGTGGATTTGGCGTCGAAATGAGAATGCATGAGCAGAAAACAACCCTATAAGCCTACCTACTGTAAAATGTGGTGGTGGATCTTTGATGTTATGGGGCTATTTTGCTTCCACTGGTCCTGGGGCCCTTGTTAAGGTCAATGGCATCAGGAACTTTACCCAGTACCAGGACATTTTATCCAAAAACCTGGTTGCCTCTGCCGGGAGGCTGAAACTTGGCCACAAGTGGATCTTCCAGCAAGACAATAACCCCAAGCACTCATCAAAATGCACAAAGAAATGGTTAATAGCCATCTCATATTCCAGACTTGAACCCCATTGAAAACCTGTGGTTTGAATTGAAGAGGGCAGTCCATAAGTGCAGACAAAGGATATCAAGGATCTGGAAAGAATCTGTATGGCGAAATTGTATAAGATCCCTCCCAATGTGTTCTCCAACTCATAAAACATTTTAGAAAAAGGTTCAGTGCCGTTATCCTTTCAAGTTGTGGTATTGAAAACAGGGCTGTCAACAATTTTGACTCCTACCTTTGAGAAAAAAACATAGTACTTTTTAAAATAATATAATTTCCCAAATTTTTTGAGCATACAATATAGCTGAGTATTTGAATTATTTATTTTGTACAGTCATTTCTGCTAATTTTTTGGAATCTCAGACATTACATTTACATTTATGTCATTTAGCAGACGCTCTTATCCAGAGCGACTTAATAATTGTTAATTGTGGTGTACGATAAGGAAACTGCTGAAGTTTTTTCTTGCAGGGCTGGTGTGGTGACGGAAACCTTTTCTATTTGTGTTGTTTCCTTGTCCTCTTAGGTGATTTCCACTGACATTTTTCATTTAGAAATGTTCCTTACCTTTAGACCAAATAGGCCTTACATTGCATTAGGTAGCCTACATGTTTCCAAATGTGGCAACTTTAATCTTGCTTTACAACTGCAATCCAAGTGACGAACTAGGCTAATTTTAGTCCACGATTTAAAGCAAAAGTTATTTGCGTCTTGAGAGTAACAATGTGTATGGTGCTGCTCTCTGCTTGCTGGAAAAGCCTAGATAAAGAATTTTCCTCAAGCACTGTTGTAGAGATGCTACATTTGACAGAAGTGAAACTGACCACCTTCAATTTTTCATTTACTGTATGAACTCAATTAGTCCTAGAGTAGATCTGATTTTCAGTTTGGTTGAATGTGCAATTTATATCAGTATTAGGAGTAGTAGCCTAAATCTGACAGTATTTCAGTACTGTGATCTTCTTTCTGTACTTCTTGTTCAGTTATCTATCTGTTCTTCTTGTTCAGTTATCTATGGAGGATCTGGATCCAGAGGACCAGTTTCTGCGTCATGCCAGGAATGGGGATCTTCCAGGCATCCAGAAGCTTCTCATGTCCAAGATTAAAGAAGAAGCCAACATCAACATCAACTGCAAAGGTACAGTTGAAGTCGGAAGTTTACATACACTTAGGTTGGAGTCATTAAAACTCGTTTTTCAACCACTCCACAAATTTCTTGTTAACAAACCATAGTTTTGGCAAGTCGGTTAGGACATCTACTTTGTGCATGACACAAGTAATTTTTCCAACAATTGTTTACAGACAGATGATTTCACTTATAATTTACTGTATCACAATTCCAGTGGGTCAGAAGTTTACATACACTAAGTTGACTATGCCTTTAAACAGCTTGGACAATTCCAGAAAATGATGTCATGGCTTTAGAAGCTTCTGATAGGCTAATTGACATACCTTTGGATGTATTTCAAGGCCTACATTCAAACTCAGTGCCTCTTTGCTTGACATCATGGGAAAATCAAAAGAAATCAGCCAAGACCTCAGAAAAAAAATTGTAGACCTCCACAAGTCTGGTTCATCCTTGGGAGCAATTTCCAAACGCCTGAAGGTACCACGTTCATCTGTACAAACACACACACAGGCCTACAAACCTGACTCAGTTACACCAGCTCTGTCAGGAGGAATGGGCCAAAATTCACCCAACTTATTGTGGGAAGCTTGTGGAAGGCTACCTGAAGCGTTTGACCCAAGTTAAACAATTTAAAGGCAATGCTACCAAATACTAATTGAGTGTATGTAAACTTCTGACCCACTGGGAATGTGATGAAAGAAATAAAAGCTGAAATAAATAATTGTCTCTACTATTATTCTGACATTTCACATTCTTAAAATAAAGTGGTGATCCTAACTGACCTAAGAGGGAATTTTTACTAGGATTAAATGTCAGGAATTGTGAAAAACTGAGTTTAAATGTATTTGGCTAAGGTGTATGTAAACTTCCGACTTCAACTGGAAGTAGTTGCTTGCTGCTGGTCAGTTATTTGAATGAGCAAAGCTCTTCATTAGTATACTACAGTATTGAGGAATTTGAGTGTGTCTAATCTATTTCGATTGTTGGTCTAGAAAAATTGTTTAGCTAACTTTAAGCCCAGGGGCATAATCCTGCAGGATGGTTGCAGTTACTGTTCTCTATCTACACATAGGAATGCTTTGCAGAAATGTGAGTGTGTCTAATCTGTCCTCAGGTAAGAGTAAGTCTAACCTGGGATGGACGCCTCTTCACCTGGCCTGTTACTTTGGACACAGAGCTGTGGTGGAGGAATTACTCAAGGTACTGTAAGAAGCATCTTTATTTTTAATAAGGAGATGGATGATTGTTTAAACAATTTTTTTTGCAGAATTAATGCGTGTGTGTTGAATATTCCCTGCAGGCCGGAGCGGATGTTAATTTGCCCAATAATGTGGGAGACACACCACTGCACAAAGCTGCCTTCACCGGAAGAAAGGTACCAAACTGTAAAAAAATACAAATTACGTCTGTCTTTATTTGAGTTTATTCTTAATTTTATATGCATGTTTGACTTGTTGATATTGATTGTTGAGTGTTCCTGCATGCATGCATTTATTCATTCAATCATTCAATCAACCATTCACTAAATCATGCATTGTTCAGGAGGTTGTCATGTTGCTGTTACGCTATGATGCATGTGCCACTGTCATCAATGGAACAGCACAGATTCCTAAAGATGTCACTCAGAATGGGGAGATCAAAAGCATGCTGGAAGGTAAGTGAATGTCCTTAACACATTAATAACTGTGTAATATGTCCACAACATATTCAGAATAGTTTAACAACTTATTTTATGTTGGCCAAAAAGAAGCACCTGAATCAGTGTTTGTAAAAATGTTTGTTACAAATCTTTGAGTCGATAATGGCATGAATTATTTCTCAATCCATTCAGCGGCAGAGAGGACAGAGGAGAGGAAACTAGAAGAAGAGCTTTTGGAGGCAGCGAGAGAGGGAGACCTTTCTACCCTGTCACAGCTGGTGAGCGCTTGACTCAGGTTCAATACAAAGTTTGGGTTCACACAATATCTGTTACTTTACCCATTTCAAAATAATAACTTTTCTCTCAGTGTATGATAAGAAACATATCCTTCAGGGTTTTGTCTTTTTACCCAACAGGCTCTTTTTGTCACTCTTGTTTTAGCTTAACAGGAAAAAGCCTCCAGACATGAACTGCTGTGATCTCTTGGGTAACACCCCACTGCACTGCGCTGCCTACCGTGGTCAGAAGCTATGTGCCCTGAAACTGCTAAAGAAGGGTGCTAGCCCCAACATCAAGAACAAGAAGGGTAAAGATGGGCTCAGTCAGTGAATGAAAGGGTGCATATGAGATGGGTTGCTTAGAAGTTTCAAGTTTGTTTTAACATCAGTGCCAGTTTTCTGTATAATGATTCCTTTTCTCTGACTTGTGCACAGATCAGACTGTGTTTGACCTCGCCAACAACACAGAGATAAAGCAGATCCTGGAAGGCAATGTTCATAAAGTGAGTGCTAAAGTGATTTGTTATGTACAAAAATTATTGAAGTCTTACTTGACCGCACATGATGTTGTTGGATAAAACATTTGTAATGGTTGCTGTCTCTAAACTGTGTCTCAAAGGGTATGACTCACCATGTCCAGATGTTTGAAGGAGCCCTTTGGAAGGTACAGATGTTTACAGATGATTCCACTATTTCCACTGTCATGTTGTCAACAGTGAAAAGCTTATTATCACTTGCTAACATTTTCATGTATGTGACTGATGACGTATAAACACAAACTCTTCCTGTCCTGAACCTTCTGTCAGAGTTCCCGGTTTTTAGGCTGGCGTTCCTACTGGGTGGTCCTCCAAGATGGGGTTCTGTCCTGGTACTCTAAACAGTAGGTGCTCTCTCTTCTTCTTTAGACACAAGCTTGGTCATTTTAACCTCTTCCTGAAGTTCTATGATTGGTACAATAGTTTCAACAGCAGATGTGAATCTTAAGTTAGATTCAACTGCTAAAGGACACCCTTGACCCATACTAGATTCTTACACCTATTGTCTCTCTCTCTGCCTGCTAAGGTTGGATGCAGCTGCCAATGTCCGAAGACAAGGCTGTAAGCCCCTGACCCAAGCCCACTGTTTGGTAGGCCATGATTGTTTGTTCTCTCATCAGATTTAACATGGTGACAGTATTTACTGGAATATTAGGGTAGAATATGACATTGTGTTTTACTATTTTCTTTTTCAGATCAAAGCCAGAGACCACTGCTTTTTCACCCTCAAGTGCTTCGATGACAGTGTGCATCATTTCAAAGTGTCCCCCAAGAATGACCCTGAGGCAACAAGAAAAGTGAGATTTGGTTTGTTTTACAGAAATATTACTGTACAGTGCAATCGGAAAGTATTCAGACCCCTTTACTTTTTCCACATTTTGTTACATTACAGCCTTATTCTAAAATGGATTACAGCCTTTATTACGCTACAAGCTTCGCACACCTGTATTTGGGGAGTTTCTCCCATTCTTCTCTGGAGATCCTCTCAAGCTCTGTCAGGTTGGATGGGGAGCGTCACTGCACAGCTATTTTCAAGTCCGGGCTCTAGCTGGGCCACTCAAGGACATTCAGAGACTTGTCCCGAATCCACTCCTGTGTTGTCTTGGCTGTGTGCTTAGGGTTGTTGTCCTGTTGGAAGGTGAACCTTCGCCCCAGTCTGAGGTCCTGAGAGCTCTGGAGCAGGTTTTCATCAAGGATCTCTCTACACTTTGCTCTGTTAATCTTTCCCTCGATCCTGACTAGTCTCCCAGTCCCTGCCGCTGAAAAACATCCCCACAGCATGATGCTGCCACCACCATGCTTCATCGTAGGGATGGTGGCAGGTTTCCTCCAGACGTGATGCTTGGCCAAAGAGTTCAATCTTGGTTTCATCAGACCAGAGAATCTTGTTTCTCGTGGTCTGAGTCCTTTAGGTGCCTTTTGGAAAACTCCAAGCGGGCTGTCATGTGCCTTTTACTGAGGAGTGGCTTCCGTCTGGCCACTCTACCCTAAAGGCCTAATTGGTGGAGTGCTGCAGAGATGGTTGTCCTTCTGGAAGATTGGGTTCTTGGTCACCTCCCTGACCAAGGCCCTTCTCCCCCGATTGCTCAGTTTGGCCGGGCGGCCAGCTCTAGGAAGAATCTTGGTGGTTCCATTTAAGAATGATTGAGGCCACTGTGTTCTTGGGGACCTTCAATGCTGCAGAATTATTTTGGTACCCTTCCCCAGATCTGTGCCTCGACACAATCCTGTCTCTGCGCTCTAAGGACAATTCCTTCGACCTCAAGGCTTGGTTTTTGCTCTGACATGCACTGTCAACTGCGAGACCTTATATAGACAGATGTGTGCCTTTTCAAATCATGTCCAATCAATTGAGTTTACCACAGGTGGACTCTAATCAAGTTGTATAAACAGCTCAAGGATAATCAATGGAAACAGGATGCACCTGAGCTCAATTTCGAGTCTCATAGCAAAGGGTCTGAATACTTATGTAAATAAGGTATTTTTATAAATGTGCAAAAAAAAAAAAACTGTTTTCACTTTGTCATGATGGGGTATTGTGTGTAGATTGAAGAGGAAAACATTTTAATTTAATCCATTTTAGAATAAGGCTGTAACGTAACAACATTTGGAAAAAGGGAAGGGGTCTGAATACTTTCCGAATGCACTGTATATTATCCATACTGCTTTTCATTGCTTCTGTTTTTGTTCTATAGCTTTCGTAAGCTAAGGAACATCTTTTTTTTGTTTGAACAAAAGCATGTATTTTTTCTGTTAGAAAAAAACAGCCTACATTTGAACAAACCTACAAACACTCTGACACACTCGCAGACAACAAATGACACTATTCTCATAACCTATTTTTCCTCCTGTCATGTGAGAGCCCAATTTATTAGCCTAAGAGCAGAATATGAAGCAGCACAGTACACTTAAATCCATCGTGCAGCTCAGATGAGTGCATGTTTGTTCTGTCCTACAGAGGTGGATGGATGCTATGGAGGAACACTCTGCCTACAGCACACACTACTGCTCTCAGGATCAGGGCAGCGAGGAGGACGAGGAAGAAGTGTTGAGTGTGGGAGAGCTGGCGGAATCACTACAGGTGACATGCCAGTCTACAACCTGTTTATCTGACTCTCTTGAGGTCTCTCCTCACCTCTCTCATGGTGAAAATGTAAATTCTCCTTCTGCAATCGATTTGTGTATTATTCTCTCAAATATTTTTTTTTACATGTAATGAGGAAGCTAAAGATCCTTAAAATTCACAGTAAACCCTAACGTACCTGTAGACTTCCAGTTATTGCGCTAGTTAGCACTGGCTCGTGAAACTACCTCTAACTTCCTTCATACTGCATGCAGAGACATACAAATGTTGCAGTATGTCTTTAAGTATGGTGGTCATGTGTTTCCCCTCTTTCTTCTTTCGCCTCCTCCCTGGCAGTCAGCTGAAGCTTGTCACCTGAAGCTGGAGAAGGAGGTTGGAGCATTCCTCTCCTTGGTGAAGGAATACGGACTTGCAGAGCGTAAAGCATTTTCTTTCATAGGAACTCCATTTCCACAGACATGTAGTACAATACCCTCATTGATAGCATAAATGTCAAATGTAATTGCACTTTTTAGTGTATTTCACTTACAATAGAAGCTTGTGCCTAAACCAATTGACCCATCTTCAGGGTAAGACTAGGATGCAGCGATAGCCCTTTAAATGTATTCTGAATTCAGCCGACCAGGCTTTAGTGGTAAATTTGATGTTACCGTTACAAACTCTATTTGACTGTTCTCTCAGAACACCACTACAATGTCCTGTGGTCTTGTTTGTCCCCTCAGAGCTGCCACCCGCGATGCTGCAGAAGATGAGGGAGGTGTGTGAGCTGTCCAGTGAGACCTACTCTAATCTCAACCACTGCCTCAGCCTCTTCTCCAGACAGGATGGGGTACGTCACTTCACTTCTGTGTCAACTAACTTCATTGCTCTGCCAATATTCTTAGTCTTTACTACCGATAAGCGCTCACAAAGTCACTTGATTACAGAGGGTACACTGTGAGGAGAAAGATTCAGCAGTATTCCACATACACGCAGCCTCACAAAAACGCAAAGTGTCCCAATTCCCAGTGCTCTGAGAGTAGAATCCTTGGTATACACACATTTGAGTTGCACAGAGAGAATCAAGCTGAGTTCCAGTACATAACTGAGCTGAGCTCCAGAATAGGGATGGACAACATTACACTAGCTAAACATCCAGGAGAGATAACGTAGAGAATAGATAAAGATGTTATTTTTTCTGCATTACATCTAAGTCTTGGCTGGTTATGTACAGTAAATGTTTATGTGCAATTGAATTGGCTTTTTAGTAAGAGCTTATTTGCATTATTTTACTATTCTCATCCTAACCTAAGATTGTGTGGCAAAGGAGAAATGAGCATCCGGGTGTAGGCCTAATTAATGTGTGATCTGGCAGATGGATTGCTACGGCTATGACAGATTAAATGAAGTATTCATCTAGATTATCAACCATACAGTGCAGGATGTCACAGCTGTCAGGGGCCAACCACTGTTACCACTTTACAGAGTGTCCCATGGCTTCCCAGATTATATTACTGTGGTGCTAATGTCTATTTCAGCTCAGGATGTGTTGTATTATAGGTCTCAACAATCACATAAGTATAAGTGACTGAGCAATGCATTGGAACTATAATCATTATTTTGACTTTTGGCTCCTACATTTGAGTTGAACTTGTAATATTTGAGCTGTCAAAGAGAGCAGTCTCTCCGGCTTCTATCACAGGGTCATGTGGTGAATGTGTCCAAACAGCAATGATGAGCAGTGAGGCAGAAGAAGCCATTGCTCCAGCCTCATTCCATAACAGTGGCTTCGAGATGGGCTCTACAGCCTAGCAGTGCTAGCTGGCTTCCCCTTGAGATGGGCACTACAGCCTAGCAGTGCTAGCTAGCTTCGCCTTGAGATGGGCTCTACAGCCTAGCAGTGCTAGCTAGCTTCCCCTTGAGATGGGCTCTACAGCCTAACAGTGTTAGCTAGCTTCCCCTTGAGATTGGCTCTACAGCCTAGCAGTGCTAGCTAGCTGGCCCTTGAGTGGAGGAGGCTGTGGAGCCACTGTACAGTATAAAACTGACCAGCTGTCATGACCTTGGTAGGTGTTGCTCTCCCATACAATGGTGTACATGGACCTGAGGGTGAACTATTAATGAGGCACAATTTTATATACTAATGTGTCCACATGCATTTACATCATTCTGTACATTATATCTGTTTGTATGAGGTGGAAATGCCTAGATGTAAGTGTAGTGTTTATGTTTGCTCAATAGTCCAGATATGTCGAGATTACAGAGAGGGGGAGAGAACTTGAGTCTAATGATGTGGTAGAGTGAAGAGGAGTGTCACT
Source organism: Coregonus clupeaformis (assembly GCF_020615455.1). NCBI lineage: Eukaryota > Metazoa > Chordata > Actinopteri > Salmoniformes > Salmonidae > Coregonus > Coregonus clupeaformis. Next base: position 43,222,933 of record NC_059211.1, on the reverse strand, counting down.
CATTTCTACATGTGGTCATGTGTCATAATTTTTTACATTTTACCTTTTAGTCATTTAGTAGACGCTCTTATCCAGAGCGACTTAGTTAGTGAGTGCATACATTTTCATCACTGCCAGATAGTGACGGAAAGAGATGCAGCACAGAGATCACAAATAATTTGAGTGGAGACGGAGCATGTCTGTGACTAGAACTACTTCATAGAGGATAAGAGCGTCTGCTAAAGGACTAAAATGTCAATCTAATTGAGTGCTTTGTGGAGGATTGAACTCACTCTGGTGGATAGTGACTGTCTGATAGTGATTCTCTACAGAACTACATCCGCCATTGCTCAGAGTCACTCTCCAGCTCAAACTACTGGGACGGCAACTGTTCCTACTGCTGCTAGGTGCTACTACAGTACCATCATCTGCTGATTTATAACACAGCATCTCCTGATGGGTGATTCTGTTACTGCTGTCGTTGCTGCTGGCTCCTCAACAGTGCACTGTTCTGTGAGCACACAGACGAATGCCAGTAATCCCACTGAAGGCCTATCCTATGGGAGAAAGTATTTACCAGCAAAGCAAATGGAGGAGGCTACATTTATTGTGAGTTTATTTGCGACTTGGGTTCAGTGAGCTTTGCTGTGATTGTGTAAGTGTGTTATTGTAGTTGGTTCCTGGTTTGAAGTTTGACTGTCTCACTGCTACTGCATCTTGTGGTTGTAGATGTTGTTTAAGTATGATAACAATGATGATACTGCCATATATATATATATATATATATATATATATATATATACAGTGAGCTCCATAATTCACTGGACAGTGACCATTCTTTTGTTATTTTGGTTCTGTACTCTAGCACTTTGAGTTTGAAAGGATACAATGACAATGAGGGTGAAGTGCAGACTGTCAGCTTTAATTTGAGGGTATTTTTCATACATATCGGATGAACCGTTTACGAATTATAGAAGCTTTTGTACATAGTCCCCCCATTTTCGGGCATCAAAAAACATTGGACAGTATAACATAATGTAGAATAAAGTAATCATTGTTAATATTTGGTCGCATATCCTTTGCATGCAATGACTGCTTGAAGTCTGCGATGCATCGCCATCACCAGACGCTGGGTATCTTCCCTGGTGATGCTCTGCCAGGCCTGTACTGCAGCCATCTTCAGTTCCTGCTTGTTTCGGGACTTATTGCCTTAAGTCTCCTCTTCAGCATGTAAAAATGCATGTTCAATTGGATTCAGATCTGGTGATTGACTCGGCCAGTCAAGGATTTTCCACTTTTTGGCCATCAAAAACCCCTTTGTTGCTCTAGCAGTATGTTTAGGGTCATTGTCTTGTTGCATGATTAAGTGCCGTCCAATGAGTTTGGAGGCATTTGGTTTTATCTGAGCAGATAAAATATTTCTGTAGACTTCAGAATTCATTGTTCTACTTCTGTCTGCAGTCACATCATCGATGAAGACAAGTGAGCCTGTTCCACTGGCAGCCATACAGGCCCAAGCCATAACACCCCCTCCACCATGTTTCATGGATGAGGCGGTATGCTTTGGATCATGGGCATTTCTTTTTTCTCCACACTTTTGTCTTTCCATCACTCTGGTACATGTTAATCTTTGTCTCATCTGTCCACAATACTTTTTCAGAACTCTTGGGGCTCTTTTAGGTGCGTTTTAGCAAACTGTAATCTTGCCTTTCTGTTCTTCAGGCTTATCAGTGGTTTGCATCTTGTAGTGTACCCTCTGTAGTCCTGTTGGTGTAGTCTTCTGCGTGTGGTAGACTTTGACACATCTACACCTGCATCCAGGAGAGTGTTTTGATCTGTTGGGCTGTTGTCAGGGGGTTTTCTTCACCATGAGAGGTATTCTCCGGTCATCCACTACAGTGGTCTTCCTCTGTCTACCGGGTCTTTTGACATAATTGAGTTCACCAGTTGTTTTTTTCTTGTTAATGATGAACAAAACTGTTGACTTGGGCATGGCCAGGGTTTTTGCAATGTTCCTGAATGATTGATTTTCATTTCTGAGCCTTATGACGGCCAACTTCATTTGCATCGACACTGCTGTCTTCCTCATGTTGTCACACCCCAATAACAACCTCCAAAGGCAATAGCAAAGTCTAGAATCATTACTATTCATCAACAGCTCTCCTGCATTCACTAACGACACAAATGAATACACCTGCCTAACGACACACATCTGTGAAGCCAATTTAACAAATACTTGTAGTACCTTAAAATGGGGGACCATGTACAAAAGGTGCTGTCATTTCTAAACGGTTCATCCGATATGTATGAAAGTACCCTCAAATTAAAGCTGACAGTCTGCACTTCATGCTCATTGTCATTGTATCCTTTCAAACTCAAAGTGCTAGAGTACAGAACCAAAATAACAAAATAATGGTCACTGTCCAATGAATTATGGAGCTCACTGTATATATCTCTTTACATGTGATTGGGAATCAGTGATGTTATTACAGTGTTACAGAGACTAACGATGACAATAGCTGTTGGACAGACATTTTACATTGTTGATGAATCTGTAGTTTTATTACTTCAGCTTGGATTTTCTCTCCATTTATTGGTGAATCCTCATCAACGTGAGGGATAATAATAACATCAGCTCCCTGGTTATCATATGATGTTGAATATGCTATTTATAATTATACTGAAGTTGCACAGGATGGGACTCTGATTATTGCATAATCTCTCGTTATAAAACTGTTGAGCAGATTGGTCCTAAAGTAGTTACTGCCTGTGTTGTTACTGTTAATTAATCCATTACATTCAGGCTGTCAGTTATTGACTTTGAATGAGATGTTTCAGTGGATCTTAGTGGAGGCCTAGACAGACTTCTACCAAGTCCTCAGAGACATCTTGCTGTTTGTTTATATGCTACCTTATGTCATCTGTAAGTAGGGCGGTCCAATTACAATGCAAGTCTGCTTCCACTCCCATCAATTCCCAGCCTTGGTTACAGTTGAGCTGTACTGTAGTTCATTGTGGTGTATATACCTTCACGACTTTGAGTTGCCCTCACCAGAAACACTCTCCTTGCTGTCTCTTGAAAGTTAATGCACTTTTTGGGCTCATCTGTCTGGCTTTATGCAGAGAAGTACCAGCTAAGCCACAATGTTTCAATGGATCCAAGGAATGCAGTTTTTGAAAGGAGAAGGTGTGTGGTCATGAGATATATTTTAGGTATAAACCTTTTTTGGAACGTAAATAATAACAAAGTCATTTAAAACGCGCGTCCCCACCCTACATCCGGCTAGCTAGCTCCCCTAGAGAACGCAACATGTCAAATGCATGTTACAAGCAGAAAAGTAAACAAAGTCTACTTATAAAGACGGAAAAGTGGCATTACATGTAGCCTAGTCAGTGTATGGAGAAGTCGGAGGCGGAGCTAGCCAGACAGACACTTCAGAGGACGTGGGGTACTAGGCCTGGATAGTGGCGAGATGTTCTAGACCTGTCAGTGTCCAGATTGCGTTTAGTATTCCATTTAACCCATCTTAAGTTCAAAGGTATAATTTTAGCTCTCATTTTGGCGCTCTCAACAAAGTAACAAAGTAAACGTTATAATGCGAATTATATTAGTCTCACAATATCACAATATTTCGCAAACAAGTAATTCACAATAATACTCAGTCATAGTAATAGAGACAGTCTTTCACAGTATCAAATGTTGAAGTAGGCATAGTAATAAACAGTTTATTTGTTCTGAAGATACAGAATAGTTTACATACATACAGTAATGGCAGTGTAGTACAATACAAGGAATACTTGTACAGTGCTGCAATAGAGGCAACATCAGTGTGGGTGTAGAGATCTTGAGTCATCTTGTGACAAGAACAGAATATATACTTTATTGTCCATTGGTTAGAACTGAAATGTGTCTTCTGCTTTTCCCAACACCTTGCAGTGCAGCACCCCTAGGTGGTGAGCAATTGTGGGGGGGGTTAAGTGCCTTGCTCAAGGGCACAATGGCAGGAGATGGTACATGGGAGCCTTCCAGCTGCCAGTTCAATTCCATACCCATTTTTTTGTCATCTTGGGCTTGCTCCATTGTAGTCATGGCACCACACTTAATCATTGCTCCTGTAGTAGCCTAGCCCTAGAGCAGTGTTTCCTGATCCTGGTCCTGGGGACCCAAAGGGGTGCACATTTTTGTTTTTGCCTTAGCACTACACATCTGTTTAAAATAATCAATGCTAGATATGTTGATCATTTGAATCGGCTGTGTAGTGTTAAGCCAAAAATAAGAATGTGCACACCTTTGGGTCCCCAGGACCAGGATTGAGAAACAGAGGTTGGAGAGGCAGACCAGCAGCTGGAAGGTTGCTGGTTTAAGCACCGGGCCGGGCAACACAAACATGGGAATGGAACTGAACTGTAGTAGTAGACACATTAGGCTTATGATTGTGGGCTGGCATTTCGATATATCTAGCTAGCTAGCTACCGTGCCTAACGTTAAGCCTAATAATATAAAATAATGTAGCCAAGTCCTCTACGTTTAGTTAGCTAGCACAAGGTCCATTGCAGGGTTAACTTGACAAGCTTTGAGGGTGAAATGCTATAGCTATATCACAGTTGTTTGCACAGAGCGCAGCTATGGTAGCTTAGCAACAATACATGGATGTAGCTATTATTGTGTCTCACAGCGTTAGCTAGTCAAGAGCTAGAACTAGCTAGAGATGTTACAGCAACCCACAATCACATTTATTTTCCTGTTGCACAAAGTAATTTTTGGGTGGCATAGACAGCTTTTAACAGAATAGACAGCTTTTGCTAGGCCTTCAGACACTTATTCGAAAACAGATAGCTAGCTGGCTAGCAGATTAACTAATCAAATAACAGTGAAATGTAGCCAGACCTTCATAGCAGTGATCCACGCACGTTATCCTGTTTCAACTAACCCCAGAAACACCGCACTCGACCCTTATACCTCAGCGTTCGCTACCTCTTATAGCGAAAGCAAGCTAGCTAACTAAAACTGTACACAGGTCGGAGTGCGAATTACACATTTGGGACACAGAAAAGGGGAGAGAGGAAGGGGAGCTAGCTGCAACATGTTGACGGCTCTCACTACAATAATAAATAAAAAAACGTATGCCACGCAACAGGAAGTGGTCAGGGGCCAAGATTCAACAATCCACAGTTCTATATATTTTTTTACAAAAAAATCTATTTTTATATACTGTATTTCCACAGAAGATAGTAGCTAGTATGCAGAGGTGGGACAAAGTCATTGTTATGCAAGTCACAAGTAAGTCTCAAGTCTTTGCCCTCGAGTCCCGAGTCAAGTCGAGTCAAAGATGAGGCAAGTCCCAAGTCGAGTCAAAAGTCAAAGCCATCAAGTCTCAAGTCGAGTCCAAAGTCCTACCATTTTAGTTTCGAGTCATTTCAAGTCCTCTTACCACAGAAATAAAATGTATACAAATCATGTATGTCTGTAAGATTTGTATTTATTTAAACCTTTTATACAATAACATTAATCAAATACAGCAAAAAACATAAGATTTAATTTTCACAAAAAATGCTTGTATTTGAACAGCATATTGCACTAGAGAGAGAGAGAGAGAGAGAGAGAGAGAGAGAGAGAGAGAGAGAGAGAGAAGAGAGCGAGAGAGAGAGAGAGAGAGAGAGAGAGAGAGAGAGAGAGAGAGAGAGAGAGAGAGAGAGAGAGAGAGAGAGAGGGCAAACAGCCCTTCTCCTTCCATGTCCTCTAGTTCTTCTTCAGCAGGCACAGGCTGCTCTGTCTCTGCAGGATCAATTCTAAAAATACAAACGTGTCACAACAGCACAAACAAAAGAGCCCTTATTTCTGATGTTGATGATACTGTTCAAGACTGAATTTTTTTATTATTGTTAAAGTCAGATTAATATCACATTACATCCTATATCAGATTAAGATCAAATTATTGTACGTTGCATTTAAGTTGCATTGCAAGTCAATAATATTTACCTTTAACTCGTTGTGCCACCTCTGCCTTGATGTCACGGTTGACCAGCACATGGGGCTCAATCCACAGCAGACAAAAGGCTGGATCCAAGGCAGCTGCTTTCAGGTAGACTGTGTCTGAAAAGGGGGCAGTGATCCCTTCTTGAGACTGGGCCATTTTTTACATTAATGAAGATCCCAAGAAATCTTTTTTTTCAGGGATGCCTGCAGACCTCTGACCAGGCCACTCAGGAAACGAACTTGAGGCTTCAGCTTCTCAAGATGGTGATTGAGGGACAAGATGGATGGAACAACTGCACTGATTGTAATGACTTTCTCCCCTGTGTCAAATCAGTTGCTTCTCCGAACGGTTTTAAGATGTCCACCAACTCCTTCAGCAGATTCCACTCTCGTGGTGTGAATGACAGTTCTTTATGCCCGGCCTTCTCAAGAACTGCGCAGAGCTTTTGCTGATCACAATGAAGGACTGCTTTTACCTGCCGCAGTGTGGAATTCCACCTCGTGCTCACTGCAGCAGGGATGCCTCTGTACTCCCCAAATTCACCATCGAAGATGTCTTTAAACGTTGTGCTTGTGTGGAGCAGGGAGCTAAGTTTTGATAACTTGGAGAGAGAAGGACATGCCGCTTTTGTTTCTTTCAAACCGTCTCCCACAACCAGCTGCAATGTGTGTGCAAAACACTGCAGGCGCTGTTTCTTTGCCATAGCAGCATCGACGGTTTGCTGGTCTTCTTGGGTTAAGTCATGCCATAGCTCAGGATCATCAAGATTATCTCCAGCATCTTCATCTTCCTCCTGTTCGCTGGGGAAGCAGACTGTAAATGCCTTGCGCATGTTAGCAGCATTGTCACTAATTATATAGTCCAATTTAGCTTTGATGTTGTATTCATCACATATTGCCTCAAATTGGTCACAGATTCGCTCTGCTGTGTGAGAGCCTTTGAAGCGGTTGCAGGCCAAGAGATTAGTCTTTAGCTGTACCCTCTCTGCATCTCGCTCCATCCAGTGCACAGTGACACCAAGGAATCCCCTCATCTTTCGATCAGACCAAATGTCCACAGTGACTGAAACATGGTCAGTGTTGCTCAATTGAGTTTTTAACTTTGACCGTCTCTCCTCAGCAAGGCTCTCTGTTTTTGTGGTCAGCGTTCGGCGACATACTGGGGTATACTTGCTGTCCAGCACAGCCAGAAAGTGACGAAAGCTCTTATTTTCCACAATAGACAGAGGGAAATTGCAATCAATAATCAAGTCAGACAGTATCGCATTGGAGATGGCCTTCTGCTGTGGGTGGGTCAGGCTGTAACGCCCTACACGAGTGTCAAGGAATTGTGAGATTGAAGGCTGTTGTGGTTCATCTACGATGATTTTGTTCATCTGGTATTCTTCATACCTGTAACAGAGAAGAATATGAAACAGATGTCAGAAAATCCTTTACAGCCACACATGTTGTATTTGAAACTACTCTTTACTCATATCAATGTTGTTGTGTTAATATTCATTGCCTATTGTACACTACGGTTTACGATAATACATTTCAGTTTCAGTGTATGCAATATTAAGAATATTTTCACTGCTTCAAAATTCATAAGAAAGCCCTTTCCCTCAAGAAACTGAAGTCATATGCTTTATAGCAGTGGTTTTCAAAGTGGGGACGGGGACCCTTGGGTGCCGCGAGGGGGTTCTAGGGGGCCATGGCAAGTTGGCATGAAAAGTATAGAAAAACAAAATAATTGAATAAATTAAATAACTAAAGTAAACCAAATTAAACCAAAAATAAGCTAAACAATATTCCCATTAGTTAAGAACTGCACTATAATAATCTATTGCATCTCTGAACATTACTACTATAATCGTTATTATTTTATTATATACTGTATATATCCCAGTGGTGCGCTGCCTCACAGACCTACTGTAGACTACGGTAGCACTCTGTCCATGCGCTGTCTGCTGTTTGGGCATGATATGAAAAGGGAAGGCTAATGGTGGATCTACTGTGACTGTGTTATCATTTTCCTCTTTACAATGTATACGTCTTACTATGTTTCCTGTTGTACTTGGATGGGTTTAGGATGCACCAACTACATCCGAGTTGTGAAAGGGGGTGCATTCATTGTTTAATTGTGATATTTTGTCTTCAGCGACAGTTCTGCTTAGTTGTGATTAACCAAAATTACATAAACGACCTCAATGAGGCAGCACACCAGCAACTCTGAAACTGAATTCTAAAAGCGCTTAACGTGAAAAACGCTTAACGTTGCTTAATGCTTAATATACTAAGACAGTAATATTATAAGACCAAACTCTGCAAATATCATATTAATAAAGCATACTATGTACAAAACATCAGATGAGCCCAGAATATGAACGCAAACACGTTTAATAACACGTTACGTTTTCCTCCCATAGAAAACCATTATAAGAAAAGGCTTAACGTGTCTTATGTACTAAGACAGTGTTATTAAAAGACCAAACTAAGTAAATATCATATCAATAAAGTATACTATGTACAAAACATCAGATGAGCCCAGAATACATAGTAGCCTACATAAGACATGTTAAGCCTTTTCTTATAATGGTTTTCTATGGGAGGAAAACACTTAACGTGTTGTTAAACGTGTTTGCGTTCATATTCTGGCCTCATCTGATGTTTTGTACATTTAGTATACTTTATTAATATGATATTTATAGTTTGGTCTTTTAATATTACTGTCTCAGTATATTAAGACACGTTAAGCCTTTTCTTATAATAGTTTTCTATGGGAGGAAAAGCAAGCGTGTTATTAAACGTGTTTGCGTTCATATTCTGGGCTCATCTGATGTTTTGTACATAGTATACTTTATTAATATGATATTTACAGAGTTTGGTCTTTTAATAACACTGTCTTAGTACATTAAAGAACGTTAAGCGTTTTTTCACGAAAGCGTTTTAGAATGTCCATATAATAGCAGTTCAAAAATCCATATTTTTGTAAGCATGAACCAGCAAGGGAGACGTGCGTTTGTCTCGTTGATACAGTAAATATGCAGCAGCTAGCTAGTAAGTTACGGTACATCCGATAAGGTGCGTAGCATTCGTTCAAAACTTACCTTTCTTTGTGCAACTTCAGGTGTCGAACAAAGTTGGACGTTGTGGCAGCTCCGTCTGTAATCTTCGATCCGCATGTTTTGCAGATTGCAACTCGTTTTTGTCGACTACCTCGTAATTTTTATAGCCAAACCAAACTATCTTCGGTATCATTTTGACAACTGGCGCGTTGTTGCTTGATGTGCTTCATTGGTTGTCTTGCAATGTGCCTGCTTAGATGCTGTCGAATCAAAACAACGTGGGACTACAGTGATTGGATAACGTGCAGGCAGCGCGCTCTCTGTATGCATACAGGTGGATGGTGCACATTTTTTTCACAGATGCAGATAAACGGAGAGCGGCGCGGCCGTGTGAAAATTTTTTTCCCCAGTTTTCATGGGAAGTAGCAAGTCTTCTCGAGTCATAAGGCGCAAGTCCAAGTGAAGTCACGAGTCATTGATGTTAAAGTCCAAGTCGAGTTGCAAGTCTTTGTACATTTTGTCGAGTCGAGTCTGAAGTCATCAAATTCATGACTCGAGTCTGACTCGAGTCCAAGTCACATGACTCGAGTCCACACCTCTGCTAGTATGTCGAATTGGCCATTTCCTTGCCTATTGTGGTCATCTGATCTCCTTTGTTCCATGAGGATCATGTTCTCTGGATGGCCATTTGAGATGTCAGGTTTAAGGCACTACAGCCAAACATGTCTTGTTCCTCTCAGCACTGCTTCACTCTGGCCCTGTGATGTCTGTCTGCTGATCTGAGCACAGTAAAGAGAGTGGTCAGTCAGTATGCTAATCTTGTAGTCTACCGACCTACACAACATAGGTCCTCACAGCTGTACAGAGAGCTCTGCTGATATCTATACTCTATTCACTGTATACTGTAACTTGCTTTTCAGTGTTGATATTTGTAGGCCATAAAGTGCCATCAAACATATACTGTATGATTTATGAATTATACTGTGTGCGTGCGTGCTTGTTTTGTGGTGTGTGTGTGTGTGTGTGTGTGTGTTTGGGGCTCAGGTGCGCAGTCTGAAATTGGAGCAGGAGGTGGAGAAGAATAAGATTCTGTCTGAAGCGTTACAGACTCTGGCTACAGAGCACCATGAACTAGAGCAGTCCGTTGTCAAGGGCTCCTCTCCGCAGGGCGCACTCAGTGAGGATGACTTCCACGACGCTGTGTCTGGTGAGTATGGCTTGTTTTTATTTTACGATCGGATTGGAATTGAAGTGGGAGAGCTTGTCTCACCTGTTTGACACTATGATTATTTTCTTGATACCTTTAGCTGTTCATGTATTTTACGGTCTATGTGTTTACATGTTGTGCTAAGATGACTTGTTTGTTTGAATGTAATGTGTGCACCAATTTAGTTGCAATTGAGCAATGCCTAAATTCCTACAAAGTACTATTCAACTTTGAAAATGCTTATAACAGTCCTTTACAAGATGGCCTGTGATAATAGTTAGGATGATTTTTGTAATGATCGATTGAGTGATGCCTTCAGCTTTCATCTGTTGGTTCAGGGCTCTTTAATTGCAACTCTATCCACAGATCAGGTGTCTTCCCTCAGGGCTTTAGTGAGGCTCAGGGAAAAGTGTCAGTTGCCAATAGCGACACAGTCATTCATAGCACTGTAACCTCATATTTCCAGTCCCTGCCTTTACAACATGCCTGCTTACACCTTTCCCTCTCAGACTCGGAATCGGAGCACTCTCTGAGCGGCTTTGAGACGGTGGCCAGCCATTCGTTCGACGAGGACGAGGAAGGATCTGTCCTGTTCAGCAGCGAGCGTAGCAGCCTCACCAACATGTCTCGAGAGGATCACCATAGGAACGAGGATGAGTCCCAACCCAATGGGATCGTGAGGCACAGGTGAGCTGAGCCAGGTGCCCCCCCGACACACCCCTCCTACCCACCCAGCTTCTATCCCATCCACCCTACATCCAAGCACACATAGACAAGGGTCCTGTTTACATTACACAGCTGTTTTAGCTAGAAGGTAGAAGCTTCCGATTTGGATTAAACCTGGAAAGAAAAGTCACTTTGCCTCTTTGCACAATACCTTACCATATAGTCATATTTTTCTTGTTTGTTAATTCAACTTTTGTCCCTCCCTTTCTGTTTGAGAGAAACCCTTGCTGTTCTAAAAAGGCCTTGAACAGTGGCAAAGGCAAAGAAACATTCTGTGGTTAATGCACTCTCTTACTTTAGACCAGTGTTGAAAATGAGTGGTTCTTAGGACTAACTCAATACAGAGGTGGAGTTTCTTCCAGCTCCTAAAACTAAGTCTTGTTCTTTAGTCTTGTATTTACCTTACTGCTTGTTTACTTGTTGTGTTCCTAGACTGCCAGGCTCATACCTATAGGGTATTTTTAGGGTTTTCCCTGTTCCTGCCAAGTCAGAGTCAGTGTGAATAATTTAGCGAGCCAGGCAGGAGAAAGGCTCTCATTGAGAAGGCCGAGCACTGTGTAGGACCAGTTAAACATTGAGGTCACAATGTAATGCAATAATCGGAACTCGGCAGGATCCTATGTACACTGATCCCTTCAGTCTGGAGGCTGATCAGGGTGTAGGAGTGGAGGCCAGGTTTTTGGGATGGCCATTAATTGTATTGCTTTTTCCACTCAGTCTCATTCATTGTCTCAAAGAAAATAAACATGAAAAAACAACCTGTGGTGGTTGAATTAGCCAAACCCAACCAGACTGGCAGTTAGGAAGTGAATCAAATAGCATATTCACTAAATGGGATGTGTGAACTAGCGTATCCACAGGTTTTTATCTTCTTTACCTGTCTTTGTGTGAGCAAGAGTTTATGTTGAATGTAGGTGTTCATGTGAATGCAGGCGCCTACATGTACATGTGTTGGTCAAATTACTCTAACCTTAAATAGAGTAGCAGTGAAGGCCTCAAGGAGCAGATATTTCCACGGCTGGCTACTGGACACCTTTTATATACCTGGGCCTTGGTCCAATATGTCCGCTCTACACGTGCTTGAAACTTAACTGAAGGCTTTTGTTGCACTCATCAGACTATATTCGCCTGAATAAGATATGACTCCTGCATTAGATATATAGCATCTGTTACATGTCTGGCACGTCTAATCGAATGAAATGCAGATCACTGCACGATAAGGGTAGAGTCAAAGTCAACAGAGCACATAGTGATACTTGTGTCATTTGTACATTTACCTTATTTTATGTGTGTGTCTGTGTATGGATGTCCCTCACTCCAGAACAAGTTTACCAGCACCCATGTTCTCCAGAAATGACTTTAGCATCTGGAGTATCCTGAGGAAATGCATTGGCATGGTGAGCTACCAACCAGCACTCTGCTTTATTGTTCCTCTCCAAACCCCTGTAACATGATGAATAATAGGAACCTTCCTCTTAAAGCATGGCCATAATAGTCCCTGTAATGTAGCTCAGTCACTCCTATACTGATGTTTTGTGCAGTATGTAACGTACATCTATACAACTCTGTGTGGCTTTTCTTTAGCTACGGCTTAGAGCATGTACAGGCTCTAACATGTCGTAATCCTGATGTGGAATGTGGTTCAGTAGCCGGGGAAGGTAATATATAGTGCCTTCAGAAAGTTTTCAGACCCCTTGACTTTTTCCACATTTTGTTACTTTACAACCTTATTCTATAATGGATTTAAATGGTTCCCCCCTCATCAATCTACACACAATACCCCGTAATGACAGAGCAAAAACAGGTTTTTACAAATGTTTGCAAATCTATAAAACAACTGAAATATTAAATGTACATAAGTATTCAGACCCTTTACTTAGTACTTTGTTGTAGCACCTTTGGCAGCGATTACAGCCTCAAATCTTCTTGGGTATGACGTTACCAGCTTGGCACACCCTTATTTTGGGAGTTTCTCCCATTCTTCTCTGCAGATCCTCTCAAGCTCTGTCAGGTTGGATGGGGATAGTCTTTCATCAAGGATCTCTCTCTGTACTTTGCTCTGTTCATCTTTGCCTCGATCCAGACTAGTCTCCCAGTCCCTACCACTGAAAAACATCCCCATAGCATGATGCTTCCACCACCATGCTTCACCGTAGGGATGGTGTCAGGTTTCTTCCAGGCATGACGCTTGGCATTCAGGCCAAAGAGTTCAATCTTGGTTTCAGCAGACCAGAGAATCTTGTTTCACATGGTCTAAGAGTCTTTAGGTGCCTTTTGGCAAACTCCAAGCCGGCTGTCATGTGCCTTTTACTGAGGAGTGGCTTCCGTCTGGCCACTCTACCATAAAGGCCTGATTGGTTGAGTGCTGCAGAGACGGTTGTCCTTCTGGAAGGTTCTCCCATCTCCACAGAGTGACCATTGGGTTCTTGGTCATCTCCCTGACCAAGGCCCTTCTCCCCCGATTGCTCAGTTTGGTGTCTTGGTGGTTCCAAACTTCTTCTATTTAAGAATGATGGAGGTCACTGTGTTCTTGGGGACCTTCAATGCTGCAGAAATTTTTTGGTACCCTTCCCCAGATCTGTGCCTCGACACAATCTTGTCTCGGAGCTCTACGGACCATTCCTTCGACCTCATGGCTTGGTTTTTGCTCTGACATGCACTGTCAAATATGGGACCTTATATAGACAGGTGTGTGCCTTCAACTGTGGAACCTTATATAGACAGGTGGACTCCAATCAAGTTGTAGAAACATCTCAAGGATGAACAATGGAAATAGGATGCACCTGAGCTCAATTTCGAGTCTCATAGCAAAGGGTCTGAATACTTATGTAAATAAGGTATTTCTGTTTTTTATTTGTAATACATTTGCAAAAATTTCTAAACCTGTTTTCACTTTGTCATTATGGGGTATTGTGTGAAGATTGCTGAGGAATTTTCTTTATTTAATAAGGCTGTAACGTAACAAAATGTGGAAAAAGTCAAGGGGTCAGAATACTTTCCGAAGGCAGAACCCTAGTATGAAAACTAATCCTGGTCAATGTTTGGCCATGGCCCAGAACTGTAAGTGATTAAATGTCAGTGCTTCAGCTTTTCTTGGTTCTGTGTGGACTAATTGATGCTCTGAGTAGGATTTGTGTGTGAATTTTACATTTCATTATTTCGCTATAGCTTGTCATGCTATGATGAGCCTATGGGATGTTTGAGTTATGCCACATTTCCATGGTGAATTGCATAACTACTCATTCCTCATTCCAATATACTTTTTATTATTTAATGGTTGAAAGATAGGAATCACATAGTACAACTACTTGTGAGCTGACTTGTGCTCTCTCGTTTTCTCTTTCTTTCTCTTGTTCTCTCTCTTTTAGGAGCTGTCTAAGATTACCATGCCAGTGATTTTTAATGAGCCCCTGAGCTTCCTGCAGCGTCTGACAGAGTACATGGAGCACACGTATCTCATCCACCAGGCCAATGCCTCCTCTGACTCCATAGAGAGGATGAAGGTACACACAAGAGAAATGATCTGGAACATGGGTTTGATTATTGATTTATTTTTGGTCAACTTTTTTTGTCCACTTGAATTGAGAGCGACAAGATTAGAAACATATTGTATAACACACATACTGCATGTAGAAAGAAAATGGTAAAGAAAAGTCCATGTGTCCAGAAAGGTCCATACATCTCTACATCAAGTCATCTGTTTTGCATTGGCAGTGTGTGGCAGCGTTTGCTGTGTCTGCTGTGGCTTCTCAGTGGGAGAGAACTGGAAAACCCTTCAACCCGCTACTGGGAGAGACCTACGAACTGGTCAGGTAAGAGTGAGGGAGATGGAGGGAGGAGTACATCTCTAGCACTGGTGATTTATTTGGATGATGAGAAGTGTTGAGCCAGCCATTTTACAGCATGGGTTACTACTCTTACCCTCACAATCCCCACCCTTTTCTCTGGCAGAGAAGACCTGGGGTTCAGGTTGATCTCAGAGCAGGTGAGCCACCACCCACCAGTCAGTGCGTTCCACGCTGAAGGCCTGAAGAAAGATTTTGTGTTCCACGGCTCCATCTACCCCAAACTCAAGTTCTGGGGCAAGAGCGTGGAGGCTGAACCCAAAGGCATCATCACACTGGAGCTGCCCAAGTAAGCCTGCTCATTCATGCACTGTAACATTCACACAACATTCAAACAACACAACAGTTAATGTGTGTTGTTTTCTTATGTTGTCTGTGTGAAACCAAAATGTATTGTTCAAAGATATGTTGTTTTAAAGTTATTATTTGTACTTCCAGGTATAATGAGGCCTACACATGGACAAACCCTACATGTTGCGTCCACAATATCATTGTGGGGCAGCTGTGGATTGAGCAGTATGGCAACTTGGAGGTGCTTAACCACAAGTAAGGGAAACACTCTCACATGTTTAGACTAAGATAGGAAGTGCAATGTGTGAATGAGGAAGTATGACAATGAAAAAGAAAATTATTTGATGGTATTTCTGCTTTTTTTTCACAGAACTGGAGAAAGATGCTGTCTGAATTTCAAACCCTGTGGCCTTTTTGGCAAGGAATTGCACAAAGTTGAAGGCTACATTCTGGACAAAAGGTATGATTTTAATGTTGTAGCGGCTTTGATTTCGCCAGCCTATTAAAGTACCTCACGTTTTTCATATATTTCTCCAGCATGTTGCCATATTGACGGAAGTCAGTGTTTGAACCGACAGTATTTGTGTTTTTGCACAGCAAAAAGAAGGTCTGTTCTCTCTATGGCAAGTGGACAGAGTGTATGTACATAGTGGATTCTGCTGCATTGGAGGCACATAAGAGAAGTGGGAAGGGGACAGAGGAAAAGAAAAGCAGCAAACAGGTGTGTATACCCCATAAACTCATGTAATCCATTACATGGCAAACACATGCTTTGAGTTCTCCATTCCTGAGGGTTTTTGTTACTGC
Source organism: Coregonus clupeaformis (assembly GCF_020615455.1). Classification (NCBI taxonomy): domain Eukaryota; kingdom Metazoa; phylum Chordata; class Actinopteri; order Salmoniformes; family Salmonidae; genus Coregonus; species Coregonus clupeaformis. Next base: position 43,207,054 of record NC_059211.1, on the reverse strand, counting down.
CAAGAATTTAATGTGCTGGGGTGTCAAGTTAAACATGTTGAAAGTGTAAAATGTAAAAAAATATATACTGTGCTATGTGACACCTCTTACAGTTGTAGGTAGAAGAGCTTCAGTGGAGTGCTCCTCTCGTGTTCCTGTATTGTATTAGATTTTTTGATGTACTTTATGAAATTGTATATGCAGGGCTCCCTCGTAAAAGAGACCCTGGTCTCAATGGTGTCTCCCTGATTAAATAAAGATAAATACATTTGTGCTGTTGTCCAGGGGTCTGGTGAGGAGGCGGAGGAGATCCCCTTACCAGAGGCTGACACCGTAGAGGTGATCCCAGGCAGCCAGCTCCTGTGGAGGATAGCCCCAAGACCAGAAAACTCAACAGAGGTTAGACACATAGGAAAACACTCCTGTTTAGATGGATGGTGTATTCAAGCACATAAAGATGCAGATGCTTAGAAACCTCAAGATCATAAAGCATCATTTTACAGTCTTCATGGCTTTGTATTTAAATATTCAGTCCTGGAAACAGTTTTTTTGTGTGTATTTGTAGATGTATAGCTTCACGTCGTTTGCCATGCAACTGAATGAGCTGGATAAGGATATGGAGGGGCTCATCCCAAAGACAGACTGCAGGCTGAGGCCAGACATACGAGCCATGGAGAACGGAGATATTGGTAAGAATCATGATACATGCTTGTGTCTCATCTGCAAACACTTAGTATCCTTGAACGCAGAAATCAAATCAAAGTTTATTGGTCGCGTACACAGATTTGCAGATGTTATCGCAGGCGCAGTGAAATGCTTATGTCTCTAGCTCCAACAGTGCAGCTATATCTAGGAATACAATAACAATACACACACAATACAAAAGTAAAAAAAGGGACATATCAGAACGAGCAATATCAGAGTCCAGAATATATACAGTTGAAGTCGGAAGTTTACATACACCTTAGCCAAAGACATTTAAACTCAGTTTTTCACAATTCCTGACATTTAATCCTAGTAAAAATTCCCTGTCTTAGGTCAGTTAGGATCACAACTTTATTTTAAGAATGTGAAATGTTAGAATAATAGTAGAGAGAATTATTTATTTCAGCTTTTATTTCTTTCATCACATTCCCTGTGGGTCAATTAGTATTTTTTTAGTATTGCCTTTAAATTGTTTAACTTGGGTCAAACGTTTCGGGTCGCCTTCCACAAGCTTCCCACAATAAGTTGGGTGAATTTTGGCCCATTCCTCCTGACAGAGCTGGTGTAACTGAGTCAGGTTTGTAGGCCTCCTTGCTCGCACACGCTTTTTCAGTTCTGCCCACACATTTTCTATAGGATTGAGGTCAGGGCTTTGTGATGGCCACTCCAATACCTTGACTTTGTTGTCCTTAAGCCATTTTGCCACAACTTTGGAAGCATGCTTGGGGTCATTGACCATTTGGAAGACCCATTTGTGACCAAGCTTTAACTTCCTGACTGATGTCTTGAGATGTTGCTTCAATATATCCACATAGTTTTCCTTCCTAAAGATGCCAGCTATTTTGTGAAGTGCACCATTCCCTCCTGCAGGAAAGCACCCCCACAGCATGATGCTGCCACCCCCGTGCTTCACGGTTGGGATGGTGTTCTTCGGCTTGCAAGCACCCCCGTTTTCCTCCGAACTTAAAAATGGTCATTATGGCCAAACAGTTCTATTTTTGTTACATCAGACCAGAGGACATTTCTCCAAAGAGTACGATCTTTGTCCCCATGTGCAGTTGCAAACCGTAGTCTGGCTTTTTTTATGGCGGTTTTGGAGCAGTGGCTTCTTCCTTGCTGAGCGGCCTTTCAGGTTATGTCGATATAGGACTCATTTTACTGTGGATATAGATACTTTTGTACCTGTTTCCTCCAGCATCTTCACAAGGTCCTTTGCTGTTGTTCTGGGATTGATTTGCACTTTTCGCACCAAAGTACGTTCATCTCTAGGAGACAGAACGCGTCTCCTTCCTGAGCGATATGACGGCTGCGTGGTCCCATGGTGTTTATACTTCCGTACTATTGTTTGTACAAATGAACGTGGTACCTTCAGGCGTTTGGAAATTGCTCCCAATTATGAACCTGACTTGTGGAGGTCTATTTTTTCTGATGTCTTGGATGATTTCTTTTGATTTTCCCATGATGTCAAGCAAAGAGGCACTGAGTTTGAAGGTAGGCCTTGAAATACATCCATAGGTACACCTCCAATTGACTCAAATGATGTCAATTAGCCTATCAGAAGCTTCTAAAGCCATGACCTCATTTTCTGGAATTTTCCAAGCTGTTTAAAGGCACAGTCAACTTAGTGCATGTAAACTTCTGATCCACTGGAATTGTGATACAGTGAATTATAAGTGAAATAATCTGTTTGTAAACAATTGTTGGAAAAATTATTTGTGTCATGCACAAAGTAAATGTCTTAACCGACTTGTCAAAACTATAGTTTGTTAACAAGAAAATTGTGGAGTGGTTGAAAAACAAGTTTTAATGACTCAAACCTAAGTGTATGTGAACTTCTGAATTCAACTGTATGTATATAAATTGTATGTTTTTTATTATTATTTTATTTAACCTTTATTTAACTAGGCAAGTCAATTAAGAACACATTTTTATTTACAATGACAGCCTACCAAGAGGCAAAAGGCCTACAGCTGGGACAGGGGCTGGAATACATTTTTTAAATGTAGGACAAAACAAACATCATGACAAGAAACACCACGACACTCCATAAAGAGAGACTTAATAGAACACAGCATGGTAGCAACACAACATGACAGCAACACAACATGACAACAACACGGTAGAAACACATCATGGCACCAGCACAACATGGTAGCAGCACAGACATGGTACAAACCTTGTTCGGCACAGACAACAGTACAAAACGCAAAAAAGTAGAGACAACAATGCATATACTGTGTATAGACCATGTGAAAAGAAAAGGTGTGTACAGCAGTAGTTAAATAAGATGAGCCATGACTAGAATACAGTATATACATATAAAGTGGGTAAAACAGTATGTAAACATTATTAAAGTGACCAGTGTTCAATGACTATGTACATAGGGCAGCAGTCTCTAAGGTGCAGGGTAGAGTACCAGGTGGTAGCCGGCTAGTGACGGTGTCTAAGGTTCAGGGCAGGATACCGGGCGGAGGCCAGCTAGTGATGACTGTTTAACAGTCTGATGGCCTGGAGATCGAAGCTGTTTAACAGTTTCTCGGTCCCAGCTCTGATGCACCTGTACTGTCTCCGCCTTCTAGATGGTAGCGGGGTGAACAGGCCGTGGCTCGAGTGGCTGAGGTCGTTGATGATCTTCTTGGCCTTCCTGTGAGACCTGGTGCTGTAGATTTTGCACTGGGTGCACAGTTGATCAAAAGGTAGACCAGTGAAAACCCCTTACGTTTTCTCCATGTAGATCTTGCAAGTGAGGAGAAGAAGAGGCTAGAAGAGAAACAGAGAGCTGCACGCAAAACCCGTTCCAAATCTGATGACGAGTGGAAAACAAAGTAAGACTATGAGAGAAATACTTATGTTTTGACAATTGAATTTGTTATATTCTCGATGTATTGTATACCAATACACCAATATTTGTATATAAAATCAACTGTATTTTAACTTTTTATAGGGTTTCCCTTTGTTTAATACATTTCTCTTTTGGTATCTTGTTTACTACTTTATACTAATGCAAAGTCCTACTTTTCTCTTCCATTGTCTTGTTCTCTGTATTGCACCTTTGCTTTGACTTGAAGAAACCCTGCCCTTGGCCCCAGGTTTGAGTTGCTTGCTCTTCTATGGTGTGCCTTACGTATGCGCTCCACTGTCAAACTGTTGTGTGGTAGCGCCATCTACTGGTGCTAATATATACTGTGCATGCATTAGTTCTGATCTCTGAAATTCAGTTAGTGGCCCAAATGAAAATAATTGCATACTGGCCATTTATTACACATAACCAATGCATGATTATCTTTTTAGACATACTGTTTTTTCACTTATGCATTGCTAAATGTTATGTAGATACTAACTCTCATTCATTAAATTACATTATGCTCACTGTATCGCTTCTGCATCACCAGGTGGTTTCACCAGGGTCAGAATCCCCACAACGGCTCTGAGGACTGGTTGTTCTCCACTGGATACTGGGACCGCAACTATTCCCTATTACCTGATATTTATTAATGGACATTCCTTGAATAGTGAGATTGATTCTTATCCACGTCAACTTCCTTATCTATTATGTGATTCCATTCCACTAATTCATTTTTTAGACCAGTTAATTACAGCCAATATGCAAATAGGAGATTAATACAATAAAGCCTTAATTTATTACAATTAATATACTGTATATGAAAATAGCAATAATTGATGTATTTGTAATACAAAATGTTCAGCTGTTAAACATGCTTAAAAATTTAGCATTCGGTCACATTTTTCATGCAGCCATCATTTTAGAGAACTATTACTTTTTAGCATAAATGGACCTGTGTATTCACTCCATTGTAGCTTGGTTGACAGGGGTTCATGATTTGAATCGCTGTTTTGTTTTAACTCTTCATGATGCAGTGTTTTGATTGTATATGCTTTGATCTATCATACAGTATTCTATTTGCACAATCCTACAACCTTGGCACTTTAGGAACATACAGTGTCCACACATTCTGTTGCTCTTAATGTAATGTACAGCTGTTTTGTGTTAACAACTTCATTAAATGTTTGTTACAAAAAATAACTGCACTCACACATATGTACATATTCTCAGTGGTTGGGATTTTTTAGTTTATAACACTTGCGTTACTGATATTTTAGTATTATCCCCCAGCTCAACTGTTACTGATCCTCATTCCGATGACCTTTTTTAGTTCATCAATGCTCACATTAATTTGTGATGTCACTGATTGACTGACTGATGCATAACACCGTGGGTTGTTAAGACTTTGAGATGAACATCATGGTCTATTGCTCCATTGATTGTAGGGGGAGGGGGGAATACTGGTACTATGCTTACTATTGAATGTTACAACGCCGCTTAGATAATTATGATCAACACTACTTCAAAGTCTGCTCATGACAATCATTGCGGGAGAAAATTAACTCAAGGGCACACTTCTCTACAGGTTATGGTAGTTACATGTTTTATGCACAAATCCCTTCCATACAATTTTTCAGAGCAGTAAGCTACGCACTCGGCTATGCAACTATCTGAAGGGATGCTGTATGGAAAATATTAAGAGGTTTATCCCTGTCTAGCTATGCTCTAACAGCTGTCCTTTTTACATTCTTCTTTTCAACTGTGAAGAGATCCTATGGGTCATAAGAGAATAATCTAAGTTCTGGACTGTTGATATGTCGTTTAACAATAGGGCTAGTGTATGGTTATGAGATCTTGTATCATGGTTATAGGATAAAAAAAAACTTTAACAAGGTATCTGGTACTTTGAGGTTCTGAGAAAATGTATGGAGAGGTAGTACAATCCAATTATTAACCTGACCCTTTAACTTTGTAAATAATGAGTATAATAAAATAACTATGTAACTTCTAAATGAAAATGTTTGTTCATTTTGTCTAGGAAATGCTTACTTCTTGCATGGCTCTGGTGGTTCTTGAAGTCAATCTATGTTCCATTGAGCAAATTGAGAGGATTGTTTTGTTAACGTTTTAAATTGATGATAAAAATCCACGTTGTTGCGAGCCACCACAAGGTTTACGTAAAGCGACCCTTTTGAGGGGTGCACTGCAATGACGCCTATGCGCCCTCCTTCCTTCCTCATTTTCCATGTAGCTGAATGGCACGTAGGCGGCCGAGTGGACAGGTCTCATGGCTTCATCCATTGGTACATAGACAGGTACGTATCTCATCGCTGACCTTGGCTGCAAAGCCAGACCATAGGAATCCCTGTCCGGTGGATAGTTGTTGCTTGACATGAGGGTTGGGGAACACACCGTCGCCTGGTTACCACAGGGCTTTCATTCCAGCAGTTGGTTGCTGTCGAAGTCCCACAGGATTTGTTGTGTGTCTGCTGCTTCAAACGACCAGTATTTGAGGTTGACAAACAGGCACTGGTGGTGCGGTAGACTTGGGTGGTGTGTCGGTAATCGATGGTGGTAACCGTAGTCTTGACATAGGATAGTGGCAGATGCACTCTTGATGATCGCTTCACTGAGTGCAACAGCATGGCGCACGATATTGTATTGGATCGAATACTTTTTCATGATTCCCGCCATTGCTGATACGTTGACCGCGCCATGCTTCTTCTTCGTGGCTGTAGTCGTGGTTTGTTTCTGTTGACACTTCATAATCTATTTGGCGCTGAGTATCTTGATAGTTTACAGACTAAAATAAAGATGTAAAATCAGTAACCCATTTTATTATGTCCTCTTTTTATACTGCCGTTCTGATTTCTGTATTTCTTATTAACGACATGTTTAATTAATCTTTCATGGCAATAAGTAAGACAAGTAAGTTGCTCTCTCCAAATATCTTGATCAGAATGCGCAGGTGCTGCAGCGTTGAGTGAGCTTCTCTCATCTTTGCGCCATGAAGGTCGCGCTCCTGGTGGAGGATTGCCCATGCATCGATCGGAACTCTTCTTGGTTTAGTGGTCGGTATGTAATGTGTTTTGATACCATGGCTTTCCCGCTTAGGTCCGGTCGTTGTTGCGGCAGCTCTCTGTCCTACCTGAGACCGTGAATGTGGAATTGTGGAAGCTTTTCCTCTTGGAGGGGGAAGCCCTTCGGTCACTGTTGTTTCACGTTGTTCTGGGGCCTTGCTGAGGTCGTGGACTAACTCTCTTGTCTCGTTTGACTGGTGTGTCAATTATTTATTTGTCATTTGGTGTGATTACAGTTAGCTTGCTGTCAGTGCATGGATTACTGGCCACCTGGACCGGTGTGTCTCCGGTTGTCCAGTTTTCCCAAACCTCCACTTGATCGTGTATTACTTGAGCGTATATTGGCGGGCTTTTTGGGGGCTCCACCTTGTTTGACTTCGCCTTCTTTGCATTCACCAACTGCTGTTTTACACTGCTTGATTTAGGTCTTAAATCAATTGGAACGGGCATAATACTCCGTTGGCTTAACGCGAGGGCAGTTTAGGGTCTTGCATAATTACCTTGGCAACTGTTTACGTGTAAATTGCTCTCCATTACATGTCTGGATAGGACTGCATCCCCCTTATTTGCTGTGGACTGAATCCTATTGACCCTATCTGTAATTGAAAGCAATGGTAATGGCGGTTCATCGCATGTTCCATGTGCCGCCAAAACTAATCATTTTAAATTCTTCCTCAAGACAATTGTCACAAAGAAATAGTGGCACATTAGAGAAGTCTACTCACAGAGATCCAATGAACAAAAATATAAATGCAACATGCAACAATTTCAAAGATTTTAGTGAGTTACAGTTCATATAAGGAAATCAAGTCAATTGAAATAAATTCATTAGGCCCTAATCTATGGATTTGACATGACTGGGAATACAAATATGCATCTGTTGGTCACAGATACCTTTTTTTTTTTAGTAGGGGCTTGGATCAGAAAACCAGTCAGTATCTGGTTTGACCACCATTTGCCTCATGCAGTGTGACACAACTCCTTCCCATAGAGTTGATCAGGCTGTTGTATGTGGCCTGTGGAATGTTGTCCCACTCCTCTTCAATGGCTAAAATGACGTTTGAGGCGGCTTATGGTAGAGAAATGAACATGACATTTTCTGGCAACAGCTCTGGTGGACATTCCTGCAGTCAGCATGCCAATTGCATGCTCCTTCAAAACTTGAGATATCTGTGGCATTGTGTTGTGTGACAACTGCACATTTTAGAGTGGCCTTTTATTGTCCCAGCACAAGGTGCACCTGTGTAATGATCATGCTGTTTACTCAGCTTCTTGATATGCCACACCTGTCAGGTGGATGGATTGTCTTGGCAAAGGAGAAATGCTCACTAACAGGGATGTAAACAAATTTGTGCATCTTGTATTTCAGCTCATGAAACATGTGACCAACACTTTTACATGTTCCGTTTATATTTTTGTTCAGTGTAAATCAATCTTACCTGGAACAAAATAAATGGTTGGGTAGATTGCCCCATGCCGGTCCATGGCATGGCCAGGGGACATCATCTGTGGGAGCATTGCCTGTCGGGATATGGTCTGGAGGAACACTGTGGCTCTTTGCACTGAGCCTATGTTTATCCCTGTTGCCTATCTGGAGCTGGCGTGTGGGGATAGACCATCTGTCCACTGGGGCTGACGACGTTGTAGTGGGGCCGGTACGCCATTGCCGGGGTATGTGCTCTGGGGCCTGTAGAGCCCACTATGACTGTTCTGGAACACCATTCCCTGGTAGGGTGGGTATTGCTGGGTGTACATGGCAGAGGGGCTTCCTGGGATGCGCTGGTCACCTGGATCAGTGTTTTCCAACCCTGGTCCTCGAGTACGTCCAACAGTACACAGTTTCGTTGTAGCCTTTGACAAACACACCTCATTCAACTTATTGAGGGCTTGATGATTAGTTGACCATTTGAATCAGGTATGCTTGTCCAGGGTTACAATAAAAATGTGTACTGTTGGGGGTGCTCAAGGACCAGGGTTGGGAAACACTGAGCTGGATGTTAACTTCTCCACATATCAGATGGGCTTTGCCCGTGCAGTTGACAGACTGGAATGCCAGACAGACCAGTTTGTGTAGTAGGTTACTACAAATACACAAATAAAACAGTATTTTTTTGATGTGTCATTTTCCCCATGCCGTGATTGGGCATGAATAGCCAACACACAGTTGTGGAAAAAGTACCCAATTTGTCATACTTGAGTAAAAGTAAAGATACCTAAATAGAAAATTACTCAAGTGAAAGTCACCCAGTGAAATACTAATTGAGTAAAAGTCTAAAAGTATTTGGTTTTAAGTATACTTAAGTATCAAAAGTAAATGTATAAATCATTTCAAATTCCTTATTTTAAGCAAACCATGCAGCACAATGTTCTTGTTTTTAAAAAATTTACGGATAGCCAGGGGCACACTCCAACACTCAGACATCATTTACAAACAAATCATTTGTGTTTAGTGAGTCTGCCAGATCAGAGGCAGTAGGGATGACCAGGGGTGTTCTCTTGATAAGTGCGTGAACTGGACCATTTTCCTGTCCTGCAAAGCATTCAAAATGTAACGAGTACTTTTGGGTGTCAGGGAATATTTATGGAGTAAAAAGTACATTATTTTCTTTAGGAATGTAGTGGAGTATAAGTTGTCAAAAATCGAAAAAGTAAAGTACAGATACCTCAAAAAACGACTTAAGTAAAAAATACTTGAAAGTACTACCTAAGTACTTAACACCACTGCCAACACATGATGGCTGTAATAGTTTTAAGTAATGTAAAGATTATGAATGAGTATATATTTACAGTGCATTCAGAAAGTATTCAGACCCTTTGCTATGAGACTCAAAATTGAGCTCCGGTGCATGCTGTTTCCATTGATCATCCTTGATGTTTCTACAACTTGATTGGAGTCCACCTGTGGTAAATTGGTTGGACATGATTTGGAAAGGTTCACACCTGTCTATTTAAGGTCCCACAGTTGACAGTGCATGTCAGAGCAAAAACCAAGCCATGAGGTCGAAGGAATTGTCCGTAGAGCTCCGAGACAGGATTGTGTAGAGGCACAGATCTGGGGAAGGGTACCAAAAACTTCTTCACTGTTCAATGTTGTCATTTCACTTCTCAGTTTGTCCACTTTAGCACCATGGACAGCGTAACTTAGCCATCTAGTTAAGCAAATGTTTTTGCCAGCTCTGTAGTGAGCTAGCTAGCTATCTATGTTCTAGCTGGGTTGCTATCTAATGTTAGCAAACTAACCAGGTGTGTCCTACTGTTCAGATACACGTTCCAGTTTCCATACAAGTTCCAGAGACAAACGCAATAATTCTAGCTCGCTAACTTAAAACTAGAATTGCTAGCTAGCTGGTTAGGTAAATCAATGCATAATCAATGCTCACTCCATGCAGCGTAGCAGTTGAAGCTCATTTTGGGTTTCATTTGCAAGGTGAAAACACCTGCTGCCACTAAAATCCAGAGGCCACTCCCTGAAGGGGAGATGTGAATATTGGTCTTCACCCAATGATATTTAACTTCTACTGTTTGTATCTTATTGATTTTGTTCAATACATCTGGCTAGCTAAGTTAGCTAGCTAGGCTTTCTAGCTAGGCTTTCATGACCCTTGTTTTAGTAAAAAAAATCCAAAGGGGTTGCCAAGGAAATCATTTTCAGTTAGCCACAATAATTCATAACACTTGGTCACTAATATTTTACTATTTGTCAGTTCTTTTACCAGGAACATTGATGTTTATTTCAAAATGTTTCATCCATCTTCATGAAATTGCGTTTATGTGAATTAATGGATTTTTTAGTAGATTATGTTCAGCAGATGCCTTATCTGGTTGCCTTATCTGGTTTAGCTGGGCTGAAGAAAAAAATCACAGCACCCCACCCCCAAACTACTTCCCACAGCTATGCTTTGGGTGTAACTGTAGATCATGACATCACAACAGAATCTTTCAGGAAGATGGCTTCATTTATTGAGGAATGTTGACAGTGTTCAGTATGTTTTCAGGAACAATTGAAAGAAGTTGTTCATTCCTGCCGGCGTGCTGTCATTAACCTGGAATTTAGACAAGAAAGATTTTATGCTGAATAAATTAGAGGCCAAATTACAATCTGACAACACTTATTTCAAGACACATTATAACTAATTACAGAGCAATAACATTGTCATATCTCATAGTGGACCTAGATAATTTTTTTAAACCTCTGGATTACAACCAAATTATGATACGTGTTGGATATTACATATTGGATCACTAAAAAATGGTTAGGTTGTAATCCAGAGAGGTTTGAAAAACGTTTACATTATCATGGAGTTTACCAATAAAAGGGTCTGACAGTGAAGTGGACATACTCGGAATTCATATCCTAAAATTAAATAAATTATCTCACTACAATACATTTTTATAGAAAGTTAGCAAAAATAGGTAAGATCTTGCTACCATGGAAAGGAAAATACCTGTCTATTTGTGGAAAAATCAGCTAGATTAACTCTTTAGTCATATCCCAGTTTATCTATTTGCTTATGGCCTTGCCTACACCTAGCAACAAAATATTCCATTTTGTTTGGAATGGCAAGCCAGACAAAATTAAACGGGCCTATTTATATAATTAATATGAATTCAGAGGGCAGAAATGATTAATTATTAAAGCATTAGACCTCTCAGTAAAGGCTTTAGTCAAAAGTAATATTTAAATCCGAACTGGTTCTCTAGCAGATTAGTAAGAATGTCTGACCCCATGTTCAGGAATGGCCTTTTCCCTTTTCAGATTACAACCTCTCACTTTTGGTTATTTGAAAATGAAATCATCTCCAAAATATTCACAATTTGTAAAACAAGCCATAGAAAGTTGGTTGCAATTTCAGTTTAATCCATCAGAAAAGACAGAACAAACATTACAACAAATATTGTGGTTAAACTCAAATATACTAATTAATTTAAAAATACTGTATAATCTTTGTAAATTATATCGTAAATAGTACTGGTGGAGTTATGTCACAAATGCAGCTAACAAAAATATATGGAAATGTCTGCTATACTCAAAATTACAACCAACTAATTGCAGCATTACCGCAAAAAGGGGGAGAAAGTAAGGAACTTGTCTGTCGGCCCTGCAATAAAGACCATCATTGGTTAAAGAAAATTGTGATACATAAAGTATACCAGTTCCATTTAAGGACAAAAAATGGACAGCTGTGCCATATACAGTACATTCTGAAAGTATTCAGACCCCTTGACTTTTTCAACATTTTGTTACATTACAGCTTTATTCTAAAATGGATTAAATTATTATTTTTCCTCATCAATCTACACACAATACCCCATCATGACAAAGCGAAAAGTATTTAAACCATTTGCATAAGTATTCAGACCCTTTGCTATGAGAGTCGAAATTGAGCTCAGGTGCATCCTGTTTCCATTGATCATCCTTGAGCAGTTTCTACAACTTGATTGGAGTCCACCTGTGGTAAATTCAATTGATTGGACATGATTTGGAAAGGCACACACCTGTCTATATAAGGTCCGACAGTTGACAGTGCATGTCAGAGCAAAAACCAAGCCATGAGGTCGAAGGAATTGTCCGTAGAGCTCAGATACAGGATTGTGTCGAGGTACAGACCTGGAGAAGGGTACCAAAACATTTCTGCAGCATTGAAGGTTCCCAACAACACAGTGGCCTCCATCATTCTTAAATGGAACCACAAAGACTCTTCCTAGAGTTGGCCGCCCGGCCAAACTGAGCAATCGGGGGAGAAGGGCCTTGGTCATGGAGGTGACCAAGAACCCGATGGTCATTTTGACAGAGCTGCAGAGTTCCTCTGTGGAGATGGGATAACCTTCCAGAAGGACAACCATCTATGCAGCACTCCACCAATCAGGCCTTTATGGTAGTGGCCAGACGGAAGCCACTCCTCAGTAAAAAGCACATGACAGCCCACTTGGAGTTCACCAACAGGCACCTAAAGACTCTCAGACCATGAGAAACAATATTGTCTGGTCTGATGAAATCAAGATTGAACTATTTGGCCTGAATGCCAAGCGTCACGTCTGGAGGAAACCTGGCACCATCCCTACGGTGAAGCATGGTGGTGGCAGCATCATGCTGTGAGGATGTTTTTCAGCGGCAGGGACCGGGAGACTAGTCAGGATCGAGGGAAAGATGAATGGAGCAAAGTACAGAGAGATCCTTGATGAAAACCTGCTCCAGAGCGCTCAGGACCTCAGACTGGGGCAAAGGTTCACCTTCCAACATAACAACGACCCTAAGCACACAACCAAGACAACAAAGGAGTGGCTTCTGGACAAGTTTCCAAATGTCCATGAGTGACCCAGCTAGAGCCCGGACTTGAACCCGATCGAGGCTTGAAAATAGCTGTGCAGCGACGCTCACCATCCAACCTGACAGAGCTTGAGAGGATCTGCAGAGAAGAATGGGAGAAACTCCCAAAATAAGGGTGTGCCAAGCTCTGTCGAAAAACGGTTTTTGCTTTGTCATTATGGGGTATTGTCATTTTAGAATAAGGCTGTAACGTAACAAAATTTGGAAAAAATCAAGGGGTCTGAATACTTTCCAAATGTACTGTAGATTGCAAAATAGTTGAAGAGATTTTTGATGTACCGATTCCGTGTGGTTTACACAAAATAACGCTGGATTCAAAACTTAAGAGTTTTTCCATTTAAATTATTATAAACAATTCTTGCAACCAATATAATGTTATTTATATATATATATATATATATATAGGGGATACAACCACCCCAGCTCTGCAGATTTTGCTGCGAAGAGACAGAATCATTAGATCATCTGTTTTGGTACTGTCCATATGTAGCTTGTTTTTGGTCGCAGGTTCAGGAATGGGTGAAGAATTGCAACATTTACCTGGCGCTATCTCTGCAAATAGCACTGCTGGGTGATTTAAAAAGTCATAGTCAATCGATCAATAATATAATCATACTCTTAGCAAAAATGTTTATTTTAAATTTAAAATCTGTAGAAACTGTGAAAATGGAAAGGTTCATAACTTTTGTGAAACAGCACAGCTGAAAAATATATGGCAAATAGAAATCAAAACTGGATGGTGTTCAGAGATAGATGGGAGGGGTTGAGTGGAGCTGAAGGGTGTGACCAAAAATAACAAGATAACTAATGTAAAATATACTGTGTCCGTAAAATGTATATAGGTTCAGAACTTTTGTGAAACGGCACAGTTGAAAAAACATATGGCAAATAGAAATCAAAACTGGATGGTGTTCAGAGATAGATGGGAGGGGTTGAGGGTAGCTGAAGGATGGGACTAAAAACAAACAAAAGATAACTATTGTAAAATATACTGTGTCCGTATTATTCTACAATGTAGAAAATAGTAAAAATAAAGAAAAACCCTTGAATGAGTAGGTGTGTCCAAACTCTTGACTGGTACTGTCCAAACTTTTGACTGGTACACTACCAGTCAAAAGTTTGGACACACCTACTCATTCAAGGGTTTTTCTTTATTTTTACTATTTTCTACATTGTAGAATAATACTGAAGACATCAAAACTATGAAATAACACATATGGAATCATGTAAACTCAGCAAAAAAAGAATTCGTCAAATTCCAAATAACTTCACAGATCTTCATTGTAAAGGGTTTAAACACTGTTTCCCATGCTTGTTCAATGAACCATAAACAATTAATGAACATGCACCTGTGGAACGGTCGTTAAGACACTAACAGCTTGGTTAGATGGTAGACAATTAAGGTCACAGTTATGAAAACATAGGACACTAAAGGGGCCTTTCTACTGACTCTGGAAAAACACCAAAAGAAAGATGCCCTGGGTCCCTGCTCATCTGTGTGAACGTGCCTTAGGCATGCTGCAAGTAGGCATGAGGACTGCAGATGTGTCCAGGGCAATACATTTCAATGTCCGTACTGTGAGACGCCTAAGACAGCGCTACAGGGAGACAGGACGGACAGCTGATCGTCCTCGCAGTGGCAGACCATGTGTAACAACAACTGCACAGGATCGGTACATCTGAACATCACACCTGCGGGACAGGTACAGGATGGCAACAACAACTGCCCGAGTTACACCAGGAACGCACAATCCCTCCATCAGTGCTCAGACTGTCCGCAATAGGCTGAGAGAGAGGCTGGACTGAGGGCTTGTAGGCCTGTTGTAAGGCAGGTCCTCACCAGACATCACCGGCAACAACGTCGCCTATGGGCACAAACCCACCGTCGCTGGACCAGACAGGACTGGCAAAAAGTGCTCTTCACTGACGAGTCGCAGTTTTGTCTCATCGGGGGTGATGGTCGGATTCGCGTTTATCATCGAAGGAATGAGCGTTACACCGAGGCCTGTACTCTGGAGCGGGATCGATGTGGAGGGTCCGTCTTGGTCTGGGGCGGTGTGTCACAGCATCATCGGACTGAGCTTGTTGTCAATGCAGGCAACCACAACGCTGTGCATTACAGGGAAGACATCCTCCTCTCTCATGTGGTACCCTTCCTGCAGGCTCATCCTGACATGACCCTCCAGCATGACAATGCCACCAGCCATACTGCTCATTCTGTGCGTGATTTCCTGCAAGACAGGAATGTCAGTGTTCTGCCATGGCCAGCGAAGAGCCCGGATCTCAATCCCATTGAGCACGTCTGGGACCTGTTGGATCGGAGGGTGAGGGCTAGGGCCATTCCCCCCAGAAATGTCAGGGAACTTGCAGGTGCCTTGGTGGAAGAGTGGGGTAACATCTCACAGCAAGAACTGGCAAATCTGGTGCAGTCCATGAGGAGGAGATGCACTGCAGTACTTAATGCAGCTGGTGGCCACACCAGATACTGACTGTTACTTTTGATTTTGACCCCCCCCCCATATATGCTGAGCACTTGTTGGCTGCTTTTCCTTCACTCTGCCGTCCGACTCATCCCAAACCATCTCAATTGGGTTGAGGTCGGGGGACTGTGGAGGCCAGGTCATCTGATGCAGCACTCCATTACTCTATAGCCCTTACACAGCCTGGAGGTGTGCTGAATCATTGTCCTGTTGAAAAACAAATGATAGTCCCACTAAGCCCAAACCAGATGGGATGGCGTATCACTGCAGAATGCTGTGGTAGCCATGCTGGTTAAGTGTGCCTTGAATTATAAATAGATCACAGACAGTGTCACCAGCAAAGCACCATAACACCTCCTCCTCCATGCTTTACGGTGGGAAATACACATGCGGAGATCATCCTTCACCCACACCGCATCTCACAAAGCCACAGTGATTTGAACTCCAGACCAAAGGTCACATCTCCATCAGTCTAATGTCCATTGCTCGTGTTTCTTGGCCCAAGCAAGTCTCTTCTTATTATTGTTGTCCTTTAGTAGTGGTTTCTTTGCAGCAATTCGACCATGAAGGCCTGATTCACACAGTCCCCTCTGAACAGTTGATGTTGAGATGTGTCTGTTACTTGAACTCTGAAGCAGTGGCGGCTCCTGAACAAATTCTCAGGGGGGGCAATTTTTCTGATGATTTAGGTGACCTACACACATTTTAAAAAAGATATGTCCAGCAACAACATGAAGACAGGGGCAGCATATAAGTCAATACTGATATACACATTACTTGCTTCAAAAAGGCCTCATGGTTGAATTGGAAATATGTGCACCTGAGCATAATTCACAACAAGCAAGCAGGAGCTTTTGATAGAGGCTACTGAAAACATTGATGCAAGTTATTGGTAATAAGACATTTTTATAGACTTCCATATTCTGCCCTCTTGTATAGATTTGTGAAAATGAACAGTGATAGACATTTTGCCTGAAAACAACAGAATTTGAAAATAATTTCTAGAAAAGGTAAACACAGCTATCTGTATGGCTTTGTAAAAATGAACAACCATATTCTGGCCAATTGTATAGATTTGTAAATATGAACAACCATATTCTGGCCAATTGTATAGATTTGTAAAAATGAACATGAACAGATTTTTTTTCTTTTTTTTTCTTTTTTTAAAATGAAAAATAACTATTTTAAACAACATCAACTGTGAACTGATTTGGGCGTGTGTGTGTTAAAGAGACAGACAGGGAGGGACAAAGAGAGAGAGAGGCTACATTACTTGTACTGAAACTGTTCTCTTCTCTCTTTCAATGCAGCAAAGCGGTCAATGACTTTCTCATTGAAATCAGGCATGCTGAGGACTAGTTCCCTCTCCATGGAAAGCATGGCCAGTGCATTCAGACGTTCCTGGCCCATTGAATTTCGCAGGAATGTCTTAACTCGTGTCAAATTTGAGAAACATCTCTCAGCTTCAGCTGTTGTCATGGGAGTAGTTATGAGGATGTTCAACAGAGTCACAGTCTCAGAGAACGTCTCCTGGAGGTTGTAGCTCATGAGAACCTGGTACAGTGCCAGTGCACCACAGCAGCCCTTGAATTCAGGATTCTCATAGATCAGAGATAGTTCTGTCTTGAGCTTTGCCTTGCTCAGCATGGGGTATGCATTCACAGTGGCATTCAGAGCCTCATCAGGAAATGAATGGCAGTACCTTTCAAACATGTCTGCTTGCAGTAAGGTAGCACTCACAAGGTGGCCAGAGAAAGAGAACCTTTCTTTGGTGTGATCCAGGATGGTGTTGCAGACCTCTTCAGACAGCCTCTGCTTCTCCTCTTCTCTCAAAGCTGTTCTGGGTCTTTTGGCTCCTGTTGCTTCTTGCAGCTGCTGTTGAGAGGAGTCCCTGAAGGCAAACAGACCAATGTGTTTGTTGTCTTTGTACAGTATTGTTGTCTATGTGATGCACAGGTATATGCAATGTATCCATGTATAGTACAAATACTTCAGTTCCTCTTAAAATGGGCAGGGATGCATAAAGTCTTTAGTGTTTAAGTTAGCCTTTGTGTCTCACATAGCCTGGATGTTCAGCACAGTATACAGTGGTGCTCATAAGCATATGAGCCCATGCTAAAGTTGACTAAAAAGAGGAATAAAAAAGAAAAGAAAATTGGTGTCCTTAAAGGTTGGATTTTCCAACTTTTTTAATTAAGTCATTAAGATCAATTTCCAAAAGATTATTTTTTTATTTTTGTATTCCTCTTTTTAGTCAACTTTAGAATGTGTTCATACACTTATGAGCACCACTGTACAGTACACATAGTATATAAAATAAGCTAGATTACACCACTGGCCATATATAATGAGAATAATGTAATTTCAAACACAAATGCAGTCTCCTTTCATGCATACATTTTCAAATAAAGCTCTGCTTTGAGAAAGATCGAATGATATTGTTTAATCTTACCTTATGGCCTGCACACTGCTTGTGAAGCTGTCGAGGGCACGTTTGATGAAGACAGCATCGATGTCCTTCTTCTGTAGCTTCTGGTACAGAATGTCGACGTGGGGGCATGATTTTGAGTTTGACTTTCTCGTCGTCGGCAAAAGACCGTTCAGTCTCTCCAAAAGCACACTGGCGATTGAGACTGAGGTTGATTCCGAGATGGGAAGGAACTCAAAAAAGCGCTCCTGCACTTTGTGGTTGCTATCTATGTACCTCAGCACAAGCACCAGCTGTGTCTGTGTAGAAACGTCCGTGGTCTCGTCAGCTTGGATAGCTACGAAGTTCGCCGACTTCACCTCCTCCACAATATGTTCCCTCATGACCGCTAGCATACACTCCAGTAGCTCGTTTTGAATGGTCTTTGATGTGCCCTTGAAAACTTTAGCATTTTTAAGATGGTCATCAAACACCTCATCTAATTGTGCCACAAAGTTGACAAGTCCAAGAAAAATACCAGGGTTGGTGGAGCCCTCAGTTTCATCTTTGCCTCGCAAAGCTAACTCAAACACTCCGCAAAACTTCACACACTGGATTAGCCGGCTGAGGATGTGGCGGTTCTTGCTAACCTCATCGTTGTGGCGGCGGACAGCTAGCCTGTATCCCTCATCCAGTTGAGTGGCAATGTTCACTCTCCCCAAAGCAGACAATCTCAAACAGCTATCCATGTGGGTCTTTGACAGCTCATGTTTCTTAATCTTTTCTGAAAGATGGTGCATGTCCGTTACACCAGTCGCTGTCCAAGCGGTGCTGTCTGCCGTGCCGCCTTCAGGGTGAAAGAGTAAGCAGGGGTAGCAGAAGACTGCATTAGCTACATCGCAGCCTGCTAGCCAGGTTTTTCGTTCGTACCAATTTTTGGAAAATCCTCGGGTGTAGGACTTTCCCCCTTTAGTAGAAACCTGTTGAATTATTTAATTTGGTCTGGGAGGTCCTAATTGTTTCGTTGCCAATTTATCTTGATTTGTTCGCCGACAAAAAGGAACTTCTTTCAAAGAGACAATCGAGTTGCACTGAACGCTAGCCATCTTGACAGTAGTACGTGAATTGATTGACGCTGCTACCCGCTCTTTTCTTAGTTATGTTCATGGTTATGTTACGTATGACGAAAGCGCGTAAGTGCAAGCCCTCCCGGAACCCATAGAGATTGTATTGAAAGCTCTGATATTTGAAAAAAAAAAGATTTTACATGAGAGTCTATGAGAGACTTCTGGGGCGATTTTCAACCTGACTGAAATCGCCCCAAAACGGGCGGGGCCATTTGAAGCACGACTTTAGCCTGATTGGACATTTAGTGGCAGATCAGACGTCTAGATTAGAACACTGATAACTACTGTTGCCGTGATATAATTGATTAGAAAAAAAATCCCTTCCTTTTCCCGTTTGGCAGTGCGTCGCCCATATCGCCCTAATGAACACACCGCCCCTGCTCTGAAGCATTTATTTGGTCTGCAATTTATGAGGCTGGTAACTCTAATGAACTTATCCTCTGCAGCAGAGGTAACTCTGGGTCTTCCATTCCTGTAGCAGTCCTCATGAAAGCCAGTTTCATCATAGCGCTTGATGGTTTTTGCGACTGCACTTGAAGACACTTTCAAAGTTCTTGAAATGTTCCGTATTGACTGACCTTCATGTCTTAAAGAAATGATGGACTGTCGTTTCTCTTTGCTTTTTTGAGCTGTTCAAGAGGGCACACCTGTTAATTGAAATGCATTCCAGGTGACTACCTCATGAAGCTGGTTGAGAGAATGCCAAGAGTGTGCAAAGCTGTCATCAAGGCAAAGGGTGGCTATTTGAAGAATCTCAAATATATTTGGATTTGTTTAACACTTCTTTGGTTACTACATGATTCCATATGTGTTATTTCATTGTGTTGATGTCTTCACTATTATTCTACAATGTAAAAATAAAGAAAAACCCTTGAATGAGTAGGTGTGTCCAAACATTTGTCTGGTACTGTGTGTGTGTATATATAACAAATATATGGGGGATTGGAAATTATGCAGACAATTACATTAATGGAAGCCATAATCTATCTGCAATATTAAAGCTGATCTACCATCAAAAAATAGAAATAATAATAATTGTCATATACCAGAATAATTCTGCACATTTGGATTTTCACCCGTTAGCATGTTGCTGGTCTCTCTGCAGTGTTCTGCTGTCCCTTTCTGGTGGCCTGCATGGGTCCTCACATTGAAGGTGGATGACAATGCATTCCCAGTTTCACTGCGGGGACCATACATGTGGACAGGAGCATAGGCAAAGCCCTGGGGCTGCATGGATGATGGAATAGGGCAAGGGTAAGAGGCAACACTGAGTTGGGCTGTTGATCCGTACATAATGTGGGGATGATGGAGTTGGGCAAGGGTAAGAGGCAACACTGTGAGTTGGGCTGTTGATCCGTACATAATGTGGAGGGATCACATCAGGGGAACCCTGGTAGCAGCGATGGTCTGAGGGTTTGAAGGTAGGGGCCGTAGGCATGACTGGCATGTAGGCACCACTCATTGGGCAGAGGGTTTGAAACGAGCTGGCACCACCCATAGATACGTGATGGGAGCTGAAACAGGGCCCAAAGTTCTGGTACATTGGCAAGTTGGTCTGGTCAGGGTTGTAGTCTTGCCCACAGCCAATCACAATCCTAGATCCTCCTGGGAAAGCCACAGCTGTTGGCATCCCGGCCATAGTCTCAGGGCGTGCCAGGTGGCAGAGTCTCCAGGTGCTACCACATGCTTCAGGTGTAACATACTGGCACTCTGGCATGGCTCCAGTAGGTGCTGTGTCACATGGCCTTTGTGAATCTACAGGATGATAATAGAGGAGATTTGTTAAGGGGGTTACTGACAATAACAACACAAAGAGGGTGATGAACTACAATTGGTACATTTGGGTAGGTATGATCAAAAAGAGCATACTACAGTTGAAGTCGGAAGTTTACATACACCTTAGCCAAAGACATTTAAACTCAGTTTTTCACAATTCCTGACATTTAATCCTAGTAAAAATTCCCTGTCTTAGGTCAGTTAGGATCACCACTTTATTTTAAGAATGTGAAATGTCAGAATAATAGTAGAGAGAATTATTTATTTAAGCTTTTATTTATTTTATCACATTCCCAGTGTGTCAGAAGTTTACATACACTCAATTAGTATTTGGTAGCATTGCCTTTAAATTGTTTAACTTGGGTCAAACGTGTCGGGTAGCGTTCCACAAGCTTCCCACAATAAGTTGGGTGAATTTTGGCCCATTCCTCCTGACAGAGCTGGTGTAACTGAATCCAGTTTGTAGGCCTCCTTACTCGCACACACTTTTTCAGTTCTGCCAACACATTTTCTATAGGATTGAGGTTAGGGCTTTGTGATGACCACTCCAATACCTTGACTTTGTTGTCCTTAAGCCATTTTGCCACAACTTTACGTTCAAAGTACATTCATCTCTAGGAGACAGAATGCGTCTCCTTCTTGAGCGGTATGACGGCTGATTTCTTTTCATTTTCCCATGATGTCAAGCAAAGAGGCACTGAGTTTGAAGGTAGGCCTTGAAATACATCCACAGGTACACCTCCAATTGACTCAAATGATGTCAATTAGCCTATCAGAAGCTTCTAACGCCATGACATCATTTTCTGGAATTTTCCAAGCTGTTTAAAGGCAGTCAACTTAGTGTATGTAAACTTCTGACCCACTGGAATTGTGATACATTGAATTGTAAGTGAAATAATTGTCTGTAAACAATTGTTGGAAAAATTACTTGTGTCATGCACAAAGTAGATGTCCTAACCGACTTGCCAAAACGATAGTTTGTTAACAAGAAATGTGTGGATTGGTTGAAAAACAAGTTTGAATGACTCCAACCTAAGTGTATGTAAACCTCCGACTTCAACTGTATATTGTCCTTTTACAACCAATCATTATTCAACTTACATGCTTCTCTGGACCAGCTGTGAATTAACTGGGGTTGTTGTGGTTGAACATACATATGTGGCACTCCCATAATGCTTTGGGAGACCAGTGGAATCATATAGGGTGTTCTTCTGTTCTCCTCATTCACATGGAATGCTTCTGCATTCCGACCAGTGCACTGATGCAGGTGGGCAACCGTGGCCTGGGGGAATGAAGGGGGTCTTGTTTCCTCCTGGGCCAATATTGAGGGATAAAGCAGAGTGGCTGTTGTTTTCTGTGGAGCTGTTACATAGGGGTTTGGTAAAGTGGCTGCTCTTGGTGCTGCCATGGTTGGCACAATAGGAGGGCTAAGCAATGGGAGTGCTCCAGTTTCATGAGCAATGGAAATAGGCGGGAGCACCAAACTGGGTGTATTAGCCCCCTGTCCAGCTGAAATTGGAGGATACACCAAACTAGGAACACTTATTTCTTCTGCTGGTGAAACACGTGGTTGCATGAAGGTGGCTCCAGTTGTTACCTGTGGTGTTGGAGGATACACCAAACTGGGGACACTTGCTTCTTGTGGAGCTGAAATATGTTGGCACACAGGAGTGTTCACCACACTTGTATCCTTTGTCTCCAGTGGTGCTGAGATGGGTGGTCCCATAACATTGAAGCCTGTCATCTCATCTGACACCTTGGGTAAAACACCAAAGTTCACCCCTTTCATTTTATCCACTATCATCTCATTCATGTAGGGGTTGTACCCGTTCACATCAGGTACTGCACTGGGGAAACATCCATCCTGAAGTGCTGAGTTGACGGGCCTCATAATACCAGGGGCTATTATATCATCTGACACCCTGGTTGAAACATCTACATTCACCCGGTTCATTTGATCCACTATCATTTCATTGATGTATGGGGTTGTAGGCATTTGGATCAGGTAATGCTGTATTTATGTCCATGTGCTTGTAAACAGAATTGTCTCCAGGTGAAAGTGGATTCCAACCAGAATGGGTTAAGAAATCCCTATTTCCATCACCAGAAAGCTGAGTGTCCTCAGTCAGCACTAGGGGCGTGACCAATTGGGTGGCTGGCTGATCTTTGACCACCTGCGATGGGGCTGTAGGTGGCGTGAAACAGGGTGTGCTTTCAGGCTGGGTGTTACCTGGGGCACCAGTGGCGTCACCACAAGCTGCTGCTGTTTGAGCATTCCTCATTTTCTTACTGACTGATAAGACTCTCTGAAACACTATGGTCTTTGGGACCTTATCTGACTGCACCACAATCATGTACTCGCAGGGCACAGAAGGTGTCCTAATCAGAACAGCATTAGATATGTGATAGATCTCACTCAGTGGGACCCTCTCGAAGAAAGCTGACTTGGTTCGCTGGCACTGGTCTGGAGCAGCAGAGTTAATATCACAGGTAGCCGTCATGCAGTCATTGATGGATTTCCTGCAGAAGACGACTACATCTTCGGCCTGCTCTGTTGAGATGGGGTGAGGGGACACGTTAGAGGTAACTGCCTGCAGACTTCTCTGGAGGCCAGAGTCATTGAGGTATTGGCTTGCCAGGGAGGTTGCTTGTGCAGCTTCTTCTGAGCCTGATAGACCAGGCAACGTTGTGACAGTGTACAGAATGTCCTGGCTGTGGACCCAGGGCTGCTCAGCATCCTGCTCCTCCACTCCTGGAATACTGGGAAGAGTTGGGAAAATCCCGGCCGGAGGGTAAATTCCAAATGTTTGGACATATTGACCACCAGGAGAGACTGCTGTGGCACTTTCATTCTGAACTGCCAGCGGAGCAATCACAGCTCCAATGCCATGACTTGAGAACTTAGGCACTATAAGAGAAAAAGAAATATAAGGGTAAAGGTATTTGATTGACTTTGAATTTACAAAACCAGGAGATTTGTAATAGTCACATGATTAATGATTTGTGCTGCCATGGACTTTCCATCTTTATTACAGTAGGCTACTCTTCTGGGGCCTCATGTATCAATCTTGCGTACGCACGAAAACACGGCGTACGCCAGCTTTCACGTTCACGGTCAGATGTACTAACAGTGAAATTAACGTAAGAATGTGCGTTCTTCCACGTAAACTTCAGGCCTGGCGTACGTACATTTTTGTGATGTTTGTCCGTTGGCGACTCATAGAGGCAATAAAGTGAAGTGGCAAACATTACACTACGAACTGTTCTATCGCACCTGCCAGATATTGCTTATAATTTGTAATTGATAAATGATTTGCCATATTATTGTCACACGAGTCTTATTAGAATATTCTATTAATTATGCAATTAAGTAAGAACATATATAAAGGATGTGAAAATTGATACAACCCGCCTAGCAATGGCAGCTTTGGCTTTATTAGAAGACATTTTCAATGGACAAATCCGGAGAGAACGAGTTTTTAGGGACCACGGTGATTTTCTGGCCCACGACGATGACTGGCTCATCAGCCGTTTCAGATTTCCAAGGGCTATACTCTTGGAGCTCTGCGCTGAGTTGGGTCCGAATTTGGAAAGAGAGACAGTGAGGAGCCACGCATTACCCGTTCCTTTACAGGTGCTTACTACACTTGGTTTCCTAGCAACCGGTTCTTTCCAAAGAGAACTGGCAGACCGCTCAGGAATAAGCCAGTCGTGTTTGAGCCGTGCAATGCCACCTGTATGGGACGGCATCATCCGCTTGTCTACCAGGTATATAACGTTCCCATACGATGCAGGTGACCAGCCAAACATCAAAGCGCAATTTGCAGCGATAGCCGGTTTTCCTAATGTAATCGGAGCGATCGACTGCACACATATTGCTATAAAGGCGCCATCTGAAGACGAATTTGCATATGTGAATCGGAAACATTTCCATTCAATAAATGTGCAGATTATATGTGATGCACAAATGCGCCTAACAAATATTGTGGCAAGGTGGCCAGGGTCAACCCATGATTAATATATCCTTACAAACAGCATGGTTGGGATGAGACTCCAAGCTGGCAGGGTGCGCGATGGGTGGCTGGCTACTTGGTAAGTTATGCATTTAAATGTATGGTTCTATCTAAAAGTAAAATGTTTGTGTCTGTAATTATTATTACTGCCCATCAGGAGACAGTGGTTATCCACTAAAGACGTGGCTGTTAACCCCCCTCACCAACCCACAAACTGACCGAGAGCGCAGATACAATGATGCCCATTCCCGCACTCGGTCAGTTGTGGAGCGGGCGATTGGGCAGCTGAAATGTCGGTGGCGCTGCCTTGACAGGACCGGGGGGATGCTGTTATACCGCCCTGACAAGGTTTGCCGCATCATACTGGCCTGTGGAGTGCTGCACAATGTCGCGCACAGGCATGGCATACCCCTTGGTGAGGTGGGGGCACCGCCAGATGACCCTGACCCAGGACACGTCAACGTGTAATTGCGACAATATAAATGGTACTCAGACACAAAGTTCATTTTTTTACCAATTCTTTTAATGAATGGCTTATTTCTGTGAGTGCGTCAGTGACATTTTTAAGGTGACTGTTCATTTCTGCAATGGCCCTAACAATTTGTTGTTGTGACTCCAGAACAGCATGCGTCAAGACACGGCCAGATGGACGGGCTTCAGCACTGGGGGGAACATTAGAGACACGGGAGACGCTGGACTGAATGGGCTCTGGCTGCTCAGGTGGTGCGGACTCTGAGTGCGTGCCAGTGGACGTTCCTGCGGTTCCTAAGTCCAATTAAACACAGGCACATCTTAACAGTAATTTGAGTCTGTTCCTTATTAATGGGTACACGCATTTGCAATAAAAGCAGTGGATACGTGAAATCTCTGGTGTACCTTTTGCTATATTGCATGCATTTTAAAATTAAACGGTGGCTGGCTATGTATATCAAAGTTAAGGAAATAAATCTGAGTCACCTTGCTGGCAGTCCTGTAGTATATCCGAGTCTCCTACATCAGCGGATACGATTCCAGAGATGAACGTGTCTCCTACAATAGAGGCAACTCTCTGATCAAAGGGTGCAAGTTCATCGGTCCCTGTACCACCGCCTGTTCTGCCCACACTTTGTCGGTGCGCAGCAGTTCTCCGCTTAACTTCCACCTTTATGTCTGACCATTTCTTCTTCAGTTCATTTACGGTGCGACTCTCAGATCCCACCGCGTTGACGGCATCAGACAAACTCGCCCACTCTTTTTTCTTTCTTTTGTTATTAATTCCAGAGGACAGATTTCCAAATAAAATATTTTTTCTTGTTTCTACCTCTGATAGTAGCACCTCTAATTCGTTTTCAGTGAAATTTCATTTCTTGCTTGCTTTAGCCATGTTCTTGCAGGTTTCTTTTGCCAAATTGGACTAATTACCATATTTAAATTGATTTAATTGAGGGAGGAGACAGGGTGTGGTGTGGTGCTCGTGCATGTGCGCTCAATTTCGCGTTGATTGGGATGTACAAAGAGAATGTATGTGGAATGCTGCGTACGCAGAGATTCATACATCAGATTTTTTTGGTGCGTACGCACATTTATGGCTTTGTCCATACGCAATGTTTTAGTATGAATTCAACGCAAGTCTTTGTACATGAGGCCCCTGGTACCTGTTTTGATACTTGGGCATGGCCTTATCATTATGATATATTATCTAGTTAGGCCTACCTTTAGTTGCATTGAATTCTCTCACAAGGTCGTTGATGGCAAGAGTTTGATTTTCTGTACACAACATAGCAATGAAACCTGTTACTTCAGTTTTCACAACATATTTCATGACATTTGTTTTAAAAAAATGAGTTATTCTCAACAAACATGTGTACCTGTCCTGAAGTGCAATAGCTCTGCGAAGTAAAATGTAGCAAACTGTGAGATGGAATCTGGCCGTCTTTTCACCACTGACCGACCGAGGCCTTCCAAAAGAGTCCTCAAGCCCGGAGGCACTTTGACTTTGGCAGAATATCTGTAGGACATCTTTAACGGAGGATCACCTCGTTGAGAGAATTCTCCTGAAGGGAAATATTAAATCAATTAAATGAATCAAATATATCGGCCTATTACTTGATATAAGGAACACATCAGCTTCTGAGCATATTTCATTTAAATTTCTAAGTGCAACTATTCCATGTAGGTTGTCTGTGTTTGTCTGAAAAGTAGGCCTAGGTTACTTACTCTGCGAAAAAACGTCCTATTTTCTATTCCCGTATTCCAAATGCAAAGAAATATGTTGTCACGTGAATTTACCAAGAGGTAACAATGTAATACATCAGTAAAAAATTAGGCAGTTCGTCATAATAACGGGCGTGGCGCACACGTGGGAATGTCATTATTAGGCTATGCATCAGAGCTTTAGATCACAATGCGTTCCATCTGAAGTTGCCCCCTCCACCTCCATATGGTGCCAACTAATCAAAGAAACGGTTCTGTTTTTCATATTGACATAAATTAAGCCACAAGACCGATGTTATCAGCATAAAAGTGAAACAGCGCATTCGAAATGCAGGTTTAATTGACAACACTTTATTGAAGTTTGTAGAGCTCTGACAACACCACATAGGAACACTTTCCTGTTACAATGGAACCATCTCCATTCACATCATCCTCCACAACCCCACAACAAAGTGGATAGAGCACTTTTCTAAGAAAGGAATATCCCCGTTTTTTTTGGTATACATATAATGACATTTAACTCATTATTACATGTCATTATAAGACACTTTGCTCTTACAGCTGTGAACTTACTTTATATCATCACTTACTGGTCACACACTCAGTAGTCAAAACGTATACATCACACCACATCTTACATCCCTTTACACAATCATAGGAGGAGATGGGAGGTCAGTGACTGACTTTAGTGTAGATAAAACAATGTGCTCATACACAACCTTGAACATGAAAAAGAGTCCCACTTTATCCAGAACATAGTATATTGAAGCCGTTATATAGACGTTTCAGAAATAATTCATAAGAATATGCCATGCTATATGAAGGGTGGCAAGGGGTTATTCCACATTTGACAAGCACAAGATGCAAAGACCATTTATATCCCTCTTCATGTATACTGAACAAAAATATAAATGCAACATGCAACAATTTCAAATATTTTACTGAGTTACAGTTCATAGAAGGAAATGTCAATTGAAATCAATTCAATAGGCCCTAATCTATGGATTTCACATGACTGGGCAGGGGCGTAGCCATAGGCCCACCCACTTGGGAGCCAGGTCCACCCACTGAGTTTTTTTCTCTCCCCCCAACAGGGCTTTATTACAGACAGAAATCCCCTTCAGCACCCTCCCCCTCCTCAGACGATCCCGCAGGTGAAGAAGCCGGATGTGGAGGTCCTGGGCTGGTGTGGTTACACATGGTCTGCGGTTGTGAGGCCGGTTGGATGTACTGCCAAATTCTCTAAAACGACATTGGAGGCGGCTTACGGTAGCGAAATTAACATTCAATTATCTGGCAACACCTCTGTTGGACATTCCAATTGCATGCTCTCTCAAAACTTGAGACATCTGTGGCATTGTGTTGTGTGACAAAACTGCACATTTTAGAGTGGCCTTTTATTGTCCCCAGCACAAGGTGCACCTGTGTAATGATCATGCTGTTTAATCAGCTTCTTGATATGCCACACCTGTCAGGTGGATGGTTTATCTTGGCAAAGGGGAAATGCTCACTAACAGGGATGTAAACAAATTTGTGCACAAAATATGAGAGAAATAAGCTTTTTGTACGTATGGAACAGTTCTGGTATATTTTATTTCAGCTCATGAAAAATGGGACCAACACTTTACATGTTGCGTTTATATTTTTGTTCAGTATAGTATGATTTAAAGATTGTTTATATCATCCTTCATGTAGTTTGAATTAAAGAGAGTTTATCACCCTCATGTAGTATGAATTTGCTAATAAATGATTTGTGCTATGTAGTGCTTGTGTTAAGCCTTTATAATTTGTTGTTTGTTTTAAAGTGGGACACAAGTATGTGACAGCTAATCAAACTTCCAGTGTAAAACGAGCAGACTATTTTTGCTTTTTATTGCTTGGTGACCATACCTCAGAGTGATTATAAAAAGAGTGATACAATACCTTGTTTTAGAGTGTCTTGAATGGTTCACTCATCATCAGTGTGGCCTGATGCTAGAAAAGCCTGATCATACTAAAATGACAGAATATCAAACTTTAATGTGCAGTTTGAATAACTTAAAGCCTACTGTGGTTATTACAATGCCTGTAGTTAATAGGACCTTGTTGCATTTTGTTAAAAACCAGAGTAAATATGAATATAAATGTGTTTTGTGTCCTGATAAGGGTGTTGTCATCCAAAGTATCTCAGGAAAACAACGTTTTTGAAAATAAGCTTTCAGGTCCCTGGGTCACTAATACCATGCATAGTGTGCAGATCAATGCCCACTGCTTAGAAACAAAAATAAATAATGTTAATCTATAACATTGTTTGGACATTGTATTGTGCTAAAATGTCACAATACATTTTACTTGTAAGCTATAATGTGAATGTCAGAAAAAATGTAATAGCAATTTCATACTATTCTGGATTCAAGGTACCGGACTTCAATATGAAAAGTTTTTACTGCATGGTATGGTACACATTCCATGGCACGCTGCGTGATACAATACTAAAAGGTAGCAGGCCACAAAGTTCTTGTTCAATCATTTTTAGAGCTGTTGTCACTTTGTGACTTCACTAACACTTTCTCATCACAGAAAAATTATCTATTGATCAAAATGTTTGTTGGCAGCATGACAAGCAACATTTTGTTATTTAATAAAGGACACATTTCTAAGAAACCAGAGGAGAGAAGATAACTGTATGGATATTGGTCAATGAGAGGGTACTACAGCAGCAACAACTAATACGTTCTCGAACCTTTGTAAGACTACAATTTGACCACTTGATTTAGGGTTATACTCAAACTAACAACTCTTGTACGTGTCTTCCCAAGAATATGACAAGAACAAAAAGACAAAGTTACCTACTGTTAACTGTACTATTATTACCTATGGTCAAGAAAACCTGAAATGGGAATAAGGTGTGCCTCTTCAAGAAGTTACTTGTATCCTATGTATGGTCCACAGAATGGAAGGAAGGGTTGCAAGATTAAAAAAACCCAAATACACTAGATTAAGAAGAAAATTGGTATTGACTATGAAATTGTTGGTTTATTCTATTTGGATGTGTGTATAAGAAAATAAAAAAAATATTTTGTCTGATTAGACTGTCATACTGTGGTTTTGAATGACTTTCAATGTATAATGAAAGCCATGCTTCCCGTATCATCGATTGCACAGCTGGAGGCTGAGTTATTATTACATCAGTGGTCGGCGGGTCTTTGAGGTACCACTTCCTTCAGCGAGGCCATGGCTGAGTGGATGCGCACGTGAAGTCTGTTCTCAAAGTCATAGCCTGCATAATCCTCCTGTGGCAGACCAGAGAACACAATGATGAGCTCACAATCAGAATGGACTGTTAAGACAGGTTGTTGGTACCAGTAAATTCAAACAGGAAATCCCTAACTATTCATATACATGTAATCTGATAACTGTACCTTTGCCTGAAGCAGAAATGCTCTCCCTTTTCCCACCGTCTGGATAGAAACACAATGCAAAAAAACCATCTCATTAGTTTATTGAGATAAATACCTTAATTAAATGTTGACAACAAACACACATATGCACAGATTGTCTGAGTTGAGATATCCTCACCTCTGGCTGGGCAAGCAGGACACATCCAAGCTCATAGCAGGAATATGGCTGCACATAAGAGTTGGTCTGTCGACCAAACTCATCTCTGGCTGCTAGCTGGAATGACTAGATGGGAGGAGAAAGACCAAAGGAAAATCTAATTATATAATAATTCAGCACAAATACATAGATAATGAATAACTAATAAGTGCTTAATTGCTTGTACTGGTATACGATAATATAATGACAGTACAATAATGTGCTCAGGTACAAATGATCTAATTACCTGGATAGCATCTTTATTATTTCCATGGCATTTGTGGATGGAACCAAGAAGGAGGTTTTTCAGAGCCCTGCACGATGCGTCATCCACACTCTGTAACACTACAAAGAGAGGGAACGATGTCTTAAACACAGAAATTGTGAAAAACTTCATAATGTGTTAGTACAGTGGTAAGCACCCCACTGTGTCATAAGAAACTCCTTGACTAAGAGATTCAGTCTTCTCTCTATGAAGCATTTAAGAATTTCATATTTTTTTTAAATAGTGTAATAGAAAGCTTACGCCTGTTGTATTGCTGTTTAGATATGATGACATGTAAAGGATGTATGAAGGTTGGGAAAAGCTCCAGCCCTTACCCTGATTCATTAGCTGCAGTTTGGAGGAAGAACAGTTGGGCAGAGCCTTCCACAGGTACAGCACCTCTATGACTCCCAGAATGCACAGCTCTCTGGTGGGAGACATCTTCCTCAGTCTCTCCGCCTGCAGTACGGTGGGGCAGAGAATGGGAGAGGGTTCATGGTTATTAGTTTCACAAAGTGTGGATAAAGATATGTTCAATACATTTGGATGAAAATGACCCACCCGCTTGAGGGCAAACTGCTCAATCTGGTTGTTCTTTCTCTTGAACAGTTTCTGGACATCTTTGAAGACACACTTGGCACCATCCAAGTCCCCTGCAGCTCCCTGACATACTTTACAGGGGGGTTTAGAGTGTGAGAACTTTGTTTAGATGAAGATTAAATAATGATGATGACCGATCAATGCTCCACAGGTTACTGGAGCAGTGGCTCTCTCACCTCCAGTCAGGTAGGCATAGTAACACTGTGACCACCGGGACTCATTCTTCAGCCTCTCAAACGACCTGAATGCATCCTCAAAGTTCATCTCTATCATACTGCACCAGCCTGAAGTCAAGACAAGACAAATGGGTACAACAGAGGGATTTGTCTCTCAGTGACTGTAAACAGTACATGATGAGTGTCTGGGTGCTCATTTCAAGGTTGGCATGCATGTATGTGAGGGAAACAAGTACCGATTTCATAGAGACACACGTGCTGAATCTCTCTTTGGTCTGATGCGAGCTCTAGTGCATCATGGAAGGACACCAGAGCATTGTTAATTTGGCACTGGAGATAGATGAGATAGAGATAGCACACAACTCATCACTTGACACAATTACGAGCTACAACAACTTACTGTCCTGTACTGTACAACACTAAACGGCAGCATACTGTTATTTAACCTTCAGATGACCCCATGCTCACCTCTAACCTCTGAACCCGTCCTTTAAAGAACATGAAGAGGGAGGAATTGGGGTAGACCACAGCCTTCCTCTGCAGAATGGCCTTGGCTTCCTCCAGGCCTGCCTGAGTGTCAGAACCATCCAGAGCAAAGAAGGGCAGCACTACTGTGTGGTACCACAGGAGGGCCAATCTGGGCAGGGGAGAGAGAGATGC
Source organism: Coregonus clupeaformis (assembly GCF_020615455.1). NCBI lineage: Eukaryota > Metazoa > Chordata > Actinopteri > Salmoniformes > Salmonidae > Coregonus > Coregonus clupeaformis. The sequence continues at coordinate 43,174,844 of NC_059211.1, read as the reverse complement.
AAACGATTTGTTTGAATGACAATTTAAGATGTTTTTAATAAATATTGATTACAGTACATTCGACTTTGTTAAGATAGTTAACATGCAACCAGGTTTACTTTCTTGTCAAATTAGAGCTTTGTCGTATAGAACAAAATTGAACCCCACTGCAGTAATTTGGTAAAACACCATCTACATTTCATAAATAGCAAATGGTAGTTTCTGTCTCAGGGCCCTTTTTCACCACTAGACATTAAGCTTGGGCATGATTATTGCTATTCTTAGATCTACTAGTCATTATAAGTCACCATTCAACTGCCACTGACAGCAGGCAATTGTACTCAATATGTCCCCAATTCTCTATGACTTCAAATTTTACATTTACATCAAACACCTGTCCCTGGTTCCCTGTATTATACACTAAATAAATACACTATGATTGTAATATGCCATTATGATACTCTATGAGATATGACAAAACAGATGGCCATGTATGAAACAGGAGGAACAAGAACTGTGCCAAGAGCTGGGAAAGAGATGAGCTGAAACACGTCAGCAGAAGCTGATCATGCAGAGTAACACAACGCATCACCCCAAATCAAATCAACATCAAGACCTGTGCTCTGCTTTTCTTTCAAATGATGACATATCTACAGTGCCTTCAGAATGTATTCACCCCCGTTTACTTTCCACATTTTGTTGTGTTACAGCCTGAATTTAAAATGGATTACATTGAGATTTTGTGTCACTGATCTACACACAATACCCCATAATGTCAAAGTGGAATTTTGTTTGTAGAAAATGTTAGAAATGTATAAGAAATGAAAAGCTAAAATGTCTTGAGTCAATAAGTATTCAACACCTTTGTTATGGCAAGCCTAAATAAGTTCAGGAGTAAAAATGTGCTTAACAAATCACATAATAAATTGCATGAATAGTGGTTAAGATTATTTTTTAATGACTACCCCATCTCTGTACCCTACACATACAATTATCTGTAAGGTCCCTCAATCGAGTAATCCATTTCAAGCACAGATTCAACCACAAAGACCAAGGAGGTTTTTCAATGCATCGCAAAGAAGGGCACTGATTGGTAGATGTGAAAAAAATATCCCTTTGAGCATGGTGAAGTTATTAATTAGGCTTTGGATGGTGTATCAATACACCCAGTCACTACAAAGATACAGGCTTCCTTCCTAACTCAGTTGCCGGAGAGGAAGAAAACCGCTCAAGGACTTCACCATGAGGCCAAAGGTGATTTAAAAAAAGTTAAAGAGTTTAATGGTTGTGATATGAGAAAACAGGATGGATCAACAACATTGTAGTTACTCCACAATACTCACCTAAATGACAGAGTGAAAATAAGGATTCCTGTACAGAACAAAAAATAATCTAAAACATGCATCCTTAAGTAATACTGCAAAAATATTGGCAAATAAATGAACTTTTTGTCCTGAATACAAAGCGTTATGTTTGGGGCAAATCCATCACAACACATCACTGAGTACCACTCTTTATATTTCAAGCATGGTGGTGGCTACATCATGTTATGGGTATGCTTGTCAACGGCAAGGACTAGGGAGTTTCTTTTTTGATAAAAATAAACAGAATACAGCTATAAGCACAGGCAAAATCCTAGAGGACAACCTGGTTCAGTCTGCTTTCCAACAGACACTGGGAGACGAATTCACCTTTCAGCAGGAAAATAACTGAAAACACAAGGCCAAATCTACACTGGAGTTGCTTACCAAGAGGACATTGAATGTTCCTGAATGGCCTACAGTAGTTACAGTTTTCACTTAAAATCGGCTTGAAAATCTATGGCAAGACTTGAAAATGGCGGTCAAGCAATGATCAACAATTAACTTGACAGAGTTTGAAGAATTTTTTAAAGAATAATGGGCAAATATTGTACAATCCAGGTGTGCAAAGCTCTTAGAGACAAAAGCTCTTAGAGACTCTTAGAGAAAGGAGCTTCTACAAAGTATTGACCCAGGGGTGTGAATACTTATGTAAATTAGATATTTCTGTATTTCATTTTCAATAAATTTGTAATAATGTCTAAAAACATGTTTTCACTTTGTCATTATGGGGTATTGTGTGTAGATGGGTGAGAAAGAGGAAAAAAAAGTTACACAACAAAATGTGGAATAAGTCAAGGGGTATGAATACTTTCTGAAGGCACTGTACATATATCAGCTCATTCAAGCAGTAAAAAGAACTCTGACAGTGACCTGAACAATATGAACATAATCACTTTCCTTCTCCCTTTGCTTGAATGTAATTCCCTTCAGTTACTACACTGAACAAAAATATAAACACAACATGTAAAGTGTTGGTCCCATGTTTCATGAGCTGATATAAAAGATCCCAGAAATTTTCCATACGCACAAAAATATTATTTATCTCAAATTTTGTGCACAAATTTATTTACATCCCTGTTAGTGAGCATTTCTTCTTTGCCAAGATAATTCATCCACCTGACAGGTGTGGCATATCAATAAGCTGATTAAACAGCATGATTACTACACAGGTGAACACTATGCAGGCCTCACAACCGCAGACCACGTGTAAACACGCCAGCCCAGGACCTCCACATCCGGCTTTCTCACCTGCTCGATCGTCTGAGACCAGCCACCCGGACAGCTGATGAAACTGTGGGTTTGCACAACCAAAGAACTTCTGCACAAACTGTCAGAAACCGTCTCAGGGAAGCTCATCTGCGTGCTCGTCGTCCTCACCAGAGTCTTGACCTGACTGCAGTTTGTCGTCGTAACCGACTTCAGTGGGCAAATGCTCACCTTCGATGGCCACTGGTACGCTGGAGAAGTGTGCTCTTCACGGATGAAACCCGGTTTCAACTGTACCGAGCAGATGGCAGACAGCATCTATGGCGTCGTGTGGGCGAGCGGTTTGCTGATGTCAATGTTGTGAACAGAGTGCCCCATGGTGGTGGCTGGGTTATGGTATGGGCAGGCATAAACTACGGACAAAAAACACAATTGCATTTTATCTATGGCAATTTGAATGCACAGAGATACCGTGATGAGATCCTGAGGCCCATTGTCGTGCCATTCATCCGCCGCCATCACCTCATGTAACAGCATGATAATGCACGGCCCCATGTCGCTGAAAATGTCCCAGTTCTTCCATGGCCTGCATACTCACCAGAAAATGTCACCCATTGAGCATGTTTGGGATGCTCTGGATCGACGTGTACGACAGCGTGTTCCAGTTCCCGCCAATATCCATCAACTTAGCACAGCCATTGAAGAGGACTGGGACAACATTCCACAGGCCACAATCAACAACCTGATCAACTCTATGCGAAGGAGATGTGTCGTGCTGGATGAGGCAAATGGTGCTCACACGAGATACTGACTGGTTTACTGATCCATGCCCCTACCTTTTCTTTAAAGGTATCTGTGACCAACAGATGCATATCTGTATTCCCAGTCATGTGAAATCCATAGATTAGGGCCTAATTAATGTATTTCAATTGGCTAATTTCCTTATATGAACTGTAACTCAGTAAAACCTTTGAAATTGTTGTTGGGTTTATATTTTTGTTTAGTGTAGTAAGTCTCTCTCTCTCTCTCTCTCCGCTCTCTCGTCCTCTAAGAAGTGATGTAATACTCCTACTCACGTAGCTAGCGGGGCCTTCATGTCCTTACTCTCACTGGCATACATGAGGGAGGACAAACCCTGGAGACGGTCGCCAGGGAACCCCAGCAGATTGATGATCTTGAGTAGGTGCGGTGGTACCATGGAGATGCAGAGGTGAAAGAGGCCGTAGCCGAAGCTGACGGAGCCCTTGAGCCGGTCCAGGGCCTCTGCAGTCACAGCGCCCTCCACTGGGACGTTGTGATTGGCCTGGTCTGAGGACATGTCCTCCTCATGGGAGGAAAAGCGCCTCACACAGGTCTGCTGCAACTGACTGATGTCACTGTGGCACTTATTGTACATCTTCCAGGCCTTACGGAGTATCCAGCCTCCTTTGATGTAAGCTGTTGAGGAAAAGATACTGTAAGAGGCAGTCCAGTAGAGATGGAGAATCAAATCCAGTTAACTCTCATGAATCCTATTTTACTTGCAGATGTTCCCCAAAATCAGTAGACTGGTATTAATCATATTGCATTATCGTTGTTATTGAATTATTGTGGATTCAACAAATGATACATTACATGAGAGCTCCTGCTTGACGAAGGAGAGTACAGCGAGGTAGACCTGGCAGTCGGCCACAATGATCTGTCGCTGCAGGCGGTCCACAACCACGACCCCTGACCTCTGGGACTCCAACTGACAGACAGAAACACACAGCAGTCTGGTCATTCTCTGATCAACTCTCAACTAAACCCTCAGCCAGTCTAGCTATGTAATGAAGAAGCCCCCTGTGTTGATCATAAACAGGTCTCCATTCTATTCCTTCATTCTATTTCAGAGAGTTACACTAATTATATTTAGTGTGGGTTTGATATGATATCATAGTTGCCAATATCAAGCTCAATATAGAAGATTGTTAACAAAGATATATTGTTTCCATCTTGGCTTTGATTATTGATACTGATATGCATGCTACATGACCAATGTTGGGATATCCTAAACATAAATGCTCCATGTAAATAAAACATCTCTGTCTGTCTGCCTGCCTGCCTGCCCTGCCTATCTGTCTGTAATCAGTCGTCCACTCACGCTCTTCTTGATTTTGTTCCTGATTGTCTCTATGACGCCAGCGTTGTCACTCTCACACAGCTTCTCCGTTGTCCTCAGGTCGTCACACGCCGTCTGCATCTTCTCCTCCTCAAAGGTCATCATGGCATTCTGCAACATCACACGCACACAACAACAAACACATTTGAGCTTTTCAGCTAACACTGGCACAGTGAAAACACTCATGCAATGAATTAAAACAATAAGGACCAGGTTTACTTAATAATAGGACCAGATGTAGTTTTCATTGGGGTGTATTGGCAACAAGTGTGTTGTAATCGGACTGAAGGAGGGTTATAAGACAGGGGTTACACAATGGTTTCACAAAGCAGGCTCAGTACAAAAAGCCCTTTCTAGGCCACAGCACATGGAACACAGTGACATTGGCACGGACCCTGGAACTAATCCTGTATATAGCTTACTTACTTTCTCGTGTTCTACTTATTTCAATTTCTCATGTGTTTTTGTTCTACTTTATTTTATAGTACTACTGATATTGATTACTGCATTGTTGGGAAAGAGCTTGCAAGAAAGGCATTTCACTGTACTTGTGCATGTGACAAAACTTGAAATTTGAACTTCGGGACCCTATTGTGTGTATCTGTGTGTTACACGGTGACATCAGGATTGTATCTGTGTGTTACGTGTGAGAGCCACACTGTTTCGTCAATAATATCTTTGTTCAGTTGCCTTTTATCACACTGTCAGTCAGAGAACAACATTTACTTTAATATGTAACTGGAACGTTTCCAGAATCACAGAGAGGAAGTCATGAAATAAATCTACTGATTAGTAGATACATACAGAATGCAATGTATGCCTCCATCCTTGTAAATATGTGGTTTGCTTTTCAGATTCTTTAAATGCTTTTTCATTAGTGCAACTATGAGGCCCTCTATGCATCAGTGGTCCTTTACTGATGCATTATCCTTCCAGGCGTTTTTTGCATTGGAGGGCAGAGGAGAATGACGTCATCTCTCGCTTCATGGTGCTCCAACTCTGACATGAGGGGCAGTGACAGGGGAATGTTTTGTGACCATGTTGCGGAAAATCTCTGTCTCCTTCTCTCTTTCTCCCGACTGACCAATAGGGCGACAAACACATCACTGCAGAAAGAGTGATAGTCTCCACAGCAAAATTATTTTGATGAGCTGAAGATGCATCCATTATCGTAATGGCTAAAATGAGGGGAAATGGACAATAGTGGTCTTGACACATCTAACTCACTCAATGCACTGTATGGTGTAATGTCACACACTAACATTGTTAGGATGATTCATTTCATTTGCCCTGTTTCTCTTAGCTTGCATGCTTGTGGTGATGTCATGAGAGAAAATGTCAGTAGAGGTAGGATGTGATCCATCACCAGGGAAACAACCAAGGGGTCATGGCAACCAAGGGGTCATGGCAACACATCTGTCCTGCAGCCAAGATGCAGTTTGAGGAAACTCACCAGGAAGCTGACAAAACTGGCCCCAAAGCTCATCAGTGGACTGTGAGTCCTGAAGGGAGAGGACAACATAGAGTTAATGGAAGGGAGCGATAGACACATTAAGGATGGAAAGTATGGCGAAGATGACTAAAATAATATAATACTTACAAAGTGAGAGAGCGATAGAGACAGTTACTTCTGCCTAATACCAAACATAATTCAAGAAAGCAGGGGAAATAGTAGCCAGTGAGTGTTGAGTATTGACTAAGAGGAAAAGGTATGTTACTAAGGATAACTAACTAAAGGTAAACAAGATCATAATTGATGATCAAAAATCATTCATCAATTTGTTATAAAAATAACCATGAACATCTTAGTCACTATTAGAACCAGATATGTTTTCCCACATAGTGCTTTACAGAAAGGGACATTCAGTCCTTTCCTCTGTGTTTCAGCATCATCAGCGACTCATGGAGGGAGAAAGGCTTGATTAACCAGGGAGCTAAAATTAGCACAGTAAGTGGCAGTTTCTCCTGTTGGCACTGGATTGCTGTGAGTGCAGTGCACTATCCTTCCATTTCTCAGTCACCATTACCCCTTCAACTGTTGTTTGGAATGTCAGGGCCAAGCTGTAGTGCATAGCCTACTATTTAATGTTTGGGGGGCTATGAAGGGGGATAGTTTGAAGAGACAAGGCCAGATTTAAATGTAGACTTTCATTTGCCTATATTGTACACTCCCTGCCTGTTTCATTACAGTATTTTACACCAACTCAGTAGCATTTACCTGCAGCTTTAAGAGTGAATAATAAATAATCATAGTCACAGGTGCAAACAGGCTAATAATTTAAAAGAAAACTATGCCTAACCATGTTTGGCACCAGTGTGTTCTACCAAAGATAACAAATGGTCTTTGTGTTTTGGACTTTAGTTGGACAGTGTGTTTGGGGAATTACTAATGCAATTGGCCACTGAGATTGTAATACTTTAATGGTACCAAAGCCTTGTATAGGCCTAGAATATAAATAGCCTGTATGGCTCTGATGGGTACGATCTCTAAGGAAATATGCTGAGCTCTTTTGTTTTATCAATATTTCTGTCCAACTTTCAATTTGTTGGGGGGTACATTTGCATAAACTTCCATGTGAATATTGAATAATGACTCAAGGTTATCTGTCATGATTAGATTGGTAAAGCAATATGATGCACCTACATATGATCATATAATAGGCTCTGTTTTATGAAAATATATTACCTGTATTTTCTGAAAAGCTCGTCGCTCTCCTTGAATCCGTTGTTGAGAAGCATGTTGATACCTTGAAGAGCGAGCTCAGCATCGTCTATTTGCTCAGCTTTCTCCTCTACCTGCTGCTGCTGGGAGTGCTCGGGGCCCGCCATTGTTTATGCCTATCGTCTGCTTGATATAATTAATAAATTCAATACAGGCCAAAATGTTGTTCCAAAATGATTATTCCCTGTAGACTATCCCACCTTGGTTATTGATGATGCCACTGTGCCGACATATCCTTACAAATGAGGTGAGAGACGCTCCTTTCGAACAAAATTCTGAAGTTGTCACACCGGTGCAGCAATAAAACCTCTTCAGAAGGCGACGCAAATCGGCCACAGCTAAATTAATCCTCGGCGCGCATCCGAGCTTCGTGCAAATGCACCCTTTACATGCTATTTCTATGATTAAAATAGGTATAAATTCATTCAGAAATAGCTGTTCTTCCTCGTAATTTACAATCTGCTAGCTGGTCGTCATCATATTTGCAATGCACACAATGAATGTATTTTCAGCCTTGCTGTGTTTTATGCTATTACATAACAAGAAGAAAGGGCTGTTTAGCTTTTTTGTCTGCCCCACGCAATGATTGTCGTCAGTCGAAAAACTGATTGTCGTCATAACGTATAGCGCATCTCTAGTAGGAGGTTTCAAAGATGAAGCCTGCTGTGATAAATCAGCAACCTGCCATCGCACTGTCTGCTGGCTCAGCATACACTGCCTGCTGCCTATTTCCTCAGTACACCTTCCTATGTCCTGCTGTCTCCAGTTCTCAGAGCAAATTTGATGACACCAACAACCTTTCACATCACAGCCAGCCAATAGGCGCGAGCATCAGAACAACAGCAGTGAACTGTCACATCCAATGGTCACATCAGATCAAAGGACACACACACCTCACAATCCTCAGCATTGAAAGGCAGTGGCGTGTATTCATGGATGCCAAGGGAAGCCAGGTTTCCCCCAAAAATGGACAATATATATATATACAATACCAGTCAAAAGGTTGGACACACCTACTCATTCCAGGGTTTTTCTTTATTTTTACTATTTTCTACATTGTAGAATAATAGTGAAGACATCAAAACTATGAAATAACACATATGGAATCATGTAGTAACCAAAAAAGTGTTAAACAAATCAAATTATATTTTATTTTTGAGATTCTTCAAAGTAGCCACCGTTTGACTTGATGACAGCTTTGCACACTCTTGGCATTCTCTCAACCAGCTTCATGAGGTAGTCACCTGGAATGCATTTCAATTAACAGGTGTGCCCTGTTAAAAGTTAATTTGTGGAATTTCTTTCCTTCTTAATGCGTTTGAGCCAATCAGTTGTGTTGTGACAAGGTAGGGGTGGTATATAGAAGATAGCCCTATTTGGTAAAAGACCAAGTCCATATTATGGCAATAACACCTCAAATAAGCAAAGAGAAATGACAGTCCATCATTACTTTAAGAATGAAGGTCAGTCAATCTGGAAAATGTCAAGAACTTTCAAAGTTTCTTCAAGTGCAGTCGCAAAAACCATCAAGCGCTATGATGAAACTGGCTCTCATGAGGACCGCCACAGAAAAGGAAGACCCAGAGTTTCTTCTGCTGCAGAGGATAAGTTCATTAGAGTTTCCAGCCTCAGAAATTGCAGCCCAAATAAATGCTTCACAGAGTTCAAGTAACAGACACATCTCAACATCAACTGTCCAGAGGAGACTGCATGAATCAGGCCTTCATGGTCGAATTGCTGCAAAGAAACCACTACTAAAGGACACCAATAAGAAGAAGAGACTTGCTTTGGCCAAGAAACACAAACTGTAACTCAGTAAAATCTTTGAAATTGTTGCATGTTGCGTTTATATTTTTGTTCAGTATAGAAAGAAATCAGTAGCTCGCGACATGTTTAATTTTTTAAAAGTACACTATATATACAAAAGTATGTGGACACCTTTTCAACTTAGTGGATTTGGCTATTTCTTAACGCTACAGCATACAATGACATTCTAGACGATTCTGTGCTTCCAACATTGTGGCAACAGTTTGGGGAAGGCCCTTTCCTGTTTCAGCATGACAATGCCCCCGTGCAGAAAGTGAGGTCCATACAGAAATTGTTTGTTGAGATCGGTGTGGAAGAACTTGACTGGCCTGCACAGAGGCCTGACCACAACCCCATCGAACACCTTTGGGATGAATAGGAACGCCGAATGCGAGCAAGGCCTAATCGCCCAACATCAGTTCCCGATCTCACTGATGCTCTTGTAGCTGAATGGAAGCAAGTCCCCGCAGCAATGTTCCAACATCTAATGGAAAGCCTTTCCAGAAGAGCGGAGGCTGCTATAGCAGCAAAGGGGGAACCAACTCCATATTAATGCCCATGATTTTGGAATGAGATGTTCGATGAGCAGGTGTCCACATACTTTTAGTCATGTAGTGTAGCTCTCATGCTAGAAAAGGTTGGAGACCCCTGGTTTAGAATAAGATACTGTATTTAATTAAAAAATATATATTATGTATCCACCATTTTGATGTTCCTTTTTTCCTGGCTTGCGAGCACAGACGGGTGCTGCAGTGAGATATGTGACAAGGGTGTGTCCCCAACTATGAGGACAATATAAACAAACCAAAAGGATCCTGCATATTGATATTAGAATTTCATTATGTTTTATTTGATGTGCAAGATTGAGATACAGAGCGGATAGAGAGAGAGAGGATGTTGTCTGGACTCTGCAGTCCATGGTCACAGTATGAGCTAAGTCCAGACGTGCATTAGACACACATTAATGCACCCTGCATGAATAAATGATGTGTGCCAAGCCAGGGGGTCCTAGCTTTGTGCAGAACTAACCTCAGTAGACTACAGCAGTCAGCCTGGAAGGAGAGCCTTGAACCCCATAATAACATCTTCTTCTTCCTAGTCTTAATGATGACTATATGGCCATTTGGATTTTACTACTCACTAGTACATACATTTTGTCTGCAGTCCTATCATAATATCGAGAAACTGTTCAGGTGAAAATTGTTCAGGCTGAAGTTTGGTATTCCTTTTATTGGTTTTAACAAGCATTTGGTTAAACTTAAACTTTTAGTATATTGTAACAGCTTGTGCAATTGTAATTTTTGTTATACTGCAGCGAGTACAGTGATCAATGTCAGACATGGTTTTTGAAATAATATCAATTCTATTTTAGCCTCACTAGGGATGACATTTGTGTGCCAGCTCATCTTGATGAAGATATTTTTCCTGTTAATTCATAGAATACATCAAAGTCACTCTCACTGTAATTGAAAACGTGTTAATTTTCAATTCAGGAAACATTTTGAAAACATTGCCTTAAACCCAAAAAGAGTGTGAATGACCTCGTAAAGCCAGCAACACAGTAATAAGACCACTGCAGTATCCGCCAGTATTATAAATTGTTAATGCACAAAGTGCACACTGAGAGGTGAGTGTCTTTCTATTACATATAGTGAGCTCCAAAAGTATTGGGACAGTGACATTTTTTGTTTGTTTTGTATCTGTACTTCAGCACATTGGATTTGAAATGAACAATGTAATTAGGTCAGATTTAATTTGAGGGTATTTTCATCCATATCGGTATTTTCATCCATATCTGGTGAACCGTTTAGAAATTACAGCACTTTTTGTACAAAGTCCCCCATTTTAGGGGACCAAAAGTATTGGGACACATTCACTTATATGTGTATTAAACTAGTCAAAATTTAGTATTTGGTCCCATATTCCTAGCATGCAATTAAGCTTGTGACTACAAACTTTTTGGATGCACTTTGGTTGTATTTCAGATGATTTTGTGCCCAATAGAAATTAATGGTAAATAATGTATTGTCACTTTTATTGTAAATAAGAATAGAATATGTTTCTAAACACGTCTACATTAATATGGATGCTACCATGATTACAGATAGTCCTGAATGAATCATTAATAATGATGAGTGAGAAAGTTACAGAAGCACAAATATCCACATTAATGTAGAAGTGTTTAGAAACATATTCTATTCTTATTTACAATAAAAGCGACACCAAAATATTCTGGTTCACCAACCAGAACATTGTTCACTATGAAATGGCATATACAGCCAATCACACTCTTCTTTGGAAGAGAGCCACCCTAAGAGAGATACAGATGGACATCATTTAGACAGGCAGCCCAATTCTGATACTTTTTTCACTAATTGGTATTTTAACCAATCAGATCAGCTTTGAAAAATATCTCATGTGAAAAGATCTGATGTGATTGGTCAAAAGACCAATTAGTGGAAACAATATTATAATTGGACTGCCTGGGAACACATCCTAATTTTCCAGGACGTAGATATAGATTATGTCATAGTAAATACGGTAATTATGCACCAGATACAAACTAACAGGACAATCATTCATGATGAACGAATGTAAGCACCTATAACCCTCACATTGTGTTGTGTCTGATTTGTTTAGAAGCCATTACCACTTGTGTGTCTGCTTGCTCACCTGAGCTCCAGAGGTTTTGGAAGCGGGGTCACTGCCCAGGTAGACCCGGTTCTACAGGGCTAAGGAGGAACCCTCTGCAGGCAGAATACCATCAGGCACACGGAAACCATCCAAGAGCAGGTGGAAAGTGTTCTTCCCCACACTGACCATTACCTGCACACCAGTGGAGGCTGCTGAGGGGAGGGCGGCTCACAATAATGGCTGGAATGGCGTAAATGGAATGGCATCAAACACATGGAAACCATGTGTTTGTTGTATTTGATACCATTCCACCTATTCTACTCCAGCCATTACCACGAGCCCATCTTCCCCAATTAAGATGCCACCAACCTCCTTGCTGCACACAGACAGGCCATACAGGTGGTTATCAACTACTTTACACTTGTATATCTCTAAGCTGTGGCTGTGAGGTACAATGTACATTTTGCACTATTTAGAATGACCCGAAAACCAACAATGATTATTCCACCAATGACTTCATTAAATTATCCTAATATCAAGACCTGATACCTCAAGTAATTAGACAGCTTACTGTGTGCCATCTTCCATCGTTGCTCTTCTTCTTGTGGTGGATGACTCTATCCTTCCCTATTGACAGTTTGTCAGGTGCGATGTTGTAACTAGCGGCCCCTGTTAGATGGTAGGCCTGGGGGTCAGGCACTGTGGGCAGTCTGCATTACATTTACATTTGAGTCATTTAGCAGACGCTCTTATCCAGAGCGACTTACAGTTAGTGAGTGCATACATTTTCATACTGGCCCCCTGTGGGAAACGAACCCACAACCCTGGCGTTGCAAGCGCCATGCTCTACCAACTGAGCTACAGGGGACTGCACTCAGTATGTACAGCACCAGATCCCTTCAGACAGGGAGAGGGGGGTGGGAGAGAGGATACACGTTAGTAATGTATCAATAAGGTAATACTTTCCATTAAGTTGCTCTATACTTTTGTAGTTACTTTATAATTAAGCAATAAGGCACAAGGGGGTGTGGTATATGGCCAATATACCATGGCTAAGGGCTGTTCTTAGGCGCGACGCAACTGGCCATATACCACAAACACAATTGGCCATATATCACAAATCCCAGAGGGGCCTTATTGCTATTATAAACTGGTTACCAACATAATTACCCATGGTATATGGTCTGATATACCAATGCTTTCAGCCAATCAGCATCCAGGAGCCAAACTACTCAGTTTATAATTACTATTATAATACATAATTATAAGGTGACAAAACAAAACTATCATTACTGATACGAATAATAAAGGACCAGTTCACTGCAGCATTACAAGCCTGTATAAGATATTTATATTTATTATTTATATTTATATTTAGAGAAGATTTGATTTTGTGCTCTAGTTATCTCTTGGCTATTTTAGACGTTTTTGCTGGAAGACCACACCAGAGTTACACCACTGTCGCTTGAGTGAGAGCCTAAAACCTTTCAGGAAAATGAAAAGAGCCAACATATTCCTTATTGTACACTTTTACCATGAGTTGCCTGATGGTAAACATACACATAAATCAACTTTGGGAAATATCCCTATATTCACAGTATTGTTTTTTTTTGGGGGGGGCTCTCTTGAAGGCCTGCTGGCTCCCGTATGACCTGAGGAGGGGGCTGTAGTCTGCACATCCCCAGGATCACATCTCCCTTCTGGGTGAACGAGCTGAAGTCAGCAGGAATAAAGGTCTCTTCAGGCCTATGTCAGAGCACAAACAGATGACAGAAAGCACAGCAACAGTTCTTTACTTTCCATAACTGCCTAAATGAATTAGAGAACGCACTGTAGCTAATAATCATTGAATTGGAACGACCACAATGTTGAATCATAATATAATCTCATAGAAGTTTTGTTTTTCCAATTTTTACCGTGATAACTATTTTGTAATTACAGTGTGAATAGTGTCATGTTGTACTTTTCAGAAAGTAATTTTCTAATCTAGAATAAGAACCTTTGAATCGGACCTTCTGATATGAAGGTTAGTCTGGCAGCTCCTGAAGGTCTCTCCTCCCAACAATACCTGCTGTTCATTGGGATTGACTTGAGGGGGATCGATGCTGGCCCAAGACTCTGTTATCAACCCTCAACTCCAATCTGAGGAAATCACAGAAGTTTTGATTTATACACTTTATTGCAATTTCAGAATTTCAGATAAGAAACAGCTTGACAAATGAAACTAAAAATGTCTTACCGTGTGCCATTCCTTAATGCAGTCAAGTAGTGCCGTCTTCCATCAAGGCATTGTCATCAAAGTTAAACACCACATAGCCATCAACCAGTGAGAGCAGGAATCCATGACGCTGATCAATAAAGAAATTGTGTAATGACAGTGTTTACAAAAAGTATACAATTCTGAAGCATAACTGTTAAATTCGTTTTGTTAACTCATTTTGATACTCTTGCTAGTGTTTGAGTTTAAAATATGACACATCGAGAGCTGCCTTTGGAATGGAGGGACTGTGACGTTATCTCTGAAGGAAAATGGATGACATGGATAATTGCATAATTGAGAGAACATTCCAGGAAAATGCATGTATCCCTTGCAAGAGGATATTATGGCAGAAAGCCCATTGACAGAGTTTTGTACCTTTCTCTCAATGATGCTGGTAGACCCCCAATGTAGAAAGTCCTGAAACTTTCTTTCTTGTAGTCCATTTTGACAATCTCTGTTTCTTCTCCATGTACAACATGTACTTCAAATTGTGTATCCATGACAATTGTAAATAGTAAATTCTAAGGGAGAAAGCAGAAGTAAACAAAAAAAGTTGATGCAGACAAACTAAGCCTTTCTGGGTGAACTGTGCACAGCGAGTCTCTGTTACTAACTTACATTGAGTGAAACTTTCCCAGTACTCTTGGCTTTGAGGACTTGGTTGTCTTGTCTTCTCTGCAGCACAAGATAAACTCTCTCCACAATAACACAAGTGTACGAATCCTATGAAATACAACAACATTCATGAAGATGTTTACACTACACACACCAACCATAAAATCTCAATAAGGATTTAATCTATTCATGTTCAACTGCAATACCTTGAAGTTCCTGTGTCTACTTGATGATTAGCAAACTTAGGCATGACATGCCAGCAACAAACGTTGACACTACACATCCAAGTACAGTTGAAGTCTGAAGTTTACATACACATTAGCCAAATACATTTAAACCCAGTTTTTCACAATTCCTGACATTTAATCCTAGTAAAAATTCACTGTCTTAGGTCAGTTAGGTCACCACTTTATTTTAAGATTGTGATATGTCAGAATAATAGTAGAGAGAATGATTTATTTCCACTTTTATTTATTTCATCACATTCCCAGTGGGTCAGAAGTTTACATACACTCAATTAGTATTTGGTAGCATTGCCTTTACATTGTTTAACTTGGGTCAAATGTTTCGGGTAGCCTTCCACAAGCTTCCCACAATAAGTTGGGCGAATTTTGGCCCATTCCTCCTGACAGAGCTGGTTTAACTGAGTCAGGTTTGTAGACCTCCTTGCTTGCACACGCTTTTTCAGTTCTGCCCACACATTTTCTGTAGGATTGAGGTCAGGGCTTTGTGATGGCCACTCCAATACCTTGACTTTGTTGTCCTTAAGCCATTTTGCCTAAACTTTGGAAGTATGCTTGGGGTCATTGTCCATTTGGAAGACCCATTTGTGACCAAGCTTTAACTTCCTGACTGATGTCTTGAGATGTTGCTTCAATATATCCACATAATTTTCCTTCCTCATGATGCCATCTATTTTGTGAAGTGCACCAGTCCCTCCTGCAGCAAAGCACCCCCACAGCATGATGCTGCCACCCCCGTGCTTCACGATTGGGATGGTGTTCTTCGGCTTGCAAGCAACCCCCTTTTTCCTCCAAATATATATGGTCATTATGGCCAAACAGTTCTATTTTTGTTTCATCAGACCAGAGGACATTTCTCCAAAAAGTATGATCTTTGTCCCCATGAGCAGTTGCAAACCGTAGTCTGGCTTTTTTATGGCGGTTTTGGAGCATTGGCTTCTTCCTTGCTGAGTGGCCTTTCAGGCTATGTCGATATAGGACTCGTTTACTGTGGATATAGATACTTTTGTACCTGTTTCCTCCAGCATCTTCACAAGGTCCTTTGCTGTTGTTCTGGGATTGATTTGTACTTTTCGCACCAAAGTACGTTCATCTCTAGGAGACAGAACGCGTCTCCTTCCTGAGCGGTATGACGGCTGCGTGGTCCCATGGTGTTTATACTTGCGTACTATTGTTTGTACAGATGAACGTGGTACCTTCAGGCATTTTGAAATTGCTCCCAAGGATGACCCAGATTTCTAAAAAAAAAATTCTGAGGTATTGGTTGATTTCTTTTGATTTTCCCATGATGTCAAGCAAAGAGGCACTGAGTTTGAAGGTAGGCCTTGAAATACATCCACAGGTACACCTCCAATTGACTCATATGAGATATCAATTAGCCTATCAGAAGCTTCTAAAGCCATGACATAATTTTCTGGAATTTTCCAAGCTGTTTAAAGGTACAGTCAACAGTGAATTATAAGTGAAATAATCTGTCTGTAAACAATTGTTGGAAAAATTACTTGTGTCATGCACAAAGTAGATGTCCTAACTGACTTCCCAAAACTATAGTTTGTTAACAAGAAATTTGTGGAGTGGCTGAAAAATGAGTTTTAATGACTCCAACCTAAGTATATGTAAACTTCCGACTTCAACTGTATATCTGACCAAATTATGAAAGACAAGCATTGTAATTTTGAATTCCGTAAAGTGTGGAAGAGGTGAAAAAAGTATTATTGTCGATCAACAATGACAAGCCACCGGGGTCTGACAACTTGGATGGAAAATTACTGAGGATAATAGCGGACGATATTGCCACTCCTATTTGATATATCTTCAATTTAAGCCTACTGGAAAGTGTGTGCCCTTAGGCCTGGAGGGAAGCAAAAGTTATTCCCCTACCTAAGAATAGTAAAGCCCCCTTTACTGGCTCAAATAGCCGACCAATCAGCCTGTTACCAACCCTTAGTAAACTTTTGTAAAAAATGGTGTTTGACCAGATAAAATGCTATTTTACAGAAAACAAATTGACAACAGACGTTCAGCATGCTTACAGGGAAGTACATTCAACAAGCACAGCACTTACACAAATGACTGATGATTGGCTGAGAGAAATTGATGATAAAACGGGGCTGTTTTGTTAGACTTCAGTGCGGCTTTTGACATTATCGATCATAGTCTGTTGCTAGAAAAACGTATGTGTTATGGCTTTACACCCCCCTGCTATATTGTGGATAAAGAGTTACCTGTCTAACAGAACACAGAGGGTGTTCTTTAATGGAAGCCTCTCCAACAAAATCCAGGTAGAATCAGGAATTCCCCAGGGCAGCTGTCTAGGCCCCTTACTTTTTTCAAGCTTTACTAACAACATGAGTAAAGCCAGTGTGTCTATGTATGTGGATGACTCAACACTATACACGTCAGCTACCACAGCGACTGAAATGACAGCAACACTTAACAAAGAGCTGCAGTTAGTTTCAGAATGGGTGGCAAGGAATAAGTTAGTCCTAAATATTTCAAAAACTAAAAGCATTGTATTTGGGACAAATCATTCACTAAACCCTAAATCTCAACTAAATCTTGTAATGAATAATGTGGAAATTGAGCAAGTTGAGAAGACTAAATTGCTTGGAGTAACCCTGGATTGTAAACTGTCATGATCAAAACATATTGATACAACAGTAGCTAGGATGGGGAGAAGTCTGTCTATAATAAAGCGCTGCTCTGCATTCTTAACAGCTCAGGCAGGTCCTACCGGCCCTAGTTTTGTCGCACCTGGACTACTGTTCAGTCGTGTGGTCAGGTGCCACAAAGAGGGAAAATTGCAATTGGCTCAGAACAGGGCAGCACGGCTGGCCCTTGGATGTACACAGAGAGCTAACATTAATAATATGCAGTCAATCTCGCCTGGCTCAAAGTGGAGGAGAGATAGACTTCATCACTACTTGTATTTGTGAGAGTTGACATGTTGAATGCACCGAGCTGTCTGTTTGAACTACTGGCACAAAGCTCGGACACCCATGCATATCCCACAAGACATGCCACCAGAGGTCTCTTCACAGTCCCCAAGTCTATGGGAGGCGCACAATACTACAGTACATAGAGCCATGACTACATGGAACTTTATTCCACATCAAATAACTCATGCCAGCAGTAAAATCTGATTTAAAAAACAGAAAGAAATCCACTTTATGGAACAGCAGGGACTGTGCAGCAACACAAACATTGACACATGCATACAAACACATGATAACATACGCCCTATACACACGTACACATGGATTTTGTTTTATAGATACAGTGGGGAGAACAAGTATTTGATACACTGCCGATTTTTGAGGTTTTCCTACTTATAAAGCATGTAGAGGTCTGTAATTTTTATCATAGGTACACTTCAACTGTGAGAGACGGAATCTTAAACAAAAATCCAGAAAATCACATTGTATGATTTTTAAGTAATTAATTTGCATTTTATTGCATGACATAAGTATTTGATACATCAACAAAGTACTGAATAAAGGGTCTGAATACGTATGTAAATACAGTGGGGAAAAAAAGTATTTAGTCAGCCATCAATTGTGCAAGTTCTCCCACTTAAAAAGATGAGAGAGGCCTGTAATTTTCATCATAGGTACACGTCAACTATGACAGACAAAATGAGAAGAAAAAAAATCCAGAAAATCACATTGTAGGATTTTTAATGAATTTATTTGCAAATTATGGTGGAAAATAAGTATTTGGTCAATAATAAAAGTTTCTCAATAGTTTGTTATATACCCTTTGTTGGCAATGACACAGGTCAAACGTTTTCTGTAAGTCTTCACAAGGTTTTCACACATTGTGGCTGGTATTTTGGCCATTTCCTCCATGCAGATCTCCTCTAGAGCAGTGATGTTTTGGGGCTGTCGCTGGGCAACATGGACTTTCAACTCCTTCCAAAGATTTTCTATGGGGTTGAGATCTGGAGACTGGCTAGGCCACTCCAGGACCTTGAAATGTTTCTTACGAAGCCACTCCTTCGTTGCCCGGGCGGTGTGTTTGGGATCATTGTAATGCTGATAGACCCAGCCACGTTTCATCTTCAATGCCCTTGCTGATGGAAGGAGGTTTTCACTCAAAATCTCACGATACATGGCCCCATTCATTCTTTCCTTTACACGGATCAGTCGTCCTGGTCCCTTTGCAGAAAAACAGCCCCAAAGCATGATGTTTCCACCCCCATGCTTCACAGTATGTATGGTGTTCTTTGGATGCAACTCAGCATTCTTTGTCCTCCAAACATGACGAGTTGAGTTTTTACCAAAAAGTTATATTTTGGTTTCATCTGACCATATGACATTCTCCCAATCCTCTTCTGGATCATCCAAATGCACTCTAGCAAACTTCAGACGGGCCTGGACATGTACTGGCTTAAGCAGGGGGACACGTCTGGCACTGCAGGATTTGAGTCCCTGGCGGCGTAGTGTGTTACTGATGGTAGGCTTTGTTACTTTGGTCCCAGCTCTCTGCAGGTCATTCACTAGGTCCCCCCGTGTGGTTCTGGGATTTTTGCTCACCGTTCTTGTGATCATTTTGACCCCACGGGGTGAGATCTTGCGTGGAGCCCCAGATCGAGGGGAGATTATCAGTGGTCTTGTATGTCTTCCATTTCCTAATAATTGCTCCCACAGTTGATTTCTTCAAACCAAGCTGCTTACCTATTGCAGATTCAGTCTTCCCAGCGTGGTGCAGGTCTACAATTTTGTTTCTGGTGTCCTTTGACAGCTCTTTGGTCTTGGCCATAGTGGAGTTTGGAGTGTGACTGTTTGAGGTTGTGGACAGGTGTCTTTTATACTGATAATAAGTTCAAACAGGTGCCATTAATACAGTTAACGAGTGGAGGACAGAGGAGCCTCTTAAAGAAGAAGTTACAGGTCTGTGAGAGCCAGAAATCTTGCTTGTTTGTAGGTGACCAAATACTTATTTTCCACCATAATTTGCAAATAAATTCATAAAAAATCCTACAATGTGATTTTCTGGATTTCTTTTCCTCAATTTGTCTGTCATAGTTGACGTGTACCTATGATGAAAATTACAGGCCTCTCTCATATTTTTAAGTGGGAGAACTTGCACAATTGGTGGCTGACTAAATACTTTTTTTCCCCACTGTAAGTATTTGATCACCTACCAACCAGTAAGAATTCCGGCTCTCACAGACCTGTTAGTTTTTCTTTAAGAAGCCCTCCTGTTCTCCACTCATTACCTGTATTAACTGCACCTGTTTGAACTCGTTACCTGTATAAAATACACCTGTCCACACACTCAATCAAACAGACTCCAACCTCTCCACAATGGCCAAGACCAGAGAGCTGTGAAAGGACATCAGGGTTAAAATTGTAGACCTGCACAAGGCTGGGATGGGCTACAGGACAATAGGCAAGCAGCTTGGTGAGAAGGCAACAACTGTTGGCGCAATTATTAGAAAATGGAAGAAGTTCAAGATGACGGTCAATCACCCTCGGTCTGGGGCTCCATGCAAGATCTCACCTCGTGGGGCATCAATGATCATGAGGAAGGTGAGGGATCAGCCCAGAACTACACGGCAGGACCTGGTCAATGACCTGAAAAGAGCTGGGACCACAGTCTCAAAGAAAACCATTAGTAACACACTACGCCGTCATGGATTAAAATCCTGCAGCGCACGCAAGCTCCCCCTGCTCAAGCCAGCGCATGTCCAGGCCTGTCTGAAGTTTGCCAATGACCATCTGGATGATCCAGAGGAGGAATGGGAGAAGGTCATGTGGTCTGATGAGACAAAAATAGAGCTTTTTGGTCTAAACTCCACTCGCCGTGTTTGGAGGAAGAAGAAGGATGAGTACCACTCCAAGAACACCATCCCAACCGTGAAGCATGGAGGTGGAAACATCATTCTTTGGGGATGCTTTTCTGCAAAGGGGACAGGACAACTGCACCGTATTGAGGGGAGGATGGACAACGACCCGAAACACACAGCCAGGGCAACTAAGGAGTGGCTCCGTAAGAAGCATCTCAAGGTCCTGGAGTGGCCTAGCCAGTCTCCAGACCTGAACCCAATAGAACATCTTTGGAGGGAGCTGAAAGTCCGTATTGCCCAGCGACAGCCCCGAAACCTGAAGGATCTGGAGAAGGTCTGTATGGAGGAGTGGGCCAAAATCCCTGCTGCAGTGTGTGCAAACCTGGTCAAGACCTACAGGAAACGTATGATCTCTGTAATTGCAAACAAAGGTTTCTGTACCAAATATTAAGTTCTGCTTTTCTGATGTATCAAATACTTATGTCATGCAATAAAATGCAAATTAATTACTTAAAAATCATACAATGTGATTTTCTGGATTTTTGTTTTAGATTCCGTCTCTCACAGTTGAAGTGTACCTATGATAAAAATTACAGACCTCTACATGCTTTGTAAGTAGGAAAACCTGCAAAATCGGCAGTGTATCAAATACTTGTTCTCCCCACTGTATGTGGTAGTAGAGTAGAGGCCTGAGGGGACACACTTAATATGTTGTGAAATCTGTTATGAATGTATTGTAATGTTTATGCACAGGGCATAACTGGCAAAATGTGGACAACTTTCCAATTCCGTACAGTATGGTCTCTTTTATAGATGTTAAAATAAGGTGGTGATCCCTTTTGTTGGTTTTTACTTTATATATGGCTGTTTGTCTATGTTGATGGCATTCTTGAACTTGTAGAGACTAAATAATTGGTCATTGATAGTAGACAGTTTGATGGCTTGGGGTAACGCAGCTCCACTGGAGGATAATGAGGGTGAATTAAAACAAAACATAGTGAATTAAAACAAAACTTGGAGAATAAGACTGGTCTGGTCCTGCTGATTACAGACTAGTAAAGTGTACTTCTGTATTCAACAATCTGAGGATGATGCAGAGGCACAAAGCACCTGGGAGGGATAGTAATTGTAATTACAGTGAAGTCATCGGGATAACCGCCCACATAGAAGACCACACTGTTGGTGTCCAGGTTAAGGAGGTTAACTGCTGTGTTGAGCCGGTAACTCTCCTTAGACATTTTGACAGGCTGTGATGTAGCAGGCTATACGCTACATCGACAGGACAGAACGGCAGACTCCGGTAAGACAAGGGGCGGCGGTCTGTGTATATTTGTAAACAACAGCTGGTGCACAAAATCAAATACTAAGGAAGTCTCGAGGTTTTGCTCGCCTGAGGTAGAGTATCTTATGATAAGCTGTAGACCACACTATTTACCAAGAGAGTTTTCATCTATATTTTTCATAGCTGTCTATTTACCACCACAAACCAATGCTGGCATT
Organism: Coregonus clupeaformis; assembly: GCF_020615455.1. NCBI lineage: Eukaryota > Metazoa > Chordata > Actinopteri > Salmoniformes > Salmonidae > Coregonus > Coregonus clupeaformis. Next base: position 43,152,585 of record NC_059211.1, on the reverse strand, counting down.
AAGATTGCACTGAATGAGTTGTACAAGGCCATTAATCAACAGGAAAACGCTCATCCAGATGCAGCGCTCCTAGTAGCCGGGGACTTTAATGCAGGGAAACTTAAATCCGTTCTACCTAATTTCTACCAGCATGTTAAATGTGCAACCAGAGGGAAAAAAACTCTAGACCACCTTTACTCCACACACAGAGACGCATACAAAGCTCTCCCTCGCCCTCCATTTGGCAAATCTGACCATAACTCTATCCTCCTGATTCCTGCTTATAAGCAAAAACTGAAGCAGGAAGCACCAGTGATTCGGTTAATAAAAAAGTGGTCAGATGACGCAGATGCTAAGCTACAGGACTGTTTTGCTAGCACAGACTGGAACATGTTCCGGGATTCTTCAGACAGCATTGAGGAGTACACCACATCAGTCACTGGCTTCATCAATAAGTGCATCGATGATGTCGTCCCCCACAGTGACCGTACGTACATACCCCAACCAGAAGCCATGGATTACAGGAAACATCCGCACTGAGCTAAAGGGTAGAGCTGCCGCTTTCAAGGAACGGGACTCTAACCCGGACGCTTATAAGAAATCCCGCTATGACCTCCGACGAACCATCAAACAGGCAAAGAGTCAATACAGGTCTAAGATTGAATCATACTACACTGGCTCTGACGCTCGTCGGATGTGGCAGGGCTTGAAAACTATTACAGACTACAAAGGGAAGCACAGCCGCGAGCTGCCCAGTGACACAAGCCTACCAGACGAGCTAAACCACTTCTATGCTCGCTTCGAGGCAAGCAACACTGAAGCATGCATGAGAGCACCAGCTGTTCCGGACGACTATGTGATCACGCTCTCCGTAGCCGATGTGAGTAAGACTTTTAAGCAGGTCAACATTCACAAGGCCGCAGGGCCAGACGGATTACCAGGACGTGTACTCCGAGCATGTGCTGACCAACTGGCAAGTGTCTTCACTGACATTTTCAACATGTCCCTGACTGAGTCTGTAATACCAACATGTTTCAAGCAGACCACCATAGTCCCCGTGCCCAAGAACTCTAAGATAACCTGCCTAAATGACTACCGACCCGTAGCACTGACGACTGTAGCCATGAAGTGCTTTGAAAGACTGGTCATGGCTCACATCAACAGCATAATCCCAGAAACCCTAGACCCACTCCAATTTGCATACCGCCCCAACAGATCCACAGATGATGCAATCTCTATCGCACTCCACACTGCCCTTTCCCACCTGGACAAGAGGAACACCTACGTGAGAATGCTATTCATTGACTACAGCTCAGCATTCAACACCATAGTGCCCTCTAAGCTCATCACTAAGCTAAGGATCCTGGGACTAAACACCTCCCTCTGCAACTGGATCCTGGACTTCCTGACGGGCCGCCCCCAGGTGGTAAGGGTAGGTAACAACACATCTGCCACACTGATCCTCAACACGGGGGCCCCTCAGGGGTGCGTGCTCAGTCCCCCTCCTGTACTCTCTGTTCACCCATGACTGCATGGCCAGGCACGACTCCAACACCATCATTAAGTTTGCCGACGACACAACAGTGGTAGGCCTGATCACCGACAACGATGAGACAGCCTATAGGGAGGAGGTCAGAGATCTGGCCGTGTGGTGCCAGGACAACAACCTCTCCCTCAACGTGACCAAGACAAAGGAGATGATTGTGGACTACAGGAAAAAAAAAGAGGACTGAGCACGCCCCCATTCTCATCGACGGGGCTGTAGTGGAACAGGTTGAGAGCTTCAAGTTCCTTGGTGTCCACATCACCAACGAACTATCATGGTCCAAACACACCAAGACAGTCGTGAAGAGGGCACGACAAAGCCTATTCCCCCTCAGGAGACTAAAAAGATTTGGCATGGGTCCTCAGATCCTCAAAAAATTCTACAGCTGCACCATCGAGAGCATCCTGACTGGTTGCATCACCGCCTGGTATGGCAACTGCTTGGCCTCTGACCGCAAGGCACTACAGAGGGTAGTGCGTACGGCCCAGTACATCACTGGGGCAAAGCTCCCTGCCATCCAGGACCTCTATACCAGGCGGTGTCAGAGGAAGGCCCTCAAAATTGTCAAAGACTCCAGCCACCCTAGTCATAGACTGTTCTCTCTGCTACCGCACGGCAAGCGGTACCGGAGTGCCAAGTCTAGGTCCAAAAGACTTCTCAACAGCTTCTACCCCCAAGCCATAAGACTCCTGAACAGCTAATCATGGCTACCCGGACTATTTGCACTGCCCCCCCACCCCATCCTTTTTACGCTGCTGCTACTCTGTTAAGTAAGTATTTATGCATAGTCACTTTAACTCTACCCACATGTACATATTACCTCAACTACCTCAACTAGCCGGTGCCCCCGCACATTGACTCTGCAACGGTACCCCCCTGTATATATAGCCTCCCTACTGTCACTTTATTTTACTGTATATATAGCCTCCCTACTGTCACTTTATTTTACTTCTGCTCTTTTTTTCTCAACACTTTTTTTGTTGTTGTTTTATTCTTACTTTTTTGTTTAAAATAAATGCACTGTTGGTTAAGGGCTGTAAGTAAGCATTTCACTGTAATGTCTGCACCTGTTGTATTCGGCGCATGTGACCAATAAAATTTGATTTGATTTGATTTGATTTGATTTGATTTGACTGACCTCAGCATCTTACTAAACTTTAGAGAAATAGGAAGCAAATGGGATTACAAGGGAGCGCTTTCCACCATCTGCAAACTGTCATGTCATCAAGCTAGTACCAAATCCAGAATGTTTCCCCAGAGGTGTACCTGTTAAAGACAACCTTGTCAAAAACAGTGGAGTTCACTTTGGTTCTGGTTATGTGGTTGGTGTTCAGCTCATGTACGACTCCACCCAGCTTGTATGCACAGCGGAGTGTGTTATTCTTATAGCCATTCCAATGAAGTCTTTCAATGTATTTGAGTGTCTAAAGAACTGCAACGGTGCAATTCAATATTAGGAAGGTGTTCCTAATGTTTGGTATACTCAGTGTATGATAAAATAATAGAATCTGGAATGTGTTTTATTGAGGGGCATACAATACTCTGTAGTGTGAATTGGCCTCAATCCCATCCATTAACAGGTTCAAAGTGCAAAGCTTTTTTCAACATCATACAGCAAAGCATTTGCCCCATATCATTTAGCAGGTTGGCATTTATTGTCATGAATCTTGCCCTCTGCAGAGTGGTCACTAGCTGGCATAGCCACAAAGTCTAAAATGTTCAACCTAATCCTAACCTTAACCCTAACCTTAACCACACTGCTAACCCTAATGCCTAACCCTAACCTTAAATTAAGAGCAAAAAGCAAATTTTTGTTCTCATTAATATTTACAATATAGCTAATTTTGACTTTGCAGCTGGCCCATCTAAGGATAAATTGCTCAGTTCTGCCTCCATGACAAGACTCATGACAATAAATGTCGACCTGCTATCATTTCCTGGAAGGATTGAGAATGGGTCAATAGCATGATACATTTTGGTGCAATTCTTGTTTCTAATGTAGCTTTAGTGTCGTTAGAAAAACAAGAATTAGGATGATTACTACACCTTTGAGGTCCTTCTCAGCATTCATGGCCTCTGTCAGTAAGCTTCTTGCACTATTCTTTAGCTCCTCAGACCTGTTGGTCAGACCTTTCTCCTCCACATCCTGAAACATATCAAAGTTCTAGGAGATATGTGAAATTTTTTTGCATGGTATGTTAACTGTATTTTCCATGTCATTGTGAATTTAAAGTTCATGGTGGCTGTAGCATCCGGACCAGTATAATCACCTTCAGAGCTTTTTGGCTGCCTCTTTGGATTTATTGGCAGCCATCTCTGCTTCTTCAATGGCTTTTATTGTGCTGCTGTATGCTCTTGCGCTTTATGCGGCATGCTGCAGGTCAGAGCTGTTGGTGGCATTGTGTACTACCCTACAATAACAAGGAATACAACGCTCACAGTGGTCCATTCAAGCCCACACAAAGGTCCCGACATAGGAAACATCTGTGGGTTATGAAAAAGTAGGCCCCAACCTAAGAACGACCTAACTCTGTCTACCTCCATTTGTAGTTCCATTGCCAGTCTGTTTAGCTCCTCAGCTTTGCTTTAGCGATATCATTCAGCGTCTTGGTGAGATTGGGCTCCGTCTATCTTGGCTGCAAAGTGCTCGTATTCCTGAAAGATTTTAATAACATTTTTAATGTCTCCTTCATTACAAGAGAAAGAAGAATTTCCACTGGAAACTATTTGAATTCATCTGCTTCATACCTTCATAATTTCCAAAAGGTCTGTGATATTCTTCAATTTATCCATGGTCATATGGATGGATTGAATCACATTTCCTCTCCAGCTCATCTCTTAGTTGCTAGTAAATGTTCATATAGAGGGAGAACAGTGATCACCTCAGTCAAACACAACTTGTGCCATGATTTGGAAAAAGGAGGGATTCGTTTTTGTGTTGTATCTGAGATCTACAACATATTTCATAGATGTTATACTTCAGTTTTTGACATTACCATCGGGTCTCTTAGGAAGTCAGTACTGTTGGAGTTGAGGCTCCGTGTCCTGTTCACCAAATCCTCTGCTTGTGCCACAGCCTCTGCCAGATCACTCAACGCAGAGCCCCACGTCATCAGGGACTCATTGGCTACAGCCGTCTCATTGGCTACAGCCTGGTTGTCATCCAATGGAGCTGTCATATTGTTCCTGATGAAGTCCAATACTGAGAGGGACACATGTATTACACTTTGCATCTTGAGTCATATCTATCATACACAATGATTAAGTCAAGAACTTGTGTCACATTGATGTATAGAATTTCTCATTCAATAGAATGCTAATTAAAGTGCTGCCCTGTACTATAAGTGACTTTAGTCTAAGCCAAAAGGCCCAGATCTCACATTTGGGAGCCTTCTCTTGCTCCCTGGCAGCCTCCTTTGTCTGGTTACTGCAGCCAAGATGTCTCATCTCATGCACCATGCGCTGCACCTCCTTCATCATCCTGGCCATCTCCTCCACTGCCACATTGATGTTGGGTACACTAGAGTTAGTCTCACTCAGCTGCCGAAGCAGATCTGAGCGGGCAAGACAAGAGGTGGGGATTATCGTGACAATGATGTATCATTATATTATCATAATGAAATACTATGAGTAATAGTTTACCTTCTATATGCATTAAGAGATATTTTGCTTCAGGGATAAGACACTCACGACACCCACAACAGGTCCTCTGGGCAGCATTGCCGTAGTAACCCTCCTTGCAGCGCTCACATCAATCCCCATCAGTATTGTACTGACTGTTCTGGAAAATAAAGTGTTCTCTCTGTTTATCAATGAAGCAAGCTTGTGGAATGTTGGTGGTATGGTTCATGATGTCATAGCACAGTAGTGAGAGGTAATGCAGTCTGGCATGAATGCTAATCTGTGGATATGACTGATATCCATCTGGATCAGCATGGTTTGGAAAAAGCAGAACTAAGCCATACAGTATGTTTACCTAACTGGTGAGTCAGGAATGATCTATCCTGCTGTGTGTGTGTGTATGTACGTGTGTGTGTGTGTGTGAGAGAGAGAGAGTGGTAGAGGTATAGATTAATAGATGGAGAGAGAGAAACCCACCAGACATCTCCCTGTTTGCTTGTCACATTCATTAGACAGGCCGTTACAGTTGCAGGGTACACACTGGCCCCTAGGAGGCCTTGTCCTCTCTGTAGTATCCAGGGCCACATCTCTGTATGGATGGGAAAAGTCAGATGAGGTAAGGCAGCTTTTTGAATGCAAAAGTGTCTACTCGATAAAGTTCCAATAGAAAATACAGATCAGTTTTTGGACTCATGGGTTTGTGCTTTGCTTCTATGACATCAAAGCAGTATTTATTATAATCCTCAACGTCTCATCTTTCAGAAGACATTGGCTCTTCTCGATTTACAGCATTTCCGTCATTCAGACAACAACAAATGTGCAAAAAGTAGCCCAATTAGTGGGAGGGATGGGGGAATCTTCTTGTTGCGCGCGATGCTCAAGTTTATAATGGCTGTCAGTGAAAACCCATACAGCGCTGTGAAGTGGAGAAACTGAGCTCTGATGTTATGTATAGCATGTTTCAATTTAGGTGCTTATACAGGATGACAGGGGCTCTGAGTGGAACGGAAGGACTACCAAGACTATAGTGCTACGTGTTTCCGCCCGTCCTGACCTTTATGTAGCACATTCTTTAATTGAAGAAGGCTTGGACGGGCGGAAAGAAAGGTTCAACAAGACCCTAGTTAGAAGGACATGCACTGTTTGTCTCTACTGTCTTGCTATCCAACATAATTCATTAAATGTAAATATGGACTTGCCAAGCAACCCATTTTGTGTAAGTCACTCAGACACATTTGTGTTGTGAAAATTCCAGAGGTTTCAATACAAAACCATTGTACGACTAAATCAACACATGACCAAAGAACAATGGGGATCACTTGAGGACACACCACCTGAACAGGAAAGTATCAAATGTGCTGTCGTCTGGACCATTTGGTCCCTTTAGAGAGGAATCAATAAATAAATAATTATTATTATTATTTAAATTTTGAAGGCTGATCTGTCTCTGTTTGTGTACCCTGTGTGTAACACATGCATACATATATTTTTGTTGTTCAACACTTTCTTACTTAAACCTCTACTTGTAGTATGTGGACATACTCCATTAATATTTGCAATTAGCAGGCTTTTTTCAAATTGGTGGACTAACTGTTTTGCATGTCTGCAGTGCAAATCAAACTCAGACAGAAGCCCCTGACAACTATTAACAAATCAGTTACCCAACAACCTTAAACACAAGATCTATAATCTAGTACAGAAATACCCCGGGTGATGGCTTCAGCTGACTGGCTGTTGAATGAGGGGTCACAGTACTTCCTGGGGATCCTGGGGAGCCAGGGATCCTTACTGCTCTGTTGGCTCTGTGCCAGATAGTTATACCTACAGTTTGGATGTCTCTGTGGTCCTCTCTGGCCATTTGTGTAGGGGCCAAATAAAGCACACCACAACAATAATCCCCATACTCCTCCAAACCAGCAAAAAGTCCCTTGCGTCATTTTCATACATCTGCAAGACAGCAAATCTACCTCCCACACTGTAGAGGAGCTTGGCTGTGGGAACTATGAGGGTAAATACCTAGGAGCTCCGCCCCCTGCAAAAGCTAGGGCCAGATAGAATGCCCCTATAAAAATAAACTGGCATACCTACAGGAAGACTGAGCATATCAGTATGCTTAGTTTGAGGTTGTTGAGGTTCAAAGATCACCTGGGTACCACTTCCTTTTTTTCAAAGGTGTTTGTGGAGCAGTAAGTTGGCATGGCATAGATCGTAATTGTACTGTGTACCACAGGTCACGTTTCACAGTTGTGAAACTATGTAAGGTGTAAACCTATGAACCAGGTGAATTGAATAACAATATAATACAAGGAAATAAAAGACAAACCAGAGTCTAGCGTTGCTTACAAACTGATTACGTTCCCACGCCTACGTCCCCTCCTGCAGACTATTTGACATTCTTGCAGATTGAAAGGGCTTTTTCAAGATGCCTCGCTGTGCAAGGAAATACCTTCTTAATTCAACACAAGCAATCAGATACCTTGATGCACAATATCTAGTGCTATATCCAGTCCTGTATTAAACGCTATATCCAAAACATCCAATACTAACATCAAAATTCTAGACCAGCCTGCCACAGTCGGTCGAAATCGAAAAACAATCACAGTCAAATGTCAATTCAATTGAGCTATATTCTCAATCACAGTGCAATACAGCCATAGCATTACTCAGAGTGTTACAGTATAGAAGACAGAATACCTGGCACCATCTCCCCCACAAATAAACCAAATCAATACTTTTTATTAACCTCTGACAACCTATCCACCAAGATGATGTGTTCTGTCTCTGACACTTTATCACCTATATGGTTAATAAAATAGGGTAGAGAGCATAGCTTACAATGCCACAAGTGTTCCTACCATTCCGGATCATTCGTATGTAGCCACCCTCTCCCCATCCATTACCCCAACTGGGAAGAAAAGGAAAACAGGCACAGATTTATATACAACAAATACCCTTCATATACAGGAAACAGTAACCCCATTATAATATTTTGTGAGAATGTAAACCATGTTACTCCCACCTGTGATTCACCCACCTGGTTTTGATGATCCAATAGTCTTGTCCCCCTTCAGAGCCATAGCCAACCAGAAGCACCGCATGACTGAGGTTGTTGGGGTTACAGCTTGGTTCCTCATATATTCCTGTTTGACCAATAATAGCACTGGTTACAATGAGGGAAGCTCAGATAGGGCAAATACATTTTTTAATGGAATCAAAAACGTTAACCTGGACTATCAAAGTTAATATTATGTACAGCCATGGGAAACAAAACACTAAATGTAGCTGTCAAGGTTCAAGGTATGAAGACCAACCTGAACTGTAGAACATGAAGCTTGGGTGATCTGCATCCACAGCGATGGTGATTGGGCCAATGGTTGCCACAGCATCAGTTAGGGCCTGCTCATCTCCAGTGGGTATGAACATATAATCAGTGATCCTGGCAACTGACTGACTGCTTTCTTGAAACAGGGCTGGGTATCCTAGAAATACAGAAAAGTGTCTCACCCCTTGTACTTCTTAAATCATATGTTGCTATTAACATTATGTAACGTTGATCTACATGGACAGGGATGTCCCCAGTCAGACTCTTACCACTGATGTGTAGGGGTAGGTGTCTGTGGACTGAAGCCTATTCTGAACCACATAATCATAGGCATTAGCCATCCAGGCCCTGCAGCCATAGGTGCCATAGGGCTTGGAGCAGTCCACAAGGTTCTGCCCACTCAAGTATACCAGCTGACCTGTCCTCTTGAACATTTGTCCTTCAATGGCCCCCGTAGTGCTAAAGGCCCAGCAGGAGCCACAATAGCCCTGTGAGGAGAAATCAAAAGAAATCAAACTTCCTAGTTTGCACTGACGTTCTACTTCCAGAAGTTTCTAAAGAAAAGCCTCACCTGGTCTTTGACCTCAGTGACATAGCCCGTGGCTCTGTAGTCGACGGTAACAGCCCCTAACTTCCGAGCACTGGCACAAAGCTTTCGAGCTGATGCATCCTTCCCCTTTCTCTTTATTTTGCTATTTATCATGGCACCTTGCAAATGTGTGTATTCTTGCCTTGTCTACGCATGGAAGAGAGAAATTCCAAAGTGATTTAGTTTGAAATGTATAAAATAATCAATGGAAAATAAACGTTTCAATACACTAAAATTAGAACAATCTCTCATAATGTATACAAATGGACAGAAATTAGAACAGAAAGAGGAATGTTGCAGCTCTCAGACATTTGGAAATTGCTCAAAGTGGATCATGATAAGTAAGACATAGAAGTACCTTGGACTATAACATCCTGTACTAAACAGAAGTGAAGATGAGGATGATCACTTACCAGGTCCCCATATTTATTCATGGCCATGGTGAACATCCTCGTCCCTCTGAGGAAACGGTTATTATTCTCATCAATCACCCTCATGTTGTCCTCCCAAATGGCCTTCCTCTCAATGTCATCCCGCTTCAGAATGAACTAACAAATAAAGTAGTTGATTATTGTGAAGGTGTGTGTCTGGGAGAGAGTGAATGAATTCTTGAATGTTTACAATGCGTCTTCATGTAGGCCTATATGCAGTTAAGTAGCCTAATCCTACAGTAACTATTGAGGCGTGTTTGTGAATGCAGTCTGAGTCTATGAGTACGTGTATAAAATAACATCTAACCTTCTCATCGTAGGACACACCGTTGCTCCTCTTCCATGTTTGCCACTCTGATGGCCCCTGCACCTCCTCATCCGAGTCTGACGCCACGTGGAGAGGATCAGACAGGAGTATAGAGAGTAGCACAGCTCTCCCCGTGAGGCTGGCCCATTGGACTGGAGGGATGGATGATCAGAGTATAGTATTTCACCAAATGTGTTCTGTTGTAAATTACTTTGCTGCAATTTATACCATTCTGGAGAGAGAATTATATGGAAACACTATAAATGCGCTGAGATTCTGAATGTAATGTTATAAAATTAATGCAATCAAGTTAGGAAATGAGACTAAATTAATGTCAATAGCCTGGCACCACCTGCTGGAAAGTTGGGCTGTCTTGTCTTCATGTTCTGAGACTAATTCCACACTCTGACCGTGACCGGTCATCACCCCCTCTTTTATTGCCTGAGATGAAGGATGTGCTCCCCTCGGGGCTGTCTGAATCCCATCACCTACACACAAGAGGGAGGTGCCAACAGGGGAGAGAAAACCCCTTAATAGACAATCCCAGGTCACAGAGTGTAAACACAGTATGTCACTATTCAAAGTAGCATACATCAGAGTTTTTTGACACTCCTCACATCAATATCTTAGCGGTGCTAAGAAGATTTGCTAGCATAAATACAGCCCATCTACCTGCCAATTATAAGCTTACAACTAAATAGTAATCAAATCAGCTTCTCCTACACAGGCTATCTGTAATTAAACAGATAAAACAACACCTCATGGCACAACGCAAACTGTCAAGAGAGACATACACAAACACACACGCATACACACTCTAACACACACACACACACACACATTGAAGTATTGTAGTATTGCACATTTTTATTGTACATTTGTAATAATAGAGTAATAATGTAATCATGTCTTGTATGATTTATTGTTTTATTTATGATGTAGGCTGTTGTTGTGTTTTGTTGTGATGTAATTGTTTTTATCCTGTTTGGATAATGGTATGGAATGGTAGCTGATGCCTTGGTAGCAGGCTAGCAGCTAATGGAGATCCTAGTAAATACTAAAACATTATGCACCCCGATATTTTGGTATCAGGCTGTGCTGTTGTGTAGGCCCAGGCACCCATTGCATCATTGAAGCTTGTGCATTATCTTCTGAATGACCAGCATAGCCTGTGAAAACAGTCATGTTTCTTCTCTGTCCCAAAGTTTGTCCCAAACTAATACCTTTGAAACAGCTGTGGCAGCAAAAGCTGCTTAACATGCAGGCATGCAGTGTAGCATGTGCCACAGTACAGACACTACTGTAAAATCAGAGTACAGGGGTGTGGCTGAGGACTGGATGGAGTCAAATAAGGTTATTCAACAAAATGAATGCATTAGCTATTAAGAAAACAGATAATTGGTTACTAGGTAAATAATTAAGTGAACACAGTTCTTTCCTCAAACACAGAATCACAGAATCACCACATTTTAGCAATATGTAGGCCTGTAAATGACTTTTAGCCTATAATCCAGGAAAATAATCCTACACTACTGTAAGAAATGCTATTTTTATAAATAGCTTATTGCTATTACATTGCTATAACTAATTCCTTTTTCCAAGACAAGTGTTGACCACACACACACTCTTGCCACAAATGCACTCACACACACAGACTCACTCAAGATAAGAGATGACTAAACGCACACACCAAATCTCCTACTTTGCTGAAACATTCGGAACAAAGGCCCTGAGCTACAGTGTGTAGATCTCCTAGACCCAATCACAGAGGACGACGCCCGAGCAGCATGGACCAACCAGAAGACCAGATCTGCTAGACTCAACCCACTTTACAAATAGTATAAAACACCAGTGTACTGTTTTTTGGCGCTCTTTTCTGAAGGTTCCCTATGAGCTGAAAGAACGAGACCGTGCACGTTTTGTACCAGACATTTTTACTCTGAATAAACTGCCGCTTGTCATACAATTTACCACCTAGTCTGAATCGATCATTGGCCGACTCTCCCTTCTCATATCCCGTTATTAACAGAAACTTGGTAGCAGTCGATGGTTGTCTAGATACACGGTCCAGAGTGGTTAATGTGGATGTGAGGGGGCGAGTTGGTAAAGGGACGATTCACGGAAAGACTGGTGTAATTATTCGGAGGGAGGACAACAATTCAACTCAGCTCGGGAAACTGATCCTAAAGTCGACTATAAAAAAAAAAAAAAGGTAAGCAAAACCTGTTAAATCAAACTTTGCATATTGTCGAATAGTCTATCCAAATTTTGATCAGTATTACCGAGTGTGAGTATGAATTGTTGATAAAATTTATGCATAGATGACAAACTGAAAGGCAGTGTAGTAAACATGTCTGTGACTAATTAATAAGTCGAGAGTCGGCTAAGAGAGTTGGTCCACTATAGACGGACCAAGAGAGTTAGACCGGGAGGGACTTTGTGATAAAATGTATTAAACCGTCTGGGAGAGTTGGTTCACAGAAACGGACCAAGAGAGTCAGATCGGGGAATGTGTGATAATATGTATTAAGTTTAAGCCGGCTGGGAGAGTGGATTCACGAGAGAAGGATCCAGAGAGTCAGACCGGGGGGGAACTGTGTGAGTGGATGAGATTTGACCCATCATTAGGTGGGGGAGAATCACCGAAATTGACCAGAGGTACGGAATTCCTGAATTCCCGGGGATGCCAGCTATCTCTGTAATTTCACATTTAAAACGTTCCATTTAAATGGTTGTGTGAAAGGTGCAGTTAACTTGAAGACAAAAGTCTCTAAGGGATCCAGTTGTTTCTGTTGAACTGAGACTATGTTTTAGTACGCTCTGGTAACCTAAATTTTTTAAGATATTGAATTCTGATTGGCAGTTTTGTTTTGCTGTGTTTATATTTTAACGAGTCTGTGTTATATCTTAAACGTGTGATGGAGGATGGGAAGTTATAGTGAGACTTATGAAACTGAATAAGGTTTGTGCAGGGACAAAATTGACATGGGTTGAAGCCCTGCCACTGGTTTTGATGGCTATGAGAGCATCACCAGGGGCAGGGACCCATCTCTCTCCTCATGAGATAATGTAAGGGAGAGAAATGCAAGGTCCACCAAGGGAGGGAGGTCATATGCCCGCCCTTGATGTACAACAGATAGAAATGACTGATTATGTGATGAAATTGACGGAATTTTCTGCAGCACTCTCTTCTCAGGTGTAGAAGGCCCAAGAGGGGGAGCTGACGGGTAACACGCCACCACTGAAGGTAAAAATGGGAGACTGGGTGAGGGTGAAAGTCCACAAAAGAAAGTGGCTGGAACCCAGGTGGACTGGACCGTACGAAGTGAAGGAGGTTACTTCACACTCAGTCCAGGTCAGAGGTAAATCAGGAGCACCCTGGCACCATCTAACACACTGCACACCAGCCCCCACCCCTTCCAGACCATTGTCTGAAGTAAGAGCTGATTTGAGCAGCGAGAACCAATCCTGACAACGAAATGAAGAAACCCTTATGGAACAACAATCTCACTCAGGGAGAAGGATAACTTTTTCCCCCTGGGAGAGATTGGGAGTGTCTGAATGTTTGTATGTATGTTTTCTGATAGGAATTGGACTCCTGCTGGGCACTTCTTATGAGGTGTTGTTGTGTGAAGCTATTTTGAATTACTTGTTAAATTGACTTGTAATATAGAAGAGGTGGCTAAGGGATTTTTAACAGTACCAACCATGGGGGAAAATCCTCACAAGAGGTCCCAGAATTTACTGGGGACAAGAAATGCTTGATGTAATTAAAATGGAATCCAGGGATAGAAGAAATCTCCATTATATAACCAGGTGGAGGGAGAGGTATGGTTTTGAGGGACGTCTGGACGCAGATAAACTCGAATCCATGCTTAAAACAGATACATAAGGTGTGTAAAGGAGAGAGGAGAGAGAGAGAGAAGTCCATCCCCCAGCTTTGAGTGTGAGAGAGAGGAAGATAAGGCGTGGCAAGTCCTTGAGGGAGAAATAGTAGACTCTAGTGGGGGGAAGACTAAGGAACCCTTTGATCCAAATTGTGAGGTGTTTGAATTGGCTACTATTGATTTAGCACTTCAACAGGAACAGAGAAACTTAATTTGGCATTGACAGTAATGGGTATGAAAATTGATTGGATGATGGGGTTTTATGTTGAATTAGAGACAGTGAGACTATTAGTCAATACCTAGGAGAGAAGAGAGGTTACGGTAGCAAAGACAGACAAGAAGGAAATAGTAATAGTGGAGACAGGAGTGAGTGGAAGTGTTACAATTGTGACAAAACGGGACATTTTGCTAGAGAATGTGAGGAACCGTGTAGTTACTGTGCAAGGAAAGGGCACCAGTTAAGAAACTGTAGGCAGAAGGGGAAGAGAGAAATCAGGAGTCATCATCACCTGGCTGTTTGGTTGTTGGTTTTAATTGGGGTTTTCAAATAAAGAACAACACACCTAGTATGATGTTTATAAAGGGTTGTTGTTTCAATTTTGGAGGGTTTTCAGCAGGTCAAGGGTGATAGGTCTTAGAGGAGCACACAGTGAATTTTATGGAGTTTTTAGCTTTTGGCTGAGTTTAGGGTATATATGATTTCTTATGAGAATGACTGTCATGAGGACTTAATGAACACTTGGGATAACTAACATTTATGAAATATTTAGAATAATGGTAAGGTTTAGTATACTATGGGATTAAACAGTTCGTTAAATGATTTCAATTGCCTCTGAACTCTGTTTTAACATTCTGGTGTTAATTAATCATCCACACTAGTAAATTCTAAAGGCATGAGACGGGACTTTAAGATAGTTTATTTTACTAAGTTGAGGGTAATTTGTAATACTGTGCAAATTGTGAAGAAGATTATAGTTTGGTAATAGTATATTTGATTTGAACCATAAAATAACAGAAGAGAGAGTGGAGGAATGGCAATTGGATAATGAATTACCAATATTACCAAAGTGATTGTTTAGGTAGGTGGTAATATTGACACATGGCCAAATCATGTGTCAAAAAGGGGGATGGATGGATTAAATATTAAATATACGAAGGAGAGGACAAAATACTTTTAAAAAAACAAAACAGAAAAACATGTATGATAGTTTATTAACCACACCTGTATGTCAGAGGTTTTGTGCCCCACAGGTGAATTAAAGGAGAAGGTGACCCACTCTATCTAACCAGGAGACTGAACCAGGCCTGGCGGGAAGGGCCCTACCAAGTACTGCCTTTGCCAGCAGAATAGCTGAGAGATCCATCTGGGTGCATGTCACACACTGTAAAAAGGCAAAACCAGCTACACCTGACGAACAAGCACAGAGTTAGGAGAAAGATCCGATCACCACTAGGGTTCGGGGGTTGCCTCCTTAACGAAGATTCCCTTACCCTGTCTGATCATCCCTGTGTGAGTTCGATAGAAGGTAAAGCAATGGGTTGGCCTCTGGCATCTGACATGTTCTCAGGGCAAGGGTGGGGATTCACAGGTCTCCCGACGGTAGGTAGCTGTCTGATTGTGGGGGGCCATATTCCTAACACACTCAGACCCTTCTGATCAGCCAAAAGTAGTAGTTAACCTAAAACAAGTTGATAAAATAATACCTGAGCACAGTCTATGAAGGCATAGGAGACAGCTAGACGTAGGGAAAGGGGAAGATTAGGGACTTTAGGGGAGGACATCACTATATGTGTGTCGCCGTGTACATCCTGGGACTATGTAGTTGCTCATATCGAGAGCGTGGGGGATATGTAAATCTCCATACACAGTTTGGGGACAGGTGGAGACAGGGTATAGGAATCTTGACCGGTGGTTGGAATGGATTTAGTATACGGCAAGAACTATGTCTAAAGAGGACTGTTGAAAGACTGGTGAAAGAGTCTTGTAGTAACTTGAACTATCAGTATCCCCCGATAACAAACTCATTCCGACCTAGGTTGCCTACGTTTGAAGTCTCAGGGGATTCTAATCGTTTTTCTAGGACTAGTAAGATAGGATACAGAGTAGGGCATCTTAGCTCTGCTCCTACACAGAGAATATCACAACTGAAAGAGAACATGACTAATCTCTCCTCTTTGTTGCAGACAGAGGATTGTAGGACCCAAAACCAGGCCCGTGCTGACATCTGATGGTTGTGTGGTGATAACTGATTGTGAACTCAACTACATATGTAAACAATCAAGTGTGTCAGAGACTGGTGAGTTGTCACGTAGAAAGTAGGACCTCCTCCCGGGATCCTTTGATGAAAGGATCCTTTGATGGGGTAGGAATAACTCGAGAGGTTCCAGAACAATTCAAAGCTAGGAATCAGATCGCAGCTGGGTTTGAATCAAGTATTTTCTGGTGGTCAACAATTAATAAAAATTTAGATTGGATAAATTGTATTTAATATAACCAGCAAAATATTTATAACCCACACTCGTGATCCAATAAAGGGATTAGCTGAGCAGACAGCGGCAACTAGCTTAATGGCATGGCAGAATAGAATAGTTTTAGATATGCTTTTGGCTGAGCAGGACGGGGTTTGTGTTCTGTTTGGATATATGTGCTGTATTTTCATCTCCAACAATATAGCACCGGACGGGCCCGTGACAAAAGCGCTTGAGTGACCATCACCACGCTGGCGAACGAACTGGTTAAGAACTCTGGTATTGATAGCTCCATAAACGGTTGGTTTGATAACATATTTGGTAAATGGAAAACTATTGTTGTGACAATTCTGGGTGAAGTTATGGCTTCTATGGGTATACTTGTTCTTTGTGGATGTTGCCTTGTATCCGCTTTGGGAACTAATGATTTGGAACTGGACGATTTTGAAAGTAACTATCCTCCCTTATATAATATTAAAGGTGGATGGGCCTGTCATGATTACAAACCTGAACAACGACAATTGGAGGTTAGCAATTTCGAAGACCAACTCTGATTGTTGTGTTCACTCACTAGAGGGGGACTAACATTGTTTAATTAACTGGCCATATAAATAGTATGCTAGAGGGGGAATGGTTAAAAAAATTTACAAATTGCATTATGCGTTATCATGTGTTGTTTTTCTTTTCTACATTATTGTTTTTCTTTTAAGACTGATTCAACTATGCTTCATGTACCATAAATAATGGATCACGTCTGGGAGACGTGAAGAGGGGGACTCAAAACTTTCTCTCTGAGAAAGTTTCCCTTTTGTTTGTTTTTTACTTAGTTTATGTCACGCCTTTCCCTATATGACACGTCTTTAGAGACGTGTAGAGGGGGATTTGTAAGAAATGCTATTTTTATAAATAGCTTATTGCTATTACATTGCTATAACTAATTCCTTTTTCCAAGACAAGTGTTGACCACACACACACTCTTGCCACAAATGCACTCACACACACAGACTCACTCAAGATAAGAGATGACTAAACGCACACACCAAATCTCCTACTTTGCTGAAACATTCGGAACAAAGGCCCTGAGCTACAGTGTGTAGATCTCCTAGACCCAATCACAGAGGACGACG
This sequence comes from Coregonus clupeaformis, assembly GCF_020615455.1. Lineage (NCBI taxonomy): Eukaryota > Metazoa > Chordata > Actinopteri > Salmoniformes > Salmonidae > Coregonus > Coregonus clupeaformis. Next base: position 43,135,307 of record NC_059211.1, on the reverse strand, counting down.
CCCGAGCAGCATGGACCAACCAGAAGACCAGATCTGCTAGACTCAACCCACTTTACAAATAGTATAAAACACCAGTGTACTGTTTTTTGGCGCTCTTTTCTGAAGGTTCCCTATGAGCTGAAAGAACGAGACCGTGCACGTTTTGTACCAGACATTTTTACTCTGAATAAACTGCCGCTTGTCATACAATTTACCACCTAGTCTGAATCGATCATTGGCCGACTCTCCCTTCTCATATCCCGTTATTAACACTACCTTGAATAGAACAAAACCTTGTGCCAGGTATAAAATAATAGCCTATGTTGCCTCAGTGTAAGCCAACTACTATCCTGGTTTTAATGTCTATGAATACTACCCACAAAATGAAACTGTAACAGAATCAAACTCGATGCATTTGTTTGAACAAACGACTTCAAGGAATTGATTCAGTGAGCAGACAGAGCGCCACACGGAATTGATTCAGTGAGCAGACAGAGCGCCTGTCTGTGTGGCGGGAGCGGCACTGCAGAGGATATACACATGCTGCGTGTTGTTTTTCCTTCAGCGCGCCAACACCCCGGGAGAAGTCACAACAAATAGTAAAAACAAATACGTTTTAGATAGTTATTACAGTAATATAAGGGCATACTCAAGAAAGATGAGTCACGAATGAGGTCTGCAGGATGTCGTTCACGGTAATCGTTACATTTTCCTGATTTTCTGCATAGGCTACTCTAACCAAGCTTGAAATGAAAAGAGAGAAGCCTAATCTACTCACTACGAATGTTAACTTTCTTTGCGGCCATCGCTCCTAATGTGTGTTATGAATAAGCCTATGATGACGAAAATGCGCGTGTAATATGCAGGGGGCTTGCGCGCAATAATTATGTATTTATGGAAATTAGATATGCTGCTTGACCTTCAGTTAGTGGTAATGGTCTTTCCGGACAGAGTCCTACCCTTATGATCTTACTAAGATCAGGTTGTCATGTCACTAGAGTAGAGAGACAGGTGTTGAGGTAGTTCATCATCATCTGGCCATGAGCAGCCTACCATAGCAGATCATGCCCCACCCACGTGCAATATTTGGAAATATCCACCAAAAATGAGTATGTCCACATTTGTATTAACTTTGACATTTTGAACTGTTTGGCCCCAGTCAATCTTACTGTTATTGCAGTAGAGTATTCCATACTTCTTATCTTTCTAACCATATAACTGGACTTAGTCATGATTCCTCATTAGTATTATTTGATTGACACATGATACAATGTATTATTTTGTCTTGTCTGTGTTAGGTTTACCCAGATTTATTTGGACCAACGTTGGTGGGTGGGAGCTAGACTGTTAGAGACCACACACAACCAGACCAGAGACTATACAACCACACCATACCCAATGCAAGAGCATAATCAATGTGCAAAGAGCCTCTGTCCATATTGATTAATATTGATTGTGAACAGGAAGAGCCTGACTGCAACTCATTTGAAATGGTTATGTCTATAACCTCAATTGTCTGATCAATACTAAACAAATTGCATGCCAAATTTGGAATTCTGAGGTGATACTGTCGATCTGTTGTCTTTTAGTCTGGCTATAGGTCTGTTATCTGACACTAATGTCTAGTCGATGTTGTATCGTGTGTTTGCAGAAGGAGACGCCCCTGGCTAACGCCGTGTTTTGGGCAGCTCGTAAGGGGAATTTGGCCCTGCTTCAATTACTGCTCAACAGTGGCCGTGTGGATGTCGACTGCAGAGACAGTGTACGGACGCTGCATGCCCTGGTGGCTCAGCTGCACGCTTTACCCATAAACCACCTGTGGTAGGAGAGAAAGAGAGAGCTACAACCTTTCTGTCTGTCTCTCTGTGTGTGTGGATGTACAGTCATGGTCGAAAGTTTTGAGAATTACACAAATATTAATTTTCACAAAGTCTGCTGCCTCAGTTTTTATGATGGCAATTTGCATATACTCCAGAATGTTATGAAGAGTGATCAGATGAATTGCAATTAATTGCAAAGTCCCTCTTTGCCATGAAAATGAACTTAATCCCCCAAAAACATTTCCACTGCATTTCAGCCCTGCCACAAAATGACCAGCTGACATCATGTCAGTGATTCTCTCGTTAACACAGGTGAGAGTCTTAACGAGGACAAGGCTAGAGATCACTCTGTCATGCTGATTGAGTTAGAATAACAGACTGGAAACTTTAAAAGGTGGGTGGTGCTTGAAATCATTGTTCTTCCTCTGTTAACCATGGTTACCTGCAAGGAAACACGTGCCGTCGTCATTGCTTTGCACAAAAAGGGCTTCTCAGGCAAGGATATTGCTGGTAGTAAGATTGCACCTAAATCAACCATTTATCGGATCATCAAGAACTTCAAGAGTTGAGTTTCAATTGTTGTGAAGAAGGCTTCAGGGCATCCAAGAAAGTCCAGCAAGCGCCAGGACCGTCTCCTAAAGTTGATTCAGCTGCGGGATCGGGGCACCACCAGTGCAGAGCTTGCTCAGGAATGGCAGCAGGCAGGTGTGAGTGCATCTGCACGCACAGTGAGGAGAAGACTTTCGGAGGATGGCCTGGTGTCAAGAAGGGCAGCGAGGAAGCCACTTCTCTCCAGGAAAAACATCAGGGACAGACTGATTTTCTGCAAAAGGTACAGGGATTGGACTGCTGAGGACTGGGGTAAAGTCATTTTCTCTGATGAATCCCCTTTCCGATTGTTTGGGGAATCCAGAAAAAGCTTGTCCGGAGAAGACAAGGTGAGCGCTACCATCAGTCCTGTGTCATGCCAACAGTAAAGCATCCTGAGACCATTCATGTGTGGGGTTGCTTCTCAGCCAAGGGAGTGGGCTCACTCACAATTTTGCCTAAGAACACAGCCATGAATAAAGAATGGTACCAACACATCCTCCGAGAGCAACTTCTCCCAACCATCCAAGAACAGTTTGGTGATGAACAATGACTTTTCCAGCATGATGGAGCACCTTGCCATAAAGCAAAAGTGATAACTAAGTGGCTCTGGGAACAAAACATCGACATTTTGGGTCCATGGCCAGGAAACTCCCCAGACCTTAATCCCATTGAGAACTTGTGGTCAATCCTCAAGAGGTGGGTGGACAAACAAAAACCCACAAATTCTAACAAACTCCAAGCATTGATTATGCAAGAATGGACTGCCATCAGTCAGGATGTGGCCCAGAAGTTAATTGACAGCATGCCAGGGCGGATTGCAGAGGTCTTGAAAAAGATGGGTCAATACTGCAAATATTGACTCTTTGCATAAACTTAATGTAATTGTCAATAAAAGCCTTTGACACTTATGGAATGCTTGTAATTATACTTCAGTATACCATAGTAACATCTGACAGAAATATCTAAAAACACTGAAGCAGCAAACTTTGTGAAGACCAATACTTGTGTCATTCTCAAAACTTTTGACCACGACTGTATATATGTCTTAATAATGTTTTTGTAAGTCCACTCATGTGCTTGCAGTTTCCATGTGTGTCACATCTAATTGTTTTGTGGTATTTGAAATGTAATGCTTTGTTCAGCTACGTTTCAGCAACTTTCTCTAGAGATTATGGCATGTGAATGATTGGAAGGAGCATCAGGCAAGAAGTGTTATTTTGGAGGGGTGTGTGTGCAATTAGATTGTCTGGAGGAGAACCAAAACACTTCCAACACTTTAAAAAACATGTACACCTCCATGTTTCTATCCTGTGCAGTTTTAATGACATGTAAAAAAGGATCTGACTGGACTTAAGGACTGAGGTGTTGATTGATTGGGATGCCTTGATCTCTTTCCAGTTTGGCACCACAGCCCTGATGGTGGCGTCCTACAGCGGCAACTATGACTGTGCCAGGGAGCTGATCATGCAGGGAGCTGACATTAACCTGCAGAGAGAGGTACGGTAGACGACCACTTTACTACACCTTGCTGTCATTGTAAGACTTACCTCGGTTTTAGTGCTGCTCGTTGATAAACTGCAACCTTCCACTTTTCCATAGAGTACAGTACGGTGACTGAAACGGTCGTTGCATTATTGATGTTGCTTTGAGACAAATGTGGTCAAAGTAGAAAACAATAAGTAGTAAAGATGTTTAAAGCATTGAGAAAATGTGTACCGGTATGTCCATTTAAGGTCTTTCTGACATTTAATGTGTGTTTCTACCCTCAGACAGGCTCCACTGCCCTCTTCTTCGCTTCCCAGCAGGGACACAGTGAAGTAGTGAAGCTCCTCTTTGAATTTGGTGGCTCAACTGAATTCCAGACAAAGGTATGCTGTGTCACCTACTTGGAGACAGTGAGAGAGAATCAGAGGACATCAGGGGGAGACAGACAGAATATGCTGACAGCAGTGATCCAGAGTGTTTGATGCCTGCTGTGTAAAGTCATATTCCATTGGCCAGTCACTCCAGGATATGTGGCTAATCTGTATTCTCATGGTTTGGCAGGACGGTGGCACAGCCCTCTCTGCAGCCTGTCAGTATGGCCACTCTAAGGTGGTGGACACTCTGCTAAAGAACGGAGCCAATGTTCATGACCAGCTGCATGTGAGCATCCCTAACACCTATCTCACACACACTGTCTGTTATTTTCCACCCTCCTGCTGCCCTGCAGAACCCCACTGACAATGTCCACTGCTGTAGTCCACAAAACAACAAAATGACACTGGCAAACCCTCTCATGTTACCGCTGAGTCAGACATGAGATGCATTTTGTTTTATGCACTGTTAGGGCTGGGCGATATAGTCAAAATTTCACATCACAATATTTTCTAAATGTTTGATGGTATTTGAGGTTACATTTAGCTAGCTAGCTAGCTGGCTAGTAAGCCAGCTAATTAGCGATTAGCATTAGTGGCTAACACGATTTATTTTAGCCACAACTTGCAAAGAAAATACGAACTAGCTGTTTGCAGACAGTAAGATACACAAACTAACAGTGTAATTATAGAACACTTGTGGATTTATACTAAGAAGTGGAAAGCAGCATCATTGTCACCAACATCTTGTTGCATCTGCAACATTGACCATGCAGACTGTCACTGTAAGTGCAAGTGGTTGTGGCCAGTGTTGCCAACTTAGCAACTTTGTCGCTATATTTAGCGAGTTTTCAGACCCCTCTAGCAACACATTTTCAAAAAAGCGACTAGCGACAAATCCAGTGACTTTTTCTGGTGTTATTGGAGACTTTTGGAGACTCTGACGTGAAAGCACATATCATTCTTACTCTTCTCAACGAGCAGCGGGTGCTTTGTTACCCCCTTCCCAAAGCACTCACTGGCGGCCCAGTTCTCGCGCAGCAGTCGCTCCCAGCTGCAGTCAGAGCAGAAGATGTCCAAACTGCAAATGAATTGCGCATGTGGGAAGCCGCTGCTGGCTGATCCCGCCCTTGTAAATGTATGGTGTTCTTTACTCACTTTTTGTCTCTCCCACGACGTTATTCATCTCTCCTACAGCGTCCATCCCAATGACATGCACATGGCCAATTATGCAAATTAGGTGATGACGTCATTTAGTGACTTATAGGACAGCCAATAGCTACTTTCCTTACTGAGGAGTTGGCAACACTGGTTGTGGCTCAAGGTTGAGTGACAGGGGGCAGGGCTTGGTGTGTGTACATTTGCTCTCCTTGAGTGACAGGGGGTGGGGCTTGGTGTGTGTGGAAGGAGAGAGGGAGAGAGAAGACTCAAGTAGCAAACGGAGTACACTATAAAAACTGATATTACACACGGCATAGTGGCGTATCACATTTAACAAATACCGTTATACAAGGTAAAGTCAAAACCCAAACCGGTCCATGCATCAATACCGGTATATAGTAAACTACGGTACACCGGCCAGCCCTATGCACTGCATAGAAGTGTTAAGTTGCATCAATTCAAATCTGGTATTAGGAACAAAAGAGGTCAATACACGTCTTCTAAATAGACTAGTATTTTAATTAATGCAAAACCTTCAATGGTAAATATGACGTTCGTATATACGGGCTCCCTGAAATACCTCGCAGGGCAGACAGAGAACTAATCCATTGTTTCAGATTGTTCTTCAAATACTCTTGACAGTTCTCAGTTCCCGCTCTCTACTGGCCAATCAGAGTAGACGCTGAGCGTGGTTTAGACTTACTCAGCCAATCCGTTGGCGCACAGGCTAGTCCCAGGCCCTTGGCGCATCCCTGTTACCAGGCATACGTTTTTATCATAACAACCTGTCATGGTGAGAAGAGCCAGCTCCCCTAGACACCATTCCTACGTCCAAGGATGGTTCACAGACAACGGTTCACAGACAACAAAGAGGCAGTGTTCGTATCTGTAAGAAATACAAGTCTTATCTGTCCTTCCCCCTAACGTTCTTACATGAATCACAGCCTGTTATGTGAAACAATTTATATCAGTATAGTACAAACCTATGCTTATCATTAATGCATTCCTTCTAAGCTATTCATCCCATACAGATCCAATTATTAGAAAATAGAACCCCACAGAAGGAATTTGACTACTATGTTATATGTTTGTATGAAAATAATAGTAAGGCTTATATTCATTTCAACACAGTAGTGATTCTCTGCTCACTATTAGTTCTGATATTGCTGATTGACAATAGTGTGTTTTGTGCTTCATCAAAATATCAGCCACTGTGTCTCTCCTTTCTATAAGGCAGATAGCCCATCTATGACCAAGTGTTATTAGTCGTATGTATGGGATACGCATGGTATACATCGTCCAATGAAATGCTTACTTCCAGGTTCCTTCTAGACAATACAACAACAATAAGAAATAATAAAATATAAGAATACGAACATAAAGTAAATGGCAGTAGAATTTATAATAAACATTTGAGCATAAGTATAATACAGGAAGACACAATTTATAGTCATACATTGTCATACATAGGATCTGTTGTTACTATTCATAGGACAGGCCATACAGTGCATCGCTTTGTCATGCAGTTGTTTTGCTGATGTGACATGTTTCTAATATCATGTTTCAGGATGGTGCCACTCCACTCTTCCTTGCTTCCCAGGAGGGTCATGTGACTGTCATACGTCAACTTCTGTCATCTGGAGCCAAAGTTAACCACCCTAGGGAAGTGAGGCCACACTCCCATACAATAATAGAGGACCTCAATAGAGGGACTCACAACTTCATCTCTCCCTCTTCCTCCTTTTATTTGATCTCCATTTCACTTTTCTCCCCTTCTCTTTCTCCTCACCCCCCTCACTCCCCAACCCCACTCTCCAGGATGGCACAGCCCCCCTGTGGATGGCAGCCCAGATGGGACACATTGAAGTAGTTAAGGTTTTACTTCTGCGTGGTGCAGATCGGGATGTTGACAGAAAAGTATGTTGTCCTTTAGCAACCCTGTCGGTACCCAGTGGGTTGACAAAGACAAGATGATTGTCCTCCATCATGTGGTCATCTTTCAAATCCTCTTTCGGGGCTTACACATATGGAAAATACATTTAAAAAATACATTAATATATTGAATCAAATCATTTATTTAAATGCATTTCTTTGTGTAAGGCTTATTATATATTGAATGGAGTTTTAAAATGTAAATGTATCATGTTTCTTTTGATCTCATTGAAGGATGGGTCAACTGCATTATTCAAGGCAGCTTTCAAAGGACACAACAGTGTCATTGAGGAGCTCCTCAAGTTCTCCCTTTCAATGGGCCTTCTCAAGGTAAGATAGATAGACAGTGATGCTTTCTCTTTGTCGTCTCCTGACTCTGGCCATGAGTATTTTTATTCAAAAGTATATTGTGAAACATTTGCAGTATTTTAGTGATAAGAAACCGCTGTTAGTTACAAGTGTCTTAACTGTTCCATTTTTCCAGAATGGTTCCACAGCCCTCCACGCTGCTGTCATGGGTGGCAATCATAAAAGTGTAAACCTTCTGCTCGGGGCAAATGCAGACCCCACACTACCCAACAAGGTAAATCACTGTAGTGTGAACTAGGGGTAAGAAGGAAAGCAGAGGAGAAGGATGCATTTCAGGACATCTTTCAGGAGGATCATTTTGTCATGACTGGTTATGTTTTCTTTGCAGAACAATGAACTGCCAGCAGATCTTACAAAGAGCGATCGCATCCTGAGGGCTCTGCGACCGCAAATCTTAAATGGAAGTAGTTGATGACAACCCTAGTTGTCCATGGTTAGACCATGACTGCAAACCTTAGACTATGGTTGTTTTATGGAGAGAAATGCACTGAGGGCTCCGAACAACAGAAAACAAACCAACAGGATTCAGTCACACTCAACAACAATATTAATATGGTGCTTGCTTTCAATTGCAGCTTCAGACAATGTTATTTGGAGTAACCATAACTGGACATAGCTAAGAGAATGGTTCAATATGTAGCCTACTACAAAAATGCATCCGTTTGTGGCAATAGTTATTTTGCCATGTGCATCCTTACCTTTAAGGTGTTGTTATAACTTTGCTGTATAGTTTCTGTTTCTATAATGTTTTATCCCTGGTGCTGTAATATTTCTAAATATTTTGCTTTTTTTTCTGCCATTTTAATAAATGTAAACTGTAAATTTGTTAAATAAAATATGTGAAATAACTCATATTTTGTCCTGTTTCTCAGGCAATAACATGTGCTATATAACAAAACGTCACTAGAGGTCACTGTACTCACCAAGAAACGGAATCCTTGCAAATCTGTCTGATCTTCTTGGTAACCTTATTTCGAGCATATGCAATGGACATACATGTTATGGTTTGTTAATTAGAGTACATATAAGAATAGGCTGTGAAATTGACCGCATGAAATTGACAGTAAAGGGTCAGAAAAAGCTTTACTTGTCTCTTTTTGTGTTGCTGTCTCGTGTACATCCATAGGCGGAAGTGACACTCGACATCTTGATGCGGAAGAGAGTCCGAACAATTGAAGAACTCACCAAAATGACAACAGAATACTAACCAGAGCTAATAACGTCGTATTATAGCTATTACACGTTGATCTATTGAGACTAGAGCGAAGTTTTACGGTGTGTTATTTTGACCATCGTACGTATCCAGCAACCATGGCTAATAATTTACAGGTGAGTGAGTGTCCAGCCAGGGACAACAACAAACGAAATTAGCTAGCTAACGTCAGCTAGCTAGCTAGGCTTGCTAGCTAACACTGTATTGAAGTCTACTGTGGTTTCGGATAGCTTGATTACTTACATTTGTCTAGCAAATATGACTCTTAACCCGGACAAATAATTTAATGAATTCGCATCAACTAAGTGTGTGTGTGTGTGTGTGTGTGTGTGTGTGTGTGTGTGTGTGTGTGTGTGTGTGTGTGTGTGTGTGTGTGTGTGAGTGAGTGAGAGAGAGAGAGAGATTTTGTTTTATTATTTACTAATGGCATTTTAATATACGTTTCTAAAATAAGGTACACCAAATGACAATGTTGATAACTGTCAGAACAAGATCATGATGTCATGCTAATGCCCTTCCTTCTTTTGTTATGGCTCTTCTATAACATCGCCCATGCATTGTGTTACAGAAAGCAATAGATCTTGCAAGCAAGGCTGCAGAGGAGGACAAAGCAAAAAACTATGAGGAAGCTCTCCGGTTGTACCAGCATTCTATTCAGTACTTCCTTCATGTTGTGAAGTGTGAGTTGTCATATATCTCAGTTCCACTTGCTGTTTACTACTGTTTCCAAGTCATCATTTGAAAAATATACTGCAAACACAGAACATCCGCATACATTGTTTTTTTATTCACTTTCATTTGCTAATATACACTCACAAGGTGTCGAAACGTTCCACAATTATGTTGGTCCATGCTGACGCGACGGCATCACGCAGTTGTTGCAGATTGGACTTCGCGTCAGCATAGACCAACATCCCTGTGGAACGTTTCTGACACCTTGTTGAATGCCCCGGAGAATTCAGGCTGTTCTGGAGGCAAAGGGGGATCCGACCCGGTACTAGATGGGTACATTCATGCTGCGAACAGCCCAAAATATGCTCTATTGGGTTGAGGTCTGGGGACTGCGCTGGCCACTCAAGTAAACTGAACGCGCTGTCATTTTCCAGGCAATGTTTTTCCACTCCTCAATTGTCCAGTGTTGGTGATCAGGTGCACACTGGAGCCGCTTCTTCTTGTTTTTAGCTGATAGGAGTGGAACCCGGTGTGGTCGCTGTGCTGCAATAGCCCATCCGTGACAAGGATCAACGAGTTGTGAATTCCGAGATGCTGTTCTGCACACCACTGTTGTACTGCGCCGTTATTTGTCTGTTTGTGGCCCTCCTGTTAGTTTGCACAATTCTTGCCATTCTCCTTCGACCTCTCTCATCAACAAGCTGTTTTCACCCACAGGACTGCCGCTGACTGGATGTTTTTTGTTTGTCGTACCAATCTCGGTAAACCCAAGGCACTGTCGTGCATGAAAAGCCCAGGAGGGCGGTCGTTTCTGAAATACTGGATCCGGCGCGCCTAACACCGATGATCATACCACGCTCAAAGTTGCTTAGGTCACTAGTTTTGCCCATTCTAACGTTCAATCGAACAGTAACCGAATGCCTCAATGCCTGCCTGCCTGCTTTATATAGAAAGCCACGGCCACTTGAATCGCTGTCTGTAGGAGCTATCCATTTTCGTGAACGGAGTGGTGTACCTAATAAACTGGCCGGTGAGTGTATGTGTGACTGAAATGAACTGTGCACCTTTGACCTTAAAGTTTGGAATGTCCACAGTAGGAGCTCTGGATAAACATAAATCATTTCTTCAAGAAACTGCTTTAAAAGTTTGGTTTCACTTTCACGTTGAATGACTGAAGTGTGAGGTGACTTAGGGCATAATGTGACAACCTGTGGTCCATTTCCTTTTCCTATAGATGAGGCCCAGGGAGACAAGGCCAAGCAGAGCATCAGGGCAAAGTGTGCAGAGTACCTGGACCGAGCAGAGAAGCTGAAGGAATACCTTAAGAAGAAGGAGAAGGCTCCTCCAGCCAAGCCTGTCAAAGAGTCTGGGTCTGATGACAAAGGGTGAGTCAGCTGCATAGGGCTGTGGCAGTCATAAAACTTTGTCAGCTGGTTATCGTCATGCAAAAGACTGTCGGTCTCACGGTAATTGACCGCTAATTAACATAAACACCATTAGCATCTCCAGGCCCACTGATGAGCGCCTTTGGAACGTCTACTTTAAAAAAGGTCTAATAAATCAATGTAATATACATCATCACAGTAAATCCATTATTTATTTTAGTCAGGTCTAAAGAAACATGATGATATGAAGAAAATGTATTTCAGAAGAACAGAATATGAGTTAGCCTACTGTAGGCCTATGTTATCTGGCTATGCTCCATGCCATAGGCTGTAGGCTTGTTCATTTAGCTGACATGAAATGCTTATAAGTCCCGTGCCATTATTTTATGAATATAATTTAACTTAGCTGAGTAAAATAGAAAGGATATTTTTATCATTGCGGAGCGAGTGTGCATATGAAGTGGCTATGTTCAGTGTAAAAGTGATAATTTGAAACAGGTCCTATATGCTAGATTTAGAGTTATTTGACAACTTTAGTTGTGAATGATACAAACCTTAGAATGTGTTAGAAATCAAAACATACAGTGCATTCGGAAAGTATTCAGACCCCTTGACTTTTTCCACATTTTGTTACATTACAGCCTTATTCTAAAATGGATTACATTGTTTGTTTTCTTCATCAATCTACACACAATACCCCATAATGACAAAGCAAAAATGTATTTTTAAAAAACCTCGGAAATATCAAATTTACATAAGTATTCAGACCCTTTACTCAGTACTTTGTTGAAGCACCTTTGGCAGTGATTACAGCCTCGAGTCTTCTTGGGTATGACACTACAAGCTTGGCACACCTGTATTTGGGGAGTTTCTCCCATTCTTCTCTGTAGATCCTCTCAAGCTCTGTCAGGTTGGATAGGGAGCGACGCTGCAAAGCTATTTTCAGGTCTCTCTAGAGATGTTCGATCGGGTTCAAGTCCGGGCTCTGGCTGGGCCACTCAAAGACATTCAGAGACTTGTCCCGAAGCCACTCCTGTGTTGTCTTGGCTGTGTGCTTAGGTTCGTTGTCCTGTTGGAAGGTGAACCTTCACCCCAGTCTGAGGTCCTGAGCGCTCTGGAGCATGTTTTCATCAAGGATCTCTCTGTACTTTGCTTCGTTCATCTTTCACTCAATCCTGACTAGTCTCCCAGTCCCTGCCGCTGAAAAACATCCCCACAGCATGATGCTGCCACCACCATGCTTCACCGTAGGGATGGTGCCAGGTTTCCTCCAGACGTGACGCTTGGCATTCAGGCCAAAGAGTTCAATATTGGTTTCATCAGACCATAGAATCTTGTTTCCCATGGTCTGAGAGTCCTATAGGTGTCTTTTGGCAATCTCCAAGCGGGTTGTCATGTGCCTTTTACTGAGGAGTGGCTTCCGTCTGGCCACTCTACCATAAAGGCCTGATTGGTGGAGCACTGCAGAGATGGTTGTCATTCTGGAAGGTTCTCCCATCTCCACAGAGGAACTCTGGAGCTCTGTCAGTGACCATCGGGTTCTTGGTCACCTCCCTGACAAAGGCCCTTCTCCCCCGATTGCTCATTTTGGCCGGGTGGCCAGATCTAGGAAGAGTCTTGGTGGTTCCAAACGTCTTCCATTTAAGAAAGATGGAGGCCACTGTGTTCTTGGGGACCTTCAATGCTGCAGAAATGTTTTGGTACCCTTCCCCAGATCTGTGCCTCAACACAATCCTGTCTCGGAGCTCTACAGACAATTCCTTCGACCTCATGGCTTGGTTTTTGCTCTGACATGCACTGTCAACTGTGGGACCTTATATAGACAGGTGTGTGCCTTTCCAAATCATGTCCAATCAATTGAATTGAACACAGGTGGAATCCAATCAAGTTGTAGAAACATCTCAAGGATGATCAATGGAAACAGGATGCACCTGAGCTCAATGTCTTGTCTCATATCAAAGGGTCTGAATACCTATGTAAATACGTTTTTTCTGTTTTTTATTTGTAATACATTTGCAAATATTTCTAAAAACCTGTTTTCGCTTTGTCATTATGGGGTATTGTGTGTAGATTGATGAGGAAAACATTTAATTAAATCCATTTTAGAAGAAGGCTGTAACGTAACAATGTGGAAAAAGTCAAGGGGTCTGAATACTTTCCGAATGCACTGTATATGGGCTGCATGGTGCGACCATCTATTTATGATATGAGAAAGTAAAAAAAAAAAGGCTTGTGCTCTGTTCCTTGCCTCAGGCTGCACAGCTGTTCTCTCATGAAATTATCATATTTTGACCCATCAGACTATTCTCAATGTAATCTTGTCTTTACTAATATGTCAAATTAGTTTTGATTTAGAATGGGCAGGAACAATGGCAGGTGAAAAAAGACGTCATCTGTATGCACTCGAATAGTGAATGGAGGCTGCACGCTTTCCCGCCGGTTCGTTTTGTAGGCTACTTCGGTTTTATAGCGGAGCATGTGCTTCTTATGAGCAGCTGAGAAATAAGAGAACACTTATTTCACTCCACGCATCAACCACTGTTTGAAGTATGTGGACATCTGCTTGTCGAACATCTCATTCCAAAATCATGGGCATTAATATGGAGTTGGTCCCCCCTTTGCTGCTATACCAGCCTCCACTCTTCTGGGAAGGCTTTCCAGTCGATGTTGGAACATTTCTGCGGGGACTTGTTCCATTCAGCCACAAGAGCATTAGTGAGGTCGGGCACTAATGTTGGGCGATTAGGCCTGGCTCGCAGTCGGCGTTCCTATTCATCCCAAAGGTGTTCAATGGGGTTGAGGTCAGTGCTCTGTGCAGGCCAGTCAAGTTCTTCCACACAGATCTCGACAAACCATTTCTGTATGGCCCTCGCTTTCTGCACGGGGGCATTTTCATGCTGAAACTGGAAAGGGCATTCCCCAAATCTGTTGCCACAAAGTTAGAAGCACAGAATTGTTCTAGAATTAAGGGGCCTAGCCCGAACCATGAAAAACAGCCCCAGACCATTATTCCTCCTCCACCAAACTTTACAGTTGGCACTAAGCATTGGGGCAGGTAGCGTTCTCCTGGCATCCGCCAAACCCAGATTTGTCCGTCGGACTGCCAGATGGTGAAGCGTGATTCATCACTCCAGAGAACGTGTTTCCACTGCTCCAGAGTCCAATGGCAGCAAGCTTTACACCACTCCAGCCGACGCTTGGCATTGCGCATGGTGATCTTAGGCTTGTGTGTGGCTGCTCGGCCATGGAAACCCATTTCATGAAGCTCCCAACGAACAGTTGTTGTGCTGTCGTTGCTTCCAGAGGCAGTTTGGAACTTGGTAGTGAGTGTTGCAACCGAGGACAGACAAGTTTTACGCGTTACGCGCTTCTTATTTTATTTGCCACATGCGCCGAATACAACAGGTGTAGTAGACCTTACCGTGAAATGCTTACTTACAGCCCTTAACCAACAATGCATTTATTTCTTAATAAAAAGTAAAATAAAACAACAACAACAAAAAAGTGTTGAGAATAAAAGAGCAGAAGTAAAATAAAATAACAGTAGGGAGGCTATATACAGGGGGGTACCGGTGCAGAGTCAATGTGCGGGGGCACCGGCTAGTTGAGGTAATATGCACATATGGGTAGAGTTAAAGTGACTATGCATAATACCGAGTATCACTCGGCGGTCCTGTTCTGTGAGCTTGTGTGGCCTACCACTTCACGGCTGAGGCGTTGTTGCTCCTAGACGTTTCCACTTCACAATAACAGCACTTACAGTTGACTGGGGCAGCTCTAGCAGGGCAGGAATTTGACGAACTGACTTGTTGGAAAGATGGCATCCTATGACGGTGCCACTTTGAAAGTCACTGAGCTCTTCAGTAAGGCCATTCTACTGCCAATGTTTGTCTTTGGAGATTGCATGGCTGTGTGCTCGATTTTATACACCTGTCAGCAACGGCTATGGCTGAAATAGCCGAATCCACTAATTTGAAGGGGTGTCCACATACTTTTGTGTATATATAGTGTAGTTAGCGAGTTGGGTACTACCAAAGCATGACCAGAATCATAAAAGGAGATTACAGTAACTCAACGGTCACGTGGAATTTTACTGTGGTCATGACTCATGACTGCCAGTGTGGCGGTAATACGGTCACTGCAACAGCCCTAAGGGAGCATAATGAATCCTGAGATGTGTTATAATCCTCACCAATCCTTCATTCGGTTCTGATTCTTGAGTCTTTTGGACTGTGTTTATACTTTTTGTGTGGCCTAAGGTGGGCCTCCTTATCAGTACAGTGAGGTCAAAACGACTTTGCTTTTTCTCTTGCAGGAATGAGAGTGATGAAGGTGAAGGTGACCAAGAGAAAAAGAAGTTCCAAAATCAACTCTCTGGTGAGTTATAGCATCAAATACCCTTTTCAGCATTTTTGGTGTGGCTCATACAAAGCTTTGATGCAGCCTTGTGACACTGAATCTGCATTTGATTTGTATGAAAAAAATTGATATAAGCCGTACTACATTTCACCCACTTCTATCTATCTACTATCTATCTTACAGGTGCCATCGTCATGGAAAAGCCAAACATCAAGTGGAATGACGTAGCTGGGCTTGAGGGTGCAAAAGAGGCCCTTAAAGAAGCTGTCATCTTGCCCATCAAATTCCCTCACCTCTTCACAGGTATGGATTATAGAATTCAAGCAACACATAACATTCTAGATAATAGCGCATGTATTGTGACTTACAGCAATGCATCTGAAGAGTAAATAGTTTTAGTCTTGAATAGTATTAACTATATAAGTCACAGGATAAGCCATGTAATTAAAGAATACATAAGTATGTTTGTCTTTGGTGTCCAGGAAAGCGGACTCCATGGAGAGGGATCTTGCTCTTTGGTCCTCCTGGTACAGGAAAGTCTTACCTGGCCAAGGCTGTGGCCACAGAAGCCAACAACTCCACCTTCTTCTCTATCTCCTCCTCTGACCTGGTGTCCAAGTGGCTGGGGGAAAGTGAAAAGTGAGTGATGGTGCAAAGAGGGTGGGCTATGCAATCAAATCAAAATAATATTTGAAAGGATATTGCTCATACGTACCCTTCTCTATCCTCCTCTGTATTCTTCCCCCACATCATCCATTGGTCTCATATTCACTCTCCACCACTCTTTCTGTCTTCAGGTTGGTGAAGAATCTGTTCAGCCTGGCCAGGGAGAACAAGCCCTCCATCATCTTCATCGATGAGATAGACTCTCTGTGTGGCTCCAGGAGTGAGAACGAGAGTGAAGCAGCCCGCCGCATCAAGACTGAGTTCCTGGTCCAGATGCAGGGTGAGCGAGCGAGCATGCCACTGGGCTGACAGACTGTACAGTTTACGCAAAGCCTGGCCTCAGATCCTGTTTACCTCGTACCTTGAGTATTGACACAACTGCTTTGTCCACTGTGTCGTTTAGCACTGAACCTTTTTGTTTGTACGGTATCACCAAACAAACTAAACTACAATTTTTGGCCTAGATTTTGGCTTTCCAGTTGACTGGATCAGCTGTCTATTTAAAGCGTTTTTTCTCTCTTCTCCCAGGTGTTGGAAATGACAATGATGGAGTCCTGGTTCTAGGAGCCACAAACATCCCCTGGACATTGGACTCTGCTATTAGGAGAAGGTCAGTGTATATTTATATTCTGATGGTCTCAAGTCCTTTATCTTATTGTAAAGATGTATTATTCACCATTTTTTGACCCATTGACTCTTATTAGACAAATTGTTAAAGATTAGAAATAAAGAATGAGATTCCCTCCTGTCCCTTGCTGCATCACCATATGTCATTCCCATGTTTCTGTGCCTCAGGTTTGAGAAGCGGATCTACATCCCTCTGCCTGAGGAGCATGCCCGCTCCTTCATGTTCAAGCTGCATCTAGGCTCCACCCCCAGTGAGCTAATTGAATCAGACTATGTGATCCTGGGTAAGAAGACAAATGGCTACTCTGGAGCTGACATCAGCGTCATCGTAAGGGACGCCCTCATGCAGCCAGTCAGGAAAGTGCAGTCGGCCACTCACTTCAAGCGGGTACGTGACATTCAACAGAGACAGGGCTCACCTAGGTGCAGCGAATCTTAATTGATTTCCTTTTCATCATCTGATAGTTGTGAAGGAAGCATTGAGTCCTCTGAATGCTCTGTCAATGAAACATCAGTAATCACATCAATTTCTGTCCATGTCTTCTCCTGCAAACACCCAGGTCCAAGGATCGTCATGGAACCATCCCAACCTCGTGGTAGACGACCTCCTGACCCCATGCTCACCAGGAGATCCAGACGCCATAGAGATGACCTGGATGGATGTTAATGGAGAGAAACTCATGGAGCCTATTGTTTGCATGGTGAGAAGAATCCCAAAAACATTTTGGTTTTGAACATGAGGAAACAAGTATGTGATGCTAACTGATAGGGCCGGGACGGTACCTGTATCGTGAAGTGGATTTAACTTTTGGGGGGGAAACAGCCCTAATGTTGGGAACAAACATCATTATGTT
Organism: Coregonus clupeaformis; assembly: GCF_020615455.1. Taxonomy (NCBI): domain Eukaryota; kingdom Metazoa; phylum Chordata; class Actinopteri; order Salmoniformes; family Salmonidae; genus Coregonus; species Coregonus clupeaformis. The sequence continues at coordinate 43,117,823 of NC_059211.1, read as the reverse complement.
GTCATCCAGAGTCACATTTAGTTATTTTCCAAGCTATATCACACTATATTTTACATACAGCAGGTTTTTAAAGTCCAAACAAAGATTGCTTGGTCTGCTTCGCGTTTGCATTTCTGCCATGGAAAAGTGTGAGATACTGGTATCATCCCGGCCTACTAATTGACCCTTGTGATGTGCTGTTTACAGGCTGATATGCTGAGGTCACTGCACAACACCAAGCCAACCGTGAACGAGCAGGACTTGGACAAGCTCAAGAAGTTCACAGAGGACTTTGGTCAGGAAGGCTAACACTGCAAATAATGCAAACACAACTTTCCTTTCTCTTATCCTTTTCCTCCACTGGTTCCACTCAGGCCTGAATTTACTACTTTCTCTCCAAGTTGCAAAGAGGCTTCATGTATGTTTATTTGTTTGCTTATTCTGTTAGTTGTCAATACATACCCATAGTATATTACTTTTTCTTCTTTTTTTTACAAAGACATAAGGTTGATTAATGTTTAAGATGGTCTCAAAGAATATGGATTCAAGCAATGTATTTATAATTTATGCTTTAAAACACTAAAGTGTCTGTTTTGGCCTTGATTGCATCAAACAAACAATGCATGTCATGGTGCATTACAGCAACTCCTCCAAAAGGCCTTTACTCCTTGAAGTGAATCTATGGTTTGACAAGATAGATGAGGATTGCAGGTTTTGTTGTACTGGATGGTGTTAGGACCTAGTTAGTTTACCCAAGTTTTTATTTATTTATTCATGTTCTATCCAAGAAGGGCTAAGTCTGTAATGTTTACTCTGTGTTGGTGGAGTAGCACTCATTGAAGCGGACCATATCATGATTAACTATCAGCAACTTTAATTTGATTACAACTTCCTTTCATCTGTTTTTTGTACTATATTCATATTGTTTGGCTGTAGGCTGTTTTTGAAAGAAGACGTTAGTCTGAGTGCCTTGCTGGTCAAAAGCAAGTAAAAGTACTTTGGGGTGGGTGGGGGTATGTTATAATGAAATAAAACCCAATGATTGATCTGGAAGATAAATCAGTAATTGAGTAAGCAATAATGTTTGGTCATTTTTTACCTGTACCCCTTCAATTGTACTTCCCACATCTTTGCTCACTTCAAATGTTTTGTATAAGTTGTGCCTTGAAGGAGAATCAATGTATATCCTCTCACTTACCACTAAAGCCAATGAAACTTCAGACACCCTATGAAAGAGACACATATTCAGACAGTTACTTACTTGGTTGTGATTGTATACAGCTGTATTTCTATAACTTTTCTTTTGAAAAAAAAAATATATATACAAATCTCAATGTACAGTATAGTCTTTCATTCTCTCATTTGAGCTGTTCACAAATATTGTCTGGTCACTGAGGTGAATATAGCGTTGAACAATGCTGAGAAGGGAGGTGTTTGTCTTTTAAAAGAAGAACGGTCATTATGTTTTCTTTTGAAAATACTGTTAACATCTATGGCTGTGGGGTTTCCTAGAAATATGTATTCAGGTTTATTTTCTGGGATTTTCCAGATGTATCCAGTTTGTTGTGTTCTAATCTTGAGCATATATGTAAATAAAAATATGACTTAATGAAATGACTGTTTGGTTTTACTTTACTCATCTTTGGATGGATGTATATTTCAATATATACATATATCCAACTGCAATTCTAATCTAACATATAGAGGGGGTCCAATCTGGCCCGTGGGTGGTTTGAGAAAAAATATGTAAAAAGGGGGAAACTAACTCAATCTACTTTAAATGACTGAAGTTGAAACTGTAGAAATTATAATGGACCTACATTCATACAGTTTCTTGACTGTGTCCAGCTCGCTAATAATCACCTAAATGAAAGCTAGACAGTCAGGGAGCATCGCAAATTCCAAGTTATTGAAAGAGGACTATTTTTTGCAAATTTTGATGGCAAGGAAATACAACCACTTTTCAATGCGGCCCTCTGTACCTCATTGAAGACCGAATGTGGCCCCCGGGGCAAAATGAATTTGACACCCCTGATATAGCGTGTCATTCACAAGACACTGGGATGTGACCACAATGCATAATAGAGTAATATTCTGATATTAACAGTGGTGTGAAATACCAGGGAATGGTGTTGAGACAAGCGGTTTGTCCATAGACCCAACACATAAGGGACTGTCATGCCAAAATGTGTAAATAATCTATGGAATGTGTGTATGAAGTAGTCTACATTTCATACTAACTAGGCACTATTACTAATTTGCTCTGGACTGTGTTAAGAGCATATCATGGTTAAAAGTTATGTTTTTCAAACACCATGTGACAACAAGTGGCTCACCTCGAGCCAAGGTGGAACTCAGAAGTTGCTAGGTTTTACAAATAGTTTCCAAAGTGAATTCATGTGGATTTAAATAAATTGTTAAAATGTCATACATTGCTAAAGAGCAATAAACTAATTTATTCTGCATAACAAAATGTTTTCCATTTGAAATGTAAGGTATAATGATATTGTGATTACATGAAAGCAGTTTGCCCCATAAAGCTCTTTACTTAATTTGATATCAAATAAATATAATCTGATATCAATTACTGTATACAATGTTCATGTCAAAAGAGGAAACATAATCTAGTATTCCAAATGTCTATACAAAGTGGTGTAACGGAGTTAAGACTTTGAAATGGAATATAAAAGGTTAAAAAGGTGAGAAACCAGTCTCTCTGATGTTTTCAGTGACAAATAACAATGAGGCCACTCAATTTAACATATCCACTTAACCAAAGAGCACATAATGTAATGAGTCAATAAATATCCATAAATATCAGTAACATATTTAAAAATAATTTTAGGAGTGAAGTCAAAACAATTGAAATGTCAAGGAGTACCATTCAGTTCTCTGTCGTAGCAGCTTTTAAACTTAAGATGAACCTGATGTTTGTGCATACCCTAATTTACGCATGCATCTCCTGAAAATAAAATACATGGTTCAACAGCTGACAATGGAGTTATAGGAAAACCAAGCAATAATGACTGTAGTAAAGAAAACAAACCCCATATTCACTTCCAAATATATCCAATATCCTACCATGTTCAAGGAATGACAATAACCAAGTAACAACAGATGAAGGCAAGTAAAAACACAAAGGCAAAGTAGATGAAAAATGAGTGAAATCCCTCAAAAGCACATTGGATTTAAGACAGAGGTGTAAGTTGAAGAATCAGGATGCACAATGCTTAGAAAGGGAACAAAACATGATTATTTTTTACAAGCTCAGGCATGTTCCACTAATCAAACTCTATTCCCACTCTTACTGACCACTCTACTATATGGGGCATCAGTTAGAAGACTTTACATTTGCTAGACCTGAAAAGGATCAAATAAGTCTAAATATATCAAAACCTTCTCTCTTCAAATGTGCGTTAGAATTTCACATTATAATTTGTGTTTCTTCAAACAAAAGGGAGAGGTAAGCTGCATAATAGCTACCGTGCCTAATAGAAAGTGCTAGAGCGTTAATATACATCAAAAGCTTTGATAAGGACACAAAAGGAGTAATTTACAGGCACATCACAATCACGCCTCATAGGTGAACATAGCCCAACCATCACATACAATGAGGGAAAAAAGTATTTGATCCACTTCTGATTTTGTACGTTTGCCCACTGACAAAGAAATGATCAGTCTATAATTTTAATGGTAGGTTTATTTGAACAGTGAGAGACAGAATAACAACCAAAAAATCCAGAAAAACGCATGTCAAAAATATTATAAATTGATTTGCATTTTAATGAGGGAAATAAGTAGTTGACCCCCTCTCAATCAGAAAGATTTCAGGATCCCAGGTGTCTTTTATACAGGTAACGAGCTGAGATTAGGAGCACACTCTTAAAGGGAGTGCTCCTAATCTCAGCTTGTTACCTGTATAAAAGACATCTGTCCACAGAAGCAATCAATCAATCAGATTCCAAACTCTCCACCATGGCCAAGACCAAAGAGCTCTCCAAGGATGTCAGGGACAAGATGGTAGACCTACACAAGGCTGGAATGGGCTACAAAACCATCGCCAAGCAGCTTGGTGAGAAGGTGACAACAGTTGGTGCGATTATTCGCAAATGGAAGAAACACAAAATAACTGTCTCCCTCAGCCTGGGGCTCCATGCAAGATCTCACCTCGTGGAGTTGCAATGATCATGAGAACGGTGAGGAATCAGCCCTGAACTACACAGGAGGATCTTGTCAATGATCTCAAGGCAGCTGGGACCATAGTCACCAAGAAAACAATTGGTAACACACTACGCCGTGAAGGACTGAAATCCTGCAGCGCCCGCAAGGTCCCCCTGCTCAAGAAAGCACATATACATGCCCGTCTGAAGTTTGCCAATGAACATCTGAATGATTCAGAGGAGAACTGGGTGAAAGTGTTGTGGTCAGATGAGACCAAAATGGAGCTCTTTGGCATCAACTCAACTCACCGTGTTTGGAGGAGGGGGAATGCTGCCTATGACCCCAAGAACACCATCCCCACCATCAAACATGGAGGTGGAAACATTATGCTTTGGGGGTGTTTTTTTTCTGCTAAGGGGACAGGACAACTTCACCGCATCAAAGGGATGATGGACAGGGCCATGTACCATCAGATCTTGGGTGAGAACCTCCTTCCCTCAGCCAGGGCATTGAAAATGGGTTGTGGATGGGTATTCCAGCATGACAATTACCCAAAACACACGGCCAAGGCAACAAAGGAGTGGCTCAAGAAGAAGCACATTAAGGTCCTGGAGTGGCCTAGCCAGTCTCCAGACCTTAATCCCATAGAAAATCTGTGGAGGGAGCTGAAGGTTTGAGTTGCCAAACGTCAGCCTCGAAACCTTAATGACTTGGAGAAGATCTGCAAAGAGGAGTGGGACAAAATCCCTCCTGAGATGTGTGCAAACCTGGTGGCCAACTACAAGAAACGTCTGACCTCTGTGATTGCCAACAACGGTTTTGCCACCAAGTACTAAGTCATGTTTTGCAGAGGGGTCAAATACTTATTTCCCTCATTAAAATGCAAATCAATTTATAACATTTTTGACATGCGTTTTTCTGGATTTTTTTGTTGTTATTCTGTCTCTCACTGTTAAAAAAACCTACCATTAAAATTATAGACTGATCATTTATTTGTCAGTGGGCAAATGTACAAAATCAGCAGGGGATCAAATAGTTTTTTCCCCTCACTGTACATTTAACTCCTCCATCTCTGTCACATGGCAGAAATGCAGTTGCAGTGCTGCCAAAATGTGGGAATGGTGCATGTCAGTTACATTGTAAACTGTTCCTATGAAGACATTAGAAGACAGAGAAGAGAGAACCAAGAGCCAATCCAGTCATAGCTCCAGCGAGCATGCCGAGAGCCACGCCTTCTCCATCATCACGTTGACGCTCGTGAACAATAACCTGGTTCTTCCCTTGGGGATCCCTCATAGGATATGCTCCTACAAACCATGGTGGGAAACATGAACTACAGTTAGAATGGTGAAAACTGCTAATGATTACATCCATTAAAATAATATATATTTTTTTAATTCAATGTAATTATCAAATGTAACCTTTGGTATTCCTTCAGGAGCATGCAGACTTAAAAGTGGGCATTCACCCTGTGCGTACCTTGGTACTGATAGGGGTATGCAACCGCATAAGGCTGCCCATCAGCTGAATAAATGATCTGTGTGCCATGGGAAGGAGGAGCTGGGGCATAGACTCCATAAGCATCCGGGACATAAACCTGTTGGAAAGGCAGAAATGGCTTGTGTCACTATGGGAGACCACCACCACTACTACTGCCCTGGTATCTAGAAAGCTGATGCAAGCCGTATTGTAACATGTATCCTAAAACACAATATATAACATAAACACCATGTTATATAGATGTATTATAAACTAAGAATTTATATTGGTTTCACTAAATCAAAGTAAGTACACTGAACAAAAATATGAAACGCATCATGTAAAGTGTTTCATGAGCAGAAATAAAATAACCCAGAAATTTTCCATTTGCACAAAATTATTATTTTACTCTATTTTTGTGCAGAAATGTGTTTACATCCTTGTTAGTGAGCATTTCTCATTTGCCAAGATAATCCATCCACCTGACAGTTGTGGCATATCAAGAAGCTGATTAAACAGCATGATCATTACACAGGTGCACCTTGTGCTGGGGACAATAAAAGGCCACTCTAAAATGTGCAGTTTTGTCACACAACGCCACAGATGTTAACGAAGCATGCAATTGGCCTGCTGACTGCAGGAATGTCCACCAGAACATTGAATGTTAATTTCTCTAGCATAAGCCGCCTCTGTCATTTTAGAGAATTTGGCAGTACGTCCAACTGCCTACAACGTGTAACCACGCCACCCCAGGACCTCCACATCCAGCTTCTTCACCTGCGGGATCGTCTGCGACCAAACTGTGGGTTTGCACAACTGAAGAATTTCTGCACAAACTATCAGAAACTGTCTCAGGAAAGCTCATCTGCGTGCTCGTTGTCCTCACCAGGGTCTTGACCTGACTGCAGTTTGGCGTAGTAACCGACTTCAGTGGGCAAATGCTCACCGTCGATTGGCCACTGGCACGCTGGAGAAGTGTGCTCTTCACGGATGAATCCCGGTTTCCATTGTACCGGGAAGATGGCAGACTATGGCGTCGTGTGGGCGAGCGGTTTGCTGATGTAAACGTCGTGAACAGAGTGCCCCATGGTGTCGGTGGGGTTATAGTATGGGCAGGCATAAGCTACGAGCAATGAACACAATTTAATTTTATCAATGGCAATTTGAATGCACAGAGATACCGTGATGAGATCCTGAGGCCCATTGTCGTGCCTTTCATCCGCCGCCATCACCTCATGTTTCAGCATAATGCATGGCCCCATGTCGCAAGGATCTGTATACAATTCCTGGAAGCTGAAAATGGCCCAGTTCTTCCATGGCCTTTATACACTCACCAGACATGTCATCCATTGAGCATGTTTGGGATGTTCTGGATCGACGTGTACGACAGCGTGTTGTAGTTCCTGCCAATATCCTGCAACTTCGCACAGCCATTGAAGAGGAGTGGGACAACATTCCACAGGCCAATCAACTTTATGCTAAGGAGATGTGTTGCATGCATGAGGCAAATGGTGATCACACCAGATACTGACTGGTTTTCTGATCCACGCCCTCTGATCCACGGCCCTACCTTCTTTTTTTTAAATGGTATCTGTGACCAACAGATGCATATCTGTATTTCCAGTCATGTGAAATCCATAGATTTCCTTAAATTAACTTTAACTCGAAATTGTTGCATGTTGCGTTTATATTTTTGTTCAGTGTAAATGTCAAGACAGAATTCCAAGTGAAAGCGCAAAAGACACTGACACACTGACTGCTCAAAGTATATTCACAAATGTAAAGGCTATGCAGCAGGCTCACATGTACTTACCGGGGGTGGAGGACCATATTCAGAATACGGAGAAGGGGCAGAAGCAACAATCTGCTGCGCAAAGCCAATGTGAGGCAGAGCAACCACCTAAAATATAGATCAAGGTTATCTCCATGGAATGTTTTGAATGTGAATAAAAACAATTAAACTAATCAATTAAGACCTGAGCTACAATACTGTCCATAAGAAGACTAGGATATGAAGGCAGAGGGTCTTGGCAGACCAGTAGAAACTCACAGAGCTGATTCTGGCATCCTGGAGAGCCATGGTCCATGCCCTGAAACAACAATGAGAAAACAAAATTGACATGACTTATCAGCAGGCTATCCCATATAGACACAACTAATCACAGTCATATTGATTACAATGCTAGAGCTGTCTTACAAAGAATAATCTGCACTGTCTCCACAAATGCTGATGACCCGTCCGTCTATGCAGACTATCTGGACCAGGGCATTTCGACTCCTGCCCTCTGGTGGGTTCAGATCTATGGACAGTGAAAAGTTGGCTGGAACAGGTGATTGATGGGTTGGTGCGGATAAACTATCCTATGGCAAGTTGAGAAGATAGGATAGAAAAGTATAACAGATGTAGTCAAGTACCTTGACATGCAGTTGCACTACGAATGTTTATGCAATCCATTCTCATGTGAATCTCATCCTCCATATCTCGCCGGTGCTCGTCATCATAGAAAACCAGCCACCCATCAGACCACAGGTCAAACCAGTTTCTCTTCCACCGCCGCAGAATAGTGCCTGTATCAATTTTATTAAAATATTGTATCACTTTGTGCAAACACAGGTCTAAGCCCCAAAGTCAAAGAGCAATGAGACCATGGTGGTATGGAAAACCTCCAAGAGGAAATTCCGTGAAAAGTGTCAGGAATAAACATTCAACTACAGAAATCAGACTTATTCTTGACCACGCCTAGTACCTGTCACATTGGTAGTTGGAAACATGACAAGCATGATGCATGGTTAACAGGTTTGTGACATTTGTGTGCTATACAGCTCCACTTACTCTGCCGATGAAGGAAGCCACTTTTCACAATCGACATTCTTAGGTCACTCTGAAAATAAAAATATAAAAATTTTGAAACAAACAATGCTTACTGGATATAGCAAAATCCATTTAGCTACAAGGACCTTCCTAAACCATCACTGATTCCTATCTAATTAGCTAGCTGATTTAAACCATCATAACCATAGACAATATATCAGTTCTATATCTATGATCATAACACGCACAGCCTACACCAGAGAGGAAATTAACTATACTTACCTACACTCATTGTTTACAGCGCCGGGTATGCTAACTACTGTACCTAGCTAGCTGATCGAATCTATTTACATTGACATTTGGCCCTTTGGTAAAACTATAACGTTACTTTGAAGCTTATGCTGACAATATTGCTGGAGATGATAATATGACTACACATTCCATACCTGTATCTAAAATACCTATTGTGGAATGCTGTCTTCAAAGCCCTGAGACGATAAACGTTAGCTAACTGCCTTGTTTTGAATGACGTAATCAATTTAATCATTATTCTGTGGTTTGTATCTGGTGGTTGGCATAATCAATAACAGTTGGCTGGTCCTTAATTAGAATGCTGGGAATTGTAGTTTTACTCAAAAGCGTGGCAGTGGGAGAAGATGGAACGAGATGGATTTTGGTAGACATTCTGCAAATTTTCTCATCGATTAAACATTTGATTTCAATACAGTTGTCTGTTCCCAAACCTTAAATCTGTTATGAACATAGTGGAAATAAGGGAACAATTGCCAGAGAATAGCCTAACATTCCATTTTTTAAGTTCATCAAAGTGTTTCTTGCTCAGATATTTCGAGATCCTCTGTCCAACATTCCACACTCAAACTCTCCTGTCAGATTTATCTTTAGCTATACACATGCGCAAAAGGGATTTTAATTATAAACGGGTTCAGCCCTGAATGCTGATTGGCTGAAAGTTGTGTAATGCATAAGAACAGCCCTTAGCCATGGTATATTGGCCATATACCATATCCCCTCATGCCTTATTGCTTAATCATAGCAGTCAACCGAGTTAAATTGACATACATTGATGGAAAATGATCTGGCAAGTTTAATAAGGGCAAATTATCTTCTCACTTGCGACATATTGAAATTAATTTATTACGTCATGTCATAGTTCGCAATAATTATTATTTTGATGAAAACCGAATTTAGCTTTTAACGCCGTTACAAGCTACGTAGATATTCCTTCTTAATTGGCTCGATAACATAATGAAAAAACGTTTTATTGTATAAATGTGCCAACTCCTCTCTTGCTGTAGGAAAAAAAATGTGGGCTAGTTTTCAGGCATTTTGGGCTTGTTTTGGGTGGTCATTGGGTGGTCATTTGGGTGGTCATTGTTGGTTAAACCTGGCAACCCTGAATGCAAATGAAGAATGGCGTCATTTTACGGACTTCTAACCAAATTGTGCTATTTTGTGTGTTTTTTCGCATTGTTTGTAACTTATTTTGTACATAATGTTGATGCTACCGTTTCTTATGACCGAAAAGAGCTTCTGGATATCAGAACAGAGATTACTCACCTCGAACTGGACAAATATATATTTTTTAATGAGTCTGACGCGAAGGATATAATGTTGCGCCAGGCCAAGGCCCAAATCCCCGTCATTCGCATAAAGAAAATATGGAAATACAGGGGGCGCAGATCAGGGTGCCTTTTGAGAATTCGTCAGCGAATGGGTAACCCGCCTCTACCATCCATTCTATTGGCCAACGTGCAATCACTGGAGAATAAACTGGATGGGCTCCGTTCGAGACTATCCTACCAACGGGACATTCAAAACTGTAATATCTTATGTTTCACAGAATCGTGGCTGAACGACGACATGGATAATATACAGTTGGCTGGGTTTTCCGTGCATCAGCATGGCAAAACAGCTACATCCGGTAAGACGAGGGGTGGGGGTGTGTGTCTATTTGTCAATAACAGCTGGTGCGTGATGTCTAATATTAAGGTAGTCTCGAGGTATTGCTCACCTGAGGTAGTACCTCATGATAAGCTGTAGACCACACTATCTACCAAGAGAGTTGTTCATTGACTACAGCTCAGCGGTCAACACCATATTGCCCACAAAGCTCATCACTAAGCTATGGACCCTGGGACTAAACACCTCCCTCTGCAACTGGATCCTGGATTTCCTGACGGGCCGCTCCCAGGTGGTGAGGGTAGGCAACAACACATTTGCCACGCTGATCCTCAACATGGGGACCCCTCAGGCTTTTTTGTTTCACCTGCCAGTTGGAAGGTGGAGACTGCGGTATCAGAGAGGCAGAGGGACTGTTCCTGACCACTGCTGTTGTGTGGTTGATTATCTGGCTGGTGCTTTACCTCAGCCGAAGAATCACCCAGGTGGGTGCTACGCTGTCGGCCATGGGGGATCAGCTAACTACAAAGGAGTGGCTACTATGGAAGAACTGGGAACGTCAGACAAAGTGATGATTCCTGATGAAGAGCCCCTGGCTTGTACTGTACAATCGATGCGCCCTGGCTGTACTGTACAATCGATGCGCCCTCCACTCAAGCCATACTGACTTTTGCTTTTCACAAGCTCAGAAATAATGCTGTTAGGTCGCATAGGCAGAGAGCTCCTGTACATTTTTTGTGTTGTGACAAAGGGGGGGGAAGATAGCCCTATTTGGTAAAAGACCAAGTCCATATTATGGCAAGAACAGCTCAAATAAGCAAAGAGAAACGACAGTCCATCAAACGACAGTCCATCATTACTTTAAGACATGAAGGTCAGTCAATACGGAACATTTCAATAACTTTTAAAGTTTCTTCAAGTGCAGTCACAAAAACCATCAAGCGCTATGATGAAACTGGCTCTCATGAGGACCACCACGGGAATGGAAGACCCAGAGTTACCTCTGCTGCAGAGGATAAGTTCATTAGAGTTACCAGCCTCCGAAATTGCAGCCCAAATAAATGCTTCACAGAGTTCAAGTCACAGATGTGGTCCTCTGTAGCTCAATTGGTAGAGCATGGCGCTTGTAACGCCAGGGTAGTGGGTTCGATCCCCGGGACCACCCATACTTAAAAATATATGCACACATGACTGTAGGTCGCTTTGGATAAAAGCGTCTGCTAAATGGCATATTGTATTATACATATTATATACATCTCAACTTCAACTGTTCAGAGGGGACTGTGTGAATCAGGCCTTCATGGTCGAATTGCTGCAAAGAAACCACTATTAAAGGACACCAATAAGAAGAAGAGACTTGCTTGGGCCAAGAAACACGAGCAATGGACATTAGACCAGTGGAAATGTGTCCTTTGGTCTAGAGTCCAAATTGGAGATTTTTGGTTCCAACTGCCGTTTCTTTGTGAGACGCGGTATGGGTGAACGGATGATCTCCGCATGTGTAGTTCCCACCGTAAAGCATGGAGGAGGTGATGTTATGGTGCTTTGCTGGTGACATTGTCTGTCATTTATTTAGAATTCAAGCACATTTAACCAGCAGGGCTACCACAGCATTCTGCAGCGATACGCCATCCCATCTGGTTTGGGTTTAGTGGGACTATCATTTGTTTTTCAACAGGACAATGACCCAACACACCTCCAGGCTATGTAAGGGCTATTTTACCAAGAAGGAGAGCGATGGAGTGCTGCATCAGATGACCTGGCCCCCACAATCCCCCTACCTCAACCCAATTGAGATGGTTTGGGATGAGTTGGATGGCAGAGTAAAGGAAAAGCAGCCAACAAGCTCAGCATATGTGGGAACTCCTTCAAGACTGTTGGAAAAGCCTTCCAGGTGAAGCTGGTTGAAAGAATGCCAAGAGTGTGCAAAGCTGTCATAAAGTCAAATGTTGGCTATTTGAAGAATCTCAAATATAAAATATATTTTGATTTGTTTAACACTTTTTTGGTTACTACATGATTCCATATGTGATATTTCATAGTTTTGATGTCTTCACTATTATTCTACAATGTAGAAAATAGTAAAAATAAATTAAAACCCTTGAATGAGTAGGTGTGTCCACACTTTTGACTGGTACTGTATATATTTTTAAGAGAAATGCCATGGCGGCCGCGGTGCAACATAAAAGTAGCCCAATACATTTTCATCCGTGTCATCGTTTTCAAAGTAACTGCGGACATGGGAAAGTCTTGTAACTTTGACATTGAAGACCACCATATTTATGTGATCAAAAAGTTGTTTAAAACATTTCACAAAAAAACGCTAACAAGTTATTAAATATTTACAAAATGTACAGGAACTCTGCCTATGCGACCTAATGGCGTTATTTCTGAGCTTGTGAAAAGCAAAAGTACATTTTTCTAAAACAAATAGTCATAGTAGTAGTTATTCGTAATGTTACAATAATAATGTGTGTATATTCTTTACTTTTTGAAGCGTTTTAAAATATGAAGGAGCCACACCTTAAAGTTATCCAACCAGAATAACATATTCAAACCTGTGTCTTTTAAACCAATGAAAATTGAGGACGTCATGAATAATTAATGTCCCTAGCGTTCGGCTAGATAGCTGTAGTTAAAAAAAAAACGGCTAAATGTTTACTAGCTAGTCCTGTAAAATACAATTGAAAAGATGGCGACGGCAATATACCTGGAACATTACCTTGACAGTGAGTATCTAGCTAACTTAATGTGATCCGTTGTGTAAATTGGCTAAATACATTTCCAATCGTGTTTGTTTTTCAGTCTCGAACTTCTAAAGCTAACGATAGCTTGGCGAGCTAGCAAGCAAGCCACACATGTTGTGTCGTTAGCGAGATTACAAGTTTTCGGCATTACTAACTAGCTAGTTAATTTACTATTATAATTTTTGTTAGTTTTCTAGTAACTATGTCATTGAAGTTGTACGTTAGATGAAATGATATAAATTGATGATTTTATCTAGTGCACTAACGTTAGCTAGCGAACTAAGGAGGGGCTATTTTTCAGCTTTCTCTTGGCTTGTAACAGTAAACCAGCAACAGGTGATGTTCTAGCTAGTTAGTTAGCTAAACAGCAACCTGTACATTCATCTCAGTGGGGCATGCCAGGATCATAAAATGTCGTTGATAGCACTAGCTAGTTTGCTATAGCTACGTTCCGAATAATGATTGACAACTTTCCTGAGCAGAGAGCACTTTCCTCAATACAACTTTAGCAAGCAAGCGGGGGACTACAGCGGCGCAACCTCGTTTTCTTCCCGGAGTCAAGCGTACACAGGGCGGGATGTTTGATTTCAAAGTGCGTCACAAGCACAACGTATACCCAAATTCCAGTTTCACTTCCGCCTAAATAATATTGTTTTCCGGTCGTCACTAGTTACCACAGTCATAATAATCACTGCTAAACCCCACATATTTCTACAATTTCTCTACTGATTTTAAATGTGACCTTAACCACACTGCTAACCTTATGCCTAATCCTAACCTTAAATGAAGACCAAAAAGCTAATTTGTTTTCATGAATTTTTACGATGTAGCCGATTTTGTGGCTGTGGGTACTAGTGATAACCTTGTTTACCAGGGGGGGAAACGTTTAGGTTTAAGTTATTTTGGTAGAACAGCAGTCGTGATCCAGCTACCTTGCTAACATTATCTATTTTGGATGTGGCCACCTGTTATCTAGTAACGGTCATCAGACTGCAGTGTATTCATTGTAGAAAATTGCACAGGAACCATGAGCTGTCAGCTGTGTGTTACCATCAAATCCTATCTTGTTTGATGAAATATTGTAGATCGTGTATATGACTGCGTTTAACATATCATGACATATTCCTCCAGGTATTGAGAATCTGCCCTGTGAACTACAGAGGAACTTTTCACTGATGCGGGACCTGGACAATAGAACTGAAGGTACAATACATGAGATTGACATCAGTTAAACCACACAATAAATATATTACACATTTTATTAGTTTTGATCACCAGATTTACTACATGGTTTCATGTCCATCACTATTATATTGTTCAGCATATTTCCTTTTCCAGTATTTAAATGTTCCTACAATTGTGTAGAGAAAAAAGGAGAGATCGACAAGCTGGCGGAGGAGTACATCTCAAGTGTAAGGAACTTGGCTTCGGAACAGAGGGTTGAGCACCTGCAGAAGATCCAGTGTGCTTACAGCAAGTGCAAAGAGTTCAGCGATGACAAAGTGCAGCTTGCCATGCAGACATATGAAATGGTCAGTGCTCCAACACTGTCATATGAGTACATAAAGACGTCAATACTTTCACTATTGGTTGTATAGTGCTCTAAACCTGTCATATGAGTACAAATGTGTGTCATACTGTCACTATTGGTTTAGCATTATCTATTGATCTATCTAATTGTTTGCATGTCATAGGTGGACAAGCATATCCGCAGGCTGGATGCAGACCTGGCTCGATTTGAGAATGAGCTGAAGGAGAAGTTGGAAGTGAGCAGCTATGACAGTCCAGAAGGAAGAGGGTTAAAGAGTAAGCAGGGAGACTGTCGGGGGGGAAATACTTCTACAGCACATTTACGACAGGTAACTAACTTCCATGTGCACATCTGTGAATATCTGCTTCAGAGGGTGAAGGTCGGGGACTGAGGGAGAAGCGTGGACCCAAGGGGAGAGGCAGGAAATCATCAGATGAGGATTCTCCCAGGAAGAAAAAGCTTAAAAACAGGTACAGAAAAGGTTGTACAAACAAAGTACTATTTATGTGTGTCTGCCTGGTTTTCACTCCAACTCAATATCATTTAACCCGTTAATATCTGTAGCCCAGAATTGAGTGACGCTCTCCTGCCAATGCAACCGTCAGATGTTTTGGACATGCCAGTTGATCCAAATGAGCCAACATACTGCTTGTGCCATCAAGTGTCGTATGGAGAGATGATTGGATGTGATAACCCTGATGTAAGTTTTTATTGGTTGTCTTGTTATTCCAAAGAATGCTTTGAAATTAGTGGAATTTTTATATAGATCCAAGAAGTTAATTGAAAGATTACTGTAATGTGAATGTCTTCTTACCAATGTTTTCACTTTTCAAACAGTGCCCAATTGAGTGGTTTCACTTTGCTTGTGTTGATCTTGCTACAAAGCCAAAAGGAAAATGGTAGGTGAATCTTTTACAAAGATTGATAAAAGTATATTATATATGTTAATTAAAGCGGATGAATTTGGGAATGTTGGTGATTACACGCATTACCTTTTTGTACATCTTGTATTTAGTCTTATCTCTTTCAGGTTTTGTCCAAGATGCACCCAGGATAAGAAGAAAAAATGATATTTCTTAAAAGTATTTTTCTCTAAATGTGTTCTTTGTCTATGTAGTAAAATAGTGTAATATATTTACAAATATTTCTCTTTCTTTTATGGCTGTGCATAAATATGATGGTCTAAATACAAAGCTTTTATTCAAAGTACTTGAAATATGTAAAAGTTTTAGTATTTGACAAACAAATTCAACTGCTGTTGTAATTTTCTCCATGGTTAAGTTTTATTTTTTTATTCTGTCCTCACTCAAATAGGGCCAGTGTTAGGATCTCATTTGTGTCAGCATTTTAGTTACCTAGCTACCTCTCGGTTCAAGCACACACATGCAGAAATGATGTATACTGCAATCTTGAATCCTGCCTAAAAATGTTAAACCAAGCAAAGAAAAACGTTCACTCTGTCCAGTCTTGGACTAATAAGCTATCTGGTAAAAGGTGTACTATATTTTTTTAATATCGACTGTCAAAAGCATTTGCCCACTCTTGAATGTAGGAAGCTACTGGTATCTCTTTGCCAACATAACCAGCAAGCATTAAAGCACTTTGTATGAAAATCAGCTGTTCACCACTATAATGCTAAACAATTTAACAGTGCCTAGATTTAAAAAATAATAATTGTGGGGAATGGCGTTCCAAAGATATCGTATTCAAGCTGCTGTAAAGTACGAAAGAAAGACAAGCAGTAGCTAGGTTTCCATCCAATTGGCGAATATTCTAAAATCTGCATAAAAACTGCATTTTCCCCTCCAGAGGGGTGTTTCCATCAAACTAACTGGTTATGGATAAAAAGCTGTGCGTGATGATGTAGTTCACATAAAAAACACTTTTGCGGTTAAGTTCCCATGTAACGAATTAAAAAATCTACATTTTAAAATGGGTTTCCATTGCATTTTAAACTCTACCGATGGTTTTGTCACAAAAACTGTTGCAATAATATAGCAAACTTGCCCAATCTGGTTTTGGCGCATGATCTATAGACAGTTCGGACAGGGTAGGTTATATGATGAGATATGGATAAAAGCCAGATTACTTTTAAATTGATAATTAGCAGCCAAGCACTGATCATCATGTCACCAGCATCATTCAAATTATAGCCTTTAGTGGAAATTTGCATGAAGTTCATCACCATACACTTGGATTTTAGATTTTGATTTTAGTCATTCAGCAGACACTCTTATCCAGAGTGACTTACAGGAGCAATTCGGGTTAAGTGCCTTGCTCAAGGGCACGTCAACAGATTTTTCGGCTCTGGGATTTTTTTTGGTTACTGGCCCAACGCTCTTAACCGCTAGGCTACCTGCCGCCCACTTAACCACCATAAATTATGACGTTTATGAAATAAGTTATAAAGTTCGTCATAACTTATCTGTCGATAAACTCTGCATGCTTTTTCACGTCGTGTTAGTAGTACAACGAAACATATCATCGCATGACTTCAAGTGTACTGCGATATGGTTTTTATATGTCAATATTTGCGCATAAAAACGTTTCCACCGCAATTGTCGCAATCTTTTTCACCGACAAAAAAAAGATCACCTTGTCTTGCGTATTTTGTTTTGGCAACATTGGCAAATGTACCGTTTCCATAAGGCCTGTCGTGAGTTTTTTTTGTTTTTATGCATCAGGTAATTCATCTGCATGAAATGGTTGGATAGAAACCTGGTTATTTTAAGAGATTGAAAAAAAATGAAACGTTAATGATTGAGCAATTATCCACTGTAAAAGACCACTGCTATTGCTTTTGAATATTTTGTTGACCTAAAATTTAAAATGTTTAGAATTTCAGATGATATTTGATAGTTGTTGCATGTGCCACTTTTTATTCTAACCTTACACAAAATACTATTGTCCTTGATATAGGCTACAATGTTGACAACAACATGTGACAACCACAAGAATATTCCTTTCCAAAGATTGTTACTTTAGTTAATTAATTGTTCGGGATTCTTAGGGGTTTAGCATAAACGTGTCTTTATTGAACTGTGAATATATCAATCTTGTACAAGTATAATGCTGTTGAAACAGAGGGTTAAGGAGCCAAAGTATTTGTATTTTGTAAATGTCAGTTTCATATCAATAAACATGTACAACTATTCAATAGCATCTGTAAGGATATTATTAGTTTTTTAAAATCCATGTCCAGTTGGATATGGTTGTCGATGATGGCTTAATTGAGCAAAGGGCCAGAATAACAACTGCCCTATGCAAAGGAATGAGTATTGTTCAATCACGGAAGGTCAGGCAGGGTGCTTTGCTGACAACTGAAACACTCCAAGTCTGATCTATGTGTTCTTTTAAAACCCATCATCAGACTCCTCTTCATCCCAGCTGCAGGGTTCCCGAGCAACCTCCCCTTTAAATTCCACCTCCAGGTCATAGACAAAGTCAGGGTCATCTTTCCGCCTTCGGTTGCGTTCAAAGAGTTTGTCCATTTGGGCCTTCTTGCGCGCAAGCTCCTCATCATCCAGCTTGTTTAGGTCCTCCTCAGGGTCCAGGCGGAGGGAGGCTAGAGTGTGCTCCAGGCTGTGGCCCTGCATGTGATCCCGCAACACTATATGAAGCCTCTCCAGTTGCCCCAATGAAACACTCTCCAGGTATGCCCTGTGCCGAATATGGTGCTTCATTCTCTCCGCAGCCATGCAGCAGTCTGTGGATGAAAGGTGGATAGTGGGTGAAATATAACTAGATTACCTAATGTTTTAAGTATATGGGTAAAACCGTAGTGGTGGTCACCAACCATAAATTCTCAAGAAGAGTGCAGGCGTTCCCTCTTCCCATGTTTTTAGTGCTGGGCTTGTAAAAAAAACTGCACACCGTGCAGCTCTCAAATACTAGTTTGGAAAGCATATCCTATGATCTATCTGCCTTGTGGGTTGGCCATGTAGAATTTATCAGTTGCATTGGACAAGTTAAGTATAGCAATGTGTTGCCATGTGTATTGATCTGACACTAAAATAACTTCAGAGATCACTATGCCATCTGAATACTCCATAACAAGAGAGACCAGGGCAGCGTTTCCCAAACTCGGTCCTGGTTATTGCCCTAGCACTACACAGCTGATTCAATTAATAAACTAATCATCAAGCTTTGATTATTTGAATCAGCTGTGTAGTGCTAGGGTAAAAACCAAACACCCCTTGGGGTCCCCAGGTCCGAGTTTGGGAAATGCTGGACTAGGGGATGCCCATCTTTCCTGTGATAAGCAATGTCCTGTCGAGTTTTCCTACCTGAACATTTCGAGAAGTTCCTCACAGGTATGATTCTTTTACGCATCTTGTTTGTATCCTTAACGTTACTTTCATAAATTAAAACGATTGAAGGTGGGCTGAATTGCACCCCGCATCGTTTAGCCACAAAAGGCATTGTTGAAGATTATTTTATTCAATTTATACGAACGTTTTATGTAGAGATTCTCAAAGTAGCTCGCTAGGGAATTAGCTAGCAAACATGTTTGACATGCATACAATCTTGAGTTTTGAAAATAAACAAAATACAGCAAGCCATGCACGCTAAAAATTCAAAAGAATCGACTCAGCTAGTTTCTCACAAATCTCCTCGTCCAAATCCTGGGGTACAGTCTCTAATTGCCTGTGCGCTTTGGCGTGTATACCCAGTTAGTTATGTGGTAATAAACATAGCTTCTACTTTTGTTCACAGTAGGTAAATAAAATGTCTTCACCGTTTAAAAATGTTCTATATAGTTATCGTAATTCATTTGAATATTAAAATAATGTATTGTTGTCTGGCTTTATAATGAACCGCATATGGAATGGAATGGGTCCTTCATTTAAGTTTATCCGTAAACACATGACGTAGCTGGCTGAAATTTCTGGCGTTGCCCAGCGTTTTTGGAAAGCAATTTACTCATGTTTGTATTTTTCAGCACATGTACTGTTTACTTGGTTCTTTTTGGATCAACGCAAGCAGGTAAATGATAACACATCAAAGAAAGTAATTTTGAATAAATCCGGCAATGTTTATTGTGGCTGGGGGAGTGAAGGGTGATTGCTAACGTTACGTTAAATAGCTAGCGCGCGCCACTAAGATACAAGTGATTTTCGTAGCAGGTAATTTAGGATAGAATTTTCCCTAACCCCTTTCTTAACCTCAGTCTCCTAAACTGGTACGTTAATAATCCTAACCTGCTACAAAAAAAGTAAATGAGGTATTGAAGTGGCGTGGAGTGTTTCCCAGCTAGTTAGCTAACGTTACATGTCAAATGTGTCATGCCATTCGTTAAACCACGGTCTTTTGACTTTCCGCAGGTAGCTATGCACAGTAGCTAAGTGATGGGCATGAATCGATTATTTATCTTCAATGTAGGAAGTTATGTGCAAACAGCAGACCCACACTGGGTTGTCATTGTCAACCAACAATGTCCACAGTCACTGACCCTATGCTTTTAGATGGCAGCTAGTTTTTCATGTGATGTACAAAGCCTCTGTGACCTTTTTTTTTGCAGAAGAGAACAGCTGTGGTTTGTCCAGTACATGGCTGGAGACTGTATCAGTAACGATGGATGTCAGCAAAAGTGGTTTTCACAGGTAACTAACTGTAAGATGATCGTCCGGGGAATAGACCTCTGCAAGGTTATCAAGAGGAAGGGGGCATAGCTAATAAATGCAATTGAAAGATGTTGACAACCTGATTTTTTTTATTTTTATGACGCCTAATCCTAATCTTTGGTTACTCTGGGGCCATACTTGCGAACATTAGAAAGAGTTTAAATTTAAACAGTTTCTCCGTCTCAATGCGCATCAGCCAATTCAAATTGTCGACATTGTAGCTGGTCCGATTGGATAACCTGGCACACGTTAGACCTCTATGCTAACCAAAGCCGCGGGAAATAGGGGTGCTGAGGGTGCTGCAGCTCCCCCTGAAAAGTCGGAATAAAACAATTATATTAATTAAAAAATATGTTATTCTTTCTTCACAGAGGTAGTGCATTGGGCCTTTACTAGTCCTGTATTATTTCTGCGTTTCGCCCACCAAGCAAGGAGTTTTTGTATGGAGGTCAATGAGTGTCGATTTTGGTCACCAAAAAAAAATGAATGGCTTATTTGCTACGTAAGATTTATTTGATCGAATATACGTTTTGTAATGCTTAAGTTGTTATGAGTGTACTGATAAGTAGGACACTTTATATCGGCGTTGTCTCGAGATGGCTATTTATATTCATGGCATGAGGCTAGTAGCATAGCATCCCTCTCCATCGAATACAGGCGGTTGACGTCAACAACCCTCATCGAATATTCAAAAAAGGGTTACAATGATGAGATGTATCCACCAATCCAAAGAAAGGATAGGTGGTAGATATACAGCCCGCCGTACCGCTTTGTGGACAACGACTCCCATTGCTAGGGCGGAAAGACGTGTCTTGTCAGTATATCCATAATCTTTGGCTGACCTCAACAGATGACAGTGATTCTTTCCTGGATCAAGTTGTGCATCAGCCAATTACAAATGTTAACGTAGATTGACTTGAACTGACACTTTTCCATAAGAACATTATCATCCTACAGATTGCAGTATTGCAGAAATTGTTTTAGTTATTTTAAAGAACTGGCTCCCCAGTGGCTGCACCCATTCCAGTCATGTGAAATCCATAGATTAGGGCCTAATTCATTTGATTTCAAATGAACTAACTCAGTACAATCTTTGAAATTGTGTTTTTTTTCTTCTTTTTCAGTATGAAATCTCAAAGCACTTCATAGTTGACAGATGTGAGTGCTACAGGGCGATAGTCATTTAGTTCAGATGTCTTCGCTTTCTTGGGTACAGGAACAATGATGGACATCTTGAAGCAAGTGGGGATAACAGACTGGCATATGGAGAGATTTAATGTCCGTAAACACTCCAGCCAGTCTGCACGTGCCCTGAGGACGCGGCTTGGGATGTCGTCTGGGCCAGCAGCCTTGCAATAGTTAACCCGCTTAAATGACTTACTCACGTCGGCCACGGAGAACGAGAGCACACAGTGTGTCATTGCTTGCCTCGTTGCTCAAGTGATTTACATTTTTCAAATGGTTAATTCCTTTTGGATATTTTTTCACTGTCTCTGTCTGTCCTGTGCAACTACACTGAACAAAAATATAAGCACAACAATTTCAAAGATTTTACTGAGTTACAGTTCATATAAGGAAATCAGTCAATTGAAATAAAATGAATTAGGGCCTAATCTACAGTGAGGGGAAGAAAGTATTTGATCCTCTGCTGATTTTGTACGTTTTCCCACTGACAAAGAAATGATCAGTCTATAATTTTAATGGTAGGTTTATTTGAACAGTGAGAGACAGAATAACAACAAAAAAATCCAGAAAAACACATGTCAAAAATGTTATAAATTGATTTGCATTTTAATGAGGGAAATGAGTATTTGACCCTCTGCAAAACATGACTTAGTACTTGGTGGCAAAACCCTTGTTGGCGATCACAGAGGTCAGACGTTTCTTGTAGTTGGCCTCCAGGTTTGCACACATCTCAGGAGGGATTTTGTCCCACTCCTCTTTGCAGATCTTCTCCAAGTCATTAACATTTACATTTACATTTGAGTCATTTAGCAGACGCTCTTATCCAGAGCGACTTACAGGAGCAATTAGGGTTAAGTGCCTTGCTTAAGGGCACATCAACAGATTTTTCACCTAGTCGGCTCGGGGATTAGAACCAGCGACCTTTCGGTTACTGGCACAACGCTCTTACCCACTAAGCTACCTGCCGTTTGGCAACTCGAACCTTCAGCTCCCTCCACAGATTTTCTATGGGATTAAGGTCTGGAGACTGGCTAGGCCAATCCAGGACCTTAATGTGCTTCTTCTTGAGCCACTCCTTTGTTGCCTTGGCTGTGTGTTTTGGGTCATTGTCATGCTGGAATACCCATCCACGACCCATTTTCAATGCCCTGGCTGAAGGAAGGAGGTTCTCACCCAAGATTTGACGGTACATGGCCCCGTCCATCGTTCCTTTGATGCTGTGAAGTTGTCCTGTCCCCTTAGCAGAAAAACACCCCCAAAGCATAATGTTTCCACCTCCATGTTTGACGGTGGGGATGGTGTTCTTGGGGTCATAGGCAGCATTCCTCCTCCTCTAAACACGGCGAGTTGAGTTGATGCCAAAGAGCTCGATTTTGGTCTCATCTGACCACAACACTTTCACCCAGTTCTCCTCTGAATCATTCAGATGTTCATTGGCAAACTTCAGACGGGCATGTATATGTGCTTTCTTGGCACTGCTACATAAATAAGTGTCACTACTAAACGTGTAGGCTACACTTAAATGCATAACTTTTTATATGCATTTTTATAATCCTCTACTTTGTCACATTATTTGACTGAAGGACCAACAGTGGAGCATTTTATTTTTATTTTTCTCAAATAAAAACCTTGCAAACTTGAGGCTGTCGTACCTTGCGGTCTCTGGGCTTACCGCCTTAGTGGATCACACCACCAATTTAAGCCTTATTCACACTGGCAGTTTGAAGTGACTCATCCTTATTTTTCCTGCATTCTGAACAGCCAAAAAGCACATGGAATCGGATATTCCAAGCCACCTTTTCAAACCACGTCTGATTCCTGGCCATGCGGTCAAATCTGATTTATTTGCCCTCAAGTGGTTTTTAGACTTATTTGGCATACTCTTATTTTGACAAGAACATATGGTAGCTAACTAGCTTGTTAATTGTTTACAAACAAACTTGTGGATGCGCTAGAAAGCTTAACAGCTAGCTAGTTGACTGCTGTGGCTAGCCAAAAAGGACATGTTTTTAAAGTTGGATCTTATCCTTTGAGGCTTTAAAAGTGTTCATACACTGATTTTATGAACATTCAAAGCAACTGGGAAATGTCCATGGCAGGCATTGTCACCTTAGCTTGCTAGTTGCTACATAACATCTGAGTGATAGGAAGCACCACCAATCAGCCTACACCACTGTGCACACACCCTTCGTTACTATGACAACTAGCGTAGCCATGTCTGCAAATGACTGCTGTCTGAACACATCTGATTTGGACACTTGCAACTTGCTGTTTGGACAGTCAGTAATCCAAAACGAATTTGAGCATTAAGATCTGCAGTGTGAATAAGGCTTTAATGATAGCAGGGTAAATTACAGCTATTTGACAAGACCATGAGCGTCTTCAACCTTTTTTTTATGTTGTATAATCACATTTTATTCGTCACGTGCCGAATACAACAGGTGGAGACCTTACCGTGAAATGCTTACTTACAAGCCCTTAACCAACAATGCCGTTTTAAGATAAGAGTTTAGAAAATATTTACTAAATAAACTAAAGTAAAACAAGTAACACAATAACGAGGCTATATACAGGGGGTACCGGTACCAAGTCAATGTGTGGGGGGACAGGTTAGTTTAGGTAATATGTACATGTAGGTAGGGGTAAAGTGACTATGCATAGATAAAACAGCGAGTAGCAGCAGTGTAAAAAAATAAGGGGGGGTCAATGTAAATAGTCCAGGTAGCCATTTGATTAATTGTTCAGCAGTCTTATGGCTTGTGGGTAGAAGCCGTTAAGGAGCCTCTTGGACCTAGACTTGGGGCTCCAGTACCGCTTGCCATGCGGTAGCAGAGAGAACAGTATGATTTGGGTGGCTGGAGTCTTTGAATTTCTTTGGGCCTTCCTCTGACACCGCCTAGTATAGAGGTCCTGGATGGCAGGAAGCATGGCCCCAGTGATGTACTGGGCCGTACGCACTATCCTCTGTAGCGCCTTACGGTCGGATGCTGAGCAGTTGCCATACCAGGCGGCAATGCAACCGGTCAGGATGCTCTCTGGTGCAGCTGTATAACTTTTTGAGGATCTGGGGACCCATCCCAAATCTTTTCAGTCTCATGAGGGGGGAATGGGCGTTGTCGTGCCCTCTTCACGACTGTCTTGGTGTGTTTGGACCATGATAGATTTGTTGGTGACGTGGACGCCAAATAACTCGACGGTCTCGACCCTCTCCACTACAGCCCTGTCGATGTAAATGGGTGTGTGTAAATCTAGGCTCCAGTTGCAGAGGGAGGTGTTTAGTCCCAGGGTCCTTAGCTTAGTGATGAGCTTTGTGGGCACTATGGTGTTGAACGCTGAGCTGAAGTCAATGAACAGCATTCTCACATTGGTGTTCCTTTTGTCCAGGTGGGAAAGGGCAGTGTGCAATTGCGATTGCGTCATCTGTGGATCTGTTGGGGTGGCATTCGAATTGGAGTGTCTAGGGTTTCCGGGATGATGGCGTTGATGTGAGCCATGACCAGCCTTTCAAAGCACTTCATGGCTACAGACGTGAGTGCTACGGGGCGTTAGTCATTTAGGCAGGTTACCTTGGTGTTCTTGCACACAGGGACTATGGTGGTCTGCTTGAAACATGTAGGTATTACAGACTCAGTCAGGGAGAGGTTGAAAATGTCAATGAAGACACTTGCAAGTTGGTACGCGCATGCTCTGTGTACACGTCCTGGTAATCCGTCTGGCCCCGCAGCCTTTTGAATGTTGACTGTTTAAAGGTCTTACTCACATCTGCTACGGAGAGCGTGATTACAGTCATCCGGAACAGCTGGTGCTCTCATGCATGCTTCAGTGTTGCTTGCCTCGACGCGAGCATAAAAGGCATTTAGCCCGTCTGCAAGGCTCTCATCACTGGGCAGCTCGCGGCGGTTTTCAGATTCCTCCGGAATCTGTATTGCTGTGAAAGCACACGAACGTGTGTGAAACAGATAGGCAAAAGCCTGGGATTTTGTCATAAATGTTGTCTGTTAGTGCTAGTAGCCTATTCAAGGATGCATCAATGCAATATTATCACCAACATTTTGTCACAGACCAATGGAACAAAAGTAAACCGGAATTTGTAGGTTTAAAATCTCTCTCTGGTGGCCAGGTTTAACCTATTTTAAGAAATGCCGTTGGTGGATATAAAGTCTATCTTTGATAGGCTGACGCAGAATAATCAGTTATCTGGTGAGGTTAGCATAGGGCTAACGAATGCCAGGTTATCTGATAGGACCAGTTACAATGTTGCTGGTCCTATCACATGCAATTAAATCGACAATTTTAATTGAATGACGCACATTTTGAGACAGAGAAACTGTTGACATTTTAACTGTTTCTAAGGTTGCAAGTATGGCCCCTCTGTGTTTTAGAGAGCTGGTCACCACAGTTGACTTCGGTCCTGGTTTTCCAGATGGCCTCGAGGCTCTGCTGGTTCACAGACTACCCAGTGGGATCTACATTGATCAATACCAACTTGCGTCTCTGAAAGAGGACACTGGTTTACAGGTAAAGAAATGACAATGGCCGTAGCGTTATACAACCACAGTAATGAAAAGCACAGGATAAAATATTATTTTGCACAATATACCCAACTCCATCTGCAAATTCTGAAAGCCATGTTAGGTCAAAACGTATACATGCTATGCTAAGTAACAAATTTGAACATATTTTTCTGTTAGGTGCTTTTGGGTTCAGAGGTTGACTTGGAGGCTCCAGCACACATATCTGAGGAATTAATTGTTCTTGTGTATCCTGCTGTGGACCAAGGAAGTCTCAAAGCAACACTCCCTATCCATGGCCGTTATCACAAGCCCTCTCTTGCAGGAAAGAGATTTGAACTTGTCGAAATTGAACTTCCAAAGCTAATACTCAGGACTGATACATGTGAGTTATTGTGTTTATACCCTTTACGCATGACCATACTTCCAATTTCCTTCAGAGATTCTGCTGTGTCTGTAAATAACATTAACCTTTGGTTATTGGAAGTGGACCAACTTATTTTATGGCAAATATGCTTGTTTTTACCATTATAACTAGTATTTTTTTGTTTGAAGGTACACAGCTCATTTCCTTCCCTCCTTACAAAATTGTGGATGCACCCTGCACTGTCCACAACTTAAGCATGTGCCAATGGCTTGAGATCCAACATCTACAGGTAAATCAATCAGCCAATGACAGTCACATACACTACATGACCAGAAGTATGTGGACAACTGCTCGTCGAACATCTCATTCCAAAATCATGGGCGTTAATATGGAGTTGGTCCCCCCTTTGCTGCTATAACAGCCTCCACTCTTCTGGGAAGGCTTTCCACTAGATGTTGGAACATTGCTGCGGGGACTTGCTTCCGTTCAGCC
This sequence comes from Coregonus clupeaformis, assembly GCF_020615455.1. NCBI lineage: Eukaryota > Metazoa > Chordata > Actinopteri > Salmoniformes > Salmonidae > Coregonus > Coregonus clupeaformis. Next base: position 43,091,015 of record NC_059211.1, on the reverse strand, counting down.
ACAAGCATTAGTGAGGACGGGCACTGATGTTGGGCGATTAGGCCTGGCTCGCAGTCAGCGTTCCAATTCATCCCAAAGGTGTTCGTTGAGGTCAGGGCTCTGTGCAGGCCAGTCAAGTTCTACCACACCGATCTGTATGGCCCTCGCTTTGTGCACGGGGGCATTGTCATGCTGAAACAGCAAAGGGCCTTCCCCAAACTGTTGCCACAAAGTTGGAAGCACAGAATCGTCTAGAATGTAATTGTATGCTGTAGCGGTAGGATTTCCCTTCACTGGAACTAAGGGGCCTAGCCCGAACCATGAAACACCACCCCAGACCATTATTCCTCCTCCACCAAACTTTACAGTTGGCATGATGCATTCGGGTAGGTAGCATTCTCCTGGCATCCGCCAAACCCAGATTAGTTTGTCCGGACAGCCAGATGGCGAAGCGTGATTCATTACTCCAGAGAACGCGTTTCCATTGCTCCAGAGTCCAATGGCGGCAAGCATTACACCAATCCAGCCAACACTTGGCATTGCACATGGTGATCTTAGGCTTGTGTGTGGCTGCTTGGCCATGGAAACCCATTTCATGAAGCTCCCGACGAACAGTTCTTGTGCTGACGTTGCTTCCAGAGGCAGTTTGTTACTCGGTAGTGAGTGTTGCAAACAAGGACAGACAATTTTTACGCCCCAAGTGCTTCATCACTCGGCGGTCCTGTTCTGTGAGCTTGTGTGGCCTACCACTTCGCGGCTGAGCCGTTGTTGCTCCTAGACGTCTCCACTTCACAATAACAGCACTTACAGTTGACCGGGGAAGCTCTAGCAGGGCATGCATTTTACGAACTGACTTGTTGGAAAGTTTGCATCCTATGACGGTGCCACATTGAAAGTTAGTGAGCTCTTCAGTAAGGCCACTCTACTGACAAATGTTTTTTCTATGGAGATTGCATGGCTGTGTGCTCAATTTTATACACCTGTCAGCAACGGGTGTGACTGAAATAGCCGAATCCACTCATTTGAAGGGCTGTCCACATACTTTTGTGTGTGTAGTTACAGTAAATGTGATAAGGTTTGGAGTCCACATTTAGATTAACATAGTGTTGAATGTATAATTACTATCATACTTAGTAACTCCTTTATTTATTTTCTAAAACAATGTTTCAAAATGTAACAACAAACGGTGAATATGAAAAAGACTTGAATCCCCTTACCCCAATGTTTCTTTCCTTTTAGGAGCAGGATCCTGTGAGTTTGGAGATACCACTTGGTGATGGGTCTCTGGTGGAGCCTGTGTGTGCTGGAACTCTGCTTGTTACGCTGCTGTGCTGCGTTATCCTTTCAAGAAGTATCTGGAGGCATGGCGTTTTTTAGACAATGTAATACTAACTTACTGATGTACTGCACAGAAATAAGAAAGTACAGTAAGAAATCCCCAGGGATTCATTTGCAACGGACTGTTTAGTTTTTTTTCTATAAGTTGATGGACCAATGACTTTTTAACATCTCTTTATAAAATAATTGGCACACTGCTTCCATATGTTTCTGTGTTATCAAAGAACAGTTGATTGGATCCTTGACAGTAATGTACCATACATAGACTCTAGACCAGGGGTACTCAACTCTTACCCTACGAGGTCTGGAGCCTGCTTTTTTTCTCTTCTACCTGATAATTAGTTGCACACACCTGGTGTCCCAGGTCTATATCAGTCCCTGATTAGAGGGGAATGATGAAAAAATGCAGTGAAACTGGCTTCGAGGTCCAGAGTTGAGTTTGAGGGCTCTATACTATAAAGTACTGTAGGCCTATAGAAATGTAGAGTTGAACTACATCACCCAAAATGCTGTTCGAACTAAACTGTACTGCAGACAAGTTATATTTTTTATCACCGGGCATGTACACACAGAAATAAATGTGTTTTGATTTTCGATCAAATCAATCACCAGCCAGATCTTATAAATATATAGTTGGTACCCTTAATATAATTGTTACACTACACGCCAGGGCGGTAGTTCTGCTTCCCTTCGCCATAGTCATATTTGTGGAATTATTCCCGGGCTGAAAAGATTGAAGAAAAAGTTATATAGGGAACTGTTGAAAACATACAATGGATTACTCTGTGTAATTCATGCAAGCGCTACATAATAGCGTAACTTTTGTTTTACGTATGTACAAACGTTTTCATAGCGTCTAGGGATTGGACCCAAGTTATATTCCAAGTTTTCTGTGGAGTCTTTCTGGTAAGTTGCGAGTCGCATAACAACGTCATTAGCAAAGATAGTAAAGACCGTTTTAGCGATTGCCGGTACCGAGGACACGCACGATCTAGCTAATCAATGCATTTGTTGCTTACCAAATGTACATGTGTATTATCAAACAGGGTTCGTTATTGTCGGGCTTTCGTGCTACTGTACTAGTTGGAGAACTAGCTTGCCAGTGTAGCGCTAGCATAGCTAGGTAATTCACTCTCATGCACGCTTTTCTTAACAGTGCTAGCTAACGTTAGTTAGCTATGTGCAATTAGATTGCTGGCTAACTGAACTGGGCTAACTTAGCCTAACTAACCTGCGTTAGCTATCTTAGTTGAATAGCTAAAATAATGAGCTAACTGGCACTAATATAATCGTGGAATCATGCCTAACTATTTAGCCTGCAAGACGACAGAGCATCTGATCTTTCATCATACATCTGATCTTTAACTGTGACTTCTAGAATAATTTTCCATCTTGCAAAGACACTTTTGGAACTTGGGGTGATCTGGAATGTAGAATTAGCTAGCTGACGTTACTATGTTGCACATTTCAGAAACCTTGGACTAATGTTAGGTAAATGGTATTGAATGTGGGGAGTGAGTGAGAGAATTGATATGTATGCCTCTACTTCTCTCCTTCCTAACTAGATAACGTTGCTGATATTGAAAGTTGATTATAATGGTCATCATACCAGTCCATTTCATGTGTTTCACGATAGTCTTGACATGGCTTCCTCTCTACATTTACTCTCTTTCGTCTGATCTGAGAAGATGGATAGGTGTGAGAGCAATAGTGGAATAAGATGTCCTCCAATTAATTGGCTTTCCCCTGGCCACTTCTCTCACATCATTAGATGAAGGAGATAGCAAAGGATACAAATGAAAGGGAGACAGTGCCACACTGGTAATGTGGCTGCTTTTTGTGATGCTGCTTCTTTACTCAAGGTATTCCCTCTACTACAGAAATTATTAACCCTCTAAAAACCCACCACAGTCTGCACTCGCAGTGCTTTCCTTAGCTCTGTATCACTCATCTTTCTGATAAATGACCGTGATTGCTGCATATCATCTATTCTAGACCCTACTGATCATCTTATCCAGTCCCTACATATCACCTCTACACCACACCCTATCCAGTGTTGTTCTTGTACCCCACTCCCTCCTTCCATATAGACAGTTATGTTTAGAGTGTGAATGACTGTGTGCTATGATAATAGAGGAAATATGGTCTATGCTCAAATCTCTCCATAATCTCAGTGGAATGCTGAAAACATGCCAGGGAGAAAATGACCTCTGCAGGACAGATCTTCCTGTCTACATAAAGGTGCTTCTCAGCTGTGTAAAGTCAGTGTCACCCACAGCGATGTATAGAGGCCTCTAGTGCCCAAAAGCCCATTTTAGCATGGGCAGTGCCATTTAAGACTTTCACAATTTTTGAAGTAATCAACTGGGTGGGAAGGATCACAATTTCATCCAGGTCATCAGGAGGGATCAGCCAATGAATTATACTTATGAACACAAATTCCATAAGTGCAGGTGGCAGTAAATTGCCAACCATGGCTTTATACCTGTTCAAACAATACTCATAGAAGTAGTAGAAGAAGAAAATGTACGACTTCAACATGGAGATGACCTCAATTGCGCTGCCCCTGCTCGCACAGACTCCGTAATGGGACAGATACAACTTTGCGATATCTATACATATCTATGTGTCACCTCAAGATCAAAATTCACAGGTTTACAACCACACAGCTGAACTGGCCTCCAAAAGCAAAACCACCTAATCTGTTATGCGATGTGCATGTGCTCTTGTTCACCTGTCATTTGTGTGCTGAAGCTGATTATGTCTCTGTTTGTCTTGCAGATATCACTCCGCACTCTCCTTCTATTCTGATTCCCATTCCTGATCTCTCTGCACACACCTCTGTCTATTCTGCGCACTCTCGCTCCCTGTCTGTCTCTTTCTGTTACCCTCTCTGTCCTCCCCCTCCCTGTGGCCATGTGTGATAATGGTGATCCCGAGGACAAGCCCCCTGCCCCCCCGGTCAGGATGAGCAGCACCGTCTTCAGCACAGGCTCCAGCAAGGACCTGCTCTCAGCCAATCACAGCTCTAAGCCCCTGCCCTCGGTTCCAGAGGAGAGGAAACCCCGCAAAAAGATCATCTCCATTTTCTCAGGCGCAGAGAAAGGTCAGACGAGTCCATAGAGGTGGGGCACTGGGAGGGGCTCTAAAGCGTGGGTCAGCTGTCCCATTTCATTTTTTTAACACTAGAGAACCACTGGGCTTCGAGCCCCCCCAAGCTATTGAGCAGTCATTATGGCTGCAACATTCTAACAGTGTAATTAATACATTTCATAAACCAGGTTTCCATCCAACCTTTTTATGCGAGTGAAGTACGTATTTTTTTATTTTTATGACAGGCCTGAATGAAACATTTGTCGGGAAACTTAACACAGTGGGACACTGTAAAGTCCATGGAGAAGCTGCCCACTGCACTGAGGCTAGGAAACACTATCACCACCGATAAATCTACAATAATCGAGAATTTCAACAAGCATTTTGCTACAGCTGGCCATGCTTTCCATCTGGCTACCACTAACCCGGCCACCAACTCTGCACCCTCTGCTGCAACTTGCCCATGCCCCCCCCGCTTCTCCTTCACACAAATTCAGACAGCTGATGTTTTGAAAGCGCTGCAAAATCTGGACCCCTACAAATCAGCTGGGCTAGACAATCTGGACCCTTTCTTTCTAAAACTAGCCGCCGAAATTGTCGCTACCCCTATTACTAGTCTGTTCAACCTCTCTTTCATAACGTCTGAGATCCCCAGAGATTGGAAAGCTGCCGCGGTCATCCCCCCTCTTCAAAGGGGGTGACACTCTAGATCCAAATTGCTACAGACCTATATCCATCCTGCCCTGCCTTTCGAAAATATTCGAAAGCCAAGTTAACAAACAGATCATCGACCATTTCGAATACCACCGTACCTTCTCCGCTATGCAATCCGGTTTCCGAGCTGGTCACGGGTGCACTTCAGCCACGCTCAAGGTCCTAAACGATATTATAACCGCGATTGATAATAGACAGTACTGTGCAGCCGTCTTCATCGACCTGGCCAAGGCTTTCGACTCTGTCAACCACCGCATTCTTATTGGCAGACTAAATAGCCTTGGTTTCTCAAATGACTGCCTCGCCTGGTTCACCAACTACTTCTCAGATAGAGTTCAGTGTGTCAAATCGGAGGGCCTGTTGTCTGGACCTATGGCAGTCTCTATGGGGGTGCCACAGGGTTCAATTCTTGGGCCGACACTTTTCTCCGTGTATATCAATGATGTCGCTCTTGCTGCTGGTGACTCTCAGATCCACCTCTACGCAGACGACACCATTTTGTATACATCTGGCCCTTCATTGGACACTGTGTTAACAAACCTCCAAACGAGCTTCAATGCCATACAACAATCCTTCAGTAGCCTCCAACTGCTCTTAAACACTAGTAAAACTAAATGCATGCTTTTCAATCGAACGCTGCTAGCACCCGCCCACCCGACTAGAATCACCACTCTCGACGGGTCTGACCTAGAGTATGTGGACAACTACAAATACCTAGGTGTCTGGTTAGACTGTAAACTCAACTTCCAGACTCACATAAAGAATCTCCAATCCAAAGTTAAATCTAGAATCGGCTTCCTATTTCGCAACAAAGCCTCCTTCACTCATGCTGCCAAACATGCCCTCGTAAAACTGACTATCCTACCGATCCTTGACTTCGGCGATGTCATTTACAAAATAGCCTCCAACACTCTACTCAGCAAATTGGATGTAGTCTATCACAGTGCCATCCGTTTTGTCTCCAAAGCCCCATACACTACCCACCACTGTGACCTGTACGCTCTTGTTGGCTGGTCCTCACTACATGTTCGTCGTCAAACCCACTGGCTCCAGGCCATCTATAAATCACTGCTAGGCAAATCCCCGCCTTATCTTAGCTCATTGGTCACCATAGCAGCACCCACCCGTAGTCTGCGCTCCAGCAGGTATATCTCACTGGTCATTCCCAAAGCCAACACCTCCTTTGGCCGCCATTCCTTCCAGTTCTCTGCTGCCAATGACTGGAACGAATTGCAAAAATCTCTGAAGCTGGAGACTCTTATCTCCCTCAATAACTTTAAGCATCAGTTGTCAGAGCACCTTACCGATCACTGCACCTGTACACAGCCCATCTGAAATTAGCCCACCCAACTACCTCATCCCTATATTGTTATTTATTTTGCTCTTTTGCACCCCAGTATCTCTATTTGCACATAATCTCTTGCACATCTAGCATTCCAGTGTTAATACTATTGTAATTATTCTGCACTATAGCCTATTTATTGCCTTACCTCCATAACTTGCTTCATTTGCACACACTGTATATATATTTTCTGTTGTATTCTGACTTTATGTTTTTTACCCCATATGTAACTCTGTGTTGTTTTTTATTGCACTACTTTGCTTTATCTTGGCCAGGTCGCAGTTGTAAATGAGAACCTGTTCTCAACTGGCTTACCTGGTTAAATAAAGGTGAAATAAAAATAAAAAAAATAAAAAAATGTTGACAAAACAAAATACGCTAGACAAGGTGAGATCTTTTTATGTCGTAAAATGAATTATGCAAGAAATATTGGTGGAAACACTTATGTGCAAATATTCATATAATAAGCATCATATCGAAGTAGACTTAGAGTCACGCGATGACGTGTGGTCCTCCCACTACGGCTCATTGGGAAAGCATGCAGTTTTTTAGGCTACAGATGAAATAAGTTATGATGAATTTCACAGGGTTGTGAAAGTGCAAGGTGATGTTCGCATTCAAAAATGTGTCGCCAATTGGATGGAAACCTAGCTATATATATTAGTTGGTTGTGTTTATGAAGGACTTAGATAACATTAGAACATAGAAAATAAAATAAAATAACACACTAGCATTTTCATTAGTTTCTGTTCCTGTAGGCTATATGTAAAAACTAAAAAACACATTCAAGTGTTCAATACATTTTATTAGTGGAGTGCTTTTGTGACAACTATGAAACAGAAAGCATAGGCTATGTATTGGAACGTGGTAACAGCTTATTTTTATAACAAAAAAATACCCCAACCACCAAGATGCGTGTCAAATGGTGAAAACATCAGTAGCCTAATAAGCGCCACGTGTGCTTGAAATCATTAGTGGAAATCATCACAAAAGCAATAATAGCATTATAATCAATGTCTGACAGCAGTCAAATATTATCAGCTTGTGCTTACATGGTGTGCGTCTAAACGCAACGGCATCAGTTGGAGCATGTCACATAAACAACGAAAGCTGCTGAGTGCGTTGCTGATGTTTTTTGCTTGATGTGTAGGGTCTGCTCTCTCAGTGCTGATAATCGGCCCGTAGCATTGTAACCAGTATGGTCTATCCGAACGGTGCCGTCCCTTCCTCTCTCCTGTCTCACCGTTCCATTTGGTGGTGGCGCGGGCATCTGCTCATTTTTTTTAGGCCTCAGGTGTAGGTTCTGGAGAATAAGAATCATCATCAGAGATGCATTGATTCATTTCTTCCCCACCATCTGAGTTGTTTGCATTCAGATTTTGTAGTAATGCTGACGCAGCATGTGCATCCATTCATCTTGGTCTTCTTGCCATTGTAAATTACGCACACTTTCACTGTGTACTCCAAGTAGGCCAGAGTAGACTGATAAGACTGCTTGGATTCAATAGACTGATATAGGGTACATTCCATTTTGAGATTAGAATAGATCAATACAATAGAATGGCCTGCCCTGTTCTTCATTCACAATTGGTGATTTACATAATTATGCATTGTCAGCTTCCCCTCTGTAATCAACTCCCCCTTTCTCCCCCATCATACGTTACTTCATTTATTTAATTTGTTGATGTGTGAAGTTAGTCTCATTCTCAGCCATGTAACAGGAACACGTAATGATGCCCTTAATCTTAATAGCCTTGCCCGTAATGGGGTGATTGAACATTGTGCATTTGCTAAAGTTACACTGGGTATATCGGCCACATCTATAATTACCGTCCGGCACATTGTCTAGGAAGGTACTATGTGGCACTGGTGGAAGATCCGACATCACCACCATTTGACTGATGTTGGGGGCGTGTCTGAAGACTACCCGCGGGGGTTCTTTAAACTTATTTTCCAGTTGTAGATCAGTGCTCAAGATGTGCCAGTGTTTTTTTAATGATGTGGTCGAACTGTTTACCAAGTGGGGAGTACTGAAGGAAGCACTGAACGCGTTGGTCAGGAGGGCGGGGTGGTTTGGGCGTGAGGCTGTCATCCTGGGTCATATTTTTTATAATGATCACTTGCGTCATGCAGCCATTCCTCTGGGTAATCCCGCTGTCTGAAATGCTCATCCAGATAGTTGGCTTGTTTGTCATAGTCACTCTGTGTACTACAAATCCTGCATATGCGACTGTATTAGCTGATGGGGAGGCTCTTTTTTTAGGGGTGTACAGTGCATTCGGAAAGTATTCAGACCCCTTGACTTTTTCCACATTTTGTTACGTTACAGCCTTATTCTAAAATTGATTAAATTGTTTCCCCCCCCCCCCATCAATCTACACACAATACCCCATAATGACAAAGCAAAATCAGATTTTTAGAAATTTTTGCAAATGTATTAAAAAACAACAACATTACATTTACATAAGTATTCAGACCCTTTACTCAGGTGTTGAAGCACATTTGGCAGCGATTACAGCCTAGAGTCTTCTTGGGTATGACACTACAAGCTTGGCACACCTGTATTTGGGGAGTTTCTCCCATTCTTCTCTGCAGATCCCCTCCCAGTCCCTGCCGCTGAAAAACATCCCCACAGCATGATGCTGCCATCACCATGCTTCACCGTAGGGATGGTGCCAGGTTTCCTCCATTTTTTACATTTTAGTCATTTAGCAGACGCTCTTATCCAGAGCGACTTACAGTTAGTGAGTGCATACATTTTTATTTTATTTTTCATACTGGCCCCCCGTGGGAATCGAACCCACAACCCTGGCGTTGCAAATGCCATGCTCTACCAACTGAGCTACATCCCTGCCGGCCATTCCCTCCCCTACCCTGGACGACGCTGGGCCAATTGTGCGCCACCCCATGGATCTCCAGACGTGACGCTTGGTATTCAGACCAAAGAGTACAATCTTGGTTTCATCAGACCAGAGAATCTTGTTTCTCATGGTCTGAGAGTCCTTTAGGTGCCTTTTGGCAAACTCCAAGCAGGCTGTCATGTGGCTTTTACTGAGGAGTGGCTTCCATCTGGTCACTCTACCATAAAGGCCTGATTGGTGGAGTGCTGCAGAGATGGTTGTCCTTCTGGAAGGTTCTCCCATCTTCACAGAGGACCTCTGGAGCTCTGTCAGAGTGACCATCGGGTTCTTGATCACCTCCCTGATCAAGGCCGTTCTCCCCCGATTGCTCAGTTTGGCCGTGCGGCCAGCTCTAGAAAGAGTCTTGGCGGTTCCACACTTCTTCCATTTAAGAATGATGGAGGCCATTGTGTTCTTGGGGAACTTCAATGCTGCAGACATTTTTTGGTACCCTTCCCCAGATCTGTGCCTCGACACAATCCTGTCTTGGAGCTATACGGACAATTCCTTCGACCGCATGGCTTGGTTTTTGCTCTGACATGCACTGTCAACTATGGGACCTTTATATAGACAGGTGCGGGTCTTTCCAAATCATGTCCAATCAATTGAATTTACCACAGGTGGACTCCAATCAATGAAGTGTTTCAGGGTGCACCTGAGCTTAATTTCGAGTCTCATAGCAAAGGGTCTGAATACTTATGTAAATAAGGTATTTCTGTTTTTTATTTTTAATACAGTGAGGGAAAAAAGTATTTGATCCCCTGCTGATTTTGTACGTTTGCCCACTGAAAAAGACATGATCAGTCTATAATTTTAATGGTAGGTTTATTTGAACAGTGAGAGACAGAATAACAACAAAAAAATCCAGAAAAATGCATGTCAAAATGTTATAAATTAATTTGCATTTTAATGAGGGAAATAAGTACTTGACCCCTCTGAAAAACATGACTTAGTACTTGGTGGCAAAACCCTTGTTGGCAATCACAGAGGTCAGACGTTTCTTGTAGTTGGCCACCAGGTTTGCACACATCTCAGGAGGGATTTTATCCCACTCCTCTTTGCAGATCTTCTCCAAGTCATTAAGGTTTCGAGGCTGACGTTTGGCAACTCGAACCTTCAGCTCCTTCCACAGATTTTCTATGGGATTAAGGTCTGGAGACTGGCTAGGCCACTCCAGGACCTTAATGTGCTTCTTCTTGAGCCACTCCTTTGTTGCCTTGGCTGTGTGTTTTGGGTCATTGTCATGCTGGAATACCCATCCACGACCCATTTTCAATGCCCTGGCTGAGGGAAGGAGGTTCTTACCCAAGATTTGACGGTACATGGCCCCGTCCATCGTCCCTTTGATGTGGTGAAGTTGTCCTGTCCCCTTAGCAGAAAAACACCCCCAAAGCATAATGTTTCCACCTCCATGTTTGACGGTGGGGATGGTGTTCTTGGGGTCATAGGCAGCATTCCTTCTCCTCCAAACACGGCGAGTTGAGTTGATGCCAAAGAGGTCGATTTTGGTCTCATCTGACCTCAACACTTTCACCCAGTTCTCCTCTGAATCATTCAGATGTTCATTGGCAAACTTCAGACGGGCCTGTATATGTGCTTTCTTGAGCAGGGGGACCTTGCGGGCACTGCAGGATTTCAGTCCTTCACGGCATAGTGTGTTACCAATTGTTTTCTTGGTGACTATGGTCCCAGCTGCCTTGAGATCATTGACAAGATCCTCCCGTGTAGTTCTGGGTTGATTCCTCACCGTTCTCATGATCATTGCAACTCCACGAGGTGAGATCTTGCATGGAGCCCCAGGCCGAGGGAGATTGACAGTTCTTTTGTGTTTCTTCCATTTGCGAATAATCGCACCAACTGTTGTCACTTTCTCACCAAGCTGCTTGGCGATGGTCTTGTAGACCATTCCAGCCTTGTTTAGGTCTACAATCTTGTCCCTGACATCCTTGGAGAGCTCTTTGGTCTTGGCCATGGTGGAGAGTTTGGAATCTGATTGATTGATTGCTTCTGTGGACAGGTGTCTTTTATACAGGTAACAAGCTGAGATTATGAGCACTCCCTTTAAGAGTGTGCTCCTAATCTCAGCTCGTTACCTGTATAAAAGACACCTGGGAGCCAGAAATCTTTCTGATTGAGAGGGGGTCAAATATTTATTTCCCTCATTAAAATGCAAATCAAATTCTAACATTTTTGACATGTGTTTTTCCTGATTTTTGTTGTTGTTATTCTGTCTCTCAATGTTCAAATAAACCTACCATTAAAATTATAGACTAATAATTTCTTTGTCAGTGGGCAAACGTACAAAATCAGCAGGGGATCAAATACTTTATTCTCTCACTGTACATTTGGTAAAATTTTCACTGTATCATTATGGGGTATTGTGTGTAGATTGATGAGGAACATTTGATATTTAATCAAGTTTAGAATAAGGCTGTAACGTTACAAAATGTGGAATAAGTCAAGAGGTCTAAATACTTTCCGAATGCGCTGTAGTGTGGAAGCTGTCTCCGCGTAACAGGGACTTCCTGTTCGTCGGCTTCCTGTATTGGTCCGTGCTAAAGCCACCCCCTCCCTCTTAATCAAAATGTCAAGAAGGATTCTAACAACAACAGTATGTTATATAGACTTATTTAGGAAAAGTAAAGGACAGAAAGGGGCATGACTTTAAAAATGGCACAGTAATAAAAAAGATTACATGAATAAGCAGTCCAAATGACTGCTTTAGCGGTTCTGGTGTTAAAGGTACATTACATCTAGTGGCAGTAGAGGTTGAATTTCTGTATGTCAAATCAAATGTTATTTGTCACATGCGCCGAATACAACAGGTGTAGACATTACAGTGAAATGCTTACTTACAAGCCCTTAACCAACAATGCAGTAAAAAAAAAAAAAAAGTGTTCAGTAAAAAATAAAAGCAAATAACTAAAGAGCAGCAATAAAATAACAGTAGGGAGGCTATATACAGGGGTGTACCGGTACAGAGTCAATGTGCGGCTAGTCAAGGTAATTGAGGTAATATGTACATGTTGGTAGAGTTAAAGTGACTATGCATAAATAATAAACAGAGTAGCAGCAGCGTAAAAGAGGGGGGTGGGTGTGGGGGGGCAATGCAAATAGTCTGGGTAGCCATTTGATTAGATGTTCAGGAGTCTTATGGCTTGGGGGTAGAAGCTGTTAAGAAGCCTTTTGGACTTAGACTTGGCACTCCGCTACTGCTTGCCGTGCGGTAGCAGAGAGAACAGTCTATGACTAGGGTGGCTGGAGTCTTTTACAATTTTTAGGGCCAATTTCAGTCTGTTGTTGGATCTGATTTACGTTTCAGCCCATTTATTAACAGAGAATGTAATGATGGTTTATTTGATGACTTTCAGGTGGTAGAAAGAAAGACCGGGACAAAGAACGACCAGAGATCTCTCCGCCTTCAGACTTTGAACACACCATCCACGTTGGCTTTGATGCTGTCACTGGGGAGTTCACTGTGAGTAGCCACACTTTCCTCCGACTCTTCATCTCTTACTCCAGGTATACTCAAATCCCAGCCTGGAGGGCTGTAGTACTGCTAGTTTTCTTTCCTACCGGAGTTAGTTGATCGACCCCTGACCCCCCCCGTATCCTCCTTGCTGATAGGGCATGCCAGAGCAATGGGCACGACTTCTCCAGACGTCAAACATCACCAAGTCCGAGCAGAAGAAGAACCCACAGGCTGTTCTCGACGTGCTCAAATTCTATGACTCTACGGGCAACGGCCGCCAGAAATACCTCAGTTTCTCCTCCTCTGGTGAACTTTCACATGGATGAGACTTTACTGTTTTCTGTTTGTTACAGACTTTTTAAAGATTGCAATTGTTTCCCTTTCATTTTTAGAAAAGGATTGTTTCCCCGCAGGACCCCAGTCTGTAAGTACTACATTTGTCCTAGTGATGACTTACTAGCTACCTGAATAATATGGTGCTGCGATTTCTTGTTCCTTGACCTCACTCATGGCAGCCCAGAAAATATGTGAACAAAATATGTGTGGGCTATGTATGAAATGTGTATTATATCTTATATTCTGCATTAGCCGGTCAAAAATGTCACGGAACCCTCATCGACCAATATCAAGGACATTGATAATGATGATGATGATGAAGCTCCCCCACCCATTGTGGCACCACGTCCGGAATACACTAAGAGTGTGAGTAATTTTGACGGTTCACAACCTCAACTTCTCTTTCGCTCTTGCTCACTTTCTCCCTTATTCTCTCATGCTTATTTATTGTGTGTGTGTGTGCATGTGTGTTTGTCCTGCAGGTGTACACTCGCTCCGTCATTGACCCCATCCCCGCTCCAGCCGCATGTCCAGATGGAGACTCGGCCTCCAAGGCTGTAGACAGACAGAAGAAGAAGGGAAAGATGTCAGACGAGGAGATCATGGACAAACTGAGTAAAAAAACAACATTTCTTACAATAGCAATGTTACAGGTAGTAAGACCCTTTTGTCAGGGGAAATCAGTATTGGTCTGGTCTGTATAATCATATATTTGCTCACAGGAACTATAGTCAGCATTGGAGATCCCAAAAAGAAGTACACGAGATATGAAAAAATTGGACAGGGGTAAGTGTACGTTTATTTAAAAGTGGTAATTGGGGTGTATTTGAGTGCACTGTGTATGGGGCCTTATTTGTGCATGGGAAGAGAGGGTGTGTGTGACAGACGTGTGTGTCCGAGTTATTCAAAAAACGTAAACATTGTCCACACACAGGGCTTCGGGGACAGTGTACACAGCCATTGATGTCGCCACAGGACAGGAGGTAAAGGGGAATTAAGGGTTGTCATTGGTTGACTGACCGGGGATGGATAGAGGAGAATAAGTGAAAGGAAGGAGACATTGAAAGACAGTTGAGGAATGACATGTAAGGGGGGGGCAGAGACTAGATACAGAGAGACAGAAATGGGGAAAGAGTTTGAAAACTGTTAGCCTGGCAGCAGATGTGAGATTGCAAGATAACTAATCACTCTCCCATTTTAGAGGATCATTTTGAACCTTTCCTTCTTTCTGGGTGTTTCTCACAGGTGGCCATTAAACAGATCAACCTACAGAAGCAGCCCAAGAAGGAGCTGATCATAAATGAAATTATGGTGATGAAAGAGTTAAAGAACCCGAATATTGTCAACTTCGTAGACAGGTAATAGAATGGTAAAATATATATAATTAACCTTAACAGCACTAACTTTGGTGTAAGTTAGATGTACCAAACCTCACCTCCTGGTGATGGTGAGACTCTAGAGGTCCTGGAACACATTGGGTGTACAATATTGTACAATACAATATACCCTAACGACCTCTCTGGCTTTGGTGTCTGTGTGTTTGTCAGTTTCCTGGTGGGAGAGGAGCTCTGTGTGGTGATGGAGTACTTGGCTGGTGGCTCGCTGACTGATGTGGTGACAGAGACCTGCATGGATGAGGCTCAGATAGCTGCTGTCTGCAGAGAGGTGACCAGCTCTTATACGGCACACAGCGTTAACCTTTACATGTTTACCCTTTAACACTGGCTGGGTGAGAAACTTGTGTGTGTTTGTTCACATGTAGAGCCTTTATTTTATATGGAAATATTGACTTTTTTCCTTCATAACCATCCCTCTCTCTGTCTCTTATTGGTTTCCCCATCTGAAGTGTTTACAAGCACTGGAGTTCCTTCATGCGAACCAGGTCATCCATCGTGACATCAAGAGTGACAACGTGCTACTGGGGATGGATGGCTCTGTCAAGCTCAGTGAGTCTCCCGCTACCCCCTAAACAACCCCAGGCTGGTCATGGTCTATGTAGAGTTGTAGAGGAAGTAACAGCACTAATAGTTGGGGGTAGATATTTAACTTGTTGACCGTCTGTGGTAGTGGTGCACGAGTCAGCTGTTTGTTCACCAGCACCCGCCCACAATGGCTAATAACCCATCCTCAACCGCCTGACTATACAGTGGGGAGAACAAATATTTGATACACTGACGATTTTGCAGGTTTTCCTACTTACAAAGCATGTAGAGGTCTGTAATGTTTATCATAGATGCACTTCAACTGTGAGAGACGGAATCTAAAACAAAAATCCAGAAAATCACATTGTATGATTTTTAAGTAATTAATCTGCATTTTATTGCATGACATAAGTATTTGATACATCAGAAAAGAAGACTTTAATATTTGGTACAGAACCCTTTGTTTGCAATTACAGAGATCATACGTTTCCTGTAGGTCTTGACCAGGTTTGCACACACTGCAGCAGGGATTTTGGCCCACTCCTCCATACAGACCTTCTCCAGATCCTTCAGGTTTCGGGGCTGTCGCTGGGCAATACGGACTTTCAGCTCCCTCCAAAGATTTTCTATTGGGTTCAGGTCTGGAGACTGGCTAGGCCACTCCAGGACCTTGAGATGCTTCTTACGGAGCCACTCATTAGTTGCCCTGGCTGTGTGTTTCGGGTCGTTGTCATGCTGGAAGACCCAGCCACGACCCATCTTCAATGCTCTTACTGAGGGAAGGAGGTTGTTGGCCAAGATCTCGCGATACATGGCCCCATCCATCCTCCCCTCAATACGGTGCAGTCGTCCTGTCCCCTTTGCAGAAAAGCATCCCCAAAGAATGATGTTTCCACCTCCATGTTTCACGGTTGGGATGGTGTTCTTGGGGTTGTACTCATCCTTCTTCTTCCTCCAAACACGGCGAGTGGAGTTTAGACCAAAAAGCTATATTTTTGTCTCATCAGACCACATGACCTTCTCCCATTCCTCCTCTGGATCATCCAGATGGTCATTGGCAAACTTCAGACGGGCCTGGACATGCGCTGGCTTGAGCAGGGGGACCTTGCGTGCGCTGCAGGATTTTAATCCATGACGGCGTAGTGTGTTACTAATGGTTTTCTTTAGACTGTGATCCCAGCTCTCTTCAGGTCATTGACCAGGTCCTGCCGTGTAGTTCTGAGCTGATCCCTCACCTTCCTCATGATCATTGATGCCCCACGACGTGAGTTCTTGCATGGAGCCCCAGACCGAGGGTGATTGACCGTCATCTTGAACTTCTTCCATTTTCTAATAATTGCGCCAACAGTTGTTGCTTTCTCACCAAGCTGCTTTCCTATTGTCCTGTAGCCCATCCCAGCCTTGTGCAGGTCTACAATTGTATCCCTGATGTCCTTACACAGCTCTCTAGTCTTGGCCATTGTGGAGAGGTTGGAGTCTGTTTGATTGAGTGTGTGGACAGGTGTCTTTTATACAGGTAACGAGTTCAAACAGGTGCAGTTAATACAGGTAATGAGTGGAGAACAGGAGGGCTTCTTAAAGAAAAACTAACAGGTCTGTGAGAGCCGGAATTCTTACTGGTTGGTAGGTGATCAAATACTTATGTCATGCAATAAAATGCAAATTAATTACTTAAAAATCATACAATGTGATTTTCTGGATTTTTGTTTTAGATTCCGTCTCTCACAGTTGAAGTGTACCTAATAATAAATAATAATAAGCCATTTAGCAGACGCTTTTATCCAAAGCGACTTACAGTCATGGGTGCATACATTATTTTTTTTTGTGTATGGGTGGTCCCGGGGATCGAACCCACTACCTTGGCGTTACAAGCGCCGTGCTCTACCAGCTGAGCTACAGAGGACCACCTATGATAAAAATGACAGACCTCTACATGCTTTGTAAGTAGGAAAACCTGCAAAATTGGCAGTGTATCAAATACTTGTTCTCCCCACTGTATATGATAAAGTGAAAATCTGAGGGCCGCACCCGACCCTAACTCGCTAATTTAGAAAATGCACTGTACACTACCTATAGTCAGAGACCGCAGAACGATTTTTTTGACAGGGGGTGCAGGATTTGTTTTGCCTGATTTAGATATGTTTCTGCTTATAATATCTGACATTTTGGTAGGCTATTTGTTAGTCAAGCTTCTCTTCTGTCATTATAGGTTGTCCTAGAAGACTAAATAAACCCTTGCTCACCAGGATGTCATAAATGAATAGAATTAATGCTTCAATCTAGTTGACATCTGTAAAGTTTTCTCTGTCATATCTGCTTATTTTGCGGAGCAAAGACGTTTAGGGACCTGGGGAAAAAATGCAATAACAAATAAATTAATAAACGGAAAGGTTGTCTGTGGAAAATGTCCAAATGACATCAATTTGATCGGTTGTGTGGAAAAAAAGATCTGTGAAAACGACCCAACGTGTTTCTGATAAGATTTCAGTTTGGCTTGGATGCATGTTTTATGTGGTTGAAATACTATCAGCTTTTATGATGCTGATAAAGATAGCACATCTACAGATGGTATCTAACTGCGCATTCTCTCAAGATTCTGAAATAAATAAATAATATTTCTCCACTCCTTTTCCCAAGTCAAAATGTTGCCTACATTTGGTGTATCATTTTACTGCAAGAAATGCTTAATTCTGCAGTAGTTAAATTAAGCCTATGTGAAAGGTTATAGACCTACAGTCAGTGTCCAGATTTCAGTTTCCATTTAACCCATCTGAACAGTAGGCTACAGTTCCCTTGATGTGCCATAAGCCTATTTGAAGTCCTGGTCTTGTGATTGTCGAATTTGTATAGCGCCTCACAATCATCACACATAGGCCTAACATAGCCAGCACTGCTATCATCCTCTTTTATCACTTCAACAAATCTTTCACAAACATTGATTAACAAATAGCCTATCAAAATGTCGGAAATTATTACCATAAACATATCTAAATCGGGCAACAACAACAACAACAAACTCCACCCCCTGTCAAAAAAAATTGTTATTTGACTGTAGCCTATAGCACGTTTTCTATATTTGTGGGTTAGGGTATGGTGTGGGCCTCAGATTTCCACTTTATCACATATAGTCGGGCGGTTGCGGATGGGTTATTAGCATTTGTGGGCAGCTGATCCGCGCACCACTAATCTACATTCTATGAAAGAGAAGTACCATTTTGGCAAGGATAGTTAACAAATGACTATTATAAGCTAGTGCTGCTGTTTGTAGTGCTACTATTCAGTCTCCATCTCTCTTTGAGTTCTCCCACCTCCCATTTCTTTGTGCAGCCGATTTTGGTTTCTGCGCCCAGATCACTCCAGAGCAGAGCAAGCGCAGCACCATGGTGGGTACGCCTTACTGGATGGCACCTGAGGTGGTGACCCGGAAGGCCTATGGGCCAAAGGTTGATATCTGGTCCCTGGGCATCATGGCCATTGAGATGGTTGAGGGGGAGCCTCCATACCTCAATGAGAACCCGCTAAGAGTAAGTGAATCGAAGAGTAGCACCCTCCTAAAATGCGATTTCTTTGTTTTACTATATCATAGTGCATCAAAAGCTAGTTCCATAGTGATACAAGACTGACATGGATGTAACAGGGAGACTTTTCCAGCACATTTGTAAGGTATCTCACAGTTCTAGTCTTCCCCTCTGCCCTCTCTCCTCTCCTCCCCACAGGCACTGTACCTGATTGCTACCAATGGCACTCCAGAGCTGCAGAACCCAGAAAAGCTGTCCCCCATCTTCAGAGACTTCCTTAACCGCTGCCTGGAAATGGATGTGGAGAAGAGAGGCGGGGGCAAAGAGCTGCTGCAGGTGATGCCCCATTTTATCTATGGCTTCCTTTGTGATTTGCTCTTCTACTCTTGTGTACTACAATAGAGATGAGCTCCAATGTTAACCATACTCGCTTTCCTGTTTGTCTAGCATCCCTTCCTGAAGCTGGCAAAGCCCCTCTCCAGTCTTACACCTCTCATCTTGGCTGCTAAGGAGGCCATGAAAGGCAACCGTTAACCGAACAAACAACCATGCCTTCCCATACTGTGCCAGATTTTAGGTTTTGTGCCAGACAATAGACTGAGTGACACGCCCACTCTATATGCTCCAGCCTGATAAGCCCTTACAAACCGCACTGTGAAGAAGACCAAAAACATCCAGAGCTGGCCATATGAACTCTTTGATTCTCACTCAAATGTTTGAAGACCACTCAAATGAAAGTGCTTATGTTCAAAGCCAGGCTTCGTTATTTTGTACAAGAAAACATTTATTTTGTGGGGGGCACGTTGGGGCTAGATTTGTATTTAACATGGAATGAAGATATCTAGTTCTTACTTTTTGGAAGAAATATTACTGCCTTAAACAAATGTAAAACATTGCCTAATGTATTGTTGATTGTATCAGATTATGTTTCTTTTCCCATATATATTTTGTTCCTTGTCGTTTTTACTTTCTAGCTTGTTAGTGTCCTCTTAGGCATTTTGATACTTGAATTTCATTTGTGTCCCCACTGTGATCATGTTATGGGCCTCTCATTTAATGAAAACTGTTTATCCCACCTGGTGCCACATTTAATCTTTGGTCTTTTCTCATTTGTTATAGGACAGACATTTCAAAACATTCCCATGATTACAGTGAATATGGTGATATTGATGACGATATAGGGTTGCCTCATTTGGCAGTGCTACGAGTGTTTTCCCTCCTGTATCATTAGTCCCTTGGTAGTAGATGTGCACCTTATGGGCAAATTCAATGGTAGAATGACAGGGAAGTTCTTGCTTGTGCAAATGTTCTTTGTTCTTATAATTTTTTTAATCTATATTGTACACTTTTTGTGTAATTTAGGACTGTAGCTTAGAAATGTGCTTGTTCATGTGTATATTGTGTACCTAACTAGACGGAAAACAGTGGATATCAGGCCCGGGTACCTTTTTTATAGGCTAGAGAAGGCAATGTATATTTACTGTTTAATTTTTTCTATTTGGATGACTAACAATCTGACAATTGTATGCAAATTCAAATAAATGCAGCTGTTTTTGTCCTTATTCTTGATTTCAAGAATTCTTCTTTCTGTATACTAGGATTCTAACTTGAATGGAGACGTGTGAAAGCCACACTTTGTAAGATACCATCAGAGTGGGCTCATGGAATGACATTCCACGAGAGCATTATTCTAAAACAAGATTGGGAGCCATTACATTTTGTTAAAGTAGCCCAAGAAAAACAAAGATGTCATGTTTTTGGTTGTCTTATCTTGTGTATGTATGCATGTATAATAAGTCAGATTGTTCAGTCAAGGGTTATTTCATTAATTGAAAATCTTATAGAATGAATTAGTGTGTGTGTGTAGATATCCTGGGTAACTCCCACTACTGTAGATGGGAGTATGTCCAGGCAGAACCATTCTACCCGCAGGAACGTGGCACCGGTACAGCGCCTGGACTGAGAGGGTAAGGTCTGCCAGAACCTGACACACACACACACACACACACTCTTGATCTATACTTACTCATAACAATGTCCTGACCTTACCAGGTACATACAGAGAAAGATCTACGATTTGAGAAGGAAATGCGCCACACGCTACTATTTTTCTTGCCAATGCAATATCCAATTATCCAATCAGAAGCGTGTCATAGACAGTCGGTCAGATACTCACCAAAATTGTCTTGCCAACATTTCGTCGTCGAGGAGCTGTTGGTGAACATGACTCTTTAAAATAATGCATGGAAATTAGTTTTTGTAAATAACTAGAACAAAAAGATTTAGGCAATTAATTGATTTCTGCGCCATGCGCTATTTTCAGGAGCATTATCAAGAAGGGGCACATGCACCTTCACCAGAAATATGGCTTGTCATCATTTGACCCTTGGTGAGCTGGAAATACATTAAATCTATAGTTGATACAAAATCTATAATTGATACAAGAATGACCACTTTACTCCAAGCATAGTCCATGTAAGATTTGCAAAGGTTGGTTTTTGAAAATGTCCATAATTGACTGTGGACTTGCCTGATGTTCAGAGGCCTAGTGTGGCCATGTGCATGCTTGCCTAGCCCTGAGCTAGATAGACACATTGATTCATGACTCTTATGAGTACTTTATAACGATTTACACTTGGTCTCGAATAATGGATGAGGTCAATTATATCATTGGATGAATAACTTATCATTTGAACTATTAATTATTTTAGTCAAAATGTGAGCCTGCACTGCAGGCGCTCAGCCTCACCTGTGCATAGAAGGCCTGGTGCTCAGCCTCACATGCACATAGAAGGCCAACACGTGCAGATGTGATTCTAGCATTAGAATCTATCTTGCATATCAAATAAAACTAGAAATAAACATGAATAATGACTGCCTACACAAGGTTTCTCAATGCAAAGTCTGTTCTCTGCTAAGTCTATTCTCTGCAGCGAGTCTGCACATGTTGGGTGGCAACAGTTATTTTGAGAAATTGGACTAGGATAATGAGGATTAGTCAACTAGTTAGATATCAAAAGATGAAGGCCTATTATAATTTGAACTTTAAATTATTTTAATCCGAATGTGAACCTTGTGAACCTCGCCCTAGGGCACAGGCCAACATGTGCAGAGTTGATTCTAGGATTAGAATTGATTTTGCATATCAAATGAACATGAATAATGACCGCCTACACAAAAGTTCCCAATGCAAACTGGACTAAAGATTGTGTAAATCATATCGAGACTAAAACATCAGTAATCTTATCGAGACTAAAACATCAGTCATTGTGTGGCGTGTGAGGAAACAACTTGGCCTCACCATTGTTAAAATCAACAATCGCTTTTGACAGTGACACTGAATAGATACACTTGCGATTTGCTCCAGTCACTTTGTATCCATCTGTTGTTTTGTTTGGACTGAGCATTTTATGATTAAAGTTTTGTAGAAATTGCATGATTAGAAAGCTACATTATTCTCTCCAGCGTAGTCTGCAGGTCATGGATGCGGTGGCAACAGTTTTGTGGAGAAGTTATTTTGGCCTCCCAAGTTTAGGCTATTTCTCCGTGCTAGAGTGCCACCTGTTGGTCATACTATTGATATATTTTTGTATTTATTGAATTCTAATCTTTCTCATGACGTTTACAGCTGTCCAATTGAGATGCAAATGATGAGTGCAGTATTACATGTATGCTGTCATGCATAAATGACTGTTGTATGAAACGATTTATAGACCTATGTTTTTATATGGCGATAAGCATTGGTGGTTCAGTGGTAGAATTCTCGCCTGCCACGCGGGAGGCCCGGGTTCGATTCCCGGCCAATGCATTAACATGTTTTGCTTCGGTCACCGATGTTATTTTTGTTTATAGAAGGGTTGGTTGTTGAGCAACAAAACCGACACGTGCGCAACTATGGGGCAAAACAGACAAGGTTGGCTTAGATTGTTGACATGTAAACTATATTCCGCCTCCAATGTTTATTGAAAACATAAATACATTTGCACAATGTATCATGCTCTCTGTAGCCGATGTGAGTAAAACTTTTAAGCAGGTCAACATTCACAAGGCCGCAGGGCCAGACAGATTACCAGGATTACCAGGACGTGTACTCCGAGCATGTGCTGACCAACTGGCAAGTGTCTTCACTGACATTTTCAACATGTCCCTGACTGAGTCTGTAATACCAATATGTTTCAAGCAGACCACCATAGTCCCCGTGCCCAAGGACACTAAGATAACCTGCCTAAATGACTACCGACCCGTAGCACTGACGTCTGTAGCCATGAAGTGCTTTGAAAGGATGGTCATGGGTCACATCAACACCATTATCCCAGAAACCCTAGACCCACTCCAATTTGCATACCGCCCCAACAGATCCACAGATGATGCAATCTCTATTGCACTCCACACTGCCCTTTCCCACCTGGACAAGAGGAACACCTACGTGAGAATGCTATTCATTGACTACAGCTCAGCGTTCAACACCATAGTGCCCTCAAAGCTCATCACTAAGCTAAGGATCATGGGACTAAACACCTCCCTCTGCAACTGGATCCTGGACTTCCTGACGGGCCGCCCCCAGGTGGTAAGGGTAGGTAACAACACATCTGCCACGCTGATCCTCAACACGGGGGCCCCTCAGGGGTGCGTGCTCAGTCCCCTCCTGTACTCCCTGTTCACCCATGACTGCATGGCCAGGCACGACTCCAACACCATCATTAAGTTTGCCGACGACACAACAGTGGTAGGCCTGATCACCAACAACGATGAGACAGCCTATAGGGAGGAGGTCAGAGACCTGGCCATGTGGTGCCAGGATAACAACCTCTCCCTCAACGTGACCAAGACAAAGGAGATGATTGTGGACTACAGGAAAAAAAAGAGGACTGAGCACGCCCCCATTCTCATCGACGGGCTGTAGTGGAACAGGTTGAGAGCTTCAAGTTCCTTGGTGTCCACATCACCAACAAACTATCATGGTCCAAACACACCAAGACAGTCGTGAAGAGGGCATGACAAAGCCTATTTCCCCTCAGGAGACTGAAAAGATTTGGCATGGATCCTCAAAATGTTCTACAGCTACACCATCGAGAGCATCCTGACTGGTTGCATCACCGCCTGGTATGGCAACTGCTCGGCCTCCGACCGCAAGGCACTACAGAGGGTAGTGCGTACGGCCCAGTACATCACTGGGGCCAAGCTTCCTGCCATCCAGGACCTCTATACCAGCGGTGTCAGAGGAAGGCCCTCAAAATTGTCAAAGACTCCATCCACCCTAGTCATAGACTGTTCTCTCTGCTACCGCACGGCAAGCGCTAGCGGAGCACCATGTCTAGGTCCAAAAGGCTTCTCAACAGCTTCTACCCCCAAGCCATAAGACTCCTGAACAGCTAATCATGGCTACCCGGACTATTTGCACTGCCCCCCCACCCCCACCCCATATTTTTACACTGCTGCTACTCTGTTAATTATTTATGCATAGTCACTTTAACTCTACCCACATGTACATATTACCTCAACTACCTCAATTAGCCGGTGCCCCCGCACATTGACTCTGCACCGGTACCCCCCTGTATATAGCCTCCCTACTGTTATTTTTTTTTTTTTTCTGCTCTTTTTTTCTCAACACTTTTTTGTTGTTGTTTTATTTTACTTTTTTATTAAAAAATAAATGCATTGTTGGTTAAGGGCTGTAAGTAAGCATTTCACGGTAATGTCTACACCTGTTGTATTCGGCGCATGTGGCAAATAAAATGTGATTTGATTTGACAATGAGCACTTGTTGTCTCTCAAATATATTGTTACAGTTGTTGGTTAGCTAGCTAGTGAATTTGAGCCATATTAGCATAGACGTGATATCAGTCAAAACACCTCAAAACAAGACATGGTATCAAGAACAAGATAAAACTAGCTGAAACGAGCCACCTATGATTCCCCACATGGCAGCTTCTTGTCATTGTTGCTAGTTATCTGGCCATCCAGAATCACAACAACACAAGGACTTCTGCCCCATTGAAGCGTGCGCATCGTTTTCGTGACGTTGTCAGCTAATCCATCTATTTTGTTGTTATCCGTTCTTCCCTCTAACACTTCTTGTAGTATGTTTACCTGCTCCGATCCCTGTGGTTGACTTATTTGCATTTATTATGGATCTCCATTAGGTTCCTTATAAAATTTTAAAAACATAACAATACATTCATAACAGATTTCACAACACACTAAGTGTGTGCCCTCAGGCCCCTACTTACAACACAAAATCCATGTGTACATGTGTGTATAGTGCGTATGTTATCATGTGTGTGTTGTACCAACAACAATGAGACAGCCAACAGGGAGGAGATGAGGGCTCTCGGAGTGTGGTGTTAGGAAAATAACCTCTCACTGAACGTAAAAAACAAACAAGGAAATGATCGTGGACTTCAGGAAACAGCAGAGGGAGTAGCCCCCTATCCACATCGACGGGACAGCAGTGGAGAAGGTGGCAAGTTTTAAGTTCCTCTGCGTACATATCACTGACAAACTAAAATGGTCCACCCACACAGACAGTGTCGTGAAGAAGGCGCAACAGCATCTCTTCAACCGCAGGAGGCTGAATACATGTGGTCTGTCACCTAAAACCCTCAAAAACGTTTACAGATGCACAATTGAGAGCATCCTGTCGGGCAGTATCACCGCCTGGTACGGCAACTGCATCGCCCACAACCGCGGGGCTCTTCAGAGGGTGGTGCGGTCTGCACATCGCATCACCGGGGGCAAACTACCTGCCCTCCAGGACTCCTACAGCACCCGATGTCACAGGAAGGCCAAAAAGATCATCAAGGACAACTACCACCCGAGCCACTGCCTGTTCACCCCGCTATCATCCAGAAGGCGAAGTCAGTACAGGTGCATCAAAGCTGGGACCGAGACTGAAAAACAGCTTCTATCTCAAGGCCATCAGACTGTTAAACAGCCATCACTAGCACAGAGAGGATACTGCCTACATACAGACTTGAAAATCCCTGGCCACTTTAATAAATGGAACACTAGTCACTTTAATAATGCCACTTTAATTATGTTTACATATTTTGCATTACCCATCTCATATGTATATACTGTATTCTTTACTATCTATTGCATCTTAGCCTATGCCACTCTGATAATGACATTGCTCATCCATATATTTATATATTCTTATTCCATTCCTTTACTTAGATTTGTGTGTATTAGGTTTTTGTTGTGGAACTGTTAGATATTACTTGCTAGATATTGCTGCACTGTCGGAACTAGAAACACAAGCATGTTGCTACACTAACAACTGCTAACCATGTGTATGTGACCAATACATTTGATGTGTCTGTGCCTATGTTTGTGTTGCTTCACAGTCCCTGCTGTTCCATAAGGTGTATTTTTATCTGTTTTTTAAAATCTGATTCTACTGCTTGCATCAGTTACCTGATGGGGAATAGAGTTCCATGTAGCCATGGCTCTATGTAGTACTGTGCGCCTCCCATAGTATTTTCTGGACTTGGGGACTGTGAAGAGACCTCTGGTGGCATGTCTTGTGGGGTATGCATGGGTGTCTGTAG
Organism: Coregonus clupeaformis; assembly: GCF_020615455.1. NCBI lineage: Eukaryota > Metazoa > Chordata > Actinopteri > Salmoniformes > Salmonidae > Coregonus > Coregonus clupeaformis. Next base: position 43,064,851 of record NC_059211.1, on the reverse strand, counting down.
CTCAGTTGGTAGAGCATGGCGCTTGCAACGCCAGGGTTGTGAGTTCGTTTCCCACGGGGGCCAGTATGAAAATGTATGCACTCACTAACAGTAAGTCGCTCTGGATAAGAGCGTCTGCTAAATGACTAAAATGTGTCTGAGCTGTGTGCTAGTTGTTTAAACAGACAGCTCTGTGCTTTTAACATGTCTCACAAATACAAGTAGTGATGAAGTCAATCTCTCCTCCACTTTGAGCCAGGAGAAATTGATATGCATATTATTCATGTTTGCTCTCTGTGTACATCCAAGCGCCAGCCGTGCTGCCCTGTTCTGAGCCAATTGCAATTTTCCCTCTTTGTGGCACCTGACCACACGACTGAACAGTAGTCCAGGTGCGACAAAACTAGAGCCTGTAGGACCTGCCTTGTTGATAGTGCTGTTAAGAAGGTAGAGCAGCGCTTTATTATGGACAGACTTGGTCAATCAGGAAGTCACGTTGCGTTTTCATATATTATTTTTTAGGTAGCTACATCATGATTTAAAGATACACTATGCAGAAATCGCTCTGCCATTTCCTGGTTGCTAAAATTCGAATAGTTCCCCTCATTTCAGTTTATGTGACAAAACAAGCAAGTGTAGTTTAGAGAATCAGTGTACCATCTAAACCGCTGTGAAACATATTTTCCATAAGCAAACATATTGTATTTTCAGCTGTTTTAAAGCTGGTGTACAAAACCGAAAGTAAAATACGCAAAAACGAAACATATTTTACCATTGACAATGGCTGCAAATCAACTGCAATCATTTCTGTAATCAGCACTGTGATTTTCTCACTCTGTCCCTTATCACACCGATGCCAGCAATGGGTGCACCTGTACTGCCAATGTAGCTCAATTCCACCTTGCAAAGTTTACATTTCATCACCTTCTCATTTAACTTCTCAAAGTAGCCTATTGTCATACAGAAATTCGCTGCTGTCGCTTCCCTTTCTCACTCTGCCATTTTCCCAACTGTTAACGATGATGACGTGCGGAGCACTTTATATCCGTGGCAAATAATTTCAAAGATGCAGATCTCTTACTTAACAGCATTGTTGCATTAGGTATTTGTTTAATTAAACATTTTCCATTTAGGATGATGATCGGGGCCTGTTAGTGGTAGTTTTTTGATAACTGCATTGTAATTTAAATTTTGTAAAATACATTTAAAAACGTTTTTCTGTTAGAGATTTTTTTCAATGTTTAAATGTTCACACCCCTAATTCACACCCCTGAGTCAATACATGTTAGAATCACCTCTGGCAGCGATTACAGCTGTGAGTATTTCTGGGGAAGTCTCTAAGAGCTTTGCACACCTGGATTGTACAATATTTGCATTATTCTTTAAAAAATTCTTCAAGCTCCATCAAGTTGGTTGTTGATCATCGCTAGATCATCGCTAATCATAGAATGACATAGAATCCCTATTTATTCAATAGGATCTCTCTGGGCCTAGTTGTAAAGATTTGTTATTGAACTTTTAAAATGTATTACCTTTTTATTGTGGCATCAACACAACCAGTCATGATGTTATCATCAGATTGTCAATCACTTCAAAGGACTCCTTTACTAGGCTACCCGTGCATGTTCATCCACTCACAACATACAGTATTTCCAGCCTCCAAACAGTGGTGAATGGAAAGAGACATCTGTTACACAAAACACCAAAACGTGTAATGATTAGGCCACTGTTGTACCCGCGTGTCTCTGTGTTGGCAAACTGTCAGTGTTTTCGTCTAACCACATCGCATTTTGGAGCGTAGGTACCACCCGTTTTCAAGTCCATTCGCTCACTTTTCATGCCTCTGACATGCGGTAATGATAAAAAGTGGTGTAATAGCCAACAGATTTCTTGACATTTAGTTTTAATTATTGTGATAGGCTCATGTTTTACCGGTACGGCATACCCCCACTATTTATTTTGCGGGACACTGTACTGAACCGTAGGAGCTTACTTCCACCCCTGGCTGTAACACAACAGAATGTAGAAAAGTAAATGGGGTGTGAATACTTTCTGAAGGCACTGTACCTCAGCGTATAATTACAACTCATCACATGCAAAATAATTAGGTGGTCAGTTTGATAAAAAACCATTGGATACAAAGTGACTGGGGCTAGTCGCAAATGTATCTATCTGTTGTTTTGTTTGGGTTGAGCATTTTATGATTGAACATTTAGTAGAAATTGCATGATTAGAAAGCTACATTATTTTCTATAGCGCAGTCTGCTGGTCATGGATGCAGTGACAATAGTTTTGTGGAGAAGTTATTTTGGCCTCCCAAGTTTAGGCTATTTCTCATTTTTACATTTTTGTCATTTAGCATACGCTCTTATCCAGAGCGACACCTAGTGGTCATACTATTGATGTATTTTTGTATTTATTGAATTCTAATCTTTCTCATGACGTTTACATCTGTCCAATTGAGATGCAAATGATGAGTGCCGTATTACATGTATTCTTACCAAAAATATCTACTCCCATGCATAAATGACTGTTGTATAAAACTATTTATAGACGTATGTTTTTATGTAGAGATAAGCATTGGTGGTTCAGTGGTAGAATTCTCGCCTGCCACGCGGGAGGCCCGGGTTCGATTCCCGGCCAATGCAACCGTATGTTTTGTTTCGGTCACCCATGTTATTTTTGTTTATAGAAGGGTTGGTTGTTGAGCAACAAAACCGACACGTGCGCAACTATGGGGCAAAACAGACAAGATTGGCTTACATTGTTGACATGTAAACAATATTTCGCCTCCAATGTTTATTGAAAACATAAATACATTTGCACAATGAGCACTTGTTGTCTCTCAAATATATTGTTAAAGTTGTTGGTTAGCTAGCTAGTGAATTTGAGCAATATTAGCATAGAGGTGACATCAGTCAAAACACCTCAAAACAAGACATGGTATCAAGAACAAGATAAAACTAGTTGAAACGAGCCAGCTACGATTCCCTACATGGCAGCTTTTTGTCATTGTTGCTAGTTATCTGGCCATCCAGAATCACAACAACATACTGACTTCTGCCCCATTGAAGCGTGCGCATCGTTTTCGTGACGTTGTCAGCTAATCCATCTATTTTGTTGTTATCCGTTCTTCCCTCTAACACTTCTTGTAGTATGTTTACCTGCTTCGATCCCTGTGGTTAACTTATTTGTATTTATTATGGATCCTGTGATGTCACGAGAGGCTGTGTCCTGGAGGGACGTTACATCCCCCTGAGGTGGCTGCAAACCCAGACAGCTATGGCTCCATCTGCTGGTATGGTCGGGAACTCCACCCCTCTATGGCCAATCTTCCCACGCAGCTGAAACAAATGAGGGGCTGATGAGCTGAAGGTTTGGGAAGGGAAGAGACACAGTCTCCAACCTGGGCTCTCTGGAGGACAAGAGTGCTGCACGTCCACTTCCATGAGGAATATAAGGATTTGGAGATACTTACCTTTGGGAAATACTCACCTTTGGATATATGCACCTGTGGAAATACGTGAGAGACATTTGGAAGGACTTTTGCTGGGTTGGCCACTAGCTGCAACGTGGACTACAGTAAGGCTGGGGAAAAGTTATCTGAGCGAGTGAGAATTATGATTTTGGATGTGGAAGAGACATCCCTGAACTGTTAACCCTTAAAGAGCCACAAGAGAACAGAATTTTGTTATATTTTCGTTAATTTCCCAAGACCTATAATAAAATCCTTGTTTTGTTTGAACCTTGTCTCCTTGCACTACTTGAGCAATCCCGCTGAAAGCTGTGTAGCCTCTGTGACGTCACAGATGGTGGAGAATACGGGCACGCTCAAGCGTTAATAGTGCATGTCAGAGGAGGATACCGAAGGTTTGATCACCCAGTTTTCCAAGTTGGCCGTAGGCTCCCCGCCGACTGAAATGGAGGACATATTGAAAGCCCTTGTTGCTGGCCAGCAAGCCCAGATGCAAGCAAACGTGGCTCTCTTGGAGGAGCAAAAGAAAGCCAACCTTCTGAAGGCAGAGGAATTGCAGTTGCAGAGACAGAGGGTTGTCCAAAATACCCGCCCAATAAAGGCAAGTGACTTTATATCTAAGATGGGAGCTACCGATGACATTGAGGCATACCTGCATGCATTTGAGGCCACGGCCACTAGGGAAGCCTGGCCCAAGCAACAGTGGGTTGGTCTGTTAGCCCCCCTTTCTAACCGGGGAATCGCTGAATGCTGTCCGGGACCTGGGCCCTGACCAGGTTACTGACTATGATGCCCTGAAGTCTGAGATCCTCAGCAGATATGGACTCACAAAGTTTGGTATGGCCCAGCGCTTTCACAGCTGGACCTTCCAACCAGACCAACCTCCTCGGGCGCAGATACATGAACTTGTCCGAATCGCAAGGAAATGGCTGGATCCGCAGAGGAATACAGCAGCGGCGGTGGTGGAGGCCGTTGTGGTGGATCGTTACCTACGCGCCCTGCCTTATGAGGCAAAACGGTTCATCAGTCAACAGGCCTTGACCACGGCTGATCTGACCGTGGAAGCTGTGGAAAAGTACCAGGCCACAGCGGAGATGCTGAATGCTTCCCGAAAAGACCCCAGGAGGGCGGCCCCACCACAAATGGGAAGAACCCGTCCAAAGGGACCCCAAGGTCTCGAACCCAGCCACGTCAGGACTTATCCCGGCTCCAGGGGGAGCCAGAAACCAGGCGGGTCCAAGAAGAGTACACCAGGAGGGGGAAACTCGACAGTGTTACCGGTGTGGGGAGATGGGACATATCTCCTGGCAGTGTGGGAAACCAGCCGATGAACCTATGCCCACTGCGGAGTCCTCCAGCTCAGCACCCACACACCGTTTTGCCTCGCTCTTGGGAGTCGTAGATGGCGGCCCAGATCGACCCCCCCACCTGCCCGGTAACTGTGAATCACCATGATGTGGAGGCCTTACTGGATTCTGGTAGCCGGGCCACCCTGGTGCGTAAGGATTTGGTGGGCCCAACGTGTCTGACCCCGGGAAAGTCCTCCCAGTTTCCTGTGTCCATGGGGACACCAGAGAATACCCCATTACTGAACTTACAATGACCAGCACACAGGGAACCATACACACGACGGCGGGGTGGTTGATTCCCTCCCCGTCCCTGTCCTAATTGGACGAGACTGCCCAGCCTTTTACCCACTCTGGAGAGAGTCTCAGGAGAGGATAACCCGAGTACCTCGGAAACGGAGAGGCAAGACTCATCCTGGGAAGGCTCCGGTGCAATCCTCCGAGTTACTCACTCCCGCCCGGGCTCTGATAGGGATGGCAGGTGCCCAGACCGACACAGAGACGGAGCTACAGAATCTGGACAAAGAACTGTCTGGTCTGAAGGGGACCGCTGAGAGGTATCGTTTGTTAAAGCAACAGTTAGACATGAAGACAGAAGAGTTAGATATCCTCCAGGCTAAACTCCAACAGAGCTCCTTCCCTAAGCAACAGGAGGAGCTGGAGAGGCTGCGCAGGACCATCGAGGAGTGTGAGGAGACCCTGCGCAGTAGTAAGGAGGTCCAGAAGAAGGCAGAGGAGAAGTACAAGGTGTTGGAGAACAAGATGAAGAATGCGGAGGCAGAGAGAGAGAAGGAACTGAAAGCTGCTCAACAGAAGCAAAACTCTGCTAAAACCAAGGCGGATGCGTTCAGTAAGAAACTCAAGGAGAGACAACAGGAGGCTGAGTCCCTGGTCCTAGAGTTGGAGGAGTTGAAGAGAGAGCAGTCTGGCAAGCACCACGGCAATGCGGACGCCCTCTCCCGGCGTGATGCCTTCTTCGCTGCCTTTACCCCGACGAGGACGTCGGTCCCGAGGAGGGGGATGTGTGATGTCACGAGAGGCTGTGTCCTGGAGGGACGTTACATCCCCCTGAGGTGGCTGCAAACCCAGACAGCTATGGCTCCATCTGCTGGTATGGTCGGGAACTCCACCCCTCTATGGCCAATCTTCCCACGCAGCTGAAACAAATGAGGGGCTGATGAGCTGAAGGTTTGGGAAGGGAAGAGACACAGTCTCCAACCTGGGCTCTCTGGAGGACAAGAGTGCTGCACGTCCACTTCCATGAGGAATATAAGGATTTGGAGATACTTACCTTTGGGAAATACTCACCTTTGGATATATGCACCTGTGGAAATACGTGAGAGACATTTGGAAGGACTTTTGCTGGGTTGGCCACTAGCTGCAACGTGGACTACAGTAAGGCTGGGGAAAAGTTATCTGAGCGAGTGAGAATTATGATTTTGGATGTGGAAGAGACATCCCTGAACTGTTAACCCTTAAAGAGCCACAAGAGAACAGAATTTTGTTATATTTTCGTTAATTTCCCAAGACCTATAATAAAATCCTTGTTTTGTTTGAACCTTGTCTCCTTGCACTACTTGAGCAATCCCGCTGAAAGCTGTGTAGCCTCTCGTGACGTCACAATCCCCATTAGCTGCTGCCAAGGCAGTTATACAATTTTAAAAACATGACAATACATTCATAACAGATTTCACAACACACTAAGTGTGTGCCCTCAGGCCCCTACTCCACTACCATATATTTACAACACAAAATCCATGTTATCATGTGTGTATGCATGTGTCTCTGCCTATGTTTGTGTTGCTTCACAGTCCCTGCTGTTCCATACGGTGTATTTTTATCTGTTTAAAAAAAAATCTGATTCTACTGCTTGCATCAGTTACCTGATGTGGAATAGAGTTCCATGTAGTCATGGCTCTATGAAGTACTGTGCGCCTCCCATAGTCTTTTCTGGACATGGGGACTGTGAAGAGACACTGGTGGGGTATGTCTTGTGGGGTATGCATGGGTGTCTGAGCTGTGTGCTAGTCGTTTAAACAGACAGCTCGGTGCTTTCAACATGTCAACACCTCCTTAAATCCGTTCTACCTCATTTCTACCAGCATGTTAAATGTGCAACCAGAGGGGAAAAAACTCTAGACCACCTTTACTCCACACACAGAGACGCATACAAAGCTCTCCCTCGCCCTCCATTTGGCAAATCTGACCATAACTCTATCCTCCTGATTCCTGCTTATAAGCAAAAACTGAAGCAGGAAGCACCAGTGATTCGGCTAATAAAAAAGTGGTCAGATGACGCAGATGCTAAGCTACAGGACTGTTTTGCTAGCACAGACTGGAACATGTTCCGGGATTCTTCAGACAGCATTGAGGAGTACACCACATCAGTCACTGGCTTCATCAATAAGTGCATCGATGATGTCGTCCCCCACAGTGACCGTGACGTACATACCCCAACCAGAAGCCATGGATTACAGGAAACATCCGCACTGAGCTAAAGGGTAGAGCTGCCGCTTTCAAGGAACGGGACTCTAACCCGGACGCTTATAAGAAATCCCGCTATGACCTCCGACGAACCATCAAACAGGCAAAGAGTCAATACAGGTCTAAGATTGAATCATACTACACTGGCTCTGACGCTCGTCGGATGTGGCAGGGCTTGAAAACTATTACAGACTACAAAGGGAAGCACAGCCGCGAGCTGCCCAGTGACACAAGCCTACCAGACGCAGGCTAAACCACTTCTATGCTCGCTTCGAGGCAAGCAACACTGAAGCATGCATGAGAGCACCAGCTGTTCCGGACGACTATGTGATCACGCTCTCCGTAGCCGATGTGAGTAAGACTTTTAAGCAGGTCAACATTCACAAGGCCGCAGGGCCAGACGGATTACCAGGACGTGTACTCCGAGCATGTGCTGACCAACTGGCAAGTGTCTTCACTGACATTTTCAACATGTCCCTGACTGAGTCTGTAATACCAACATGTTTCAAGCAGACCACCATAGTCCCCGTGCCCAAGAACTCTAAGATAACCTGCCTAAATGACTACCGACCCGTAGCACTGACGTCTGTAGCCATGAAGTGCTTTGAAAGACTGGTCATGGCTCACATCAACAGCATAATCCCAGAAACCCTAGACCCACTCCAATTTGCATACCGCCCCAACAGATCCACAGATGATGCAATCTCTATCGCACTCCACACTGCCCTTTCCCACCTGGACAAGAGGAACACCTACGTGAGAATGCTATTCATTGACTACAGCTCAGCATTCAACACCATAGTGCCCTCTAAGCTCATCACTAAGCTAAGGATCCTGGGACTAAACACCTCCCTCTGCAACTGGATCCTGGACTTCCTGACGGGCCGCCCCCAGGTGGTAAGGGTAGGTAACAACACATCTGCCACACTGATCCTCAACACGGGGGCCCCCTCAGGGGTGCGTGCTCAGTCCCCCTCCTGTACTCTCTGTTCACCCATGACTGCATGGCCAGGCACGACTCCAACACCATCATTAAGTTTGCCGACGACACAACAGTGGTAGGCCTGATCACCGACAACGATGAGACAGCCTATAGGGAGGAGGTCAGAGATCTGGCCGTGTGGTGCCAGGACAACAACCTCTCCCTCAACGTGACCAAGACAAAGGAGATGATTGTGGACTACAGGAAAAAAAAGAGGACTGAGCACGCCCCCATTCTCATCGACGGGGCTGTAGTGGAACAGGTTGAGAGCTTCAAGTTCCTTGGTGTCCACATCACCAACGAACTATCATGGTCCAAACACACCAAGACAGTCGTGAAGAGGGCACGACAAAGCCTATTCCCCCTCAGGAGACTAAAAAGATTTGGCATGGGTCCTCAGATCCTCAAAAAATTCTACAGCTGCACCATCGAGAGCATCCTGACTGGTTGCATCACCGCCTGGTATGGCAACTGCTTGGCCTCTGACCGCAAGGCACTACAGAGGGTAGTGCGTACGGCCCAGTACATCACTGGGGCAAAGCTCCCCTGCCATCCAGGACCTCTATACCAGGCGGTGTCAGAGGAAGGCCCTCAAAATTGTCAAAGACTCCAGTCACCCTAGTCATAGACTGTTCTCTCTGCTACCGCACGGCAAGCGGTACCGGAGTGCCAAGTCTAGGTCCAAAAGACTTCTCAACAGCTTCTACCCCCAAGCCATAAGACTCCTGAACAGCTAATCATGGCTACCCGGACTATTTGCACTGCCCCCCCACCCCATCCTTTTTACGCTGCTGCTACTCTGTTAAGTATTTATGCATAGTCACTTTAACTCTACCCACATGTACATATTACCTCAACTACCTCAACTAGCCGGTGCCCCCGCACATTGACTATGCAACGGTACCCCCTGTATATATAGCCTCCCTACTGTCACTTTATTTTATTGTATATATAGCCTCCCTACTGTCACTTTATTTTACTTCTGCTCTTTTTTTCTCAACACTTTTTTGTTGTTGTTTTATTCTTACTTTTTTGTTTAAAATAAATGCACTGTTGGTTAAGGGCTGTAAGTAAGCATTTCACTGTAATGTCTGCACCTGTTGTATTCGGCGCATGTGACCAATAAAATTTGATTTGATTTGATTTGATCCTTTGGCCGCCATTCCTTCCAGTTCTCTGCTGCAAATGACTGGATGAAAGTCAAAAATCTCTGAAGCTGGAGACACTTATCTCCCTCACTATCTTTAAGCATCAGTTGTTAGAGCAGCTTACCGATCACTGCACCTGTACACAGCCCATCTGTAATTAGCCCACCCAACTACCTCATCCCCATATTGTTATTTACATTGTTATTTATTTTGCTAATTTGTACCCCAGTATCTCTATTTGCACATCATCTTCTGCACATCTATCACTCCAGTGTTAATACTAAATTGTAATTATTTTGCACTATGGCCTATTTATTGCCATACCTCCATAACTTACTATATTTGCACACACTGTATATAGATTTTCTATTGTGTTATTGACTGTACGTTTTGTTTATTCCATATGTAACTCTGTGTTTGTTGTTTTTATCGCACTGCTTTGCTTTATCTTGGCCAGGTCGCAGTTCGTAATGTCTCTGCTAAAATGTTCAGATTGTGCCAAACGACAAATGTTAGCTAGCTACAGTGCCTTCAGAAAGTATTCAAACCCCTTGACTTAATCCACATTTTGTTGTTACAGCCTGAATTCAGAATGGATTAAATCGATTTTTTTTCTCACCCATCTACACACAATACCCCATAATGACAAAGTGAAAACATGTTTTTCGGCATTTTAGCAAATGTATTGCTAATGAAATACAGACCACATTTACATAAGTATTCACACTAGGGATGTGACAAATGTACAATTTGTCAACGTTTAAACTGCAATTTTTTCACAATTCAGATGTGGTTCTGCATATGACCACTAGGTGGCAATGCAGTTCAATCTACCGATATAGCCAATTTGGGTTTTGTTGCTGTGGTAACTAGTGGAAAACCTACCACTTGGCGCTCACCTTACTGCTGGCCCCCACCCACTAAGCAACGATGGTATTAATACCGTTTTAAGTTATCTGTTGTGTACCTCTCCTCCATGTTGTCAGTACGTACTTCATGTCCCACTTCTCATCAATGTGATGGCTCTTTGCAGTGATGTATGACAGCGTGTTCATAGACGTCCAACAAGTCTGGTTCTATATATGCCATAAGGGTATTGAAGCCGACATCTTTTACCATCGACAATGGCTACAATTGAACTGCAATCATTTCTGTAATCAGCGCTGTGAATACTTTCTGAAGGCACTGTACCTCGGTGTATAATTACAACCCATCACACGTAAAAACGATCATTAAGTTGTCAGTTTTATAAAAAGCATTGTGTGGATGAACATTTATTCCTCGTTAGTATAGTGGTCAGTATCCCCGCCTGTCACGCGGGAGACCGGGGTTCAATTCCCCGACGGGGAGGGAATTCTTTTTGTTTTAAACCCTTTCAATGTTGATTTGTAATCGATATACCTGAAACATCACAATTTTACTTGGATGGACATTTGTCTACGTTATGCGTATCAGTAATTCGATATCATGGGCAAGATAAAATGTAGAATATGATCATTAAACATAATGATTGGCTGTAAGGAGAACAGTATACATAACCAAAACCTGCAGAGAAATTACTGCGGAACGTGGAAATACCATCCAACACAAAACTGAGAGAGTAATGTTCAGTCTGAACCTACTTCTGAAGCCAAATAGTAAAATACAATAATCTCTAGGTAATTTTGTTATATAAAGCTTAATAAATAAGGCTACTAAACTACCAAACTGCTAGGACAGAACTGACCTGTACTGGCTGCAACTTCAATTAGCACGGAAGTGTGAAGTGAGCGGTTTGAACACTCTTGAGCCTAACAATGGCAGGAAAGTTCCACAGCCCTCCAGCACACATGCACTGTCGGAGCGAGTGACTCTCAATTTACAATGGCTAGCCCAAGTCGTTATATTTTTTTCTTGTGCTCTATGCTATTTGCCTCATGACTCCTGCGTGCTTTGTTGACTATGAACTTGCTTGTTTACCCAACCGTGGGACAGACTATGTTTGTTTCCACACTCGGGACTCTGACTCTCTATTGGTTACACAGACTCTTGGCCTCCCACCCTGTTCTAACCACCTCTCGCCGGTTTTGTATTCATGTTACCTGATGAAATTGCTGTACAATATGATAATGTTGCCATCTAATGTTATCTTCCACCATCAGCACCGGCCTGAACCCTAAAGGCCATCAGATTTGCCACCAATGCTCCTTATAGGACACATCACTGCACTCTATACTCCTCTGTAAACTGGTCATCTCTGTATACCCGTCGCAAGACCTGCTGGTAGCCACCCTAGTCAAGGACTGTTCTCTCTGCTAGCGCACAGCAGGCGGTACCGGAGCACCAAGTCTAGGTCCAAAAGGCTTCTTAACAGCTTCTACCCCCAAGCCATAAGACTCCTGAACAGCTAATCATGGCTATCTGGACTATTTGCATTTTCTCTTCTTATTATGGGTGTCCTTTAGCCAGTTTCATCATAGCGCTTGATGGTTTTTGCGACTGCACTTGAAGAAACTTTCAAAGTTCTTGACATTTTCTGTATTGACTGACCTTCATGTCTTAAAGTAATCATGGACTGTTGTTTCTCTTTGCTTATTTGAGCTGTTCTTGCCATAATATGGACATGGTCTTTTACCAAATAGGGCTATCTTCTGTATACCTTGTCACAACACAACTGATTGGCTCAAACGCATTAAGAAATTCCACAAATTAACTTTTAAGAAGGCACACCTGTTAATTGAAATGCATTCCAGGTGACTACCTCATGAAGCTGGTTGAGAGAATGCCAAGAGCGTGCAGAGCTGTCATCAAGGCAAAGGGTGGCTATTTGAAGAATCTCAAATATAAAATATATTTTGATTTGTTTAACACTTTTTTGGTTACTATATTATTCCATATGTGTTATTTCATATTTTTGATGTCTTCACTATTATTCTACAATGTAGAGAATAGTAAAAACGAAAGAAAAACCCTTGAATGAGTAGGTGTGTCCAAACTTTTGACTGGTACTATATATATTTTTTATCTCTGTAACGATCCCGGCAGTCTGAGTCGGGTCCTGTCTGTGGACTAGTTTTTCTGCTCGTGATCTCCAGTTTCCCGAGGGTTCTGGAACGCTCCGGGGAGCTCTCTTGATTTCCGCACCTGCATCCCATCAGCAATCTGCACACCTGGTCCTGATCATCACCCTTCTTAGGCTCTGGCCTAACATCCATTCCCTGCCGGATCGTTAGCCATGAACAGTATGTTTGTCAGTGTATCAGCCTTGGAGTTTCTAGCATTAGTTTTGTTGTTTTGCACCTGGTTGGCTTGCCGTGTACTTACCTCCGTTTTGTTTCTATCTGCAGTCAATCTCCCGGAACCTTCACCCAACCCCTGCCTGGTTGTCGGCGGCTGCCGAGCCATTCTTGGATCTACCACTGCACCTCCACCAACTCATCTCCACCGTCCGCTCTGTCCCCTGGATTATTCTACATCATTTTTTGAAGCTGTTAAATAAATACTCACCTTCGTTTCAACTCACCTTGTCCTGGTCTGCTTCTGGGTTCTGGCTTAGTAAACCGTGACAGAACGATCCGGCCAGTATGAACCCAGCGGACCTGGACTCTGTTCGCCATGCCATTACCCATCAGGAGAAGATGTTGGGCCATCATAGCACGGAGCTACAGGAGATCGCGTTGGCAGTTCGGAACCTTTCTACCGGTCTGACGGAGGTCCAGAACCAGCGCAAGTTTCCGGTGGAGGATCCACTACCGGTTTCACCCATCCCGCCTGCCGCGTCTGGGCGGTGTCCTTCCGTGAGCCCAAGGTTCCGACGCCGGATAAATATGAGGGGGAGCTGGGAAGATGCCGTTCTTTCCTCATGCAGTGTGGGTTAGTGTTCGATCTACAGCCCTACTCTTATGCCACAGACAAGGCTAGGATAGCCTTTGTGATTGAGTTGCTGCGTGGTCGAGCGCTGGAGTGGGCTTCAGCCGTTTGGGAACGACAAGACCCCTGCATGGCTTCATACCCGGGGTTCACGGCCGAGATGAGGAAGCTCTTCGACCATTCCGTCCGAGGGAGGGACGCAGCTAGGCGCCTGTTTTCGCTTCACCAAGGAACTCGCAGCGTGGCCGACTTCGTGATCGAGTTCAAGACGTTGGCTGTGGAGAGTGGGTGGAATGAGGAGTCTCTGCAAGCGGCCTTTTACCAGGGTCTGTCGGAGCAGCTCAAGGATGAGTTGATCTCCTATCCGGAGCCTAGTGACCTGGACAGCTTGGTAGCCTTGTCTATCCGGGTGGATAATCGAGTCCGAGAGCGAAGGAGGGAGAAGCAATGGGGTCCGTCCAATCGATCAGCTTCTCAGGTTCCAGTCGGGTCGGGATTGGACCAGAATACGTCGATCATCGTCCACCACACAGGATTAGTGGAGAGGTCCTGTCTCCCGATTCTGAACCAATGCAAGTAGGGCGGCACGGGTTAACCAAGGAGGAACGCCAACTCAGACGTAGGGACTAACTGTTGCCTCTACTGTGGTGGTTCGGGACATTACCTCGCCACCTGTTCCCGGCGGTCGTCAAACTGCGCGGCTCGCTAAAGTTGGGAGGACTTTTAGCGAGCCAGTTTCGACCTCTCAATACCTCTGTCAGACCCCGTTTCCCGGCTACCCTTGTGAACAGGAATCAGAGCTTAGCGATTAACGCTTTTATCGATTCAGGTGCCGATGGAAGCTTTCTTGATGCCGAGTTGGTGGAACAGCTGGGGCTTTCCAAGGAGCAATTGCCGGAAGCCATTGAAGCGACCACTCTGAACGGCAGTAGTCTGGCACGTATCACGATGAGGACTGAACCGGTTAAGATGCTGTTGTCGGGGAATCATTCGGAGATGATTTCATTCTTCATTCTGCCGTCTTCCCATGTTCCTCTGGTCCTTGGATACCCCTGGCTGAAGGAACACAATCCCACGTTCGATTGGGTGACGGGCAAGGTAACGAGTTGGAGCCTTGATTGTCATGCTAACTGTCTCAAGACTGCCTGTCCCCATTCGGTTCCCAGTCAGGTGATTGAGGCTAAACCCCCAGATTTGTCCCTGGTTCCCGAGACATATCACGATTTGGGGAAGTGTTCAGTAAGCAGAAGGCTCTGTCACTCCCTCCCCCACCGACCATATGATTGTGCCATCAACCTGTTCCCTGGAGCTGTCTACCCCAAGGGAAGGTTATACAGTATCTCCCGCCCTGAACGTGAGGCTTTGGAGACCTACATCAAGGAGTCCCTAGCTGCTGGTCTCGTTCGTCCCTCGTCATCACCCCCTGGGGGCAGGATTCTTCTTTGTGGGTAAGAAGGATGGCTCTCTTCGACCGTGTATTGATTATCGGGGGTTGAATGACATCACGGTCAAGAACAAGTATCCCCTGCCCTTGATGAGTTCTGCCTTCGACTCCTTACAGGGTGCTACGGTGTTCACCAAGCTAGACCTACGCAATGCGTATCACATGGTCCGGATCAGAGAGGGAGACGAGTGGTTGACGGGTTTCAATACACCGATGGGTCACTTCGAGTATCAGGTGATGCCGTTTGGACTGACCAATGCTCCAGCGGTATTCCAGAGTATGGTGAACGACGTCCCTGAGAGATATGATCGGTCTCTTTGTGTTTGTTTACCTGGATGACATTCTGATCTTCTCGAAGGAACCTTCCGACCACGTCCAGCATGTCCGGCAGGTTCTGCAGCGATTGTTGGAGAATCGCCTGTTCGTGAAGGCCGAGAAGTGCGAGTTTCACGCCCACACGACATCCTTTCTCGGGTACATCATCTCCAGGGGAGAGATTAGGATGGACCAGGAGAAGGTTAGAGCGGTTCTGGAATGGGCCCAGCCCGGTACGAGATTGCAGCTCCAGAGATTTTTGGGGTTTGCGAATTTCTACCGCAGATTCATCCGGGATTACAGCCGTGTGGCCGCTCCGTTAACGGCCTTGACTTCCAGTATCAGGAGCTTCAAGTGGAATCCGGAGGCGGATCGAGCGTTTCTGGATTTGAAGAGGCGATTCACCAACGCACCGATTCTCTCTCAACCGGACACGGCCCGTCAGTTCGTCGTTGAAGTGGACGCGTCCGATGTGGGAGTTGGCGCCATCCTGTCGCAGCGATGCTCCACGGACAGTAAACTCCATCCCTGCGCCTACTACTCCGTCGCCTTTCGCCTGCGGAGAGGAATTACGATGTGGGTAACCGGGAGCTTCTCGCGGTGAAACTTGCCTTGGAGGAGTGGCGCCACTGGTTGGAGGGGGCGGAGCAGCCGTTTATTGTCTGGACTGACCACAAGAATCTTGCTTACGTGCAATCGGCTAGACGTCTCAACTCCCGTCAGGCCAGGTGGTCGTTGTTTTTCGGACGATTCAATTTTTCCCTGACGTTCCGACCTGGATCTAAGAACGGCAAGGCGGGACGCCTTGTCTCGGATGTTCTCCAAGACGGAGGAGAGTGGGTCCAAGACCGAGACAATTCTTCCCCGGAACTGCGTCGTGGGAGCTGTTAGGTGGAAGATTGAGGAGGAGGTGATGGCGGCTCTTCGGACGCAGCCCGGTCCCGGTAACGGTCCACCCGGTCGGTTGTTTGTGCCTGAGTCGGTTCGTCCTGCGGTCCTCAAATGGTCCCACGCCAGCAAGATGGCTTGTCACCCTGGCGTGGCTCGGACGATGGCGTTTCTTCGCAGACGCTTTTTGGTGGCCTGCCATGGCCGAGGATACTCGGGGTTATGTTGCTGCCTGTCCAGTGTGTGCGCAGAATAAGAGTACCAATCGGCCCAGCTCTGGACTACTTCACCCCCTTCCTATTCCCCGCGACCATGGTCGCATCTGGCCCTGGACTTTGTCACTGGGTTGCCCGCTTCTGAGGGGAACACGGTCGTTCTGACTATCGTGGACAGATTCAGCAAGTTCGCCCACTTTGTGCCAATTGCCAAGCTTCCCTCTGCCTCGGAGACGTCCGAGATCCTGGTTAGGGAGGTTTTCAGGGTCCACGGGTTGCCCAGTGATATCGTTTCCGACCGTGGCCCTCAGTTTACCTCTGCTGTCTGGAAGTCCTTCTGTTTGGCCATTGGAGCTACAGTCAGTCTCACATCTGGTTTTCACCCCCAATCTAATGGTCAGGCGGAGAGAGCCAACCAGAAGATGGAATCCACGCTACGCTGCCTGGCCTCTTCCAACCCCACCTCCTGGGTCTCTCAGTTGCCTTGGGTTGAGTATGCCCACAATACTCTCCCTACATCTGCCACTGGGATGTCTCCCTTCCAGTGCCTGTATGGCTACCAACCTCCCTTGTTCCCTTCTCAGGAGAAGGAGCTCTCAGTGCCTTCTGTTCAGGCCCATATTCGCCGTTGCCACCGGACCTGGCATCGGGCCAGAAAGGCACTCCTTAGAGTTTCGGACCGGTATCAGCTCCAGGCGAATCGTCGCCGGATCCCCGCTCCCACCTACATCATCGGAGATAGGGTCTGGTTGGCCACACGGGATCTTCCTTTACGGACTGAGTCTAGGGAAGTTGTTACCGAAGTTCATTGGTCCGTTTGTGGTGGAGAAGGTGATCAATCCGGTGGCAGTTCGACTCAAACTCCCGAGGACGCTCAGAGTCCATCCCACCTTTCATGTCTCCTGCCTCAAGCCTGTTTTCCTCAGTCCTCTGTTGCCTCCTCCGCCTCCTCCTCCTCCTCCTCGGATGATCGGAGGTGGTCCTGCCTACACGGTGCGACGCATCATGGATTCCAGACGGCGGGGCCGGGGTTTCCAGTATCTCGTGGACTGGGAGGGGTATGGTCCTGAAGAGAGGAGTTGGATTCCGCGGCGACAGATCCTAGATGCTGACCTCATCAGTGACTTCTACCGCCTCCATCCTGGCGCTCCGGGAGTCCGCCCGGTGGCGTTCGCCGGAGGGGGGTACTGTAACGATCCCGGCAGTCTGAGTCGGGTCCTGTCTGTGGACTAGTTTTTCTGCTCGTGATCTCCAGTTTCCCGAGGGTTCTGGAACGCTCCGGGGAGCTCTCTTGATTTCCGCACCTGCATCCCATCAGCAATCTGCACACCTGGTCCTGATCATCACCCTTCTTAGGCTCTGGCCTAACATCCATTCCCTGCCGGATCGTTAGCCATGAACAGTATGTTTGTCAGTGTATCAGCCTTGGAGTTTCTAGCATTAGTTTTGTTGTTTTGCACCTGGTTGGCTTGCCGTGTACTTACCTCCGTTTTGTTTCTATCTGCAGTCAATCTCCCGGAACCTTCACCCAACCCCTGCCTGGTTGTCGGCGGCTGCCGAGCCATTCTTGGATCTACCACTGCACCTCCACCAACTCATCTCCACCGTCCGCTCTGTCCCCTGGATTATTCTACATCATTTTTTGAAGCTGTTAAATAAATACTCACCTTCGTTTCAACTCACCTTGTCCTGGTCTGCTTCTGGGTTCTGGCTTAGTAAACCGTGACAATCTCTGTCCCCGCAGGAGGCCTTTTGCCTTTTGGTAGGCCTTCATTGTAAATAAGAAGTTGTTCTTAACTGACTTGCCTAGTTAAATAAAGGTTAAATAAAATAAAAAATAAAAATAAAATTATATATACATTATATACTTCACCAGCTTCCAACTTACCTAACTTCGTTGTTAAAGTGTAAAGAAACATGAATTAGGTAAATCAGCTTTTAGTTTTAATGCACCTCATTGCTGGAACCAACTGCAAAATACACTGCAATTGGACGCTCTGATGCTGCTTGGGCAATTTTTTAATATTGATTGGGGAACTATTTGCTGAGGAATGTGACTGTTTTTCTTGATTGTTGTGCTGTATTTTTGTTTGTATTTGATTTGATTTCGTCTATGAATTGTATGTGCAGGGCTCCCTTGCGAAAGTGAAACCTGGTCTCAATGGTGAATCCCTGTTTTATATATAACGGTCTTCAGCATTTCTTCAAATAACCTATATGTAAATGAGAACTTGCTGTATAGAAGCTACTGTATTCTGTAGGTTAAGGTACTTACACAGGTTGTTTATTTACAATACTTCTGCTGAATATGTTCAGTTTCCGTAGTGTAGTGGTTATCACGTTCGCCTAACACGCGAAAGGTCCCCGGTTCGAGACCGGGCGGAAACACATTTTCTAAAAGTAAATTGTAGTGTTAGGCTATGGCCAATGTCTAAAAATAAACAAACAAATAAATTCTGTATTCATGTTTTGCACAATTCGTAAAAATAATGTTTTGAACAATCTTTAGGACACTGATTCCCGACTGAACGTTATACTCAATGCATTGTCTGTCAATTGGCGTTGATTAAGATTTAGTCAAAAGTGCATTATAGTAGCTTGGAAATTCAATTACATTTCTAAAGGAGGCAAAAATAATAGGTAGGAAAACCTTTTGTCATCGTGATGTCGTCAGATTGACTTGAACATGCAGTATTACGTTAGCCAGCTAGCTCAAATTGAGGGAAGATCATCGGATTTTAGCTAGCTAACGTTAGCATTGCTAGGTATTTTTTACGAACTTTGCTAGGTATTGGTAACATTGCCATCTGTCCACAGTAAATTTGACGACATCATAATGATGGCAAAGTTGTTTCCTACTAATTATTTGCATACTTTAACAATGTCATTGTATTTCCAGGCCACTATTCATGGGTTGCACATTGTATCACAATATTGTTATGAAGGTTCTCTTGAGGACTAGTGTATGACTGAAAGTTCTACCGAAGATTGTTTAGTATGAAGATGCCTAGAAACTGCTTTTCAAATAGGCGTTCCCGGAAGTATTGGCCCGTTTGGCACTTTGGGTTTAAAACTCTGTTCTTCTACTCAATGCATCCTCCAATGGGGCTGATGAAGATTTCGTCTATTTGTCAAAAAGTAATTTAAATGTTTTTATTTATCATATACTTACTTAGTTTAACCTGCATTCAATACTAATTTCAGGTCAATCAAGTTCTTCTGTAATACAATGAAGGCAGATAGAGCCTGGTCAACCGTGGGGGAAATAGCATACACAACAGTATCATCTGCATACAAAGTGCAGAATATTGTTACGTCGATATTGTTAATGTAAACAACCCAGAATCGGCTCCTGCGGGACACCTTCCGTAATATCCAGGAAAACGGATTTAACGCCATACACATTGAGTTCTATCTGTCGAGTAATTTTTAAACCAGTTACATGCAGCCTTGTCTAGGCAAATTGAGGATAGCCTCTGAATTAGCAATAAGTGATAAACAGTATCGAAAGCCATTGCCAGGTCAATGACGAGGACAGCACATTTTTTACATTTGAGTCATTTAGCAGAGGCTCTTATCCAGAGCGAATTACAGTTAGTGCATACATTTTCATACTGCCCCCCGTCCTCCCCAATTAAGGTGCCACCAACCTCCTGTGATACACACCATATACACACTCACTCACACACAATACATTGACACTTCCACACAAAACCCACACATTCACATACAATACATAGCCACCCACACACATAACACACCCATACCGACACAACACAAACAAGTACACATGCATAGACATTACACACGCACACAGACACACTTTTACACTCATCATTTGCTGCTGCTACTCTGTTTTTTATTATTATCTACCTATATTATGTATGCCTAGTCACTTTACCCTACATATCTACCTTAAATACCTCGTACCTCTGCACATTCATCTGGTACTGGTACTCCCTGGTTCTTCAAATGTGACCAACCTGCTCAATTCAGTCTTATGTAGAAAATTTGAAATTGTGTTTTTTACATTGGCTAAAAGTAGAGACTCAGAGGTAGAAAATGGTATATCATACACTACAGTTGAGGAACAATGGGAAAGTAATTCTGCTTTGAAAGTTGATAAACTTGTAATCCCACTTTTGAGAAAATGGCCCCTTGAATGTTTTGGTACATCTACTGGAGAGCTCTTCTTTGTCTACACCCATTCAACATTGTTCACACCCACTTAAACCTTAGCCCTACCCATCTCTTTAAGGATTCACATGTGAGGCCATGTGCTAAACAGTGAGTATGGTAGTGTACTAAACAACCAAAGATTTCAAGACTAAAGGCTGGTTTATACTAAGTCTATCGACATGTCTGTATATAGTTGTCGCAGTGACATCATGAACATTCTATTGTCATCCGACATCAAAATTGTTGTTGTCGTTATGAAAAAGTATAAACAAAATCAGCAGCCTGGTGGTCCAAAATAGCATAACTGGTGTATTTTAACACCAATAAACCCATCCATTTAAAAATGAATTTAGTGTATGTCAGTCTAGCAAACCAGGCAACTAAAAGCAACTTTCTAAACAATGTTTTGGTTAGTTTCTAGCTTGTTAGCTAGCTAACATTAAGTTAAGCCAGTTCAAATAATGACCATATCATATAGCTGACAACGTCTTAATTTGTATTAATCATAACAGGAAAATAAACTCACAACAAGATCATCATTTACAAGTTAATGGAGAGCTAATTACAGAAAATAGCTTACGGTTGTGAGTGTGACGAAATAAAAGCAGGTCATTCAACTGGAGAATTTTACAACTTGGACACTGTCTCGTTGGCCTAACGTTATATCCTAATTTGACTTTGGTGCTGGGCATGTTGTTCTTCACATTTTATTTGTCACATGCACAGGATACAGAAGGTGTAAACGGTACAGGGAAATGGTTTAGACATGTAGCTAGCTAGCTAGCTAGCTAAATAATGAACCATAATCCCAACTCATAACATTACTACCCTGCAGGTGAAGAAATCCGGATGTGGAGGTCCTGGGCTGGCGTGGTTACACGTGGTCTGCGGTTGTGAGGCCGGTTGGACGTACTGCCAAATTCTCTAAAACAATGTTGAAGGTGGGTTATGGTAGAGAAATACGCTTTTTGTGAGTATTGTGAGGATCTTTTATTTCAGCTCATGAAACATGGGACTTACACTTTACATGTTGCGTTTATATTTTTATTCAGTGTATATCTTAAATGACCGCGTTTACATGACATTGATGATGCCAATTTGAGGTTCGTTCTTAGCCTACAAAACGAGGAAGTGTCACTTTCATACCGTATTTAGAGAACTGAATTTGAAAACCTAATCTGAATGCATCTGAGAAGTTGAATGTATGAAACTTTGGTAAACTTGAAATTATAGTTTGAAAACTTGATACACAGACAATGACTACAATATCTACCATATTGAAACAATATACACTCAGTGGCCAGTTTTTTAGGTACACCCATCTAGTATCAGGTCGGACCCCCATTTGCCTCCAGAACAGCCTGAATTCTTCAGGGCTTGGACACATTGCTCAATTGGTATCAAGGGACCTAACGTGTGCCAGGAAAACATTCCCCACACCATTACACCACCGCCACCAGCCTGTACTGTTGACAACAGGCAGGATGGGTCCATGGACTCATGCCTCTTACGCCAAATCCTGACTCTGCGATCAGCATGACGCAACAGTAATTGGTATTTGTCGGACCAGGCAATGTTTTTCCACTCCTAAATTGTGCAGTGTTGGGGATCGCATGCCCACTGGAGCCACTTCTTCTTGTTTTTAGCTGAAAGAAGTGGAACCTGGTGTGGTTGTCTGCTGCAATAGCCCATCCTTGACAAGGACAGACGAGTTTTGCGTTCCGAGATGTCATTCTCCACACCACTGTTGTACTGCACCGTTATTTGTCTGTTTGTGGCTCGCCTGTTAGCTTGCACGATTCTTTCCTTTCTCCTTCGACCTCTCTTCAACGACCTGTTTTCGCCCACAGGACTGCAGCTGACTGGATGTTTTTTGTTTGTCACACCATTTTCGGTAAACCCTAAAAACTTGTGTGTGAAAAGCCCAGGAGGCCGGCCGTTTCTCAGATACTGGAACTGGCACGCCTGGCACCGATGATTATACCACACTCAGTCGCTTAGGTCACTCGTTTTGCCCATTCTAACGTTCAATCGAACAGTAACTGAATGCCTCGATGCCTGTCTGCCTGCTTTATATAGCAAGCCACTGTCTGTAGGAGTGAACCATTTTCATGAACAGGGTGGTGTACCTAAAAAACTTGCCACTGTGTGTAGGGCTGTGTACTTTTTGGCCAATTGTTGTCCGATTTAAAACTGAAAAATCAGCAACATGAAAACAGCTGTTTATTTTATTGTATTTCTTTTACGGAAAATAAAAATTGCTAGATTTTTTTGTTCGCTTTTTCTTTGCATATGAACAAAAAGTAACACTTGATATTTCGATTTTCACAAGTGGGTGGGGTTAAATGTGGAATGCCTGTCATTGGCCCAATGCACATCCAACACTTCCTGTCCTTTCAAAAAAGGAGTTCACCCTTCTAACTTTATTCTATTAATCTACAATCTATTAAGTAATCTATTAAAAGCTATTATTAATTCATATATTAATGCCAAGATAAAATTATATTTCTCAATTTCTATTTTTAGATTTAAGATAAAAAATGAAAGTGTTTATTGACCCACCCACTAGGCGTCATATCCTTGCTTCCTCCGAGTGTTTCCTCCATTCCTCGCCTCTCTTTCAAAGCACATCGAAGGAGGAAGCCCGAGGGGAGAAACCTTCAAACCTCTCCCCCAATTTGCTTTGACTGGGAGGTGAGGAATGAAGGAAACAAGGACAGAGGAAGCAAGGATTTGACATCTAGTAATATTTTTAGACAGTGCCTGAGTGGGTGGGTAGCCGTGATACCCAGGCCTTGTCCAGACACAACCTTAGCCTGAGAGGGATTGATGGGTGGTGAAATGGTGAGAGCTCCACCTTTACCCTCTGATAGGCTTGGTGGAATTGTGGTGGTATTGCTTACTCCTGTCCAATCTTCTCAGATCTCCACAAGTGTCTATGGGGTAGGGGCTAAGGGTTGTGTCTGAACAGGGCCTGGGTATCATGGCTACTCACTCACTCTAAAAATGCTGTCAAATCCTTGCGTCCTTGTTTCCTTCATTCCTCATCTCTCTCTCAAAGCACATTAGGGAAGAGGAGAGGATTGAAGGTTCCTCCCCTCGGGCCGCCTCCACTGATGTGCTTTGAAAGAGGCGAGGAATGGAGGAAACAAGTAATGAGGAAGCAAGGATTTGACGGCAAGTGGGTGGGTGGGTAAAATGCAATATAACTATTTTAAAAAGCAAAGTAATACAAAAGTCTGATTGCCTCACATTTTAATGCAGTGTCTGTGTGTCACTCCTACTTATCATCTGCCATTTCAAAGCTCTAAATACCAACCGGGTTCAAAGACTCCAGGGTTAATTGCTGCTCATTACTGCAATCTAGTGGAATTTAAGAGGCTACTACATACCATTTAATTTAATTAAACAGGCTTTTTTCTGAAATGTTGATAAGAACCCCCAAAATCATTGTTTATATCCATGAAAGCACATATCTGATTGTCAATACTGATGAGTTTTAGGTGTGCATACACTACCGGTCAAAAGTTTTAGAACACCTACTCATTCAAAGGTTTTTCTTTATTTTTAATATTTTCTACATTGTATAATAATAGTGAAGACATCAAAACTATGAAATAACACATATGGAATCATGTAGTAACCAAAAAGTGTTAAACAAATCAAAATATATTTTATATTTGAGATTCTTCAAATAGCCAACAATTGCCTTGATGACAGATTTGCACACTCTTGGCATTCTCTCAACCAGCTTCACCTGGAATGCTTTTCCAATAGTCTTGAAGGAGTTCCCACATATGCTGAGCACTTGTTGGCTGCTTTTCCTTCACTCTGCGGTCCGACTCATCCCAAACCATCTCAATTTGTTTGAGGTCGGGGGATTGTGGAGGCCAGGTCATCTGATGCAGCACTCCATCACTCTCCTTCTTGGTAAAATAGCCCTTACACAGCCTGTAGGTGCGTTGGGTCATTGTCCTGTTGAAAAGCAAATGATAGTCCCACTAAGCCCAAACCAGATGGGATGGCATGTCGCTGCAGAATGCTGTAGTAGCCATGCTGGTTAAGTGTGCCTTGAATTCTAAATAAATCACAGACAGTGTCACCAGCAAAGCATCCCCACACCATAACACCTCCTCCTCCTCCATGCTTTACAGTGGGAAATACACATGCGGAGATCATCCATTCACCCACACGCGTCTCACAAAGACACGGCGGTTGGAACCAAAAATCTCCAATTTGGACTCCAGACCAAAGGACACATTTCCACCGGTCTAATGTCCATTGCTTGTGTTTCTTTTGTTCCAAGCAAGTCTCTTCTTCTTATTTGTGTCCTTTAGTAGTGGTTTCTTTGCAGATTCACACAGTCTGCTCTGTACAGTTGATGTTGAGATGTGTCTGTTACTTGAACTCTGTGAAGCATTTATTTGGGCTGCAATTTCTGAGGCTGGTAACTCTAATGAACTTATCCTCTGCAGCAGAGGTAACTCTGGGTCTTCCATTCCTGTGGCGGTCCTCATGAGAGCCAGTTTCATCATAGCTCTTGATGTTTTTTGCGACTGCACTTGAAGAAACGTTAAAAGTTCTTGACATTTTCCTTATTGACTTACTTTCATGTCTTAAAGTAATGATGGACTGTCGTTTCTCTTTGCTTATTTGAGCTGTTCTTGCCATAATATGGACTTGGTCTTTTACCAAATAGGGCTATCTTCTGTATACCCCCCCACACACACACACACCTTCACAACACAACTGATTGGCTGAAATGCATTAAGAAGGAAATACATTATTTTAAGAAGGCACACCTGTTAATTGAAATGCATTTCAGGTGACTACCTCATGAAGCTGGTTGAGAGAATGCCAAGAGTCTGCAAAGCTGTCATCAAGGCAAAGGGTGGTTATTTGAAGAATCTCAAACCATTTTTTGGTTACTACATGATTCCATATGTGTTATTTCATAGTTTTGATGTCTTCACTATTATTCTACAATATAAAAAATTGTAAAAATAAAGAAAAACCCTTGAATGAGTAGGTGTTCTAAAACTTTTGACTGGTACTGTATATATAACAAAAATATAAACACATGTAAAGTGTTGGTCACATGTTTCATGAGCTGAAATAAAAGATCCCAGAAATGTTCCATTTGCACTAAAAGCTTATTTCTCTCTAATTTTGTGCACAAATTTGTTTACATCCCTGTTAGTGAGCATTTCTCCTTTGCCAAGATAATCCATCCACCTGACAGGTGTGGCGTATTAAA
Organism: Coregonus clupeaformis; assembly: GCF_020615455.1. Classification (NCBI taxonomy): domain Eukaryota; kingdom Metazoa; phylum Chordata; class Actinopteri; order Salmoniformes; family Salmonidae; genus Coregonus; species Coregonus clupeaformis. The sequence continues at coordinate 43,039,290 of NC_059211.1, read as the reverse complement.
CAACATTATCATTACACAGGTACACCTTGTGCTGGGGACATAAAAGGCCACTCTAAAATGTGCAGTTTTGTCACACAATACAATGTCACATATGTCTCAAGTTGCAATTGGAACTTCAGGAATGTCCACCAGAGCTATTGTCAGAGAATTGAATGTTCATTTCTCTACCATAAGCAGCCTCCAACGTTGTTTTAGAGAATTTGGCAGTACGTCCATCCCTGTCATGTGAAATCCATAGATTAGGGCCTCATTTATTTATTTCAATTGACTGATTTCCTCATTTGAACTGTAACTCAGTAAAATCTTAGAAATTGTTGCATGTTGTGTTTATATTTTTGTTCAGTGTATATATACATACAGTGGGGAAAAAAAGTATTTAGTCAGCCACCAATTGTGCAAGTTCTCCCACTTAAAAAGATGAGAGAGACCTGTAATTTTCATCATAGGTACACGTCAACTATGACAGACAAATTGAGGAAAAAAAATCCAGAAAATCACATTGTAGGATTTTTAATGAATTTATTTGCAAAATATGGTGGAAAATAAGTATTTGGTCACCTACAAACAAGCAAGATTTCTGTCTCTCACAGACCTGTAACTTCTTCTTTAAGAGGCTCCTCTGTCCTCCACTCGTTACCTGTATTAATGGCACCTGTTTGAACTTGTTATCAGTATAAAAGACACCTGTCCACAACCTCAAACAGTCACACTCCAAACTCCACTATGGCCAAGACCAAAGAGCTGTCAAAGGACACCAGAAACAAAATTGTAGACCTGCACCAGGCTGGGAAGACTGAATCTGCAATAGGTAAGCAGCTTGGTTTGAAGAAATCAACTGTGGGAGCAATTATTAGGAAATGGAAGACATACAAGACCACTGATAATCTCCCTCGATCTGGGGCTCCACGCAAGATCTCACCTCGTGGGATCAAAATGATCACAAGAACGGTGAGCAAAAATCCCAGAACCACACGGGGGGACCTAGTGAATGACCTGCAGAGAGCTGGGACCAAAGTAACAAAGCCTACCATCAGTAACACACTACGCCGCCAGGGACTCAAATCCTGCAGTGCCAGACGTGTCCCCCTGCTTAAGCCAGTACATGTCCAGGCCCGTTTGAAGTTTGCTAGAGTGCATTTGGATGATTCAGAAGAGGATTGGGAGAATGTCATATGGTCAGATGAAACCAAAATATAACTTTTTGGTAAAAACTCAACTCGTCGTGTTTGGAGGACAAAGAATGCTGAGTTGCATCCAAAGAACACCATACCTACTGTGAAGCATGGGGGTGGAAACATCATGCTTTGGGGCTGTTTTTCTGCAAAGGGACCAGGACGACTGATCCGTGTAAAGGAAAGAATGAATGGGGCCATGTATCGTGAGATTTTGAGTGAAAACCTCCTTCCATCAGCAAGGGCATTGAAGATGAAACGTGGCTGGGTCTTTCAGCATGACAATGATCCCAAACACACCGCCCGGGCAACGAAGGAGTGGCTTCGTAAGAAGCATTTGAAGGTCCTGGAGTGGCCTAGCCAGTCTCCAGATCTCAACCTCATAGAAAATCTTTGGAGGGAGTTGAAAGTCTGTGTTGCCCAGCGACAGCCCCAAAACATCACTGCTCTAGAGGAGATCTGCATGGAGGAATGGGCCAAAATACCAGCAACAGTGGGTGAAAACCTTGTGAAGACTTACAGAAAACGTTTGACCTGTGTCATTGCCAACAAAGGGTATATAACAAAGTATTGAGAAACTTTTGTTATTGACCAAATACTTATTTTCCACCATATTTTGCAAATAAATTCATTAAAAATCCTACAATGTGATTTTCTGGAAATTTTTTTCTCATTCTGTCTGTCATAGTTGACGTGTACCTATGATGAAAATTACAGGCCTCACTCATCTTTTTAAGTTGGAGAACTTGCACAATTGGTGGCTGACTAAATACTTTTTTCCCCCACTGTACATACATACATACATACATACATACATACATACATACACTGAGTGTACAAAACATTAAGGACACCTTCCTAATATTGAGTTGCACCCACCCCTTTTGCCCTCAGAACAGCCTCAATTCGTCGGGGCATTAACTCTACAAGGTGTCAAAAGCATTACACAGGGATGCTGGCCCATGTTGACTTCAATGCTTCCCACAGTTGTGTCAAGTTGGCTGGATGTCGTTTGGGTGGTGGACCATTCTTATTGTTAGATTAATTTGGATTTTAAGAATAATGACTAAAGGATTTCACCCCAAATACAGTATAAATGTTAGAATTATCATGTAGTGTCAACCCACTAACAGAGGGGGCGGTACTAAACATTCAAGGGTGAAGGGGAAGGCGGAAACTGTTTAAGAAAGCCACCTAAAGGTGGGAGGATCATAGTGCCTTTGTTTGTCAAGAGGTATAAAAACAGTATGTATGTGTTTTTGGTGCCAGAGCTCTCCATGAATAAATATACAGATAATACTTGTGGGTTGTGGACCTTGAATCATTGATGTTAAAACCAGAGCCTTACAACCTCTGGTAATGATTCAAGCTTAGGTTGAATTAGAGATAGAAATTCACATGACAGATACACATGGGAAACTGTTGAATGTGAAAAACCCAGCAGCGTTGCATTTGTTTACACAAACCGGTGCGCCTGGCACCTACTACCATACCTCATCCAAAGGCACTTAAATCTTGTGTCCCGGCCGCGACCGGGAGACTCATGGGCGGCACACAATTGGCCCAGTGTTGTCCAGGGTAGGGGAGGGACTGGCCGGCAGGGATGTAGCTCAGTTGATAGAGCATGGCGTTTGCAACGCCAGGGTTGTGGGTTTGATTCCCACGGGGGGCCAGTATAAAACAATATGTATTCACTAACTGTAAGTCGCTCTGGATAAGAGCGTCTGCTAAATTACTAAAATGTAAATGTAAATGTAAGCCCATTCACTCTCTGAATGGCACACATAAACAATCCATGTCTGAATTGTCTCAAGGCTTAAAAACCTGTCTCCTCCCCTTCATCTACACTGATTGAAGTGGATTTTACATGTGCCATCAATAAGGGATCATTGCTTTCACCTGGTCAGTCTCTGTCATGGAAAGAGCAGGTGTCCTTTATGTTTTGTACACTCAGTGTATATTTATATTTGTCTATTTTGGATGCAATTTGAATGGAATTGATGGAGAGAGAGAAAGACTGACAACATGCTCGCGTGCACACTGATTTAAAGCAACAATATTCAAGTGATATGCTGTTTTAAAACTCTATAGCTGAAATAATTAAACAAAAATAATCTTTACAATTAAAAAATAAGGTGACCCTCGAAAGCCAGATGGGGATGTGTCAATTAGACAGCGCATTTAGTCCTTATATTACTGTAGCATATGCTGTAGCAAATGTAGGGACCACAATGGAAACAAGTCCTTGACTTTACTGTGCAATCCCGGTCACTTTTAACATTATTTGTGTATATAAAATCAATAAATCAATAAAAATCAAACAAAATAAATCAATAAATCAATCCAAACTGTACAGCAGCAATTCGATGAATGGAAAGAGACATCTGATTCAAAACACCAAAAAGTTAAATGATATTCGGAGATTGTCAAGCCAAGCCTTCAATACTGGGTACATTTAGGTAGGGAGGGATGTGTTTTCTGTAAATCCAGATTGACATAGTCTATTTATTGTGGTGTTGAAAACGCAAACCATGATATTGAAGTGCCCGAAATCGGTATGTTTTGTTTGTTGGTTGTGTGGTGCATTGGCACAGAAACCTGTTGGTGGAAAATGTGTTGCATTTACTTTATATAATTTATAAATATTGCATCAAAATGTCGAAAATCTGATTCCCCCTAGGTGTCTTCATCCGGCTCTGATCTTGAAGTAATGAAACAGACAGGGTGAGTGGTGGTCCGCGAACCCTAACCTTCTGGCCCGTAGCCCTGAATTGCATCGACTGCACAACAAAAGTATGCTGAAGTGGCAAAGTCGATATCCACGTTGATAAACAAAGGGTTATTGTTATTTGTGGGCGTAAACATTATTTTGAGTTAATTCTATGAGGGGGAGGGTGTTCAATTAATTTTACAGTACAAGGGGAGGGTCATGTGAAAATATTTTGAACGTTGGGGAGGTCTGGTGCATATTTGTTTGAAAATATTTTTAACGTTGGGGAGGGGGGGTGCATATATATTTTTAAAACTCTGATGTATTGTAATTTTTTTCATTTTTCTCTTTATTTTTTCTTAATCTTTGCTTTCTCTCTTTCCGTCCCATCCCACAATCTCTCTCCTCAACTACGCCCTGGGTCTCTAGAATATATCTATATTGACACCATACTGGGGGAAATTCTGAAGGGATTGGAGTATCTGCACTCAGAGGAAGAGCCACCGAAATATCAAAGGTGAACAGTCAAATATGGACAGGACCCTCTAACAGAATTTCAACCAACATCAAACCCGTAGGCTGCCTGTACTCTTCAGTTTCCGTAGTGTAGTGGTTATCACGTTCGCCTAACACGCGAAAGGTCCCCGGTTCGAGACCGGGCGGAAACACATTTTCAAAAAGTCAATAGAAGCGTAGGCTATGGCCAATGTCTACAGTAATCATGGGCTGTACATTTTCTAACATTCTTTTGCTTTGTCAATTGGCTGATGAACATTTAGTTAAAAGTGCATTATAGTGGCTTGGAAATACAATGACAATTCTAAAGGAGGCAAAAAAATTGTATGAAAACCTTTTGTCATCATTGTGATGTCGTCAGATAAGACTTCAACTGCAGTATAACGTCAGCCAGCTAGCTACGATTGAGTGGAGAGCACAATATTCTTGCTAACGTTAGCATTGCTAGGTATTTTTTACGAACTTTGCTAGCTAACGTTGATGGTTAATGTTACCATATACAGAAGGGACGAACATGCTCCGGAGTCTTAACTTTCAGAATGGGGTCATAAAAGCGTATAGCCAAAACGGTTCAAATGCTAAAGCCAAATTCATAAGAAGAAATTAAATTAAACATGCCACATTGGCTTCAGAAACCACTCAGTTGGTACCGATAGCTTCTGTTTACCACAGAGAGCGTTTGTTTCTGTCCGTTCGCTTCTACCTTCCTGGCTGGCAAAGTACCAGGATGTTGTCTCTGGTTTTGAATCTGAATACCCTGTGCAAGTGACGCTTCAAAATCAATATCTTATAATAGAAATTCAAAATGATAGAATCTAAATACAATTTCGGTTGGTAGGTTGTTAGGTGACACAACAAACAATGGACACTGCGAGAATTCTACAAAAAAAACGAAATGTGTCCATTTGGTCTTATGTTGTAACATTTGATATGGTGTTTTTTATATTGGATAAAAGTAGAGACTCAGGGCTACAACATGGTATATCCTACACTGCAGTTGAGGAACAACGGGAAAGTAATTATGCTTTGAAAGTTGATAAACTTGTAACCCCACTTTTGAGAAAATGGCCCTTGAAGGTTTTGGTACACCTACTGGAGAGCTCTTCTTTGTCTACATCTATGCAGCATTGTTCACACCCTCTTAAGCCTTAGCCCCCCATCTCTTTAAGGTTTGACATGTGAGGCCATGTGCTAAAGTGAGTAAGGTAGTATAGTAAACAAACAAAGATTGCAAGACTAAAAGTAGTGAAAGTAGTAGCCTACAATAAGGAAAAATTCAAGGTAAAAATATACTTTATCTAGTCCTTCGCCTATATCCTAATCTGACTTTGGTGCAGGCCATGTTGTTCTTCACATTACCGTCTCTGGTAAACACACACTATATCAAATAAAATCTAAGTTTATTTGTCACATGCACAGGATACAGAAGGTGTAAACGGTACAGTGAAATGGTTACTTGCATATTTGCATAGTAGCAATATCAAAAATAGAAAGTGTCGTCCAGATAAAAATATTGTATAAATATTTTCCAATTATTGGATTATGCTTACCCAGACACTAGGGGTGTGCCGAGTAGTCGGACAACACAAGTATTGTAACGGATATGGGCAATTTTCTGGATACGATTATGAACCAAGCTTAGTGGGTAAGAGCGTTGTGCCAGTAACCGAAAGGTCGCTGGTTCTAATCCCTGAGCCGACTAGGTGAAAAATCTGTTGATGTGCCCTTAAGCAGGGCACTTAACCCTAATTACTCCTGTAAGTCGCTCTGGATAAGAGTGTCCGCTAAATGACTAAAATGTAAGTAATTATCTGTGATTGGAAAAAACGTTTTTTTCGGGTGCCAGGAAGCATGTTTCTCATGTGTCAGTCGCAGAGTTTTAAAACCATACTTTACTGTCTTTGAGTCAGTCATGTACGTTGTCTAAATAACTCAACTGGCTAGTATGCCTGTGTGTAAAGAGAAGGCCGGGCTGTACGTTAATCCTGCTGCTCTGATTGGATAGAGTAAAGCTGTATTTCTCAGTCCACTTGCTTCATAATTTCACCAGATCACTTTTCCTTGCATGTTTTTGGTCTGATCATTAAGATTGCTGCTGATGCTACTATGATAAATCACACGGCGAGGATGTTTGTTTAAAACGCTAATGCGCATTCTGACTGAGTGACAGCAAACCTGGCTGTCCGCTGCAAATTGAGGACACACAGACGCACACAGACACACCCACCCCTCTGCGAGCTGCTCCTAATCTGCAGCTTTTTGCAGTGAGAACGTGCAGGGAGGTATTTGATATGACTTCTTTTTATACAGGATTTGTTAATGTCTTTGATATTGTGAGCTGCATGGGATTTGGAGGATGAGGACATTCCATGTATTTATTTCTGTCACTGGTGGGTGCCAGAAGGTATGCGGGCCAGGAAGGATGGGAGACCACTGGTGCTAATCTTAGAAGGAGTACGTGATGGAATATACTGACTAGAGTGCAACACGATACCATATAGGGTGATGCTATTGTGGTTAAGAGTGACACTCAATAATGGTTGGCAACTATTGGATGGAATTAGCTTGCAAAGCAGTATATAAACAGAGATATTTTGTATGCCTTTCATTCAAATGACAATAGGCTACTCACGTACCCCTTGTCATGTGAATCCGGTACTGTAATATTAAATACTTTGTACCAACTCTCCATTTTTTTGATTATGTCAAATTCTGCTTATCTGTGGTAAAGCTGAGCTGTAACGAACGTTTAAAATTCAATAATTTTTTGAGGGGAATAGATGAGTGGTTTTCAAGTATGTAAACATATGTAAGGATACATATTAAATTAATAATAATAATTAGACAATTAATAAATTAGACAAGTGACATGGTGCTATGATTCAAAACAGGGTGTGTTCAGAGTAATGAGTAAAAACAATAGAGGATAAACGAGTGGGCGCAGGACTTCCCTTAATGTGTAAGGCATTATAAAGAGTGAGGGGGCTGTAGTCCCTTAATGTTTAAAGTACATTATAAAAAGATTGGCCGCAGGTATCCCTTAGTGTAGAGATATTATAAAAAGATAGGTTATGGGCCTTTGATGTTTGGTATCATCATACAATAAATATTTTGGTGTGTAGAATCATCATAAAGTTGTTTAGGTTTGACTACCTTGGTGAAGAGAGAATAAGTCCTTTGTGAATTACCAAAATGATCATATTGAATCATGGCACCAATGACTAAATAGAGGAATGAAAAAAAAAAATCAAGGTGGGGATTTGAGTCAAATATTTAATTACTAACATTGCATGAATTAATATATAAATATGGGGAGTAAAATTAGTAGACCTGAATCTGGCAAGACAATCCCAATGGACGATGATAGTGATATACAGTGGGGAAAAAAAGTATTTAGTCAGCCACCAATTGTGTAAGTTCTCCCACTTAAAAAGATGAGAGAGGCCTGTAATTTTCATCATAGGTACACGTCAACTATGACAGACAAATTGAGATTTTTTTCCCCAGAAAATCACATTGTAGGATTTGTAATGAATTTATTTGCAAATTATGGTGGAAAATAAGTATTTGGTCACCTACAAACAAGCAAGATTTCTGGCTCTCACAGACCTGTAACTTCTTCTTTAAGAGGCTCCTCTGTCCTCCACTCGTTACCTGTATTAATAGCACCTGTTTGAACTTGTTATCAGTATAAAAGACACCTGTCCACAACCTCAAACAGTCACACTCCAAACTCCACTATGGCCAAGACCAAAGAGCTGTCAAAGGACACCAGAAACAAAATTGTAGACCTGCACCAGGCTGGGAAGACTGAATCTGCAATAGGTAAGCAGCTTGGTTTGAAGAAATCAACTGTGGGAGCGATTATTAGGAAATGGAAGACATACAAGACCACTGATAATCTCCCTCGATCTGGGGCTCCACGCAAGATCTCACCCCGTGGGGTCAAAATGATCACAAGAACGGTGAGCAAAAATCCCAGAACCACACGGGGGGACCTAGTGAATGACCTGCAGAGAGCTGGGACCAAAGTAACAAAGCCTACCATCAGTAACACACTACGCCGCCAGGGACTCAAATCCTGCAGTGCAAGACGTGTCCCCCTGCTTAAGCCAGTACATGTCCAGGCCCGTCTGAAGTTTGCTAGAGTGCATTTGGATGATCCAGAAGAGGATTGGGAGAATGTCATATGGTCAGATGAAACCAAAATATAACTTTTGGTAAAAACTCAACTTGTCGTGTTTGGAGGACAAAGAATGCTGAGTTGCATCCAAAGAACACCATACCTACTGTGAAGCATGGGGGTGGAAACATCATGCTTTGGGGCTGTTTTTCTGCAAAGGGACCAGGACGACTGATCCGTGTAAAGGAAAGAATGAATGGGGCCATGTATTGTGAGATTTTGAGTGAAAACCTCCTTCCATCAGCAAGGGCATTGAAGATGAAATGTGGCTGGGTCTTTCAGCATGACAATGATCCCAAACACACCGCCCGGGCAACGAAGGAGTGGCTTCGTAAGAAGCATTTCAAGGTCCTGGAGTGGCCTAGCCAGTCTCCAGATCTCAACCCCATAGAAAATCTTTGGAGGGAGTTGAAAGTCTGTGTTGCCCAGCGACAGCCCCAAAACGTCACTGCTCTAGAGGAGATCTGCATGGAGGAATGTATTAAAAAAATACTGGTGGCCCACCTTGGCTACTGATGTCTCCTGCTATATCAACTCCTGTTCCGTATGTGCCCAAACGAAGACACCTTGGAACGCCCCAGCAGGCAAACTAGTTCCTCTCCCAGTGCCTCAGCGACCTTGGTCACACCTGTCCATAGACTTTGTCACCGACCTCCCACGTTCTGACGGCTTCACCACAGTCCTGGGGGTCGTAGATCGGTTCTCCAAATCATGCAGTTTTTTTTTTTACACTAACTGGTCTTCCTTCTGCTCTCCAGGTTGCTGAGGTCCTGGAGGTCCAACAGGTCTTCCGGCATTATGGACTTCCGGAGGACATCGTCTCAGACCGTGGCCCCCAATTCACCTCCCAAGTGTGGAAGGCTTTCCTGGAGAAGATCGGTGCCACGGCCAGCCTCACTTCCGGGTATAGGCCTCAGTCTAATGAGCAGGTGGAGCGCATGAACCAGGAGCTGGGGAGGTTTCTTCGTTGCCACATTCAGGACCGGCAGGGTGAGTGGGCGAGGTTTCTTCCCTCGGTAGAATATGCCCAGAACTCCCTCGTTCACTCCTCCACGGGGCTCACTCCCAGTGCGTCCAGGGGTACCAGCCGGCCCTGGCTCCTTGGACACCCAGCCAGACCAATGTGCCCACTGTCGACGAATGGTTCCCCAGGGCCGGACAGCTCTGGGATGCCGCCCATGTCCATCTCCAGAGGGCCATTTGTCGGCAGAAGGACCAAGCCGACCGCCACCACAGTGAGGCCCCCGTATTCCAGCCTGGTGATCATGTCTGGCTGTCCACTAAAAACCTCCCTCTCCGCCTGCCCTGCAAGAAACTGAGCCCCCGGTTTGTGGGTCCGTTTAAGGTCCTCTGGCGGATAAATTAGGTATCGTACCGGCTGCTCCTTCCCCCTCACTACCGTGTCTCTCCTCAGGCCGGTGGTTCCTGGTCCTCTGGCGGATGCCGTCCCCCAGCCTAATTCGGGACTTCCACCGTCGCCGCCCTGACCGGCCCGCTCCTCATCCTCGGGGTTGTCCTTCTGGTTGGTGACGTCCTGCAGCAGGAGCCGCGCGTCCGGGGGCATGGGGGGGAACATCACTGCTCTAGAGGAGATCTGCATGGAGGAATGGGCCAAAATACCAGCAACAGTGTGTGAAAACCTTGTGAAGACTTACAGAAAACGTTTGACCTGTGTCATTGCCAACAAAGGGTATATAACAAAGTATTGAGAAACTTTTGTTATTGACCAAATACTTATTTTCCACCATAATTTGCAAATAAATTCATTACAAATCCTACAATGTGATTTTCTGGATTTTTTTTCTCAATTTGTCTGTCATAGTTGACGTGTACCTATGATGAAAATTACAGGCCTCTCTCATCTTTTTAAGTGGGAGAACTTGCACAATTGGTGGCTGACTAAATACTTTTTTCCCCCACTGTACAAACATGATAATTTTTCTTGTTGTAGAATTCCTTCTCGCATCTACGTGCTCTCCTCCTCTCATCTTTTCCCTTCAGTGCACAACACATCAGCTGTATGTGACCAGGCAAACCTTCATATCATAATCGCTAACTACTACACGCAGCCTACCTACATCGTCGTAGCTACTAGAACTAACACATTAGTAAACCCGCTACAAACATGCAGTACAGTGTAGGTAGCTAAGCAGATACACTGGCGGGTTCCGGTGGCAATAAATTAATAAAACCAAAACCTTGACTTGGAAGAGTTTCAGTGTTGGATAGCCATAACCAGCTAGCTAACATAGCATTCCTCTGTTTAAGCCGGGTGTTTGAGTAGGCTAAACTATCTAGTTGCATTCCTTAGCTAAGTGAAAGTGAACAAAAAATACTAAATATAGCTAGCTCTCTCTCTTGCTCTCTCTCGCTTCTTCTGAACTTGTTTAAAAAAATTCAACTATTGTCTTTCTCTTTCTTTGAGTCAACTACTCACCATATTTTATGAACTGCAGTGCTAGCTAGCTGTAGCTTATGCTTTCAGTACTAGATTCATTCTCTGATCCTTTGATTGGGTGGACAACATGTCAGTTCATGCTGCAAGAGCTCTGATAGGTCTGATAGGTTGGAGGACGTCCTCTGGAAGCCTCCTAGGTTTTGTATTGAAGTCAATGTACCCAGAGGAGGAAGGAAACTAGCTGTCCTCCAGCTACACCATTACAGAGTGCTGTTGAGGCTATTGTAGACCTTCATTGCAAAAGTGTGTTTTAATCAATTATTTGGTGACGTGAATATATTTAGTATAGTCTTATCTAAAAATGATAACTTTTAATGTTTCACAATTTTTATTATTTATTTTAATTACTGAGGAGGATGGTCCTCCCCTTCCTCCTCTGAGGAGCCTCCACTGTCCAAGAGTCCTGAGAACATGAACGAAATCTGAATACACGTTTTGGGTGGATAGGCAATGGCATGGCGAGAGAGATGGGGTTGTTTGGGAGGGAGTTTAGCCCCTTTGTGGTTCTTCCTGCTATCCCACCTTGGTTGCTCCCTCAGCCGGTGAAAGATCTAGGGATGCTTGAGAGGGTAAAAACTGTTGAGGAAGGAGTAGATTCAGTTGTAAGTGAACATTTAAGAACACAGTACTATGCTTTCTTGAATATATTCACTGATGGATCTAAGGACCCTAAAACAGCGAGGACAGGTGCAGCTTTTAGTGTTCCTGCGTTTAAGGTGGCAGTGACAAAAATGTATCTGTTTACACAATGGAGTTGCTGGCCATACTCTTGGCTGCAGAGTGGGTGGAGGAGATGAGGCCAGACAGGGTAGTTATCTGCTCTGACTCCTGTGCAGCACTGATGAGCTTAAATTAATTTGTGTCTCGAAGCAGAGTGCTTGTATAGGGTGAGACAGAATACTGTACCTAGTTAGCTAGCTGAATAAACTAAGTTAGTCTATTCCTAGAAAACATTGAACCGCTGTAGTTTACAACAATTATAGTTTCTGAGGTGGAAGTTGGGAGAGTTATATTTGGGTGTTGTGGTGAGGGAGGCCCCGCTCTCTCCTTTCCCAGATGTTTAGTTCATTTAATTCCGATCTCCTTTGCATTATTGTAGCCATTTTCTGCAGCCTGTCAACTATGCCTCTGTCTATCCCTGTTCTCTCCTCTCCGCACAGGCTATACAAACGCCTCACACCGCGTGGCTGCTGCCTCTCTAACCTGGTGGTCCCTCCACCCACGTGGAGTTCCAGGTCTCAGGCAGCCTCTGGAACTGCCGTTCTGCTGCCAACAAGGCAGAGTTCATCTCAGCCTATGCTACCCTCCAGTCCCTCGACTTCTTGGCGCTGATGGAAACATGGATTACCACTGAAAACACTGCTACTCCTACTGCTCTCTCCTCGTCTGACCATGTGTTCTCGCATACCCCGAGAGCATCTGGTCAGCGGGGTGGTGGCACAGGAATCCTCATCTCTCCCAAATGGACATTCTCTATTTTTCCCCTGACCCATCTGTCTATCTCCTCATTTGAATTCCATGCTGTCACAGTCACTAGCCCATTTAAGCTTAATATCCTTGTCATCTATCGCCCTCCAGGTTCCCTTGGAGAGTTCATCAATGAGCTTGACGCCTTGATAAGTTCCTTTCCTGAGGATGGCTCACCCCTCACAGTTCTGGGGGACTTCAACCTCCCTACGTCTACCTTTGACTCATTTCTCTCTGCCTCCTTCTTTCCACTCATCTCCTCTTTTGACCTCACCCTCTCACCATCCCCCCCTACTCACAAGGCAGGCAATATGCTTGACCTCATCTTTACTAGATGCTGTTCTTCTACTAATCTCACTGCAACTCCCCTCCATGTCTCCGACCACTACTTTGTATCCTTTTCTCTCTCGCTCTCCTCCAACACTACTCACTCTGCTCCTACTCAGATGGTAATGCGCCGTCGCAACCTTCGCTCTCTCTCTCCCGCTACTCTCTCCTCTTCCATACTATCATCTCTTCCCTCTGCTCAATCCTTCTCCCTCCAATCTCCTGATTCTGCCTCCTCAACCCTCCTCTCCTCCCTTTCTGCATCCTTTGACTCTCTATGTCTCCTATCCTCCCGGCCGGCTCGGTCCTCCCCTCCAGCTCCGTGGCTTGATGACTCATTGCGAGCTCACAGAACAGGGCTCCGGGCAGCCGAGCGGAAATGGAGGAAAACTAGACTCCCTGCGGACCTGGCATCTTTTCACTCCCTCCTCTCTACATTTTCTTCATCTGTTTCTGCTGCTAAGGCCACTTTCTACCACTCTAAATTCCAAGCATCTGCCTCTAACCCTAGGAAGCTCTTTGCCACCTTCTCCTCCCTGCTGAATCCTCCTCCCCCTCCCCCCTCCTCCCTCTCTGTGGATGACTTCGTCAACCATTTTGAAAAGAAGGTTGACGACATCCGATCCTCGTTTGTTAAGTCAAATGACACTGCTGGTCCTGCTCACACTGCCCTACCCTATGCTTTGACTTCTTTCTCCCCTCTCTCTCCAGATAAAATCTTGCGACTTGTGACGGCCGGCCGCCCAATAACCTGCCCGCTTGACCCTATCCCCTCCTCTCTTCTCCAGACCATCTCCGGTGACCTTCTCCCTTAACTCACCTCGCTGATCAACTCATCCTTGACCGCTGGCTATGTCCCTTCCGTCTTCAAGAGAGCGAGAGTTGCACCCCTTCTCAAAAAACCAACACTCGATCCCTCTGTCAACAACTACAGACCAGTATCCCTTCTTTCTTTTCTCTCCAAAACTATTGAGCGTGCCGTCTTTAGCCAACTCTCTTGCTATCTCTCTCAGAATGACCTTCTTGATCCAAACCAGTCAGGTTTCAAGACTGGTCATTCAACTGAGACTGCTCTTCTCTGTGTCACGGAGGCTCTCCGCACTGCTAAAGCTAACTCTCTCTCCTCTGCTCTTGTCCTTCTAGACCTGTCTGCTGCCTTTGATACTGTGAACCATCAGATCCTCCACTCCACCCTCTCCGAGCTGGGCATCTCCGGCGCAGCTCACTCTTGGATTGCGTCCTACCTGACCGGTCGCTCCTACCAAGTGGCGTGGCGAGAAGCTGTCTCCGCACCACATGCTCTCACCACTGGTGTCCCCCAGGGCTCAGTTCTAGGCCCTCTCCTATTCTCGCTATACACCAAGTCACTTGGCTCTGTCATATCCTCACATGGCCTCTCCTATCATTGCTACGCAGACGACACACAACTAATCTTCTCCTTTCCCCCTTCTGATAACCAGGTGGCGAATCACATCTCTGCATGTCTGGCAGACATATCAGTATGCATGACGGATCACCACCTCAAGCTGAACCTTGGCAAGACGGAGCTGCTCTTCCTCCCGGGGAAGGACTGCCCGTTCCATGATCTCGCCATCACGGTTGACAACTCCGTTGTGTCCTCCTCCCAGAGTGCGAAGAGCCTTGGCGTGACCCTGGACAACACCCTGTCGTTCTCCGCTAACATCAAGGCGGTGACCCGATCCTGTAGGTTCATGCTCTACAACATTCAGAGAGTACGACCCTGCCTTACACAGGAAGCGGCACAGGTCCTAATCCAGGCACTTGTCATCTCCCGTCTGGATTACTGCAACTCGCTGTTGGCTGGGCTCCCTGCCTGTGCCATTAAACCCCTACAACTCATCCAGAATGTCGCAGCCCATCTGGTGTTCAACCTTCCCAAGTTCTCTCACGTCACCCAGCTCCTCCGCACACTACACTGGCTTCCAGTTGAAGCTCGCATCTGCTACAAGACCATGGTGCTTGCCTACGGAGCTGTGAGGGGAACGGCACCTCCGTACCTTCAGGCTCTGATCAGTCCCTACACCCAAACGAGGGCATTGCGTTCATCCACCTCTGGCCTGTTGGCTCCCCTACCTCTGCGGAAGCATAGTTCCCGCTCAGCCCAGTCAAAACTGTTCGCTGCTCTGGCACCCCAATGGTGGAACAAGCTCCCTCACGACGCCAGGACAGCGGAGTCACTCACCACCTTCCGGAGACATTTGAAACCCCACCTCTTTAAGGAACACCTGGGATAGGATAAAGTAATCCTTCTAACCCCCCCCTTACCCCCCCAAAAAAAAATAATAATAATAATAATTGTAAAGTGGTTATCCCACTGGCTATAAGGTGAATGCACCAATTTGTAAGTCGCTCTGGATAAAAGCGTCTGCTAAATGACGTAAATGTTATGTATTTGTGATGTTCTTATGGGTACCTGTTCATGTGGGAGTAGAGGGGAATGAGGAGGTGGATGTTCTCTCCAAGCAGGCTTTTAAACATCCTAATGTTGAGATGGAATTGTCAATCAGTAAAGCAGAAGCCAAGGGGTTGATAAAAACAAGTGTTTAAAAACAAATGAAAAGAGTTGTGGAAAAGGGAGGTAAAGGGAAGACACCTGTATAAGATTCAGGAAAAGGTGGGAGCAGGGAGGTCCTCAGGCCGAGAGAGAAGGGAGGAAAGTGGGACACACAAGACTCCATAATACATTGAAATTGGTAGGAAAACATCCTACTGGGAGGTGTGATCATTGTCAGGAGGAGATGGAAACAGTGGAACGCGCTCTATTTCAGTGCCAGCAATATGGGAGGGAAAGGGAGAGATTATTACATTTAAAGTGTAATGGGGTTGAAGAGCCAAGATTAAGTGAACTGCTGGGGAAGTCTTCAGGGGATGTAGTATTTAATTATGTATTTTGTTTCCTTAGGGAGATGAGAATATTAGGTAGGATTTAGTCCTTCCCTGTCTCTGGTGCACACTCCAGTCCAGTTGGTGGCGGTAATGCACCTTAAAGTTGGTTGTCAACCGCCATATAAAATCCACAAGACAGAAAAAGCACCCTGGCCCCCTTGATTCAGAGGCTGATCAAATCAGCAGTGTTGCCAAATTAGCGACGTATCGTTCTTACTCTTCTCAACGACCAGCGTGTGCTGCCGTGGGCTCCACCACCGTCCCAAAGCACACACAGGCGGCCCAGTCCTCGCGCAGCAGTCCCTCCCAGCTGCAGTCAGAGCAGGAGATGTTCACCCCTCCGCGTCCAGACTGCAAATGAATCGCGCATGCGGGAAGCCGCCGCTGGCTGATCCCGCCCTGTCTTACATTCAGGTCGGAAAGTAAATGTAAAACATTTTAAAAAACAAGAATCGACAGAAGAAAGTTCATTTGTAGTTCTAAACATATTTAGGGTGTTTTTTACTCACTTTTTGTCTCTCCCACGACGTTATTCCTCTCTCCTACAGCGTCCATCACAATTACATACACATGGCCAATTATGCAAATTAGGTGATGGCGTCATTTAGCGACTTCTAGCGACTGTTAGGACAGCCAATAGCTACTTTCCTTACTGAGGAGTTGGCAACACTGCAAATCAGGAGGATTTAGCTAGCTAGCTAGCTAGCTAACTAACTAGAAGGTAGTGAAGCTAGCTGAATTTGAGGCCACATATTTTTATTTTGCCTGTGCAGAACATTGTTTGTTAGGTAGCTACTTAGCATTCTGGTGATACATATAACTAACTAACTAACTAGCTAGCATAGCTACCTAACTTATCATAGCAATCCACATCCACGTAATGGCAGGAAACTTGAAAGACAAAGAAGCTTATCAAAGACTGAACTTTCTGTATCAGGTACGTTTTATTGATTTCTAGTATTTTATCGTTAGCTAACTGATTTGCTCAGATAGTGGTTTCATGTGATATTGATTTCTTGCAGGCTGCACACTGTGTTTTGTCTCAAACCCCTGAGAATGTGGAATTAGCTCGTTTTTACTGCTTCACTCAGAAGACCATCGCTAAACGTTTGGTGCTGAGACAGTGAGTAGACTATAACAATATCATAGGAACTCTTCTAAGAAAAAATATGCTCTTACATTTGCATCAATGAAGGTTTCAACTTTCATGTCATGTCAAGAATACATGACAGAAATGATCAGTTTGAAACGTCTGCTAAAATGATAACTAGGGCATGACTAGAATGTTACTGACATCTTTATAGAGACCCCTCAGTGAAAAGAACATTATGTAAGAAGTGCTGCTCTTTGCTGGTTCCAGGATTAACTGCCACAGCCAGACAGAGAAGTAAGTATATAACTAAATAGAAGGCTAATCAGCCACCTAATCAAAGCCAACACATTGTTGCTGGCTATTTATTTGTCATTCTAGTCCTTTTCAATACAAACACAGATGAAAACAGAGTTATGGTTGTATCTAGCAGTTGGAAACATTCGTATCATCCTCCTCTCAGGATGAGATTTTGAAAGTACTGAGTGGAAGTCCAATGTCATTACATCTAACCCATGCTTTATTCTCTTAAGGGACTAAGCACAGAAACCGCATGACAGTGCTGCAATGTCTAAGCTGTGGGCAGAGCAAGAGGTTCCTTAACAATCCGGAGCATCGCCTGTGGGTGGATCAGCCTGAGGCCCAGCTGGAGAACCAATCACAGCCAGGTGAGGTTACCCTGGGATAACTCAACTACATTGTAGTTATGGTTCATATTGGGGGGATGCGGGACAATTAAGTACTGTCATTCATATGTGAATTAGAGTTTTTAATAGTCTGACCGCGTGTCGGATGCCTTCTCAAATCCCCCTGAATAGTCTTGTACGCATGGCACCGGTATAGATTGCATGTTGGCTATGTGGAGAAAGACTCAGGAGTCGGGAGCTTGGGCTGTTATTTCCGACGCAGGTGTATTAAAATTCAGCTTCACATTTGTTAAATTTTCCTCTCAAAAGTTAGCTGTTTCTTTATGCCATTTTTCATCCATCTCAGAGGGAGGCCATGCTGTTTAACTTTTGTTTTGCAGAACAAGGTCACTCCAGTAAAGAGTTGCAGAAGGAGAAAGCTGATGGACCCGTATCTCAGAAATCCTCTACAGGGCCTTCCTCTACCCAGCACCAGGTGTCTCCATCCAAGCCCAAAACCTGAGCCCTGTGGCCTATGTAGCCTATTCACAACTGGACATAGCTTCTTGTGTGGGTGGCATTGACACATATTTTCAACAATTCCAGATTTCTTTTATTATGAGCATATTTTTATTTTTTATTTTTTGATGGTGACAACCTATTAGCATTACATCAGTGGTATTTCTGTAACGGATTATGATTGTAATGGTTGAGGTTGGTAAAAATGCAAAAAATGGATGGATTGAGTTTTGTGTATACCTCAACTTGTTCACAATGTACAGTAAGTTCAGAAACGACAACCAATGTTTACATTTTTTTTAAATAAACATGTTTATTTAAAATAGTTATTTTCAATTGATGTATTACTTCTGAAAGAACACAGGTTGTACATGAGAGATAGATTGTATCATAATTGGCTGTTGA
The DNA here is from genome assembly GCF_020615455.1 of Coregonus clupeaformis. Lineage (NCBI taxonomy): Eukaryota > Metazoa > Chordata > Actinopteri > Salmoniformes > Salmonidae > Coregonus > Coregonus clupeaformis. Next base: position 43,020,910 of record NC_059211.1, on the reverse strand, counting down.
ATATAATGCTATGTGCATAATGAAATATCCCAATAAGAACGAAATTGAGCAGTGTATTCACTTTTTTTTTTTATCTCCCTCCCCCTTTGGCAACCGGAAGCGGGTCTTCTGGGAATACAGCAGGTTCTTGGTAAAAATCCTGGGGATGTGGCCCATGTACAGGAGAAGGGCAAGGGTCATTCCTGAAGAGAGGATATCTGTATTACCAGCTTGATAAGCAGTTATGCTTCATTGTCAAGCATAAAGCCTTTTTTATCAGGGGTTTGTATGTAACAGTTTATTTTTTTACTTACCAATAATGGGCCCAAGCCAGTAGACCACTGAGTACTCCGTAAAGGTGAACCCAGGACAGTAGAAGGTAAGGCCATAGGCCAGGGAGGGGTTCAGGAAAGCCGAGGTATAATCACTGGCTGAAATACAAAGAAAGATGAGTTCTCCGATCATGAACTTAATGCAGCAATCGTCTGCAAAACAGGTTTTTCTCTGATGCACAGATATAGCACAAAGAAAACAGCATATAGGCCTATGCAACTTTAATGATGATCTCTTTACTGAAATCTCTAGGTTAGACGCATGATGATTGTCATCATGGGCTACTTGCCTGCATGAGAGAAGAAGGTGAGCACAGCTGCAACGAGAGGAACCCGAATCAGCGCAGAGCGACATTTCAGGCTGATGTATATCAGATAAAAGATGAATGCACACACACACTCAGAAAAGACCCCCTGCACTAGGGAGACACGCAGGGCTGTGCTGCACTCCCTTGACATCAGGTTCTTAATCATGTGCATGTCATTGAGCTCCAGGGCCCAGTAGTAGCCAGCCGCAAGCAGGGCCAGGTGTGCCCCCAGGAACTGAGCAGCCAGAGCCAGCAGAGTGGGCAGAGTATGGGTCTCCAGCAGCAGGAAATTCATCAGAGTCAGGGAGGGGTTTCCAGTGGCTCCAGCACAGATCACACCATGAGTCAGCAGCACCAAAAACAGTATGGTTAGAGTCACATCCGGACCCAGTCCTCCTGCCCACTCGCCCACCTCTATAATGGTCTGCACCTCCAGCCTGCATGCCACCAGCACAAATGAGGCCGGAAACTCTGCTGCAACGCTCAAACGAGGCCATTTTCTGAAAAATACTGTAAAAGCTCCACCAAACGCCACAACAGCGAGAAAGTAACCAAGGGAGACATTGAGTCCAGACATAGTTAGGTTTACATATGCTACTACACCTTGCTGGTTCTGCTCACACAATGTATAACTTGTTGCTCAGCTTGCTGTCTGTGTGATTGTGACAACGTGGCATTTGGAGAAGCGTTTTTCTTATCACAGAAACACCAGCTTTTCATCTCACACCACCTGCCAAAATACACACTTCCCTTTTCAAGGTCAGGGAAGTGGCTTTGCCCCATTGATAAGGGCAATGGACTACTGTAACTTAAACCAAATATATAGTTTATTGACACCAAGAAAAAAAGTAATATTACCTGGTCTGATCCCACTAAAGAATATACCTTACTGTGATTCAGTTTCTCTCCTCTTCTTACCTATGTGTATTAGTCTCAGGCCCAGACCCTAGGCAACTAAATCGGAACATTGAAACATTGTGGGAGGCAATCCGGATGTTTAGTAGAGACTGTGTATTGGTTGACTGATGACTGTACAGTATCAGTAAGCTTATTTTCTTGGACCATTCTCACATGAAATTGGCTTCTTAGCTATTTCATGTGATTCTTATTTATTTAGCTACTTATTATATTTATTCTGCCATATGTCAATCTATGTTCATTTGACATTTTAGTCATTTAGCAGACCAATGCAGACACTCTTATCCAGAGCGACTTACAATATAGGGAGTGCATACATTTTCATACTTTTTCATTCTCTTCAGCCTAATCCTCCTTAACCCTTATCTAACCCTGTACTTACAGGAATAATTGCATTGTAATATAAGGGCACCTTTAAGGTCCGTGCTATCCGGGACCCAGTGGTGGAAAAAGTACTAAATTTTCACACTTGAGTAAAAGTAAAGATACTAAGTAAAAGTAAATTACTCTAAGTAGTGATTTACTGTAGTGGCCTAAATCACTTTTTCCGTATCACTTACAAAACTATATCTATTTCTACAGAGGGTTTTTCAACTGGATGCAATGGAAAGACCTCATCAATACATCTACATGGATGAAGCTGGGTTTAATCTCACCAGAAGGAGAGGCCGTAATGTGATTGGCCATCGGGCCATTGTTGGTGTTCCTGGGCAGCGTGGTGGCAATGTCACATTATGTGCTGCCATCAGCAATCATGGGGTTGTCCACCATCATGCCAACCTGGGGCCCTACAACACTCACCAGCTCCTCATTTTCCTCAATCACATGCGAGATGCTTTGTTAGGGCAGCAGGATGAGCATCCCATCTATGTTGTTGTTTGGGACAATGTGAGTTTTCACAGAGCCCTCCAGGTTAGAGAGTGGTACAATATGAACCAAGGTTTTATCAATCTTTGCCTTCCACCGTACTCCCCTTTCCTAAACCCCATTGAGGAATTATTCTCCTCATGGCGGTGGAAGGTATATGAACGCCAACCTTACACCAGGGTAAATCTCCTGCAAGCCATGGGACTTGCCTGTGGTGACATAGGTGTGGAGGCATGCCAAGCCTGGATACGGCATGCCAGGGTTTTTCCCCCGTTGCCTGGCCAGACAAAATGTGGCCTGTGATGTGGATGAAGTCCTGTGGCCTGACCCAGTACGGAGACATGATGCTGTGGCTGAGTAATGCACTTATTTGTATATTTTTGTACTTTATTTTTACATGGGCTTACTGTACACAAGTGGAAAACGCATAAGATTTCTGTTTGTTTTTACAAGTGCTACATGTAAATGCACAAGATTTCTGTTTTGTCTTTTTGTACAAGTGCTAAATGCACAGTTTTTTTTTTTTTGCAACATGCATTTAGCCTACAGTGAACAATAAACATTTATTTCTCCAGCTTCATGTCCTGAGCATTGTGTTTTCTATTTTTCTACGTAGTGTTTAGTGACTGTTCAGAAGTGTTTTTTATTTTGATTGACTCGGGGCACGATTTGACAACATAGTTCAGTTTTGAGCACAGATTGAACTGTTTTGAGGTGAAAGTTTGGTTTTGCAAGAAGAGTCTGAGGTTTTGTGAATGTAGCTTGAAAATTGGGTTTTGTGTTCACAGTTAAGAGAAAAGGAGAGCAGCTTTCAAGAAATGTGTCTTAGCAATCGAGAAAAACTGTAAGTAAAACAGATGGCACAGTTTTCTTGTTTTTTAAATTTTCGATTAGCCAGGGGCACACTCCAACACTCAGACATAATTTGCAAACGAAGCATTTGTGTTTAGTGAGTCCGCCAGATCAGAGGCAGTAGGGATGACCACAGATGTTCTCTTGATAAGTGTGTGAATTAGACCATTTTCCTGTCAAAATGTAACGAGTACTTTTGGGTGTCAGGGAAAATGTATGGTGTAAAAAGTACATTATTTTCTTTAGGAATGTAGTGAAGTAAAAGTTGTCAAAAATATAAATAGTAAAGTAGAGATACCCCAAAAAACTACTTAAGTAGTACTTTCAAGTATTTTTACTTAAGTACTTTACACCACTGCTGGGAACCTTGGGAAGTCCCTACAGTACCCATTGAAGTTTAAATGTAAAATGGTTAAGGTTAGTGTTATGGTTAAGGTTAGGGACCTCCCAAGGATCCCGGATAGCACTGACCGTAATGTTAAGGCGTGTAACCAAAGTGGCTGACTTATTCATAGACACTTGTTGCCCCCCTTCTTGTATAATTAAATTGTCAGAACAATTTGGACGTGTTACTGGTTCAGACCATTCCATCTTTTTAAAGGGGGAGTACATCTGCCGGTTGGAGCGTCGTTGCCGCAGTAGGCAGCTCGTCAGTCTCATATTCTGAATGTCGTGAGTTCGAGCCTCACACGGGGCAGATGCTTTGCATAGCTATGGTCTGGCTTTATTGAGATCTTAATTTATTATTTCACCTATGAATGCGAGCACAAGTTAATACATCGATAAATATGATATCAATCCTTGAGGTTACGGCATGGCAGAACTGTTTTTACAACTTTAATTCCACTTAAGACCACACGGTGGGCTTAGTGTTCCATTTTAGATAAACCGCTGCAGGCTAGACATGCATATATACAGTGCATTCGGAAAGCATTCAGACCCCTTAAATGTTTCCGCATTTTGTTACGTTACAGCCTTATTCTAAAATTGATTAAATAAATAAAAATCATCATCACTCTACACACATAACGACAAAGCAAAAACAGGTTTTTAGACATTTTTGCAAAAATATAATAAAATAACAGAAATACCTTATTTACACAAGTATTCAGACCCTTTGCTATGAGACTCGAAATTGAACTCAGGTGCATGCTGTTTCCATTTATCATCCTTGAGCTGTTTCTACAACTTGATTGGAGTACACCTGTGGTAAATTCAATTGATTGGACATGATTTGGAAAGGCACACACCTGTCTATATAAGGTCCCACAGTTGACAGTGCATGTCAGAGCAAAAACCAAGCCATGAGGTCGATGGAATTGTCCGTAGAGCTCAGAGACAGGATTGTGTCGAGGCACAGATTTGGGAAAGGGTACCAAAAAATGTCTGCAGCATTGAAGGTCCCCAAGAACACAGTGGCCTCCATCATTCTTAAATGGAAGAAGTTTGGAACCACCAAGACTCTTCCAAAAGCTGTCCGCTCGGCCAAACTGAGCAATCGGGGAAGAAGGGCCTTCGTCAGGGAGGTGATCAAGAACCCAATGGTCACTCTGACAGAGCTCCAGAGTTCTTCTGTGGAGATGGGAGAACCTTCCAGAAGGACAACCATCTCTGCAGCACTCCACCAATCAGGCCTTTATGGTAGAGTGGCCAGACGGAAGCCACTCCTCAGTACATGAAAGCCCACTTGTAGTTTGCCAAAAGGCACCTAAAAGACTCTCAGATCATGAGAAACAAGATTCTCTGGTCTGATGAAGCCAAGATTGAACTCTTTGGCCTGAATGCCAAGCGTCACGTCTGGAGGAAACCTGGAACCATCCCTACGGTGAAGAATGGTGGTGGTAGCATCATGCTGTAGGGATGTTTTGCAGTGGCAGGGACTGGGAGACTAGTCAGGTTTGAGGCAAAGATGAACGAAGCAAAGTACAGAGAGATCCTTGATGAAAACCTGCTCCAGGGCGCTCAGGACCTCAGACTGGGTTGATGGTTCACCTTCGAACAGGACAACAAACCCTAAGCACACAGCCAAGACAACGCAGGAGTGGCTTCGGGGACAAGTCTCTGAATGTCCTTGAGTGGCACAGCCAGACCCCAGACTTTAACCCTATCGAACATCTCTGGAGAGACCTGAAAATAGCTGTGCAGCAACGCTCCCCGTCCAACCTGACAGATCTTGAGAGGATCTGCAGAGATGAATGGGAGAAACTCCCCAAATATAGGTGTGCCAAGTTTGTAGCGTCATACCCAAGAAGACTCGAGGCTGTAATCGCTGCCAAAGGTGCTTCAACAAAGTACTGAGTAAAGGGTTTGAATACTTATGTAAATGTCATATTTCAGTTTTCATTTTATTTATAACTTTGTTAAAATGTCTATCGTGTGTAGATTGATGAGGGGGGAAACAATTGAATCCATTTTAGAATAAGGCTGTAATGTAACAAAATGTGGAAAAAGACCAGGGGTCTGAATACTTTCCGGAAGCACTGTGTTGGTCCCATGTTTCATGAGCTGAAATGATCCCAGAAATTTTCCAAATGCTAGAAATACGTATTTCTGTCAAATCTTGTTCACACATTTGTTTACATCCCTGTTAGTGACCATCTCCTTTTCCAAGATAATCCATCCACCTGACAGGTGTGGCATATCAAGAAGCTGATTAAACAGCATGATCATTACACAGGTGCACCTTTTGCTAGGGACAATAAAAGGCTGCTCTAAAATGCGTAATTTTGTCACACAACACAATGCCACAGAATTCTCACGTTTTTAGGGAGTGTGCTATTGGCACGCTGACTGCAGTAATGTGCACCAGAGCTGTTGCCAGATAATTTAATGTTCATTTCTATATCATAAGCCGTCTCCAACGTCGTTTTAGAGAATTTGGCAGTACATCTAACTGGCTTCACAACTGCAGATCATGTGTATCCATGCCAGCCCAGGACCTCCACATCTGGCTTCTTCACCTGCGGTATCGTCTGAGACCAGCCACCCGGACAGCTGATGAAACCGAGGAGTATTTCTGTCTGTAATAAAGACCTTTTGTGGGGGAAAACTCATTCTGATTGGCTGGGCCTGGCTGCCCAGTGGGTGGGCCTATGCCCTCCCAGCCCCACCCATGGCTGCGTCCCTGCCCAGTCATGTGAAATCCATAGATTAGGGCCTAATGAATTTATTTAAATTGACTGATTTCCTTATATGAACTGTAACTCACTAAAATTGTTGAAATTGTTGCACGTTGCGTTTATATTTTTGTTCAGTATGTCAATCATTATGACTATAAATTGTGTAATTAGAAAAACTAGTTATTATAACTCCAATTGTTGTGTAATTGTTTTAAATGATCGCACAATGATTCGCCAAAACCTACGAACAAAGAACCCAATAGGCCTACAGTGCCTTCAGAAAGTATTCACACCCCTTTACTTTTTCCACGTTTTGTCGTGTTACAAAGTGGGTTTAAAATGGAATTAATTGTAATTTTTTGTCAACAATTTCTTTAAACATTTAATTGAAAATAAAACACTAGTATATTTTAATTAGATCATTATTCAAACCCCTGAGTCACTACATGTTAGAATCACCTTTGGCAGTGATTACAGCTGTGAGTCTTTCTGGGTAAATCTCTAAAAGCTTTGCAAACCTGGATTGTACAATATTTGCCCATTATTATTTTCAAAATTCTTCAAGCTCTGTCAAGTTGGTTGTTGATCATTGCTAGTCAGCCATTTTCAAGTCTTGCCATAGATTGTCAAGCCGATTTAAGTCAAAACTGTAACTAGGCCACTCAGGAACGTTCAATGTGGTCTTGGTAGGTAACTCCAGTGTATATTTGGCATCGCGTTTTAGGTTACTGTCCTGCTGAAAGTTGGATTTGTCTCCCAGTGTCTGTTGGACAGCAGACTGATCCAGGTTTTTCTCTAGGACTTTGCTCTATTCCTTTTATTTTTATCCTAAAAAACTCCCTAGTCCTTGCCGATGACAAGCATACCCATAACATGATGCAGCCACCAGCATGCTTGAAAATATGTAGCGTGATACTCAGTGATGTGTTGTGTTGGATTTGTCTCAAACATAATGCTTTGTATTTAGGACAAAAAGTTTATTTATTTGCCAATTTTTTTTGCAGTATTACTTTAGTGCCTTATTGCAAACAGGATGCATGTTTTTGAATATTTTTATTCTGTACAGGCTTCCTTCTTTTCAGTCTGTCTTTTAGGTTAGTAATGTGGAGTAACTACAATGTTGTTGATGCATCCTCAGTTTTCTCCTATCACAGCCATTTAACTCTGTAACTGTTTTAAAATCACCATTGGCCTCATGGTGAAATCCCTGAGCGGTTTCCTTCCTCTCTGTTAACTGAGTTAGGAAGAACGCTTGTATCTTTGTAGTGACTGGGTGTATCATCCAAAGTGTAATTAATAACTTCACCATACTCAAAGGGATATTCAATGTCTGCTTACCAATAGGTGCACTTATTTTCGAGGCTTTGGAAAACCTCCCTAGTCTTTGTCGTTGAATCTGTGCTTGAAATTCACTGCTCGACTGAGAGACCTTGCAGATAATTGTATGTGTGGGGTAAAGAGATGGGGTAGTCATTCAACAATCATGTTAAACACCATTATTGCACACAGAGTGCAATTTATTATGTGCCTTGTAAGCATATTTTTACTCCTGACCTTATTTAGGCTTGCCATAACAAAGGTGTTGAATACTTATTGACTCAAGAGATTTCAGCTTTTCATTTGTTATTCATTTGTAACAATTTCTAAAAACATAATTCCACTTTGACATTATGAGGTATTGTGTGTAGATCAGTGACACAAAATCAAAATTTTATAAATTTTAAATTCAGGCTGTAACACAACAAAAAGTGGGAAAAGTCAAGGGGTGTGAATACTTTCTGAAAACACTATATCATCAAGGTCAGGAATGTTTTTTTATTAGCTGTCTTGTGTGTGATGTTTCAGACCGAGAATTTCAATAGTGTAGGTTGGTTTGCACGGTGTGTATGTGTGCGTGTGTGATATATATATATATATATATATATATATATATATATATATACAGAGAGAGCGAGAGAGAGAGAGAGAGGGAGAGAGAGAGAGAGTGCGCAGCTGTAACCTACCAAAGAACGGTGTTGCACTTTCTGAAGCGCATGGCTTTTAAGTGGATAGCCTACTGAGAGGGGGAATATCATGCGCTCTATTGAACAGACCCAAGAATATGAAATTCTAACAGATTGATGCCGTTGATAAGGACAGCTAATTTGTTTGGGGATTGTATTTGGCTACTTTCATAACCTATTAGGCTACTTTTACAAACGGCCATACCACTGCCAGGATACCTTCATAGTCTATCTGATTGAAATGGTGCAATGTTCCGAAGGATACTCCAACGCGTTGACTTTTGGTTGATTTGGGTAACAGTTGTACTATTTGGAGCTTCAGGTGCAGGAACGCACAGTTGCCATGAGGTTAAAACAGCTTTCCAATTGCGCCAGATCGGCTCGTTGAAATGGGTCCCCGAGGCACCTGGAACAGGTTAGTGCGCACTTGATCTAGCAGGTCCTAACACAATCTCTCTGCAGAGTGTCCAGGAGCCAGATTCCCGCCGCTTGTGCACCTGTTTCTTTTCCATAAGGTATTGATCAATCAAAATCATAGAAATGTACAAATTGTTTACATTATTGTTAAGTGTAATTTAGCCTGTTTATTTTAGATTAAAAAGGAAGTTCCTACTCATGTAAAAGCTTACATATGGTGCCCTGTGCTGTGAATGGGACAAATACACATAGTGAACAATGATGTATAGGCTATCTTCATTGGTAGTGACAGCAGTAATGTGCTCTTAGGATTGTTCACATTGTCAAAACTCGCACAAATACATTGCAAGCTTACTCAAGTTTTCTGTCTGATACTGAAATTAAATTTCCTTTCCACGTTAGTGCATGTCATCCACCTGATTGAAATCTATTTTTCGGCTTCATCAGACAGAGATATGCCAATGAACATTTTATAGATTAGGTGATGGATGGCAAAATGAGCAAAAACTGTGACATAGGCTACACTAAAGAAAGATTCAAGCAAAACTGCCTAGCAAGTAGGCCTAATAGTTAATGCTTTATCTTTGTGTAAAGACCATGATTCCAAGAACTGGAGTGAGTCCCAAGGGAGGCCATCACTTATTTTTGTGCTTTTCAAATACTGAACTTATTATATGGATGCACTGGCCATAACAGTCATAATCAATAACATTGCAGTTACATCAGCTCATAATTTGGCAAACACCAAAAAAGCATTCACACAATTTCAACCAATGTTCAATGATTTTTTATAAAGGGTGTATAAACTAAACACTAACTGAACAGATTACAAACAACTTATAAGTTAGAAGCCCGTTCATAAATATGTTTAAGTATACCTTAACATGAAGTGTGACCAAAAACCATTTTGCAATTTAGTTTGGAGATAGTCTCATAATCAAATATCACATTAAAACCAAATAAATCATTTTTACTACACAGATGCACACAAATATTCTCTCTCTCCTCATCTGTATTGGTCAGGTCAAGTGACCTGAGCCCCAGGGGCCACAATAACTGAGCTGCGCGTTGTGTATGATCATCTACAGTACATATACAGGTCATTAGTGTCACGAGTTGCTAAGCCAGAACCCAGAAGCAGACCAGGACAAGGTAAGTTGAAACGAAGGTGAGTGTTTATTACAAATTCAAGAGTGATGCTGAATAATCCAGGGAACAGAGCGGGCGGCGTTGATTAGTTGTTGGGGGTGCAGTGGTTGATCCCATCCTGGGTCGGCAGCCGCCGACCACCAGGCAGAGGTTGGATGAAGGTTCCGGACGGGTGACTGCAGATGGAACAAAACGGGGGTAAGTAAGCAACAAACCAACAAGGTGCAAAAACAACAAAACTAACGCTAGGCTCTAAGACTGATACTCTGGTAAACCTACTGTTCATGGCTAACGATCCGGCAGGGAATGGATGTTAGGCCAGAGCCTAAGAAGGGTGATGATCAGGACCAGGTGTGCAGATTGCTGATGGGATGCAGGTGCGGAAATCAAGAGAGCTCCCCGGAGCGTTCCCGAACCCTCGGGAAACTGGAGATCACGAACAGAAAAACTAGTCACCAGACAGGACCCGACTCAGACTGCCGGGATCGTTACAGTACCCCCCCTCCGACGAACGCCACCGGGCGGACTCCCCGGAGCGCCAGGATGGAGGCGGTAGAAGTCACTGATGAGGTCAGCATCTAGGACCTGTCGCCGCGGAATCCAACTCCTCTCTTCAGGACCATACCCCTCCCAGTCCACGAGATACTGGAAACCCCGGCCCCGCCGTCTGGAATCCATGATGCGACGCACCGTGTAGGCAGGACCACCTCCGATCATCCGAGGAGGAGGAGGAGGAGGCGGAGGAGGCAACAGAGGACTGAGGAAAACAGGCTTGAGGCAGGAGACATGAAAGGTGGGATGGACTCTGAGCGTCCTCGGGAGTTTGAGTCGAACTGCCACCGGATTGATCACCTTCTCCACCACAAACGGACCAATGAACTTCGGTAACAACTTCCTAGACTCAGTCCGTAACGGAAGATCCCGTGTGGCCAACCAGACCCTATCTCCGATGGAATAGGTGGGAGCGGGGATCCGGCGACGATTCGCCTGGAGCTGATACCGGTCCGAAACTCTAAGGAGTGCCTTTCTGGCCCGATGCCAGGTCCGGTGGCAACGACGAATATGGGCCTGAACAGAAGGCACTGAGAGCTCCTTCTCCTGAGAAGGGAACAGGGGAGGTTGGTAGCCATACAGGCACTGGAAGGGAGACATCCCAGTGGCAGATGTAGGGAGAGTATTGTGGGCATACTCAACCCAAGGCAACTGAGAGACCCAGGAGGTGGGGTTGGAAGAGACCAGGCAGCGTAGCGTGGATTCCATCTTCTGGTTGGCTCTCTCCGCCTGACCATTGGATTGGGGGTGAAAACCAGATGTGAGACTGACTGTAGCTCCAATGGCCAAACAGAAGGACTTCCAGACAGCAGAGGTAAACTGAGGGCCACGGTCGGAAACGATATCACTGGGCAAACCGTGGACCCTGAAAACCTCCCTAACCAGGATCTCGGACGTCTCCGAGGCAGAGGGAAGCTTGGCAATTGGCACAAAGTGGGCGAACTTGCTGAATCTGTCCACGATAGTCAGAACGACCGTGTTCCCCTCAGAAGCGGGCAACCCAGTGACGAAGTCCAGGGCCAGATGCGACCATGGTCGCCGGGGGAATAGGAAGGGGGTGAAGTAGTCCAGAGCTGGGCCGATTGGTACTCTTATTCTGCGCACACACTGGACAGGCAGCAACAAAACCCCGAGTATCCTCGGCCATGGCAGGCCACCAAAAACGTCTGCGAAGAAACGCCATTGTCCGAGCCACGCCAGGGTGACAAGCCATCTTGCTGGCGTGGGACCATTTGAGGACAGCAGGACGAACCGACTCAGGCACAAACAACCGACCGGGTGGACCGTTACCGGGACCGGGCTGAGTCCGAAGGGCCGCCAGCACCTCCTCCTCAATCTTCCACATAACTGCTCCCACGACGCAGTTCCGGGGGAGAATTGTCTCGGTCTTGGACCCACTCTCCTCCGTCTTGGAGAACATCCGGGACAAGGCATCCGCCTTGCCGTTCTTAGATCCAGGTCGGAACGTCAGGGAAAACTTGAATCGTCCGAAAACAACGCCCACCTGGCCTGACGGGAGTTGAGACGTTTAGCCGATTGCACGTAAGCAAGATTCTTGTGGTCAGTCCAGACAATAAACGGTTGCTCCGCCCCTCCAACCAGTGGCGCCACTCCTCCAAGGCAAGTTTCACCGCGAGAAGCTCCCGGTTACCCACATCGTAATTCCTCTCCGCAGGCGAAAGGCGACGAGAGTAGTAGGCGCAGGGATGGAGTTTACTGTCCGTGGAGCATCGCTGCGACAGGATGGCGCCAACTCCCACATCAGACGCGTCCACTTCAACGACGAACTGACGGGCCGTGTCCGGTTGAGAGAGAATCGGTGCGTTGGTAAATCGCCTCTTCAAATCCAGAAACGCTCGATCCGCCTCCGGATTCCACTTGAAGGTCCTGATACTGGAAGTCAAGGCAGTTAACGGAGCGGCCACACGGCTGTAATCCCGGATGAATCTGCGGTAGAAATTCGCAAACCCCAAAAATCTCTGGAGCTGCAATCTCGTACCGGGCTGGGCCCATTCCAGAACCGCTCTAACCTTCTCCTGGTCCATCCTAATCTCTCCCCTGGAGATGATGTACCCGAGAAAGGATGTCGTGTGGGCGTGAAACTCGCACTTCTCGGCCTTCACGAACAGGCGATTCTCCAACAATCGCTGCAGAACCTGCCGGACATGCTGGACGTGGTCGGAAGGTTCCTTCGAGAAGATCAGAATGTCATCCAGGTAAACAAACACAAAGAGACCGATCATATCTCTCAGGACGTCGTTCACCATACTCTGGAATACCGCTGGAGCATTGGTCAGTCCAAACGGCATCACCTGATACTCGAAGTGACCCATCGGTGTATTGAAACCCGTCAACCACTCGTCCCCCTCTCTGATCCGGACCATGTGATACGCATTGCGTAGGTCTAGCTTGGTGAACACCGTAGCACCCTGTAAGGAGTCGAAGGCAGAACTCATCAAGGGCAGGGGATACTTGTTCTTGACCGTGATGTCATTCAACCCCCGATAATCAATACACGGTCGAAGAGAGCCATCCTTCTTACCCACAAAGAAGAATCCTGCCCCCAGGGGTGATGACGAGGGACGAACGAGACCAGCAGCTAGGGACTCCTTGATGTAGGTCTCCAAAGCCTCACGTTCAGGTCGGGAGATACTGTATAACCTTCCCTTGGGGTAGACAGCTCCAGGGAACAGGTTGATGGCACAATCATATGGTCGGTGGGAAGGGAGTGACAGAGCCTTCTGCTTACTGAACACTTCCCCCAAATCGTGATATGTCTCGGGAACCAGGGACAAATCTGGGGGTTTAGCCTCAATCACCTGACTGGGAACCGAATGGGGGCAGGCAGTCTTGAGACAGTTAGCATGACAATCAAGGCTCCAACTCGTTACCTTGCCCGTCACCCAATCGAACGTGGGATTGTGTTCCTTCAGCCAGGGGTATCCAAGGACCAGAGGAACATGGGAAGACGGCAGAATGAAGAATGAAATCATCTCAGAATGATTCCCCGACAACCGCATCTTAACCGGTTCAGTCCTCATCGTGATACGTGCCAGACTACTGCCGTTCAGAGTGGTAGCTTCAATGGCTTCCGGCAATTGCTCCTTGGAAAGCCCCAGCTGTTCCACCAACTCGGCATCTAGAAAGCTTCCATCGGCACCTGAATCGATAAAAGCGTTAATCGCTAAGCTCTGATTCCTGTTCATAAGGGTAGCCGGAAACGGGGTCTGACAGAGGTATTGAGAGGTCGAAACTGGCTCGCTAAAAGTCCTCCCAACTTTAGCGAGCCGCGCAGTTTGACGACCCGACTGGAACCTGAGAAGCTGATCGGTTGGACGGAACCCATTGCTTCTCCCTCCTTCGCTCTCGGACTCGATTATCCACCCGAATAGACAAGGCTACCAAGCTGTCCAGGTCACTAGGCTCCGGATAGGAGATCAACTCATCCTTGAGCTGCTCCGACAGACCCTGGTAAAAGGCCGCTTGCAGAGCCTCCTCATTCCACCCACTCTCCACAGCCAACGTCTTGAACTCGATCACGAAGTCGGCCACGCTGCGAGTTCCTTGGCGAGCGAAAACAGGCGCCTAGCTGCGTCCCTCCCTCGGACGGAATGGTCGAAGAGCTTCCTCATCTCGGCCGTGAACCCCTGGTATGAAGCCATGCAGGGATCCTGTCGTTCCCAAACGGCTGAAGCCCACTCCAGCGCTCGACCACGCAGCAACTCAATCACAAAGGCTATCCTAGCCTTGTCTGTGGCATAAGAGTAGGGCTGTAGATCGAACACTAATCCACACTGCATAAGGAAGGAACGGCATCTTCCCAGCTCCCCCTCATATTTATCCGGCGTCGGAACCTTGGGCTCACGGAAGGACACAGCTTCAGAAGCGGCAGGCGAGATGGGTGAAACCGGTAGTGGATCCTCCACCGGACACTTGCGTTGGTTCTGGACCTCCGTCAGACCGTAGAAAGGTTCCGAACTGACAACGCGATCTCCTGTAGTACCGTGCTATGATGGCCCAACATCTTCTCCTGCTGGGTAATGGCATGGCGAACAGAGTCCAGGTCCGCTGGGTTCATTACTGGCCGGATCGTTCTGTCACGAGTTGCTAAGCCAGAACCCAGAAGCAGACCAGGACAAGGTAAGTTGAAACGAAGGTGAGTGTTTATTACAAATTCAAGAGTGATGCTGAATAATCCAGGGAACAGAGCGGGCGGCGTTGATTAGTTGTTGGGGGGTGCAGTGGTTGATCCCATCCTGGGTCGGCAGCCGCCGACCACCAGGCAGAGGTTGGATGAAGGTTCCGGACGGGTGACTGCAGATGGAACAAAAGCGGGGTAAGTAAGCAACAAACCAACAAGGTGCAAAAACAACAAAACTAACGCTAGGCTCTAAGACTGATACTCTGGTAAACCTACTGTTCATGGCTAACGATCCGGCAGGGAATGGATGTTAGGCCAGAGCCTAAGAAGGGTGATGATCAGGACCAGGTGTGCAGATTGCTGATGGGATGCAGGTGCGGAAATCAAGAGAGCTCCCCGGAGCGTTCCCGAACCCTCGGGAAACTGGAGATCACGAACAGAAAAACTAGTCACCAGACAGGACCCGACTCAGACTGCCGGGATCGTTACAATTAGTTTTAATGGACTGCTTGTCCTGCTCGAACATCATGGCTATGCTTTATACTTCGCCTTTTATGGGGTACAAAATTGTTGTCTCAATGGCACACGTAAATAAAATAAAAACAAGAAAATTGTGCCCTCTGGTTTGCTTAATATAAGGAATTTGAAATAATTTATACTTTTACTTTTGATACTTAAGTATATTTTAGCAATTATATTTACTTTTGATACTTAAGTATATTTAAAACCAAATACTTTTAGACTTTTCCTTTTAGTATTTTACTGGGTGACTTTCACTTTTACTTGAGTCCTTTTCTGTTAAGGTATCTTTACTTTTACTCAAGTATGACAATTGGGTACTTTTCTACCACTGATAGAAAGTCTACACCTCCTTCAACTTTTTACATTTTTTGTTGCGTTACAAAGTGGGATTGAAATAGATTTAATTGTAATGTTTTGTCATTGATCTACACAAAATATTCCATAATGTCAAAGTGAAAAGAAAATTCTACACATTTTTACAAAGTCATAAAAATTTAATAACAAAAATATAGTCGTTGCACAAGTATTCACCCCCTTTGTTTAGGCATGCCTAAATGAGTTCAGAAGTCAAATTTGGCTTAACAAATCACATAATAAGTTATATGGATGTGTGAAATAATAGCGGTTTACATTATTTTTTAATGACTACCCCTTCCTCTGTCCCCCATACATACAACATCTGTAAGGTCCCTCAGTCAAGTATTGAATTTCAAGCACAGATTCAACTACAAAAACCAGGGAGCTTTTCGAAAGCCTCATAAAGAAGGGCAGTGATTGGTAGATGGGTAACAATAACAAATCAGACATTGAATATATCTTTAAGCATGGTCAAGTTAATAATTATATTGTGGATGATGTATTAAACCACTCAGACACAAAAAAGATGCAGTCGTCCTTCTGAACTGAGCTGGAGGACAAGAAGGAAACTACTTAGGGATGTCATCATGAGGCCATTGGTGATTTTAAAACAGCTACATAGTTCAATGGCCTAAATGAGAAAGTGAAAAGAAGAATACAAACATACAGAATAAGTGCAAGGCACTAAAGTAATACTGCAAAAAAAAACAAGGCAAAGGAATACACTTTTTGGTCTAAATGCAAAGCCTTATGTTTGGGGCAAATCCAACACAACATATCACTGAGTAACTGCCTCCTTATTTTCAAGCATAGGGAGTTTTTCAGGATGAAAAGAAACGGGATGGTGCTAAGCACAGGCAAAATCCTAGAGGAAAACCTGCTTCAGTCTGCTTTACACCAGAGACTGGATAGGAATTCACCTTTCAGCAGGACAATAACCTACAACACAAAGCCAAATCTACACTGGAGTTGCTTACCAAGAAGAGTGTTCCTGAGTGGCCAAGTTACAGTTTTGACTTAAATATGCTTGAAAATCTATGGCAAGACTTGAAAATGGCTGTCTAGCCATGACCTCCAACAATTTAGCAGAGGTTGAAGAATTTTGAAAATAATAATAAGCTAATATCGCACAACACAGATGTGCAAAGCTCTTATAAGACTTACCCAAGAAGACTCACAGCTGTAATCGCTACCAAAGATGTTTCTAGCATGTATTGACTCAGGAGGGTGAATACTTATCTAATCAAGGTATATTTGTGTTTTATTTTTCATAAATTTTTCTTCTACTTACATAGTATTTTGTCTAGATCATTGACATACAATGAACACAATAAAATGCAAAGAAATCCTAGGGGGGTTGTAGACTTTATATACAGTGGGGAAAAAAGTATTTAGTCAGCCACCAATTGTGCATGTTCTCCCACTTAAAAAGATGAGAGAGGTCTGTAATTTTCATCATAGGTACACGTCAACTATGACAGACAAATTGAGAAGAAAAAAAATCCAGAAAATCACATTGTAGGATTTTTAATGAATTTATTTGCAAATTATGGTGGAAAATAAGTATTTGGTCACCTACAAACAAGCAAGATATCTGGCTCTCACAGACCTGTAACTTCTTCTTTAAGAGGCTCCTCTGTCCTCCACTCGTTACCTGTATTAATGGCACCTGTTTGAACTTGTTATCAGTATAAAAGACACCTGTCCACAACCTCAAACAGTCACACTCCAAACTCCACTATGGCCAAGACCAAAGAGCTGTCAAAGGACACCAGAAACAAAATTGTAGACCTGCACCAGGCTGGGAAGACTGAATCTGCAATAGGTAAGCAGCTTGGTTTGAAGAAATCAACTGTGGGAGCAATTATTAGGAAATGGAAGACATACAAGACCACTGATAATCTCCCTCGATCTGGGGCTCCACGCAAGATCTCACCCCGTGGGTCAAAATGATCACAAGAACGGTGAGCAAAAATCCCAGAACCACACGGGGGGACCTAGTGAATGACCTGCAGAGAGCTGGGACCAAAGTAACAAAGCCTACCCTCAGTAACACACTACGCCGCCAGGGACTCAAATCCTGCAGTGCCAGACGTGTCCCCCTGCTTAAGCCAGTACATGTCCAGGCCCGTCTGAAGTTTGCTAGAGTGCATTTGGATGATCCAGAAGAGGATTGGGAGAATGTCATATGGTCAGATGAATCCAAAATAGAACTTTTTGGTAAAAACTCAACTCGTCGTGTTTGGAGGACAAAGAATGCTGAGTTGCATCCAAAGAACACCATACCTACTGTGAAGCATGGGGGTGGAAACATCATGCTTTGGGGTTGTTTTTCTGCAAAGGGACCAGGACGACTGATCCGTGTAAAGGAAAGAATGAATGGGGCCATGTATCGTGAGATTTTGAGTGAAAACCTCCTTCCATCAGCAAGGGCAATGAAGATGAAACGTGGCTGGGTCTTTCAGCATGACAATGATCCCAAACACACCACCCGGGCAACGAAGGAGTGGCTTCGTAAGAAGCATTTCAAGGTCCTGGAGTGCTAGCCAGTCTCCAGATCTCAACCCCATAGAAAATCTTTGGAGGGAGTTGAAAGTCTGTGTTGCCCAGCGACAGCCCCAAAACGTCACTGCTCTAGAGGAGATCTGCATGGAGGAATGGGCCAAAATACCAGCAACAGTGTGTGAAAACCTTGTGAAGACTTACAGAAAACGTTTGACCTGTGTCATTGCCAACAAAGGGTATATAACAAAGTATTGAGAAACTTTTGTTATTGACCAAATACTTATTTTCCACCATAATTTGCTAATAAATTCATAGAAAATCCTACAATGTGATTTTCTGGATATCTTTTTCTCATTTTGTCTGTCATAGTTGACGTGTACCTATGATGAAAATTACAGGCCTCTCTCATCTTTTTAAGTGGGAGAACTTGCACAATTGGTGGCTGACTAAATACTTTTTTCCCCCACTGTATGCACTGTATATTCATGTGTGGTATTGTATGATCACTGTGAATTTTGGAAAGTACCCCAGTGTTTTAACTGATTTATTTCAGTCTTAATAAGCCCCCTGTTCCTGTGTCCCTCTGCAGTGTCCATCACTTGTGCTGTGGTATTTTAATGTACAGTGCATGCATAACAACTTGTCCTTGGGGGAAAGTGTCACAGACACTGAATCCAGCCACAGCAATGCATTCTGGGACAAAGGAGGGCTGACCCCAACAGCTGAGGAGACACTGGGCTTTGTCTGTTAGCACCCAGAGCCCCTTTCCTTTCACTGCTGTCTGCCCTCTGCCTTTTGAAAGGTCACACACATTGTTTGCATAAGTTGGGTAGAAAGTTTAGCAGGTAGAGGAAGCACAGAAAATAGAATGAGATGGTCGTATTCATTTAGAGGTTGATCACATTGAGGGGTGGATGGGTGGGTGGGTTGTGGAAGATGTTACTCACCACTGTGCTGCTGATGCACAGTAGTGTAGGGCATGTTGTGGTGGTGGTGGGGATTGGGAAGGGGCCTGCTTTTCCTCGTCTCGTGATCCCAATCAGCTGTTCTTCAGCTTGGCTTACAGTAGCTTGTCAATGTCAGATTCCTCACACAGGAGAGGAGTACGGTAATCATGAGTCCTCACGCTTTCACTGCCTCTCAACCCCCTCTCAGGAGCTTGTTGTGAATGTGTATGACTGTGTCCAGTCCTCCTCATCGCTCAGCTCACCTCCATTTCTGTCCTCATAAGTAGGATTGAAAGATATGTGAGATGTACTGTTTAATGTTTAAGACTTACTTTTAAGTAATATGAAACATGCAGTGGTTGTATTGGGGGCTTCAGAGCCTGAGAAAAGCCATACTTGCGAGGGCCAGACAGACATTGCTATTTCACACAACTGTGATAACATTTTGATACTTGAACAACGGAACATCCAGTGCACGTAAGTCTATGTCACCTGTCATCAGTCACATGATTGATTTGTTCACACAATGCTGTCATGATTGACATGTCCAATGATTTAGGCCTGGTTGAGTTTGTAAGCAAGTTAACTCTGGTGAGTTCAAACTCAGCTGCATCGCTCCGTTTCTCTCTGCATCTTCCTCTCTCTGCACCCTTGGAGCTCTTGTATCTGGACTTTAATTCAGCAAGGTCCGGCCAGATAGCCAGTCTATTTCTGAAGCTCTTTCTCTCTCTCTCGTTCCTGGCTCCACTTTCACATGCTGGTGTATTAGTTTCATATGGGAGATAAAGCTGATGGTGAGCCAGCTCGGGGGAGATGGAAGGGAGTGGGGAGGTGAACGAGGACATTGGCTAGAGGGGCTAAGGGGTGCCAGGGTCACCCTGGACCTCATCCAAATGAGATTGTATTAGGGGAATCTTTGCTAACTCAAAGGGAACTTGAATACAGTGGGTATACAGTATACACTGAGTGTACAAAACATTAGGAACACCTTCCTAACATTGAGTTGCACCCCCTTTTGCCCTCAAAGAGCCTCAATTCGTCGGGGCATGGACTCTACAAGGTGTCGAAAGCGTTCCACAGGGATGCTGGCCCATGTTGACTCCAATGCTTCCAACAGTTGTGTCAAGTTGGTTGGGTGTCCTTTGGGTGATGGACCATTCTTAATACACACGGGAAACTGTTGAGCGTGAAAAACCCAGCAGCGTTGAAATTTGTGACAAACTCAAACTGGTGCGCCTGGCACCTACTATCTACCATACCCCATTCAAAGGCACTTAAAACTTTTGTCTTGCCCATTCCCCCTCTGAATGGCACACATAAACAATCCATGTCTCAATTGTCTCAAGGGTTAAAAATCCTTCTTTAATCTTTCTCCTCCCCTTCATCTAAACTGATTTAAGCGGATTTAACAAGTGACATCAATAAGGGATCATAGCTTTCACATGGATTCAACTGGTTAGTCTATGTCATGGAAAGAGTAGGTGTTCCTAATGTTTTGTATACTCATTGTAGATGCCCATGAGAAATACAGTAAGTGTAGAGAAATAATAACCATTTATTCACTATTTATTTATTCAACTATTTGAGTAAGTATTATTAATCACATTTGGTCAAAGCTTCTACCACACTTGAACTATGTATTTCACATTCACACCTCAGTTGAGGTGTGTGTCATGTCAAAGATTGCCTATTATAATGACAAGATAGTCAAGTGACCACTCTAACAATGGAAATACATTTCCTCATAGATGAGAGGCAGGCGGGAGGAGACGAGATCAGGTGAGACCATTCTAGCCAATGAGAGGGCAGATATGCGTGTGACCAACAGGCCATAGAGATAGAAAGAGGACTCATCTTTGTAGCTGTGCCATTATAGTGTCTGTGACAGCATGGGCAGCACAATTGAGGTTATCTCCATTTTAAAGTAGTCGATTTTCTTCTTCTTCATTGGCTGATTGCTCCCAACTCATAGGAATCCCCACCCAGTTAACTACTTTAAAATGGTGAAAGACCTTCATTGCAATGTCCATGCTATCTCTATGACAACAGACACAACTCCGATATAAACTATTATTTTTTTCAAAGTTGCCGAAATGCCACGTGAATTCGTAACAACCTAACCAATACGAAACTTCTATAGCAATTACATTTTTTGTTGAACAAATTTGACACTTTCTCATAGACCTCTATACAGAAATTCCTCACTACATGGGCTTGTTTTTATGGACAGATGTTGGGCGGAGTAAATCCTCTCGCTTCGCCTCTTCCTCTCTAGTCATGCTCAGGTTTGTTGTTGTAATATGTTTCCTCTTCTTTCCCAGATGGTGAGCTGCAGATCTGCAAGCACCCAGGCCCGTCATGTTGCACACGCAAGATGGAGGAGAGTTACCAGGCAGCAGTGCGCAGAGAGACACTCCAGAACATCCGTTCCTACAGCTTTGAGCTCAAGTACCTAATTGTGGGCCATTCCTCTGCCTTCCAGGGTAAGGAGAGGGGGTGTCTGTGGGACAGAGCGAGGAGAGGGGCATGGGATGATGATAGAACAGATTCACTGAGAACCACTTCAGTGGCATTTGATATTGGCTTTGTACTGTTCAATATTGGCTTTTAAAGCAAATATTTTGCCAGGCCTCACATTGAGAAAATAATAACTTGACTACTGCTCTCTGTCTCTCTGTCTATAGCTCTCTGTCTGTCTTTATTGATGTCTGCATCTGTCTCTGTCTCTGTCTCTCTCTCTGTCTCTGTCTCTGTCTCTCTCTCTCTCTCTCTCTCTCTCTCTCTCTCTCTCTCTCTCTCTCTCTCTCTCTCTCTCTCTCTCTCTCTCTCTCTCTCTCTCTCTCTCTCTCTATTCAGCCACGTAGAGTAGAGAATACACAGCAGGTCTTGTTCTGAACCAATGAAAGAAAGGGAGTGAAAAATGTTTACATTCACTGAGTATCCCTGGAGATGTGTTAACATTTGAATCAATCTGTCTCTCTAACGAGGTGTCCTGAATGGGAGGGAAGAATAGTGGGGTTGTCCTGCTCTGCTTTTCACAGAGAGGGCTGCTGGGCGGTTGCCTGGCTACCCAAACTCCTTGCTCCGGCCAAACTCTACGCCCGCCCACGGACGTTAGTTTCTTCTCCGCAATGAGTCTGGATCTGAGTACCTCCCCTACTATTTCTAGAATGGAAATGCGTTCTAGACCGTTTGATTGGTCCCAGAAACCGATGGGTTGGGCCAGACGTCATTGGCTTTGATACTTTGATTGGTTAGAGATCCAATCGCTGATGACTTTGTTTTGTACATACCCCTCATTTTGACGTCAACACAAACGACTTCAATAATTGCAGTCTCAGACTGAAGTATGTAGCGAATGATAGAGCAGCAGAATAATTCAGTTTGAGTCGTCAGGCAAGCTGGGTGGCTGGTCCCTGGCTTCTCAGAAAGGAAGTCTTTCTGGGCCTTTATCCCTGCTGAAAGACAGATGATGTCAGTGAGTAATGTGGGCAGTGTCCTCTAAGGATGCCAGCCGGGTCATTGCTCACTGGGCTTTCAGCAGAGGGTTTGCTGAGGTAACCTGATCTAATTGGCTTCTAGAATAAGGAATCTCAATACAACAAACATTTCACTCAAAGCATTATCATAACAGTTTACATTTATGTGTTTATGTGTTTATATGTGTTTACATTTATTTGTGCTTCGTGTCTGTGGATGTATGCTGTGTGTACAATGTGTTTAAGTGCCTCAAATCTTTTGCAGTTGTCATTCTGCAGCACTTTCAGATGTGATCAGTAGCATTTTGCTGTCCTTCTTAATGTGTATACAATGTTGGCAGCATTTTGTTTACCGCTGTGATCCCTCTCTACTGAGTACTTCTTTGAACGCTACCCTCTGGTCCCTCAGACATCTGCTTCATTTCATCTCTCCTCTGAAGCCTCTTACAGATTGGTCTCTGGGAAAAGATCTAAGGTCCTGTCATCCACTTGTAAGAAATATGTGATGGACACTAATGGTTACAAATGAGAATCATGAGTTACATCTGAACCTCATTTTTACCAGGCTCAGAATGAGCTGTGACACCCAATGTCCATTCAGCAGCCTGAATAAGCTTGAGTTACTTTAGGCTTTAGGCTTTTGCAGGGCCTATACAGGTCTACATCCCTCCACCCCATGCCCACCACTAAAGACTACACATTTACCCAAGTACATAAGCACTACTTGTTGAAACCCTCAGAGGTTAGAGTAGATTGGACAGACTGACTGACATAACCCTGCCAGGCGGTGCAGAGACATGACACTGATCTTGCCATTTAGAACCTGCCAAGCTCAAACCTATGACCAGGGTGTGTCTTGGCCCACGGCCCAATGTGGGTGTTGGGGGTGGGAATGGGGTCCAGGCAGGGCATATGGGGTCAGCACTGCAGAGACCTCAGATGTCCCCTTAAATCTGTCCCATTAAGGAGCCTGTAGCATGACTGGACGACATGGCCGGGACAGGAGTCAGGATAGCAGTCTTGGGAGTCAGTAGTCAGTTATGGTTCTTGATGACCCGCATGCCCTCCTGTCCAGGCTGCTGGTCTGACCCTATCACAGATGAGCATGGGCTCATCACATGATACCTGAGTAATCCCTGCCCTGTCACTCGATGCCCCTGTGTTTGGGACGCCGTTGCTAGGATACGTCCACATAAGGGAAAATAAGTGGAGAGCCCCGATTCAGTGCACCTGGTTTTGAAAAGTGAGACTCATGGATCACATCACTTCCCGTCACCCCTCACCTCTGCCCCCCACCACCTCGGTCGTTCCCACACCCTATGTGCTGCGCTGTGTGTGTGTGTGAATGTACAGTGTATGTATGTTCCTGCGTTGGTGTGTCATTGGAAGCCCGTCACTCTGTCTCTGTAACTCTATATTGGTAGTTGCAGCGTGGCTTAACCTTCATGACAGGCTCTTGTGGAACTGATTTGCACACATAATTGAAAACGCATGTGTGTGAAACTGAGAAGGCTGAGGACGAGTCCGTCCTGACATGAGACTACAGTTGTAGGTTGTCGTCTGTCTGTGTAAAGGGCACCCAGAGGCTCCCCATGGAAATGGTCTGTGTCCCACACACGGGAATGTCTGAACCAGCCCTCTTGTTGGAAACACTCAAGAATGCAGATAGATCATGGTAAAATGATTCAAATACTGTTTTTGAGTGTCTGTAAATTAGGAAATAAACATAACCACAATTTCACAACCTTTAAACTTTCATATGTCTGTGATGATCAGTGAATTGTTTCTTGAAGTTAGGATGATGTGAGTAGCACCTCTGATCCTACCTCTGTCTCCATCTCAGTCTCCAGTTTGCTACATATCCAGGTGCCCTGGTGTCAGAGTATGGGGTATACCCGTGGCTGTGAGTCCAAGCTGGTCACACAGGGATACATTTGGCCCTAGAAACTGTAGACAGTCTGCCAGTCATCTGTTTCCTGCTGGGTCCCTTTGATTCCAGTCAGCTCCTAGGTTACATGAGCCAGCAGTAGACATATTAGAGAGAGAGGCACTCCAGAGCAGCTTGACTGGCTCACCGGGCACAGGACAGTGCCCCTGCTACACCCTGGAACCATGTTCCAGAACCTCCATTTCAGTTTTAGGCTTATCCAAAGCTGGGTTGTTGAGATGTTGGAAATGATAAAAAAACAACAACATCAAATTCACAAACATTAGTGTCCCTACTGGTCAAGGCTAATTAGTGTCCCTACTGGTCTCCCTCTGTATGTACAGGATGTTTTCATTAGGGTCTCCTCTCAGTCCTCAGCCTGCAGCTGCTCTCCACCTCTTCCTTTTCCCACAGTTTGAGCAAATACCTCCTATCAACCTGGGAAACATCACAGCCCACTAAACCTGGGCTATGCTCATGGACTGTGACCATTCTGGTCATGAGTGGGACATTCTCTCACAGTGGCTGGCTGTGTGCATGAAGGATTTGCCTATACATTGTAGGAGGGTGGTGCAAGTCTTCTCAAGTTGGTTTTATTGACAGTAGAAAATGAGATTCCACAGAACTCCAGTATTGTATGTTTTCCAACCCATGACATGATACTCCTTAGTGTTGCTCACTCAACTGTCTTGTTGTGTGCATCATTAAGGAAGGAGGTATTGGCACTGTTCTGTCATTGAAGACTCAGATGCAGATGAACGCTTCACCCGATATGGATGAAAATACCCTCAAATAAAAGCTAACAGTCTGCACTTTAATTTCATAGTCACTGTTTGATTTCAAATCCAAACTTTTGTAATATAGAGCCAAAAAAAGAAAAAAAATGTCATTGTCCCAATAATTACAGAGGGCACTGTAATTCATATCATCGGCCTAATAGTATTGTAGAGCTCTTTTTACTTGCAAACAATATACAGTTGAAGTTGGAAGTTTACATACACTTCGGTTGGAGTCATTAAAACTCGTTTTTCAACCACTCCACAAATGTCTTGTTAACAAACTATAGTTTTGGCAAGTCGGTTAGGACATCTACTTTGTGCATGACACAAGTAATTTTTCCAACAATTGTTTGCAGACAGATTATTTCACTTATAATTCACTGTATCACAATTCCAGTGGGTCAGAAGTTTACATACACTAAGTTGACTGTGCCTTTAAACAGCTTGGGAAATTCCAGAAAATGATGTCATGGCTTTAGAAGCTTCTGATAGGCTAATTGACATCATTTGAGTCAATTGGAGGTGTACCTGTGGATGTATTTCAAGGCCTACTTTCAAACTCAGTGCCTCTTTGCTTGACATCATGGGAAAATCAAAAGAAATCAGCCAAGACCTCAGAAAAAAAATGATAGACCTCCACAAGTCTGGTTCATCTTTGGGAGCAATTTCCAAACGCCTGAAGGTACCACGTTCATCTGTACAAACAATAGTATGCAAGTATAAACACCATGGGACCACACAGCCGTCATACCGCTGAGGAAGGAGACGCGTTCTGTCTCCTAGAGATGAACGTACTTTGGTGTGAAAAGTGCAAATCAATCCCAGAACAACAGCAAAGAACCTTGTGAAGATGCTGGAGGAAACAGGTACAAAAGTATCTATAACCACAGTAAAACAAGTCCTATATCGACATAACCTGAAAGGCTGCTCAGCAAGGAAGAAGCCATTGCTCCAAAACCGCCATAAAAAAGGCCAGACTACGGTTTGCAACTGCACATGGGGACAAAGATCGTACTTTTTGGAGAAATGTCCTCTGGTCTGATGAAACAAAAATAGAACTGTTTGGCCATAATGACCATCGTTATGTTTGGAGGAAAAAGGGGGAGCTTGCAAGCCGAAGAACACCATCCCAACCGTGAAGCACGGGGGTGGTAGCATCATGCTGTGGGGGTGCTTTGCTGCAGGAGGGACTGGTGCACTTCACAAAATAGATGTCATCATGAGGAAGGAAAATTATGTGGATAATTTGAAGCAACATCTCAACTTGGTCGCAAATGGGTCTTCCAAATGGACAATGACCCCAAGCATACTTCCAAAGTTGTGGCAAAATGGCTTAAGGACAACAAAGTCAAGGTATTGGAGTGGCCATCACAAAGCCCTGACCTCAATCCTATAGAAAATGTGTGGGCCGAACTGAAAAAGCGTGTGCGAGCAAGGAGGCCTACAAACCTAACTCAGTTACACCAGCTCTGTCAGGAGGAATGGGCCAAAATTCACCCAATTTATTGTGGGAAGCTTGTGGAAGGCTACCCGAAACATTTGACCCAAGTTAAACAATTTAAAGGCAATGCTACCAAATACTAATTGAGTGTATGTAAACTTCTGATCCACTGGGAATGTGATGAAAGAAATAAAAGCTTAAATAAATAATTCTCTCTACTATTATTCTGACATTTCACATTCTTAAAATAAAGTGGTAATCCTAACTGACCTAAGACAGGGAATTTTTACTAGGATTAAATGTCAGGAATTGTGAAAAACTGAGTTTAAATCTATTTGGCTAAGGTGTATGTAAACTTCCGACTTCAACTGTAGCTGGATCGCCCCTTCCTGCCCCTAGGGGTCCACCGCCCTGCAGCACCCCAACCCAACACACCCCACTCAGCTTTGGCATCTTAGTGAAACATTCATTATTGGTTTCAGGTGTGTTAGGCCGAGGCCAGAGTGACTACCAACAGTACAGCAGACCCCCAGGACCAGGACTGAGCAGCCCAGCAGCTAGGGATTGCCTAAATAGGTATCTCCCCTGAAAGTGGGCATGTTTTCAATATAGACTCCTTTTGTTGTACAGTATTCCATATAAGGCATCCAGACCTTATGAAAATTGCACAGTATACCCTTAATCTTGTAATATATCAAATCTAGTGATACCTAACTTGACATTTCTGCCATCCATTGTGATATTGTGGGAGGATAACCAACCTTCCAATTAATGGTAATGCATTTCTTAGCCGCTATAAATGCTAGGTTACACAGTTTCTTCTGATAACAGTCTCCAGTATCAACATTTCCAAGCAAACAAAAACAGGGAGAAGGGAGAATCTGCAGACATGCTGAGATAAAATAACATACTGTACACTTTTCCAGAATTCAGCCAGCCTTCACAAGAGAATAACATATTGAAATATGTTGCCTTTGGTGTTTTATACCTCCAGAAGAGGAAATACATTCCTGAGTGCATGATATTCAGTTTCACTGGCATATAGTACGTTCTATGGATGGTCTTAAACTGCAGTAATGTATGTCTGAGATTATATGAACATGACTGGGCATTCAAACATACACTATATATAGAACAGTATGTGGACACCCCTTCAAATTATTGAATTTGGCTATTTCAGCCACACCCGTTGCTGACAGGTGTATAAAATCGAGCACACCGCCATGCAATCTCTATAGACAAACAATGGCAGTAGAATGGCCTTACTGAAGAGCTCAGTGAATTTCAATATGGTACAGTCCTAGGATGCCACCTTTCCAACAAGTCAGTTCGTCAAATTTTTGCCCTGCTAGAGCTGCCCCAGTCAACTGTAAGTGCTGTTATTGTGAAGTGGAAACGTCTAGAAGCAACAATGGCTCAGCCGCGAAGTGGTAGGCCACACAAGCTCCCAGACCGGGACTGTCGATGTCAGGAGAACACTACCTGCCCGAATGCATAGTGCCAACTGTAAAGTTTGGTGGAGGAGGAATAATGGTCTGGGGCTGTTTTTCATGGTTCGGGCTAGGCCCCTTAGTTACAGTGAAGGGAAATCTTAACACTACATCGTACAATTACATTCTAGACAATTATGTGCTTCCAACTTTGTAGCAACAGTTTGGGGAAGGCCCTTTCCTGTTTCAGCATGACAATGCCTCCGTGCACAAAGCGAGATCCAAACAGAAATGGTTTGTCGAGATCGGTGTGGAAGAACTTGACTGACTTACACAGAGCCCCGACCTCAACCCCATTGAACACCTTTGGGATGAGTTGGAACGCCGACTGCGGGCCAGGCCTAATCGCCCAACATCAGTGCCCGACCTCACTAATGCTCTTGTGGCTGAATGGAAGCAAGTCCCCACAGCAATGTTCCAAGATCTAGTGGAAATCCTTCCCAGACGAGTGGAGACTGTTATAGTATTAAAGGGGGGACCAACTCTATATTAATGTCCATGATTTTGGAATGATATGTTCAACGAGCAGGTGTCCACATACCTTTGGTCATGTAGTGTATCTGTATCCATTCATCATCATCAGTAGTGTCTCCCAGGTCTTCCTCACATTTTTGTTTTACATGTTTTGTGTTATCGGTTAAAGCCTCTACCAACCCTTGATACAGTTTGGAAATCAACTTTAGAGGTTTGTCAGACTACCTTAAAATAGTTTAAATCTTTGAAGCTTCTGGCTTGTCCAGTGTTTGCTGTACAGAGAGAATAAAGTGTTGCATCTGCAAAAGTTCACCTCAGCGCCGTCACAGACTGATCTTCCCTACTTCCCTGACCCTTCTGAGACCCCTGTCACCGTCTGATCCTGCTCAGATGAGGTATGACAAAGAATTACCTTGGTGTACATTTGTACAAGAACAGAATCAATGGTTCAATAATATTCCCAGATCCCAGACTGTAGCCTACTCATCAAATCAAGATGGAACTTTGTATCCATTCACTGATTGTTATAATATACTGCAAAATTCACCTGAGCTCCGTAGACTGGTCTTCCCTGGCTGTCTGACTCTGCTGGGACACCTGTCACCATCTGATCCTGCTAAGACATGATGAGCATAGTGTTGTGTACTGACTGTGCACCACAACAGTGAAGCCTGCAGAGATGTTTATACCATGTCAGTGTGAAAAGTAGGGAATTAGCTAGGGAAACTGACAGATCAATAATGTTACATTGCTATACTGACTGTGATTGGGGCAAAAATAATATCTAACATTAGCCAACTTTTGGCTAGCTCAACTTGCAAAAAACGAACCAAGTTAATTTACTTATGGTGATATGGGACAAAACAAAGGCTACAAAACATTTCCATACACAAAACAGCTGTTAGATACTGCTACCTGACAGATAGCTAGAGGCTAGAGCTGAACTGGCTGTGGGAGCTACTAGCCAGCTAGCTAGCAAGTTCATTCACTTCAGACAGAATTTCAGTCAAGAGGGGATGAAACATTATATAACGTTACATGTTAGTTACACTACTAGCTCAGCACTGGGAATAAAGTCAAACAGCAGTTACCTTGCCAGCTACATCAGTCAAATAAAGAGTAGCCAGTTTCTGCTCTGCTTGCTTTTACAATTCAGAGAAAAAGCACAACACACACAGACAACAGCTGCCTCTGTTTGCACACTCTGTGGTGTCCGCGCGGTCCTAAATCCAGCCGGCTGAAACCACCAAACAGCCTACCTGACCGCTCTGAGGCGTCCGCATGGTCCTGAAGCACATCGGCGCCATCTTTTTGTATGTGGGAGGAAAAATAGGATTTTGAATGGGAATCAATTGTTTGGTCCCCACAAAAATAGTAAAACAAACATGTGTGTATGTATGTATGTGTGTGCGTGTGTGGATGTGTCTTTGTTTAATAAATGGGACACATACTGTAAATGTCTATAAGTGTGTGAGATGTGTAGGTGCCTAATGTCTGAGTATGTATAATGTGTCATTCTCTCCTATGAATATGTGTGTGGGAGGGTGAAAGTCAATCAGTGAATGTAGTTCTCTCTGTGGGGCTTTTGAACATTAGAAACCATTTCCCCTGGCTTCCCATCTGCATTCCAATTGCTTGTTACTCGATGGGAAATATCTGGCAAACGAAGCATCATAGCAGCTTTCGATGTGGTCATCCTGTTCCCGACAAGCCAGTTTTACTAACTCCATTAGTAGTCATGTATTGCATTGTATTGCATGTACTTCATCTATTTAATTTAATTTGTTGAACTTGAGTACTTGGAGTACACACTTGTGCATTCTAAGTAGTTAAATAATTGTGCTGATAATGACACCAAACAAACATTCTTATGTGTGTAAATCTAAATGTCCTAGGCATCATGTCAGTATAATCTTTTAATTCAGACAAGTACTCATTCTCCGTAAGCCCCCTCCCCCCCACTTCTTGCAGCTCCACCTGTTGGTCTCCCTCTTCAACCCCCTCATCCCCTCCACCCTCCCCTTTACTAAACCCCAAATCCTGGGAAGCTGGATTAGGGGTTTGGGGTCAAATGCTTCACAGGAGAAGGTTACCCTTTTCACAGTGCTGGAATGGTTTGTTTGGGTGCTGCTGTTGAGTTTGCAGTCAAGCCAGTAAAAGTGAGAATGTTACTTGGTGAAATGTAGGAAATGTAAAATGGGCTTCAGTATGACTGATAGGAACATATGCAGCCAGACGTTCTACATTTTGATCAGTCTTGTCAGACTTTCAGAAATCAGAGGGAATTAAAAGGTTATGAAACTGTAATGACCGATGGCCTGATTAGAGGTAGTGGGTGCTGAGGGGCTTTGGGGTGGAGATGGTATGTCCTCTCTGGTCATTAAAAAGGTTGTATAATCTGTGATCATGTCTCTGTAACGGAATACATGGCCTGGGAACCTCAGGCTTCACTGATGAACACAGGAATTAACCTCTACGGAATCGGTGTCCCGTATACAGGACGGTTGAGCTAACGTGCGTGATTAGCATGACTGTTGTAAGTAACAGCAAACTTTCGAGGACATAGACATGTTTTATATGGGCAGAAAGCTTAAAGTCTTGTTAATCTAACTGCACTGTCCAATTTACAGAAGCTATTACAGTGAAAAAAAGACCATGCTATTGTTTGAGGAGAGTGCACAACAACAACAAACTTATCACGGCAACTGGTTTGATACATTCACCCTCTGAAGATAAATAATGTACTTACATTCAGTAATCTTGCTCTGATTTGTCATCCTAAGGGTCCCAGAGATAAAATGTAGCATAGTTTTGTTTGATAAAATCAATTTTTATATTCAAATGTAGGAACTGGGTTCTACAGTTTGAACCCCTGCTGTCTCTGGCTCCACACCCACACCGCCCGGCCATCTAGATGTGTGAAAGTTAGTGTATAAGCTAATGATCCATCATGTATGACATTCCTGGGAGTGTGTAAACTTACATTTTGTATTACCATACGATTTTTGTATGTTCTCTATAGTTATGTACTTGAAAATGTATCAATTGACCAATTCGACACATTTGGGCAGATTTGATACAAAATAGTCTAGTATTGAAATGCTTCACTGGATCAATCTGAAACTTTGTACACACACTGCTGCCATCTAGTGGCCATAATCTAAATTGCGCCTAAACTGCAATATTATATTTTGGCCTTTCTCTTGCATTTCAAAAATGATAGAAAACACTTCTTTTTTTTATTACCAGATCTAATGTGTTATATTCTTCTACATTAATTTCACATTTCCACAAACTTCAAAGTGTTTCCTTTCAAATGGTATCAAGAATATACATATCCTTGCTTCAGGTCCTGAGCTACAGGCAGTTAGATTTGGTTATGTCATTTTAGGCGAAAATTGAAAGAAAGTGTCCGATCCTTAAGAGGTTAAGAGCTCTGGAGTCTGGTTCCACTGGTCTCCTGATCCCATGTCAAACTGGCCAGCAAGAGAGAGAGAGAGAGAGAGAGAGAGAGAGGACAGGGACAGATTGTCCTCAAGGACATTGGTCAGTTGTTATGAATTACCAACACCTTAACCACATTTTTCAAAACTGGGTTGTGCCATCTTTATAAACGTATTACACACCTATGACCCATGGTTCAAGTAAGGCGTGACAGAGCGTTATTACGGACACCTATTGCTCAGCATGGGGTGCAGGAATAGTCCCAGGGTTTCTCAATTTAACCCCGACAGATCCTCCAGCCAAGAATACCCAGTCAGTCAGTAGGTTTCTGTTTCAGCTGTGGGCTGCGTGCCTGCCTGCCGTTGGACCGGGATGGTTCCTTCTAAGCTGTGGAGGTACAGTGGGGAAAAAAAGTATTTAGTCAGCCACCAATTGAGCAAGTTCTCCCACTTAAAAAGATGAGAGAGGCCTGTAATTTTCATCATAGGTACACGTCAACTATGACAGACAAAATGAGGAAAAAAAATCCAGAAAATCACATTGTAGGATTTTTAATGAATTTATATGCAAATTATGGTGGAAAATAAGTATTTGGTCAATAACAAAAGTTTCTCAATACTTTGTTATATACCCTTTGTTGACAATGACACAGGTCAAACATTTTCTGTAAGTCTTCACAAGGTTTTCACACACTGTTGCTGGTATTTTGGCCCATTCCTCCATGCAGATCTCCTCTAGAGCAGTGATGTTTTGGGGCTGTCGCTGGGCAACACAGACTTTCAACTCCCTCCAAAGATTTTCTATGGGGGTTGAGATCTGGAGACTGGCTAGGCCACTCCAGGACCTTGAAATGCTTCTTACGAAGCCACTCCATCGTTGCCCGGGCAGTGTGTTTGGGATCATTGTCATGCTGAAAGACCCAGCCATGTTTCATCTTCAATGCCCTTGCTGATGGAAGGAGGTTTTAACTCAAAATCTCACGATACATGGCCCCATTCATTCTTTCCTTTACACGGATTAGTCGTCCTGGTCCCTTTGCAGAAAAACAGCCCCAAAGCATGATGTTTCCACCCCCATGCTTCACAGTAGGTATGGTGTTCTTTGGATGCAACTCAGCATTCTTTGTCCTCCAAACACGACGAGTTGAGTTTTTTACCAAAAAAGTTATATTTTGGTTTCATCTGACCATATGACATTCTCCCAATCCTCTTCTGGATCATCCAAATGCACTCTAGCAAACTTCAGACGGGCCTGGACATGTACTGGCTTAAGCAGGGGGACACGTCTGGCACTGCAGGATTTTAGTCCCATGGCGGCGTAGTGTGTTACTGATGGTAGGCTTTGTTACTTTGGTCCCAGCTCTCTGCAGGTCATTCACTAGGTTCCCCCGTGTGGTTCTGGGATTTTTTGCTCACCGTTCTTGTGATCATTTTGACCCCACGGGGTGAGATCTTGCGTGGAGCCCCAGATCAAGGGAGATTATCAGTGGTCTTGTATGTCTTCCATTTCCTAATAATTGCTCCCACAGTTGATTTCTTCAAACCAAGCTGCTTACCTGTTGCAGATTCAGTCTTCCCAGCCTGGTGCAGGTCTACAATTTTGTTTCTGGTGTCCTTTGACAGCTCTTTGGTCTTGGCCATAGTGGAGTTTGGAGTGTGACTGTTTGAGGTTGTGGACAGGTGTCTTTTATGCTGATAACAAGTTCAAACAGGTGCCATTAATACAGGTAACGAGTGGAGGACAGAGGAGCCTCTTAAAGAAGAAGTTACAGGTCTGTGAGAGCCAGAAATCTTGCTTGTTTGTAGGTGACCAAATACTTATTTTCCACCATAATTTGCAAATAAATTCATAAAAAATCCTACAATGTGATTTTCTGGAATTTCTTTTCACAATTTGTCTGTCATAGATGACGTGTACCTATGATGAAAATTACAGGCCTCTCTCATCTTTTTAAGTGGGAGAACTTGCACAATTGGTGGCTGACTAAATACTTTTTTGCCCCACTGTATATGGTGTTTACCTAAGCACAGAAATCAATCACAATCTCCTTATTCAGCCCTAATAATGATTCCATTTAATTTAGTTAATTTAGTTAATTGTGAAATTCTCTCATTTCTGGGTCTGTTTCAGATTAAAGCTATAAAGTCTGCCAGACTGCAGTGATTGAAGAAGTGGACTGGCCTTCTGCTGACTCACCTACTGTAGTAACATAATGTCGTTTTAACGATCAAGTGCTTTTACGATATCCTAGCTTGATTTGTTTCTCCATGTTTAAAAACCAAATGTATATGTGTAGGCTATGTCTATTTCTGTTTGAGCACTTCGAGCATGTAACTACTGAATAAGCCTACAGTGGCTTGCAAAAGTATTCACCCCCCTTGGCATTTTTCCTATTTTTTTGCCTTACAACCTGGAATTAAAATGGATTTTTGGGGGATTTGTATCATTTAATTTATACAACATGCCAACCACTGAAGATGCAAAATATTTTTTATTGTGAAACAAACAAGAAATAAGACAAAAAAACAGAAAACTTGAGCGTGCATAACTATTCACCCCCCCCAAAGTCAATACTTTGTAGAGACACCTTTTGCAGCAATTACAGCTGCAAGTCTGTTGAGGTATGTCTCTATAAGCTTGGCACATCTAGCCACTGGGATTTTTGCCCATTCTTCAAGGCAAAACCGCTCCAGCTCCTTCAAGTTGTATGGGTTCCGCTGGTGTACAGCAATCTTTAAGTCATACCACAGATTCTCAATTGGATTGAGGTCTGGGCTTTGACTAGGCCATTCCAATACATTTAAATGTTTCCCCTTAAACCACTCAAGTGTTGCTTTAGCTGTATGCTTAGGGTCATTGTCCTGCTGGAAGGTGAACCTCCGTCCCAGTCTCAAATCTCTGGAAGACTGAAACAGGTTTCCCTGTATTTAGCGCCATCCATCATTCCTTCAACTCTGACCAGTTTCCAAGTCCCTGCCAATGAAAAACATCCCCACAGCATGATGCTGCCGCCACCATGCTTCACTGTGGGGATGGTGTTCTCGGGGTGATGAGAGGTGTTGGGTTTGCACTAGACATAGCGTTTTCCTTGATGGCCAAAAAGCTCAATTTTACTCTCATCTGACCAGAGTACTTTCTTCCATATGTTTGGGGAGTCTCCCAAATGCCTTTTGGCGAACACCAAACGTGTTAGCTTATTTTTTTCTTTAAGCAATGGCTTTTTTCTGGCCACTCTTCCATAAAGCCCAGCTCTGTGGAGTGTATGGCTTAAAGTGGTCCTATGGACAGATACTCCAATCTCCGATGTGGAGCTTTGCAGCTCCTTCAGGGTTATCTTTGGTCTCTTTGTTGCCTCTCTGATTAATGCCCTCCTTGCCTGGTCCGTGAGTTTTGGTGGGCGGCCCTCTCTTGGCAGGTTTGTTGTGGTGCCATATTCTTTCAATTTTTTTATAATGGATTTAACAGTGCTCCGTGGGATGTTCAGAGTTTCAGATATTTTTTTATAACCCAACCCTGAGCTGTACTTCTCCACAACTTTGTCTCTGACCTATTTGGAGAGCTCATTGGTCTTCATGGTGCCACTTGCTTGGTGGTGCCCCTTGCTTAGTGGTGTTACAGACTCTGGGGCCTTTCAGAACAGGTGTATATATACTGAGATCATGTGACACTTAGATTGCACACAGGTGGACTTTATTTAACTAATTATGTGACTTCTGAAGGTAATTGGTTGCACCAGATCTTATTTAGGGGCTTCATAGCAAAGGGGGTGAATACATATGCAAGCACCACTTTTCCGTTACTTATTTTGTATAATTTTTTGAAACAAGCAATTTTTTTCATTTCACTTCACCAATTTGGACTATTTTGTGTATGTCCAGTACATGAAATCCAAATAAAAATCAATTTAAATTACAGGTTGTAATGCAACAAAATAGGAAAAACACCAAGGGGAATGAATACTTTTGCAAGGCACTGTAAGTATGAATGACAGTATTAATGTAGGCTCCAGTTAAAACATCTCAGTCGGTATTGACTGGAGAGCCTGTGCTAGACAGTGTACTGTACTGTATTTCCATAATCACTAAGCAATGGCAAGATCTCTGGTTAATGGGTCGGTATGTAGGGGGCTATAAGTCCTCATTCACTGCTGTGTTCACCTCTCCGTGTGTAGATAGTCCCTCTATATGTCTGGCTAACACACACACAGACACACAGACAGACAGAGACAGACAGACAGACAGACACACACACACACACACACACACACACACACACACACACACACACACACACACACACACACACACACACACCATAGACTCACATGAACATCTTCTCATTCTCTGTGAACACTGACACGCAGCACACTGAACACACATCCTCCAACAAACAGAATGTCTTCCCGACAATAAGACAGGAACAATAGCAGGCATCTGAGCAGCTGTGATGAGTAATATTACTCCTTTGGGACATTAGGGAGAACTCTGTGTGATTGTGTTGGGAGGGAGTTGGGGGGTTTGAATACACTAAGTATATGATGGGATTTTGTAGACTTGTATGAGAGGGGTTGTGTGTGTGTGTGTCTAGTCCAGTAGAAGTTTCCCAGTTGCTGTCTCTCTTCCATCTGTCAGAATGCCATCAGACTGACATCAGAACAGGAGGGGGGTGTTCCCACTGGACCCAGAATCCCCCACTCTTCTACAGTCATATAATGTACACACACGCATGAGCATGCACGCACACAGCCACATGCACACATTAAGAAAAGCTTTCTCTCACTTATACCCATTGTAAGATAAAAGACTAGAAAGATAATTTTTACAATGTGTTTTCACCATTCCATATTTTTCTGTATTTTTTTCTCTCTTTCTCTCTCTCTCTCTCTCTGGTTGTACAGACACGTTCCAGTCTCTGCTGTCGTTCACTCTGAACCTGACCAGTGCTCTGTTTGACAGTGCTTATGAGCCCCTCTCCCAGGACGCTCGCCCCCTGGTGGCAAACCTCTTCTCCGTCCTCTCTCTCTTCCTGGGAGGAGACGGTAACAGCTCCATGGAGCGCTCCGTGCACCAATTCTATGACGACCTCTTCCCACTGGTGTACCGGCGCCTTGTTAACCCTGGTCTCGCCTCGGCCCCACCCTCCTCTGAGCACAGTGAGTGTCTGCGCAAGACGCGCCAGGATGTCAACCCATTTGGGCCCCACCCTCGTGCCCTGGCCGAGGGGCTGACCCGGGCTCTGAGCGCAGGGCGGGCACTGAGCCGGGCGCTGGTGATGGGGGCAGAAGTACTGAACGCCACAGAGCGGGCAGGGCTGGCCAGGGAGTGTGGGCGGGCTCTGGTGAGGATGCAGTACTGCCCCCACTGCAGGGGCCTGACCCTGATCCGGCCGTGTGGAGGACTGTGTCTTAACGTAATGCGGGGCTGCCTGGTGGGGCTCTCGGAGCTAGACGGGCCCTGGAGGCGCTATGTGGCCCTGATGCAGGAGCTGACGGGGGCCCTGGCCGGGGGCCACGACCTGGAGCTGGCCCTGCTGGGCATCAGGAACCACATCAACGACGCCATCCTGCACGCACAGTTGCATGGGCCACGCATCAGCGCCATCGTGAGTCAGCGCCTCGCCCACCACTCACACTTCACCTGTCTTAGGACTGTACTGATATGACACACCTCTCAAGGCCCATGATGACACATCTTGAGCACATGACCACCCCTCACACCATTCATTTACGTCACAGGACACATGTCACTGAAAATCATGGTAGGTCTCATCTGTCATATAAAACCTGTTCTCTTATGTATTTGGGTTCTCTATTAATATGTAACTCCGTGGTTGGCTTCTGTGGCTGAGTGAGGCGGCAAGGGGTTCCCTGGCTGCCTGGTAGGAGTGGGGGGCATGAGGCTGGCATGGACCCTCTCTTGGCTTTGGACTCAAGGGGCTGGGAGATGGGAGGCTGGCAGGTTTCTTGGTACTCGTAAAGCAGGGGACAAGAGAAGAGAGAAGGGAGAATTTGTCTAATTCCGCCAAAGCTGAATGTATCCCAGTGAGCCAAACAAGAGACTGTTTACAGAGAAAGACAGAGAGGACATGATCTCTTTGCTCACACTAAAGAGAACCTGTGGTGTAGAAAGACAGACCTATGTGTGTTCTAGCTGAGTGATTTAGTTTAACAAGTTTGAATATTAAGTTCTAGCTCCGATGATAAGTAGGATTATGGTAATGTTTGCACCTGTGGGCCTGATTAGATTGTGATTATGAATATGATTATAATTGTCTTTATGGTAATGAGACATTAAGGATTACACTATATAACACATACCTGTTTATGTTGTACAGAGGTGTTAGGGCGACAGGAGTGGGGGTCTGTGGGGGCCATCAGCACCCCTCCCCATCCCATCAGCACCACTCTCTGTTACTGGCACAGTCATTGTAGTAGAGTTTTTACGGTCTACCTGCCACCCTCAGGATCAAGTGTTGCTCACTCACTGGTTCAGCATGGCTAGGATGGCTGGTTACCCTCTGGGCTGGCATTTGAGGGAAGGGCAACTCTCTCTCTCTCTCTCTCCCCCTCTTTCTTATGACTCATTCAGTCACCTTTCACAAACGTCTGCACATTCACTCTTTCACACCTCTTCCTTTTCACCTCCTCTTCCTCCTGCTCCTTTTCCACTGTTTTCCATTTCTTTCCATCCCCACACAGATTCGTGTGCACATTTTGTATGTGTGTTTATAATCCTTTATAATGTAGGGGGATTATCATTCTAGATGTCCTGCGGCATGTCTTTCCTGTGGAGATAAACCTCCTCCTACAGAAACATGTACCAAACTACCAGAGACAGAGGTGATGTGGGCCTACAGTGAGGGAAAAAAAGTATTTGATCCTCTGCTGATTTTGTACGTTTGCCCACTGACAAAGACATGATCAGTCTATAATTTTAATGGTAGGTTTATTTGAACAGTGAGAGACAGAATAACAACAACAAAATCCAGAAAAATGTTATAAATTGATTTGCATATTAATGAGGGAAATAAGTATTTGACCCCTCTGCAAAACATGACTTAGTACTTGGTGACAAAACCCTTGTTGGCAATCACAGAGGTCAGACGTTTCTTGTAGTTGGCCACCAGGTTTGCACACATCTCAGGAGGGATTTTGTTCCACTCCTCTTTGCAGATCTTCTCCAAGTCATTAAGGTTTCGAGGCTGACGTTTGGCAACTCAAACCTTCAGCTCCCACCACAGATTTTCTATGGGATTAAGGTCTGGAGACTGGCTAGGCCACTCCAGGACCTTAATGTGCTTCTTCTTGAGCCACTCCTTTGTTGCCTTGGCTGTGTGTTTTGGGTCATTGTCATGCTGGAATACCCACGCACGACCCATTTTCAATGCCCTGGCTGAGGGAAGGAGGTTCTCACCCAATATTTGACGGTACATAGCCCTGTCCATCGTCCCTTTGATGCGGTGAAGTTGTCCTGTCCCCTTAGCAGAAAAACACCCCCAAAGCATAATGTTTCCACCTCCATGTTTGACGATGGGGATGGTGTTCTTGGCAGCATTCCTCATCCTCCAAACACGGCGAGTTGAGTTGATGCCAAAGAGCTCGATTTCTGTCTCATCTGACCACAACACTTTCACCCAGTTCTTCTCTGAATCATTCAGATGTTCATTGGCAAACTTCAGATTGCCCTGTATATGTGCTTTCTTGAGCAGGGGGACCTTGCATGCGCTGCAGGATTTCAGTCCTTCACGGCGTAGTGTGTTACCAATTGTTTTCTTGGTGACTATGGTCCCAGCTGCCTTGAGATCATTGACAAGATCCTCCCGTGCAGTTCTGGGCTGATTCCTCACCGTTCTCATGATCATTGCAACTCCACGAGGTGAGATTTTACGTGGAGCCCCAGGCCGAGGGAGATTGACAGTTATTTTGTGTTTCTTCCATTTGCGAATAATCGCACCAACTGTTGTCACCTTCTCACCAAGCTGCTTGGCGATGGTCTTGTAGCCCATTCCAGCCTTGTGTAGGTCTACAATCTTGTCCCTGACATCCTTGGAGAGCTCTTTGGTCTTGGCCATGGTGGAGAGTTTGGAATCTGATTGATTGATTGCTTCTGTGGACAGGTGTCTTTTATACAGGTAACAAGCTGAGATTAGGAGCACTCCCTTTAAGAGTGTGCTCCCTAATCTCAGCTCGTTACCTGTATAAAAGACACCTGGGAGCCAGAAATCTTTCTGATTGAGAGGGGGTCAAATTCTTATTTCCCTCATTAAAATGCAAATCAATTTATAACATTTTTGACATGCGTTTTTCTGGATTTTGTTGTTGTTATTCTGTCTCTCACTGTTCAAATAAACCTACCATTAAAGTTATAGACTGATAATTTCTTTGTCAGTGGGCAAACGTACAAAATCAGCAGGGGATCAAATACTTTTTTCCCTCACTGTATGTAGCTACAGTAAATAATGTGTTTGTTGAAAATTAACATAATCTCTTCCGCCTTTCTGACTACTGCTACAGAGCCCCTCTCTTTTCCCCTCCATATTCCATTCACTACCTCTATCTTTTCCTGTTTCCTTTCCTTGTCTTACTCCTGTAACGTGGTTTGTTGGGCCAGGTTTCCAGTTGGCCAGGGGCATGGGGAGAGTTGCCTCCTCAGCACATCCACACAAACTATCCATTAGCCTATCTAGTTAAGTGTAGCCAGGTGCCTGACGCAGCAGAAACAGCAGCAGGCCAGAGCAGACAGACACACCAACCTTTCCTCCCTCCCTCCCTCCCTCCCTCCCTCCCTCCCTCCCTCCCTCCCTCCCTCCTCCCTCCCTCCCTTCCTCCCCCCCACCACAGCCTGCCAATCACTCCCTATCTGCCAAAACACAAGGTAGAGAGGAGAGGAGGTGTCCATAATACTCAGTGATGAGAGAGACTGGAATGATGATAGACTTCAGAAAAACCCACCCAACACAAACACTGCCTAACATTCTCTTACATGTCAGCATTATTTTCAACTCTTGCACCAGGTATTTCTGTAGCGTGGGAGATACTGTGGTAATTAAGAATCCTAGAATCCTAATGAATACATCCTGTTGATTTAAGTGAAAATGCTCAGAAACGCTTATTTGCATCAGCTAATTATATTATCGAGGTATAAAGGATTTATCAATCCTTAGAATCCAGACTGAAAGCTTTGGAGGAGCTAAGCCAGAGTTTGGCTGGGCCACGGGGTGGCAGAGTCTCTGATGGGATCTTGATTGACGGGACGCAGGGGCACTTTGGTGATGTCACTCAAGCTCCACCAGTCTTTTGATGAGTGAGAGTCCACTTTATTAGCATGAGCATACTCTTTGTCCCATAGAATTGTGGGTTTTAAACTGTGTATTTGTGTTCTGGTCTGGCATTGAGCTGTTTTGAGGCTTCCTAAAGGATCTGCCAGCCATTCAGTGGGTTTCCTCTGGTCCTGTCCAGACGTCTATGGCCCCAGTGAATCCCCTCAGAGAGTGTCTGTAGGCAGACCGCGGCCTGCCCTCCAGAATGCAAATCCAACTCTGGACAAAGACTCCTCGCGCTGGCTGGGCAACCCCTTCCCACAATGCTTTGCAATGCAGGGCCTGGGACAGAGTGATGAGAAAGTTTCTGTGGCTAATCTCTGGACAGAAAACCTCTATAGGAACGCACGCATAAACACACACACACACACACACACACACACACACACACACACACACACACACACACACACATACACACCCACACACACACACACACACTTGAGTAGGTCTAGCCTCTAGCTTTCAGAGAACAGTTCCTAATAGGGTGTCACGATCGTTTACGAACGAGAAGTACCAAGGCGCAGCGTGATAAGCATACATGTTTATTTAACGAATGAACACGCGACAAAACAACAAACGAAACGTGAAGTCCAAGGTAACACACAAACATACCTTACACGGAACAAGATCCCACAACCCACTAGTGCCAACAGGCTACCTAAGTATGGTCCCCAATCAGTGACAACAAGCTACAGCTGCCTCTGATTGGGAACCACCCTGGCCAACATAGATCTAAACGATCTAGAAACTAAACATAGAAAACACAACATAGAAACTACACACCCTGCCTCCAAAGGAGCGGACTCCGACCGCGCAACCTAAACATAACAGGGTAGGGGCCTGGTGGGCATTCCGCCTCGGAGGCGGATCCGGCTCCGGGCGTGATCACCATCTATTATCCGCCTCCCTGTTGCGCCCCTGGTCTGGTCTGGAACCGCTGACTGGAGCTGGACCCGACGACGGTGGATCGAACTGCTCTGGCTCCGGAGTGGAGCCGCTGACCGGAGCTGGATCAGGCACCGGTGGAACAGGCACGGGCCGAACCTGGCTGATGACGCGCACCCCTGGCTTGGTGCAGGGAGCAGGAACGGGCCGGACTGGGCTGACGACGCGCACCACTGGCCTGGTGCGGGGAGCAGGAACAGGCCGGGCCGGGCTGACGACGCGCACCACTGGCTTGGTGCGAGGGACAGGCACAGGTCGGACCGGGCTGGCGACGCGCACCACTGGCTTGGTGCGAGGGGCAGGAACAGGCCGGGCCGGGCTGGCGACGCGCACCACTGACTTGGTGCGAGGGACAGGAACAGGTCGGACCGGGCTGGCAACGCGCACCACTGGCTTGGTGCGAGGGGCAGGAACAGGCCGGGCCGGGCTGGCTACGCGCACCACTGACTTGATGTGAGGGACAGGAACAGGCTGGACCGGGCTGGCGACGCGCACCACTGGCTTGATGCGAGGAGCAGGAACGGGCCGAATCGTACTGGGAACACACACCACTGGCTTAGTGCGGGAAGCAGGAACGGGCCTGACCGGCGACACGCACCACTTGATTGGTGCGAGGAGCGGGACTGGGTTCCTTCATTAACCCCCGCTCCTTCTGCTGCCTAACCAGCTCCTCTCGCCGTGCCTCTACACTTTCCTTCTGCTCCCTCTGAACCAATGACCCCCCTAATCTGGTGGCCTCCTCTGCTAAACAGCGGAACCGCTCTATCGCGGCCTCCTGCTGCCTCGTCGTCCACGGCGTGAGCCCCCCCCCTAAATTTTTTGGGGGATTGTCTCCCCCCCGTGATCATGGCCTCCATCCCTCTTGCCAGACTCTCGCTCATCTCCTCCCAAGTCCATCCTCTCTCCTCGTCACGCTGCTTGATCCAGGATTGGTGGGATCTTCTGTCACGATCGTTTACGGACGAGAAGGACCAAGGCGCAGCGTGATATGCATTCATATTTATTTCACGAATAAACACACGACAAAACAACAAACGAAACGTGAAGTCCAAGGTAACACACAAACATACCTTACACGGAACAAGATCCCACTACCCACTAGTGCCAACAGGCTACCTAAGTATGGTCCCCAATCAGAGACAACGAGCTACAGCTGCCTCTGATTGGGAACCACCCTGGCCAACATAGATCTAAACAATCTAGAAACTAAACATAGAAAACACAACATAGAAACTACACACCCTGGCTCAACATTTAAGAGTCCCCAGAGCCAGGGCGTGACATAGGGGTGACAGTGGCAAGCAGATTCCCTCGCTCTTTGGCTTCCCTTTTATAAAAAAGAGGAGGTTCCCCAGATGTATACAAACCCATTTTCTTTATGTGCAAAGAAGAGATACAGATGAATACACACACACTCTTAATGTCAGTGAGCTGGAATGCTGTCTAATCTCTGGGGAATGCAGTTTGTGTCTCTATTGGTCTCAGTGTCCCAGCTTTACGTGGCCCTGCTGCATTACAGGCCTCAGTAGCAGAGCATTCTGGCAACTTCCAAATTTCACTGTTTCAGAGCACCCTACTTACTGTCCAGTAGCCAATTGAGCTAATTCCATTAGAGGGCCTTTAAAGCCTGTCCACAGCTGTGTGGGTGGGAGTGGTAAATGGGATCCCTGTCACACCGGCCTATAACTCACTCCCAGCTACAGTACTCTCCACCGAAAGCTGGATGAGAGAGAGAGAGAGGGAGGGAGGGAGAGAGAGAATACATCATCTGAGCTTTTTGTTTTGGGCAGGCCACCGGTTGCTGATGTATTTAACCTCGGCTTGTACTCCTCCTCTCTCTCTCTCTCTCTCTCTCTCTCCGTCGCCCCCGCCAGCATCCGTCCAATTAGTCATAAGAGGAAAGGAAAGAGAAGTGCAACATCATAGCAGCATCCACATATCCACTGGCCGTCTGTTGATATCATATCCACTGGCCCTCTGTTGATATCAGTTGTCTACACTCTTAGAAAAAAGGGTTCCAAAAGGGTTCTTTGGCTGTCCCTATAGGAGAACCCTTTTTGGATTCAGGTACAACTCTTTTGGGTTCCATGTAGAACCCTCTGGGCCGGGAAGATACCAGTATCGCAATATTTTTTCCATGGCAAAAATGAAAACATGAAGCAGGCCAAATTCTTTGGTCGTTTAAAAACCTCCTGTATGTAAAATATTGTGTGATATAGCTTGGAAAATAAGTAAATGTGACTCTGGATGACAACATAATGATGTTTGTTCCCAACGTTAGGGTTGTTTTCCTAAATAAGTTAAATCCGCTTCGTGTTTTGTTTCCTTGCCACGATACTAACGAGTATCGTGATACTGGTAT
Source organism: Coregonus clupeaformis (assembly GCF_020615455.1). Classification (NCBI taxonomy): domain Eukaryota; kingdom Metazoa; phylum Chordata; class Actinopteri; order Salmoniformes; family Salmonidae; genus Coregonus; species Coregonus clupeaformis. Next base: position 42,976,280 of record NC_059211.1, on the reverse strand, counting down.
TGTCCTGGCCCTAGCGGAAAGGGTTTTACATGTAACCCAAAAAGGTTCTACCCTGCACCAAAAGTGTTCTACCTGCAACCAAATAGGGTTCTTCAAAGGGTTATCCTATGGGGACAGCAGAATAACCATTTTAGGTTTTAGATAGCACCTTTTTTTTCTAAGAGTGTAGTGAGTGGATCATTCCTCTCTGTGCAGTATCATAGTTCTGTGTCTGTCTGATTTTAGACAATAATAATCTCCATTGTGTCCCTGATGATTTCCATAGCATAAGCCCTGCACATCTGCAACACATCTGCAAAAGTCACTTATCATTGTGTTGTCACAAACTGTAGAGCATTCTCTGAAGATTGGCGCCGGAGGGGAAGGCTGCCGTTTTACGGGCACCTATCCAATTGTGCTATTTTGTGTGTTTTTTCGCATTGTTTGTAACTTATTTTGTACATAATATTGATGCTACAGTCTCTTATGACCGAGAAGAGCTTCTGGATATCAGAACAGCGATTACTCACATCGAACTGGACAAAGATTTTTTCTATAATGATTCTGACTTGACGGATATAATGCTGCTCCCTGACAAGGCCCAAATCGCTGTCATTCGCGTGAAGAAAATAATGGCCGGGCCATGAAATACAAGGGATGCAGATCAGGGTGCCTTGTGAGAATTTGTTGGTAAGTGGGTAACTCGCCTCTACCATCTGTTCTATTGGCCAACATGCAATCACTGGAGAATAAACTGGATGAGCGCCGTTCGAGACTATCTTACCAACGGGACATTAAAAACGGTAATATCTTACGTTTAACCGAGTCGTGGCTGAACGACGACACAGATAATATACAGTTGGCTGGGTTTTCCGTGCATCGGCAGGACAGAACAGCTACGTCAATAACAACTGGTGCGCGATGTCTAGAGTACCTCATGATAAGCTGTAGACCACACTATCTACCAGGAGAGTTTTCATCTATATTTTTCGTAGCCGTCTATTTACCACCACAAACCGATGCTGGCACTAAGACTGCACTCAACGAGCTGTATAAGGCCATAAGCAAACAAGAAAATGCTCATCCAGAAGCTGCGCTCCTACTAGCCAGGGACTTTAATGCAGGCAAACTTAAATCCATTTTACCTCATTTCTACCAGCATGTCACATGTGCAACCAGAGGAAAACAAACTCTAGACCACCTTTACTCCACACACAGAGACGCGTACAAAGCTCTCCCTCGCCCTCCATTTGGTAAATCTGACCATACAGTGCCTTCGGAAAATATTCAGACCCTTTGACTTTTTTTCACATTTTGTTACGCTACAGTCTTATTCTAAAATGGATTAAATATATATATATATATATATATATATTTTACCAATCTACACAAAATAATGCATAATGACAAAGCGAAAACAGGTTTTGAGAAATTTTAGCAAATGTATTACTAATAAAAAACAGAAATACCTTATTTACATAAGTATTCAGACCCTTTGCTATGAGACTCGAAATTGAGCTCAGGTGCATCCTGTTTTCATTGATCATCCTTGAGCTGTTTCTACAACTTGATTGGAGTCCACCTGTGGTAAATTCAATTGATTGGACATGATTTGGAAAGGCACACACCTGCCTATATAAGGTCCCACAGTTGACAATGCATGTCAGAGCAACAACCAAGCCATGAGGTCGAAGGAATTGTCCGTAGAGCTCCGAGACAGGATTGTGTCGAGGCACAGATCTGGGGAAGGGTAGTAGTAAAATGCACATGACAGCCCGCTTGGAGTTTGCCAAAAGGCACCTAAAGGACTCTCAGACCATGAGAAACAAGATGAAACCAAGATTGAACTCTTTGGCCTGAATGCCAAGCGTCACGTCTGGAGGAAACCTGGCACCATCCCTACTGTGAAGCATGGTGGTGGCAGCATCATGCTGTGGGGATGTTTTTCAGCGGCAGGGACAGGGAGACTAGTCAGGTTCAAGGCAAAGATTAACAGAGCAAAGTACAGAGAGATCCTTGATGAAAACCTGCTCCAGAGTGCTCAGGACCTCATACTGGGGCGAAGGTTCACCTTCCAACAGGACAACGACCCTAAGCACACAGCCAAGACAACGCAGGAGTGGCTTCGGGACAAGTCTCTAAATGTCCTTGAGTGGCACAGCCAGAGCTCGGACTTGAACCCGATCTCTCTGCTACCGTACGACAAGCAGTACCCGGAGCGCCAAGTTTAGGTCCAAAAGGCTCCTTAACAGCTTCTACCCCCAAGCCATAAGACTGCTGAACAATTAATCAAATGGCCACCCAGACTATTTGCATTGACCCCCCCTATGTTTTTACACTGCTGCTACTCGCTGTTTATTATCTATGCATAGTCACTTTACCCCTACCTACATGTACAAATTACCTCGACTACCCTGTACCCCCGCACATTGACTCGATATCGGTACCCCATGTATATAACCTCATTATTGTTAATTTATTCTGTTACTTTCTTTTTCTTTTTTCTTTTTTTACTTTAGTTTATTTAGTAAATATTTTCTTAACTCTATTTTCTTAAAACTGCATTGTTATTTAAGGGCTTGCAAGTAAGCATTTCACAATAAGGTCTATACCTGTTGTATTCGGCACATGTGACAAATAAATTTTGATTTGATCTGAGGACCCTCTTTTTTCACACAGACTAATTTCCTTCTCTACACACCCCTCCCTCTCTCCACCTCTCTCTACCTCTCTCTCTGTCTCTGTCTCTGTACTCTCTCTTTCTCCCCCTCTCTCTCCCCTCTCTATTATCTCTCTCTCTCTGTCTCTCTCCACCCTCTCTCATATCCCTCGCTCTTAGGTTGATAAAGTATGTGGGCCTCTCACAGACACTCCGTCAGTGACAAGCATACGTCCCACCCTGGAGGTCATGACCTCCGTGACCACCTCCCCGACCTCAACGCCCTCCCCAGCCGAGGTCACACTGGGCCGCTTGTCGCATACCAGAAGGTGAGAGAGAGAGGCGGCCATAGTGGTTGTTCCACTGCCTTAGAGTGGTTGGTGTTATAGCTGGTTGGCATGCTGTATTCCACTACTGTCCCCCAACATGTCTTTACACGTTGCAATATGAGTTATTTATAAGCACACCTTTGCCATATATATTTTTTGTCAAGCAATCTCTCTTTATCATTATTATTTATTTACCTTTTGAAGTTTGCTCTCTCTTCCCTCTCCTTCGCTTTGCCTTGTGTTTGATTTACATTGCACCCCTGCTATTCCCACACCATCTCCTCCTCTCTCCTTCTCGTTCCTCCCTCTCTCCTTGACCGGGATCACGTCCTCCCAGGTCCTTACCTCTGAAACCATCCAAGATTGATAAGCCTAGAAGTCTGAAAAAGATCTCTAGGTAAGCATGGAGCCCAGCATCTCCCACTCTCCCATTATTGTGTCCATCTGGGATGGAGTACAGGGGTTGACCACTAGCGACACATTATTTAATCACCTCAATAAATATAAATATACTTAGGTTCTATGATATTGTGGTTATGATCAACACCCTCTCTCTTTCTCTCTGTCTCCCTCTCTCTCTCGGTTTCTCTCTCTCTCCCTGTCTCTCTACTCTCCCTCAGAGAGTTTATGGGCTATATTCAGCGCTACAGGTCCTTCTTCTCTGCCCTGCCGGAGATGCTGTGTGAGAGTGAGATGGTGGGGGAGGACTTCACCTGCTGGAGTGGGGAGGATGTGGTGGAGAGGTAGGAATGAACTCTTTCTATTGTTCTACATCTGTGTCCATCACACTTTTGTTACGTTCTCTTTACAGGACTTGTTGCCCATTAAAAGGGAGATGTTTTTAAACCAGGGGACTTTCCTGTAGACATTTGGTTGCCATGGATTTTGGGAGCATGGACCTGGACCTTTAGAGGATAGCGGGTTCGTTAGGAAGTTCTAGAGTGCATTCTCATGCAAATGACATTGGAAACTTCAGAGAAACACTTTCATAACAAGACACATGTTGCAACACACACACATAGAATATTTGTCGCTCTCTCTCCCGTAACCTGCCACTCTGTCCTATAATAACATTGGTCGTCCTGGTTACTGTTGAGCGGGACAGAAAGCCCATACAGCATGGACCTCTGTGTAAACATCTTGCTGTTAAGTGTACTTATCTGACCTCCCATTCTAACCAGCTCTCTCTCCAGTGGCTCCTGAGTGTTCTGGCCTGGTCCCCCCCCTCTTGCCCTGGTGCAGAACAGCTTTCCCCCCTCTGCTGTGCAGTAGGCAGAGAGACCCCATTCACCTAGGACTCCTGGGCTGGGGCTCCCCCACTATCCCATTTATGCCTCTGTTTTGTCCCCTTTTCCAGACAATTCAACTGGGATTTGTTCTATCCCAGTTGAATTCACTGGCCGTGAAGGAGTGTTGGACCCAGTGGAGAGTGTGCTTGAATTGCTTTGGGCTTGGGGTGCTGGTGGGGGTTGGTGGAGTCTCCCCTAAATAGGAACCGTGGAAACCATGTTTTGTAAGACAGAAGCATTCAATCCTCTCCAGTATTTTGTGTGCTTATTAGTTTGTTTAGTGGTTGTCTATAACTAGTACTGTATCAAGAGACATGTTAATCATTCATTGGATGTACATGGAATGTGCTCTTGCTCATAGTGGAATAGAATGTGGGATATATTTTGATAGACTGTTGAATTAAAGCAGTAGATCTTATCTGAACCAACGTCCATGAGGCAGAAGAACCATTAATAAAGGATGCTTATGTTTCTATGACAGTGGGTCATTAGAGATGAGAAATGCACGTCCAGAAAATATGTGTCCATCTGAGTGTTGCTGTGCTTGTTTGTTGTGGGCTAGGGAGAGACGGAGGGGGTTCACTGTGGCTCCTTTGGGCCCTCTGTGTGGCACTATCAAAAGCCCCAGGCCTGGTGGCCATTCAGGTTCTGTGAACCGTGCAGAAGAGCCGAGGGGGCCTCCTCCTTCCCTCCTACTGTACCTGCTGCCCCCCCTCCCCCTCCCCTGGGGGCCACTGAGAGAAGGGTCTGTTCTCTGGCCCTCTGGGACTGCAGCCTGGAGCCTGGCGGCTGGAGCCCAGCCAAGCACTGGGGAGAGGAGGGCACCGAGACACTGGGGCACAGCCACTCTGCTGACCCTGTTTGACCCAATTCACTTACTGACAAATGCCTTAGCTTGTGTGAGTGCTAATGTCTCTGTATTAGCTGTTCATATAGGTTGGGTTAACCCTCTAATGGTACACAGGCATCACATATCACCTCACGCAGAGGGTATAAGTGAGTTTGCACATGTGAAGTCCCCTGTAGATCAGTTGGTAGAGCATGGCGCTTGCAATACCAGGGTTGTGGGTTCGTTTCCCACGTGGGGCCAGTATGAAAATGTATGCACTCACTAACTGTAAGTCGCTCTGGATAAGAGCGTCTGCTAAATGACTAAAATGTAAATGAAGAACCTCTCCTCATACTGTACTAATGCTGTCTCTGCTAACCATCTCACATTATTGATAAACACTGACACCTAGAGGAAGTGTCTTGTATCCACGTGAAAAAATACCAAACATTCCTTCAGTTCACCAAAGGTGACAACATCTATTACTCCAAACATAGTTTCCCATATTTTTACACTGTTGCGCTATGCAGTATGGATAAAACCATAGCAACATTATAAAACCATAGCAACATTGTAAAACCATAGCAACATTGTAAAATCACAGCAACAATGTAAAACCATCCACAGGTATTTTCTCTACAGAGGTCTTCCTCACATATTACCTGAGGATGAGGCATCGCTTCCCTGCTTTACTTTGACATGTGGTGTCTAAATAATGTATATTTGCATTGCTATGGAATAGGGTGAAATTATAAACAGTGTTAGTAATAATTTTTGTTAATACTGCATTTAGATCAACTCTACATTCAACAGCAATGAACACAGCTGACTAGTAGTCTGTGACTACCATAATCCATACTCCTTTAGGGACCACTAGATTGCACTGTTGTAGCAGCCAAGGCTAAATGGGTCCTATGTTATTGTCCCAGCCAGCCAGGCAGATAGGATGATACCTCCAAAATGGGTTAAGAATGCCCAATTGGGTCAAGTGTCTCCGTATGGGTTTAACAGGGAACTGTTGTCTGATGAACCCAAAAGGAAATAGCGAGCTTTGGCCAGTAAATGAGGTGGCTATTGTGAGGATGTATTGAATGATTTGCTTCCCGGCTCTCCGTAGTCATATTGTGTGCTGTGGCAGACATTCCACAGTAATTGAGTCCTCAATCACCACTGGTTGTGTTCCCACAGGGAAGCTGGGGCCAGGGTGGGTCCTGACAGAGTCAGGGCTGAGGTGACTTACTGCTCACTGCCTCTGTGGTTGTTGTTTTTGTTGTTGATGATGTCATCCTTGCTGCATCACTGGCAGCTGACTCTAATCAAAGGGTATTCACATGGTCCTCATGGCTGAGTCCTCTTGCATTTTGTGTCTGTGTTAGTGTGTTTGGGTTGGGGGGGGATGAAAGCACATAGAGGGACATAATCGTTATCAACTGAGAGCTTCATAGCGCTGTACATTGTCTCTTACATGCGTAATTCTAGACCACACAGGTCATTGGTCAGATTCCAGGTTAGTGGTAATTGTGAAATAGTTTGTGCGCTCACATGCTTATACTTCCACTGAAACCCTGTCCCTCACCTTCTGTATTTACTCTCATCAGGTTCATGGCCGTCACCTTTGACCTTGATCATGGGGATGAAATGTGGATGTCAGGATCAGTTTCCTGTCTGTTTCCTTCTCCCTTATTCAGCCCACAGAGTAGCACCCTAGCAGAAAAGCTGGAATAACAGAGGCTTGGGGAACACACAGAGGGTAAACAGTAGTAACCTAGTGACGCCACCATGGAATGAGAAGTTCTCCCAGACACCAAAGCCTGACAAAAGACAGTTCTCTGTCTCAGGTTTCAGCGTCGTTTCCCCTCTCTGTACCCTCTTGACATATGATGCTATGTAGTGTTAGAGTCATCTCACATGCATTAATTAGTCTGCAGTTCGACACTGGTTTTAACTGACATAAATGTGAGAGTATGCTGTTACAGTGCCAAGTGAAAGTCTACACACCCCCCTTACACAGTCTTCACATTTTGCTGACGTTAAAATGAAGTCTAAAAATGGATTAAATTGGATTTGTTTCCTACCGATGTACACAACCTACTCCACATTTCCAAAGTGAAATAAATATTATAGAACATTTTCCAAATGAATACAAAATGAAAATCAAAGATGTCTTGATTGCATATGTCTTCACACCCAACAGTTAAGACTTGGTGGAAATACCTTCGGCAGCCATTTCAGCTGTGAATCATTTTGAATAAGAATCTACCAACTTTGCACAACTCTTACGGCAACATTTATCCATTGTTTTTGTCAAACTTGCTCAAGCTCTGTAAATTTGGTTCGGAGTCATTGATGGACAGCAATATTCAAACTTTGTGTTTGATTTTCAAGCAAATTTAAGTCAGGACTGAGACTGGACCATTCAGGAATACTCAACACCTATAGAAAAGCCCTTCTGGTGTGTCTTTGGCATAGAAATGTGTGTAATTGTCCTGCTGAAAAATACAACTCTATCCCAGGGTTAGGTGTTCAGAAGACTGAGCCAGGATTTCCTCTAACTTTTTATCCAGGCTTTGCTCCATTCTTATTTCTTTTGATCCTGACAAACTCCCCAGTCCCTGCCAGTGACACGCATACCCATAACATGATGCTGCCGCCACAATACATGAAAATACAGAGGATCAACAACATTGCATTCACTCCACATTACTGGCCTGCATGACAAAGTGAGAAGAATGAAGCCTGTGTTAAGAAATCCACTCCAAATCAGCAATTCTGTTTGCAACAAGGCCATTAAGTAATACTGCAAGACAACATAGCAAATTCACTTTTTGGCCTAAATTAAATACTACAGGCTTGTGTCAAATCCAATACAATACAACATACTGTAGCATGAAATCCTCTGTATTTTCAAGTATTGTGGTGGCAGCATCATGTTATGGTTATGCTTGCCACTGGACTTACGTGATCAATACATTTTTTTGTGGAAAATTGTCTATAATTTTTCTTTCAGTTTGTAGATGTGGAGTAGGTTGTGTAGATTGGTAGGAGAATAAATATAATTTATTCAGTTTTGAGATTTCATTTTAAAGCAGCAAAATGTGAAGACTGTGCAAGGGGTGTGTAGACTTTCACTAGCGACTGTAAGTAGAAATCAATCAATCACGTTTATTTTTATAAATCCCTTTTTACATCAGCAGTTGTCACAAACCCACTGGCTCCAGGTCATCTATAAATCACTTCTAGGCAAATCCCAGCCTTATCTTAGCTCATTGGTCACCATAGCAACACCCACCCGTAGTATGCGCTCCAGCAGGTATATCTCACTGGTCATCCCCAAAGCCAACACCTCCTTTGGCCGCCATTCCTTCCAGTTCTCTGCTGCAAATGACTGGAATGAACTACAAAAATCTTTGAAGCTGGAGACACTTATCTCCCTCATTAACTTTAAGCATCAGTTGTCAGAGCAGCTTACCGATCACTGTACCTGTACACTGTAATTAGCCCACCCAACTAACTCATCCCCATATTGTTATTTACATTGTTATTTATTTTGCTCATTTGCACACCAGTATCTTCTGCACATCTATCACTCCAGTGTTAATACTAACTTGTAATTATTTTGCACTATGGCCTATTTATTTAATTTAATTTAAATGTAAATTTTTTTTTACATTTAATTTTAGTCATTTTGCAGACGCTCTTATCCAGAACGACTTACAGTTAGTGAGTGCATACATGTTTATTTATTTTTTATTTTTTCATACTGGAATCGAACCCACAACCCTGGCGTTGCAAATGCCATGCTCTACCAACTGAGCTACATCCCTGCCGGCCATTCCCTCCCTTACCCTGGACGACGCTGGGCCAATTGTGCGCCGCCCCATGGGTCTCCCGGTCGCGGCCGGCTACGACAGAGCCTGGATTCGAACCAGGATCTCTAGTGGCACAGCGATGCAGTGCCTTAGACCACTGCGCCACTCGAGTTACCTCTATAACTTACTACATTTGTACACACTGTATATAGATTTTCTATTTTCTATTGTGTTATTGACTGTACGTTTTTGTTTATTCCATATGTAACTCTGTGTTGTTGTTGTTTTTATCGCACTGCTTTGCTTTATCTTGGCCAGGTCGCAGTTGTAAATGAGAACTTGTTCTCAACTGGCTTACCTGGTTAAATAAAGGTTAAATAAATAAAAATATATATTAAAAAAAAGTGCTCTACAGATACCCAGCAAAGTGGCTTGGAAAAACTCCCTAGGAAGGCAGGAACCTAGGAAGAAACCTAGAGAGGAACCGGGCTCCAAGGGGTGGCCAGTCCTCTTTTGGCTAGGCTGGGTGGAGATTTTAAGAGTACATGGTCATTAAGGCCAGATCTTTATTCAAGACGTTCAAACGTCCAATTTCAAAACCGAGCATTCAGAGGTCGAGACAGCAGGTCCAGAGAGAGAGAGAAAGAGAGAGAGAGAGAGAGAGAGAGAGAGAGAGAGAGAGAGAGAGAGAGAGAGAGAGAGAGAGAGAGAGAGAGAGAGAGAGAGAAGTAGTCACCTGTGATTCAATATTATCTAACATCCTGACACAGCGGAGCTTTTTGAAACAGCAGGTCCGGGACAAGGTAGCACGTCCGGTGAAACAGGTCAAGGCACACATGGTCTTGTTCTTCGTTGTAGTCCATAAGAAGATACATATCTATTTCAGAGGAGGCTGCTGAGGGGAGGACGGCTCATAATAATGGCTGCAATGGAATGGTATCCAACACACCAAACACATGGTATCCATTTACTCCATTCCAGCCATTATTAAGACTGTCCTCCCCTCAGCAGCCTCCTCTGTTCTATTTAGATCACCCAGTCAGTCACACAGACTGAGGCTTAGCCCTGACGCTCCCTTGGATCAGGGAAAAAATTGTCCTTCGTTAATTTCCCTGCGGTGGAGAAAATAAATGCCAATTATGTTTTCTTAGTATGCTAATGGTATCCAGTACTAATGACCAAAATGAGCTGTGACACTCAGATCATTATGGACATCTGAGGATGAGTGAAATTAAAGAGAACGCCATTAGTCAGAGAAGCTAAAGTGAAAGTGTTAACCCCCCTTTCTACCCACTCACATACATACCACCCACATACACATTCACTCCCTCATGAACAAGCAGTTTCTTGATTGATGGACAGAGTCAAGTTGGTGCATTTTGAACATGGTAAATGCCAGGGCCTCCCCGCTCCCCACTGCACATGCAGGTGTTCCACTTGCCTGCCTGCCGCCTGTCATCAGGGATGTCAGGTACAGGGGTGAACTCTGACCCTCCAGCCCCCCCATGGCCCCAGGCACCTCTGGCACCGCAGAGTCTTGTGTTACCTAACAACCTCATAAAACAGGAATCACAGGACTAATTCAGCGGTGGCTTTTTCATCTAACTCTCCTCTTTGACCATAAAAAGAGTAGGAGTAGCATTAAAAAGGGGGAACTTCAGAGGCTCTTGGAGTTTAGCGTTTTAAGATAGTTAGTGATTACATGGAGGGATCTGTCAACTCCAATCAGGTACTTAGTGGCATATAATGTGTCTGTGCTATGCTGTGCATTCCACTGATGGATCTCTTGTTAAGGGGCAGGACACTTCCTGGCAGCTGCCGGTCACATGGCCAATCAGAAGCTGCAGCTGGCCACATGTGCTATGTGCCTGGCTGCCTCACTGGCCTGAGGTCTAGACCTAGGTTATTGCCAGATTCATCGTGGCCCTGGTTTTAAGTGGTAAATCGTTGGCTGGCGGGTACAATTATTGTGATGCTGTCCAGTCCAGCACTGTGGAAGTAAAAACCACACTGGTGTCCTGAATGATGTTTCTCAGAACAGATCATTTCCATCAACTAGCGACACTAGCCAGGTGAAGTGAGTGGGTATGTGATGTAGCATCATGCCATGCCATGCCCTGTCTCATATATATATATAAAAAAGGTACTTTTTACCCCTTTTTCGTGATATCCAATTGGTAGTTACAGTCTTGTCCCATCACTGCAACTCCCGTACGGACTCGGGAGAGGCGAAGGTCGCGAGCCATGCGCCCTCCGAAACACGACCTTGCCAAGCCGCACTGTTTCTTGACACACTGCTTGCTTAACCCGGCAGCCAGCTGCACCAATGTGTCAGAGGAAACACTGTGCAACTGGCGACCGAAGTCAGTGTGCATGCGCCCGGCCCGCCACAAGGAGTCGCTAGAGCGCAATGGGACAAAGACATCCCGGCCGGCCAAACCCTCCCCTAACCCGGACGACGCTGGGCCAATTGTGCGCCGCCTCATGGGTCTCCTGGTCGCGGCCGGCTGCGACACAGCCTGTGCTCGAACCCGGGTCTGTAGTGACGCCTCAGTGCCTTAGACCGCTGAGCCACTCGGGAGTCCCCATGCCCTGTCTCTGCTGCTCATTCCTGTAAGGGGAATCTGGATCCTGGAGTTCAGCAGCACAGAGCTGATTTGACCCTGGAGACCAGACCGCAGTCTCTGAGCGCCAGAGGTTACAGACACTATTGCTATGAGATGCAAGCTATTGAAAAACAAGACTAAACACTGAACCAAAGCGCTTCATGAACACAGCAACAACAGCAACACAGAAAGCCTCACAGGCCAGAGCCAACACAGACAACACAGAGTCCTGTTTTACTAGTTAATCAATCTCCTTTTTTCTCCCATGCTGCATCATGCCTGCGTTGCCACAAACTCCCTGTCACAAACTCCCTCAGAGGGCGATGCTCTAAAATAAAATGTTTCATGTTTTGACAGAAAATAACAACCTCTGAAAGGTTAACAGCTCTTAACCTATCCATCTTTGGCTTGGTTTTACTGCTCAATGTAGCAGACTGGCTGCCTAGGGATCACACCCTTGTTATGGACTCTTGTTGTTCTCTCATATGTTTGGGAAAAGAATCCTCCTGAGTGAGACAGAGAAGTATGTTAATTACTCTGCTGGATTCCAGCTTGATTTAGGACTGCGACTGGCGTGGCTCGTAATTGCACATTGGCAGGCATTTTTTAAAATCAGATTGCTGTCTGTAATAATTGGGAGATAATTATCGTCTGTTGGGTTGATAGAGATTCAGTACAATGTATTTGTGTGTCATCACTAAGAGCCTGGAGCAGATAATGAAACAGGATAAAAGTAATATGGTCTGTGGATTTGTGGCCTTCAGTGGAAAACATAGAAAATCCACTTAGTTCTCAGACACACCTGTCCGTAGACCTTTCAGATATATTACATTTTGCACCTCAGATTATTATCTGTGAATTATTACCCAATGTTGCTGTCTGTGACTGTTTATGTTATTGCAAATTTGACTGGCCTAAAAACAGATAGAAGGCATACTACATTTCTACTGGTAGTTGTCATAGGGGAGGGAGGGAGAGTGGTGTGGACCGTTACACATCACAGCATTGCACTCAGCCAAGCCTCCCTCTCTGGCTCCCATGATCCTCGGCGGTGGAGGGGCTTTTGGGATGTGTCCCGTTACCGTGGCCACAGTCTATTTGTTTGTGTTTGGGGCTAGCACACAGTGGACTTCCATAGTCCTGGGCACACTCTGGTTTTGGGGTTGCTGGTTTGCATTTCAAATGCGTTTCACATCAGAGGAATGTACCTAAAGAGCACAAGCTGAGTCTCTATCTGTCAGCCCACTTCTGACCACAACGCCGCGCCAGACCAGGGTCAGGCCACATCAGCTGGGCTACAGGACCAGACCAGACCAGAGCGGAGGCTCCAGGCCATGGAGCTGGAGCAGAACTGTGTGGCCAGCGCTGAGTGCTGAGTCACATACACCCCAGAATGTGCAACGGTATAATTTGATATGCTATGTGGTATATAGGCTAATCATTTCCACCCAGTCCTTCTTAGCCGTACGGTTTTGCTCCGCATAGCTTTGAACAATAATGTCTTGTTTTTTAGGGCGTGTGAGTCGTTTTGAACTGCCACAGTATGACAGCCTCAGTTTTTGTGGTCTGTGTCTGCCCAGTCCTCCATTACGGCTCTATTAGGTTATGTGTTTCCTCAGCAGAGCAGACGTACAGCCCTCTCTCTCTCTCGCTCTCTTGCCCAGGCTGACTCACTGAGCAAGCGCTCTGCTCTACTTCATAGCCTGGAGGTTCACATGAGCTGGAGGGTCACCGAGTTTAAGGCCTTGCCCAACAGGAGAGAGGCTGGAGTTAGACTCTTCGTAACACAAAGCCAAGTGGTCAGAGTGTCACTCTCTTTTCCTATCCATCCCCTACAGGGAGGTATCACCTGATCTAATATGTTTGATCTAGACTGAACTGATTTGGTCTCTGTCCGAAGTTCAGGAGTTGACATAATCAGTCGAATCAAGTTATTTGGACATTGAACAAAAGCTAGGGTTGCCTAGTGAGTATGAAAATGTATGCACTCACTAACACTAAGTCGCTCTGGATAAGAGCGTCTGCTAAATGACTAAAATGTAAAATGTAAAATAACAGTAAGTATAGCCTAGTGTATAATCTAGGAAGAGAATAATGTATTATTATAAATTGCAGATGGACATATACCATAGAGAATGTATGTGCGTAGTTTTCAGAGGAGAGAGAAGATATGTGTGGGAACCTCAGCTGGTCTTGGGGAGCTCTTGGCTTTTTAGGGTAAACATGTCTCTGTGTCTCTTTATGGGCTGATTCATTTGATTGGTTAACAACCCAGATGCAAACAGACCCTGGCTGATTGACTCGGTCACTAATTACTGTGAGAAAGCAGCCTCTCTCTCTAAGCTTTGTTCAGTATTCTCATTTTCACTACAGTATACTATATGTGTTTAGCATAGTCATTGTGCTCCATGTGTGGTATTGGATTTTAGTGCAGTGGGTCAATACTTCAGTATAGTCAATATCATTGGTTTTTAATGAGTACATGTCCAGGCACATGCATCATATTCAGGATCCTCCCAATGTGATTCAGTGAGTGTGCATCACACAGAGATCCTACAAATTACTATGGTGTGCATGAGAACAATTGGTAGGATGTGTTGGAATAGAGTTGAACCAATCAGAGAGCCTGATTAAAGTCACATGTGCCCCCAGTGTAGTTGGTACCCGTTCACAGACCTATGGATCCATTGTCAGCACCCAACCACCCACAGCAACCACAACAGAGAACATCTTCCCGTCAACTCCCCCTGGCTTTGGAAACTAGTTAATGGAGGCCCTCTGTGGTCGTCTTTGTAGTTGATTGACCATTTGATGAATCCCTCATAATGACTATGAATATTCACAGCCCCTTAAAGATAAATAGAGACTAGAGAAAAATACGATGACAGCGTAATGGTTAAACATTATGGTAAGTATTGTGGCCATGTTGAGCAGTGACTGGAATAAATCATCATTAACTGGGTTCTGGGTCAGGCTATGATGCATGGTTTAGCTGCTGTATGTGTGTGTCATCATACTGCCTTGGATATATAATTAATTATGCCCCCAAACAAAATGAACAGTGGTAGTCCTACCCAGTAGCGGTGGATGGGTAAAAATCACTTGGGATGCCAAGCCCCCCCCAAAATGCCATATTACTACCTACACTACATAGCCAACAGTATATGGACACCTGTGCGTCAAACATCTCATTCCAAAATCATTATGGAGTTGGTCCACCCTTTGCTGCTATAACAGCCTCCACTCTTCTGGGAAGGCTTCCACTAGATTTTGGAACATTGCTGCGGGGACTTGATTCCATTCAGCCACAAGAGCATTAGTGAGGTCGGGCTCTGAAGTTGGGCGATTAGGCCTGGCTAGCTACATATTGAACTTCCATTTCTGTCAAAGACGTATTGCTCTCCGTGTGTTGTGATTGGAGTGAAGCCAAATCCAAACTGGCTTCTGTTACGAACCGGCTCGTAGCCCGTAACAAAGAGGGTGACAACGCGGAGATAAAGAAATGACAAATATTTATTAAATAAAGTAAACTATATCCAAGTAACAATGGTGTGTGTAGTCAGTAGTTTAAGTGAGTGGATGCGTGCATAGATGGTGATATTGAGGGGTGTTGAGAGGTGCCGAGAGGTGCCAAAACAAATGCACACAAAGACGCCCCAAAATGCCACACAAAAAAAAGAGTCTCCTTGATGTATGGGGGAAAGGTGTATTTATCCCCGGGACACACCCGAGCCCAGGTGTGGGGCGGCAGGTAGTTTAGTGGTTAAGAGCGTTGTACCAGTAACCGAAAGGTCGCTGGTTCTAATCCCTGAGCCGACTAGGTGAAAAATCTGTCGATGTGCCCTTGAGCAAGGCACTTAACCCTAATTGCTCCTGTAAGTCGCTCTGGATAAGAGCGTCTACGTAAAATGTGTGTGCCATTTAGCTGATGACCTTCCCAGCTCCGCCCACTGACATCCTATTAAGGAAAACAAGAGCAAAGACAAAAGAATTTGGCAGACAGAGTAGGAAGGTCGTCACACTTCCCTTGACACTTTTATTAATTTTTTTGCGCCAGGACCATTCACAGTTTAGCTCACTCAGTGTAGCTCAATGCTGATTGGCTATTATTTTATACTTTTTGTTAATCAAGGGAGGCCAAATGCTCGCTGGCTTCCCTTGCATTCAACACTACGGGTGCCAACAATGTCATACTCCTTTTGACCAGACAGCATCAGATAGATGGCCTACACATACAGAGACAGAGGGGCGCTGTTTCGCTCGCTTGGATGCTTTCTCCGGCGAGATACATTCAGCCTCTTGCAAATTGAAGGAAAACTATAAAACAGAGAGACTAAATAAAAATGATTTTATCTGTATTTTTGGGGGGAACCTTGACTTCCCTTGGCTACCATGAATACACGTCACTGGTGCTACCTGCTATCTGTGGCTGCCTGCCTGTAACTAGCTTGTTATTGAAGCAGCAGATTGGCCTACTGTAGATGATTTCTCCAGCAGTAGGTAAGCAGATAGACCCAGTGAGCCAGGGGTTAGAGTTCTGTGTGGAGGCTGGCTCAGATTAGTATTCAGTCACATGTGGCACACCACTCCTGTGGTGCTTTCTGATTACCCCAGTTTGATCCACCTCACACAAACATGCACCATTAAACTGGTTACAGGGACAGTGTTAATGCGGAGTTGCTGATGATGTTAGTGTGCTTTGCCAGTGTTTCTCTCATTGTCATTCTCTGAGGCTAGGCTGGATGCCCTGAGGGATAGCAGATATACAGTGGGGAGAACAAGTATTTGATACACTGCCAATTTTGCAGGTTTTCCTACTTACAAAGCATGTAGAGGTCTGTAATTTTTATCATAGGTACACGTCAACTGTGAGAGACGGAATCTAAAACAAAAATCCAGAAAATCACATTGTATGATTTTTAAGTAATTAATATGCATTTTATTGCATGACATAAGTATTTGATACATCAGAAAAGCAGAACTTAATATTTGGTACAGAAACCTTTGTTTGCAATTACAGAGATCATACGTTTCCTGTAGGTCTTGACCAGGTTTGCACACACTGCAGCAGGGATTTTGGCCTACTCCTCCATACAGATCCTTCAGGTTTCGGGGCTGTCGCTGGGCAATACGGACTTTCAGCTCCCTCCAAAGATTTTCTATTGGGTTCAGGTCTGGAGACTGGCTAGGCCACTCCAGGACCTTGAGATGCTTTTTACGGAGCCACTCCTTAGTTGCCCTGGCTGTGTGTTTTGGGTCATTGTCATGCTGGAAGACCCAGCCACGACCCATCTTCAATGCTCTTACGGAGGGAAGGAGGTTGTTGGCCAAGATCTCGCGATACATGGCCCCATCCATCCTCCCCTCAATACGGTGCAGTCATCCTGTCCCCTTTGCAGAAAAGCATCCCCAAAGAATGATGTTTCCACCTCCATGCTTCACGGTTGGGATGGTGTTCTTGGGGTTGTACTCATCCTTCTTCTTCCTCCAAACACGGCGAGTGGAGTTTAGACCAAAAAGCTCTATTTTTGTCTCATCAGACCACATGACCTTCTCCCATTCCTCCTCTGGCTCATCGAGATGGTCATTGGCAAACTTCAGACGGGCCTGGACATGCGCTGGCTTGAGCAGGGGGACATTGCGTGCGCTGCAGGATTTTAATCCATGACGGCGTAGTGTGTTACTAATGGTTTTCTTTGAGACTGTGGTCCCAGCTCTCTTCAGGTCATTGACCAGGTCCTGCCGAGTAGTTCTGGGCTGATCCCTCACCTTCCTCATGATCATTGATGCCCCACGAGGTGAGATCTTGCATGGAGCCCCAGACCGAGGGTGATTGACCGTCATCTTGAACTTCTTCCATTTTCTAACAATTGCGCCAACAGTTGTTGCCTTCTCACCAAGCTGCTTGCCTATTGTCCTGTAGCCCATCCCAGCCTTGTGCAGGTCTACAATGTTATCCCTGATGTCCTTACACAGCTCTCAGTTTGGCCATTGTGGAGAGGTTGGAGTCTGTTTGATTGAGTGTGTGGACAGGTGTCTTTTATACAGGTAACGAGTTCAAACAGGTGCAGTTAATACAGGTAATGAGTGGAGAACAGGAGGGCTTCTTAAAGAAAAACTAACAGGTCTGTGAGAGCCGGAATTCTTACTGGTTGGTAGGTGATCAAATACTTATGTCATGCAATAAAATGCAAATTAATTACTTAAAAATCATACAATGTGATTTTCGGGATTTTTGTTTTAGATTCCGTCTCTCACAGTTGAAGTATATTTATGATAAAAATTACAGACCTCTACATGCTTTGTAAGTAGGAAAACCTGCAAAATCGGCAGTGTATCAAATACTTGTTCTCCCCACTGTATATACACATATCTTCAGACCCATCCACCGATAACACTGTTGTGACAGCAGTATTTTATATACTGAACCTCAAGATTGAAAAATACATATTTTTGAAAGATGTGCCTTCACTTTCCTGGCAACACACTTGTAATGTTCACCCTGCAATCGATTTGTTTTCTACAGTGGTTGAGGTGAATTGACCTCACAATAGTGGTTCTCATGTAACACACTCACATTTGATGATCAACAATCCAATGGATCATCTCTCTGGAACGTTCATGTGTCTGTATCATGTCAAAGGTGATTCAGGGGTTATGTTATACATCATTTTTGTGGTCTGGGGGCTGCAGCTGCAGGTGGAATCTCTGTTACCTCCTCAACGCTCCCTAGTCCCATAGTTCTCTCCAGTAAGGAAATCCCATGTGTGGCTCCAGGCTCTCTCTCTCTCCAATGTGTGTGCATGTATGCATGCATGCGTGGGTGGGTGTATACCAGCATGATTGTGTATGAGTGTATTTTGTGTGTGTGTATGTGTGTATTATGTGTTATATATTATGGGATTGGAGATTGTGGTGATGACTGTGTTCTCCTCCAGACTTACTGGGGTAGCTCAGGGAGTTAGGGACCAGGGTCTGCTCTGTCAGAGCTGCTTCGCCCTACTTATCCATCCATCCACCCACCTCTCTCTCTGCAGAGGCTCCAATTTGTTCTGTGGAAAAAGCCTGTTCTGTGGTGCATCAGATCTTCACAGTCTGCCCCTGACCTTAGTCAGTTAGTCTATCTCTCCCTCTCCCTCTCACTGTCTCTCTCTGTCTTTCTCTGTCAGTATTTCTATCTTGTGGTTTTGAAAGCTACAGTGGCTTGCGAAAGTATTCACACCCCTTGGCATTTTTCCTATTTTGTTGCCTTACAACCTGTAATTAAAATTGATTTTTAGGGAGGTTTGTATCATTTGATTTACACAACATGCCTACCACTTTGAATATATTTTATATTGTGAAACAAACAAGAAATAAGACAAAAAAAACAGAAAACTTGAGTGTGCATAACTATTCACCCAACCAAAGTCAAGACTTTGTAGAGCCACCTTTTGCAGCAATTACAGCTACAAGTCTCTTGGGTGTATCTCTATAAACTTCACACATCTAGCCACTGGGATTTTTGCCCATTCTTCAAGGCAAAACTGCTCCAGCTCCTTCAAGTTGTATGGGTTCCGCTGGTGTACAGCAGTCTTTAAGTCATACCCCAGATTCTCAATTGGATTGAGGTCTGGGCTTTGACTAGGCCATTCCAAGACATTTAAATGTTTCCCCTTAAACCACTCGGGTGTTGCTTTAGCAGTATGCTTAGGGTCATTGTCCTGCTGGAAGGTGAACCTCTGTACCAGTCTCAAATCTCTGGTAGATTGAAACAGGTTTCCCTCAAGAATTTCCCTGTATTTATTCTGACCAGTTTCCCAGTCCCTGCCGATGAAAAATATCCCCATAGCATGATGCTGCCACCACCATGCTTCACTGTGGGGATGGTGTTGAGAGTTGTTGGGTTTGCGCCAGACATAGCATTTTCCTTGATGGCCAAAAAGCTCAATTTTAGTCTCATCTGACCCTTCTTCCATATGTTTGGGGAGTCTCCCACATGCCTTTTGGCGAACACCAAACGTGTTTGCTTATTTTTTTCTTTAAGCAATGGCTTTTTTCTGGCCACTCTTCCGTAAAGCCCAGCTCTGTGGAGTGTATGGCTTAAAGTGGTCCTATGGACAGATACTCCAATCTCCTTCAGGGTTATCTTTGGTCTCTTTGTTGCCTCTCTGATTAATGCCCTCTTTGCCTGGTCCGTGAATTTTGGTGGGCGGCCCTCTCTTGGCAGGTTTGTTGTGGTGCCATATTCTTTCAATTTTTTAATAATGGATTTAATGGTGCTCCGTGGGATGTTCAAAGTTTCTGATATTTTTTTTATAACCAAACCCTGATCTGTACTTCTCCACAACTTTGTCCCTGACCTGTTTGGAGAGCTCCTTGGTCTTCATGGTGCCGCTTGCTTGGTGGTGCCCCTTGCTTATTGGTGTTGCAGACTCTGGGGCCTTTCAGAACAGGTGTACAGTGGGGGAAAAAAGTATTTAGTCAGCCACCAATTGTGCAAGTTCTCCCACTTAAAAAGATGAGAGAGGCCTGTAATTTTCATCATAGGTACACGATGAGACAAAAAATGAGGAAAAAAAATCCAGAAAATCACATTGTAGGATTTTTAATTAATTTATTTGCAAATGATGGTGGAAAATAAGTCTTCACAAGGTTTTCACACACTGTTGCTGGTATTTTGGCCCATTCCTCCATGCAGATCTCCTCTAGAGCAGTGATGTTTTGGGGCTGTCGCTGGGCAACACGGACTTTCAACTCCCTCCAAAGATTCTCTATGGGGTTGAGATCTGGAGACTGGCTAGGCCACTCCAGGACCTTGAAATGCTTCTTACGAAGCCACTCCTTCGTTGCCCGGGCGGTGTGTTTTGGATCATTGTCATGCTGAAAGACCCAGCCACGTTTCATCTTCAATGCCCTTTACTGAGATCATGTGACACTTAGATTGCACACAGGTGGACTTTATTTAACTAATTATGTGACTTCTGAAGGTAATTGGTTGCACCATATCTAATTTAGGGGCTTCATAGCAAAGGGGGTAAATACATATGCGTGCACCACTTTTCCGTTATTTATGCACCATTAAGTAATTTCTTTTCATTTCACTTCACCAATTTGGACTATTTTGTGTATGTCCATTACATGAAATCCAAATAAAAATCCATTTAAATTACATTGTATTCAACAAAATTGGAAAAACGCCAAGGGGGATGAATTCTTTTGCAAGGCACTGTATGTTTAAGCTTCTCAATAGATTTTTGAGATTGACCCCAGATGGCCTTCAATAGGACTCCAATAGGTAATCTAGGGTCAATCTATTTCAGTATCTTAACCAATTTAACATTTCATCTTTAACTTGACCTATTGATCAACTGAATTGCTGAGACAAGCAGATACAAAGGATTTTACTGTAACTACTGATCACAATACCCTCCGATTACCTCAACCACTGACCCTCCTCTACTGAGATGAAGAGGTGGCACGACAAATATACATGAAGGAGAGAAATGGATAAGAGAGATGGAGAGAGGCATCCCAGGCTCTTCGATCACTATGGTTGACACTGTGTCCTTTGTTGTGTCTCATCTCACCCCCTCTTCGTTGTAATTAGTGGAATAACAAAAATGCAAATGTATCATTACCGAGTCCTGTGGTGTGTCTGCCTCTGACACATCTGATGTGTTTACCCTGACACTGGGTTCTAATGAGGAGGCTACTGGTCTCCTCCTATCCTCCTATCCTCCTCTCCTCTCATTATTCCTGATAAACAGCCATCCGCCCTTTCCTCTCCTCTCTCACTGGCTGTGAGGTCGCTCAATACCTGGATTTGCAGTCATGCCTCCTCTTTTCACCAACCCGCTCCAGCTGTTTGACTTCCTAATGAATCATTTATGTCAGTGAGGAAGGCCGTCTAAACGCCATTGATCCCAGTGGCGGCCTGGCTGGGTCAGACAGCACAACTCATCACTCCAGGCCAGCTTCAAGGAAGAGCTGGGCTCTGAGGCTGAATCATATGCCCAGCAGTTCTTATGATGAGAGAACGTTTTATGTTAAAAAGGGGCATAGTTAATTTCTTTATATCAGGCTAGGGCAGGGCTCTCCAACCCTGTTCCTGGAGAGCTACCATCATGTATGTTTTCACTCCAACCCCAGTTGTAACTATCCTGATTCACTTTATCAACCAGCTAATTATTCGAATCAGGTGTGCTAAATTAGGGTTGGAGTGAAAATCTACAAGACAGTAGCTCTCCAGGACCAGGGTTGGAGAGCCCTGGGCTAGGGGAATGGCTGTCTGTGTAGGCAAGTTCAGGGGTGGGTGGACGGATCTCACGACATGCAGACCACGGTGCTGAGCAGAAATATTTGCCATTGTTCTGAATGGCTAGGGAGCTAGGCTATTCAAACACGAAATTGAAAAGGTTTACTCTGTCATTACCTGTACACTCTCTCACACAAATACTTTAATGTGTTACTTTAATCAACAATATATTAATATTCCCAAGTCATTGTGCTACAGAACTGTTTGTATTAAACTCTCCATTCTCTCTCCTCTCTCTTCCCTCCTCAGTTATGTGGGCCGTGTTGTGGGGAACGGCCTTCAGGCCCAGAAAAACAACCCAGAGATTAAGGTCCGCAGCATCGACCCCATCCTAGTGGCAGCTAGAGACAAACTAGAACAGTTCAAACAGGTACGTCTCACTAACACTGTTTCTGCTTCACTTTGACATCTGACTGTAAACATGACCACTGATGACACCAACATGTCAGTCACATACCATTCTGACACATCCTTTCCACTTAGATGCTGTTCCCAACAGTTGTGGGAAATGGCCTAGATTTGTGTGTTATTAAAAATATATATGTGTCTTTTTTTATTGCTTGGCGTTCGGTACAAATCACGCCATTGGAGTGGATTCAGACGTGGGTCCCTGGAGGCCTGAGAGAGAGGAACAGCCAGACAGCTGGCTCACAGACATGTGGACATGCCAGACAAATCTGAATAAACTGTCCTGGTGGACCCATCACAGGCGTTCACTGGGACATTCACTATGAGAATGGAATAAAATAACCCACTAATGCATCATAGATAAACGAGCTCAATGCAAAGCATCATGGAGGAGGAGCCTGCGGGGTCAGCGAGGCAGGAAGGAGGGGTCACACAATGTACTGTATGTTTTATCCTGGCAGTTCTATTCTAATCCTGTCTGGCCCCAGCCTCCTCTCCTCCTCGCCCCTCCCCTGATGTATGTGTTTGTGGTAATTGGTGGTGTCTTGGAGGCCTTGAGCAAACAGCCCTGTCCCTCTGATAGATGCGAACCCAGTGCTCTTAATGGCTGGGTGCCCACGGAAGTGCCAGCGATTTCACAGCTGGGGAAATCTGGCCCCTGGCAACGGGAGGACAGACATTGCCTAGGAGTTGCAGTATGTCGGTTTCATAATATGTTTTCAGGCCATCGCCTTCTGTCACTCCCTACACCTCCAAGTCTACAAGTTCAAATAATGATGTTTTAGCTAGCTACTGGCACTTTAGGCCAAGATAAGATGCCAGGTGTGTGCTTAGAACTGGAGGTGGGTCCTTCAATCTGCTGCCTCATTCATTCCACACATCCCCGGTAGACACACTTACAGACTAACAGTGAGTATTTTTTGAGGTCTTCAACCTCAGGAATGGTGGAGCAATTCAACAGGTCAGCAGATTCAGAGGAGATGCATTGAAGTCAGTCTTTTGTCATGTAAATTTGTTTAACCTGAACGTTCCCTCAATGAGAAGCCAAAGCTAATTTTCCCCTCAGACTCTCCTGAGAGGCTATGTGCAGACTGGGCTGCCAGGAACTCTGTTCTGACCTTTGTGGAGCTGAACGGCTACTAGGCCCGCTGAGTCCTGTTGTGCTGAGTCAGTTTTCCTTTCTCTCTTTAACTGTTGTCTGGTCTGTCTCACGGAGTTATTATGTTGTCTTGCTTTGTTAGAAGTGTCCTAACAGTGTGTGCCCAAAATAACTTATCTTAATCTAAAATGGGTCACACAGTGTTATACAGATTAATATTTTAATCTTTAGCCAACTTTATTCACTCTTAAAATTACAATTTTCTGGTTGAGACCATTGTTTATATAAATTAAGTTATCTGTAGCCAGTTTGAAGCAGAGTATGCCCTGTAAAGCCATCAGATCAGATTGTCTCCCATGCTTGGTGTGAGAGTAAGGATTTCCCCTGTTATCACCCCAGCCTGATGCGATAAGCGATCATATCGGCTGTTAGCGGGGAGTGCTAAAAAAGGGATTCTTGGTGGCCAGCCCATTGTTCCAGCTGTTTCTGGTAGGGGATTGGGTAGAGAGAAGAGAGGCACACAGCTCATCTGGCCCTCTGGGAGCCATTTCACTTCTGTCTCTTATTACTCCATTAAAAGCAGACGTGGCTGAGTTAGTTTCTGTGGGCCTGGCCCGAACAGAGCAGCCTGTCGGTTCAAAGCAGCCAGAGGCTGGGAAAGTCTATCAGAGAGGTGGGGAGGGGAGTAGAAACCTGAGGAGTCAATGTAAGCACTTTGGGGTGGCTAAATGCTCAATGTGAGAAAGAACAGGGATTTACAGGATTACATGGGTTTTATGGCCACTCTACCTAAGGGGAGAGAGAACATTCACAACGTTCACAGCCATATTGTCAGTGTGCTTCTTTTTCTAACCCTGACTGGGACCCTGCTCACCTCTATAACTAACATCTCACATGTAAGAGATAAGATTTTCCCAGTGTGTGATTTTGCACCAATCTTCAACCCCAAATAATCATTTCATTCGATTTCCTGAGGAGGGCATTAATCTTCCTTTTTGGAGTTCATTTCAAACTTCCTCCGCTGTGAAATAATAGAAAATCCTCACTGGATTTCAGAAAGCCTGGCTTTATTTGCTGCGATATCTTTTTTTATATTTATATGCCATTTAGCAGACGCTTTTATCCAAAGCGACTTACAGTCATGCGTGCGTAAATTTTTTTTGGGGTATCTTCTCTGATGAGGTTGAGGTTGAGGCCTGATCTGGCTGACGTTTCTTTGGTTTCCTTTTGACCCAGTCTGGACCAGAAAGTTGTGACTAATACAGGAAATACACTATGGGTTTTCATAACATTGCAACACCTGTCTTAAAATATTATGTTGGCCTAGTAATGTGTCTATCACAGTACAGCGTAAGATCCTGACATAACAACATGTAGAGAAAAAGACAGAGAGAGAGAAAGAAAGGATGAGAGAAAGAAAGGATGAGAGAAAGAAAGGATGAGAGAAAGAAAGAAAGAAAGAAAGAAAGAAAGAAAGAAAGAAAGAAAGAAAGAAAGAAAGAAAGAAAGAAAGAAAGAAAGAAAGAAAGAAAGAAAGAAAGAAAGAAAGAAAGAAAGAAAGAAAGAAAGAAAGAAAGAGGAGAGAGCTTAGCAAAACAGCAGAAAACAATATGCAGTTGTAATCCGTTCTTGACTGTTTATCCCAGTTGTTCGGTCAATTAATAATGTGGAATTAGCATCATGGAAAAGCATCCTCGGCAAAATGAGGTTGAGGCTCAATGCGTTTACACAGTTCTCTTTTTTTAATATGATCATTTATGCATTAGATTGATCTTCTACGATCAAGTAATGTGCATGCTCCCCGTGCCCTGTAGAGTTTCTCATAAATGATTTATATATCAGCTTTTAGTAATGTTATTAAGATTTATAAGATAGATGTATTTCTGTGCATGACAATATGTCATTTTTTGCCTGTTTAAATGTTACTTCAATACCCATGAGACCCATGAGCCTTGAATAGCACCATAGGAGAGTGAGCCACCACACACGCTCACATAAATACATTAAGGTATAAGAAAAGCCCCCACCACTAGGTTTCTTGACTCCCTCTAGGATGGTTGTAGAGAGAGCTTTTTCTGTCATTCTTCATGAAAAGACTAGCAGAGGTTTCAATTAGCTAACACTGTTCTTTATGAAGAACATCCATCCTACAAAAAAGCTCATTAAGAAGCAATCACAGACACAGGAAGTCAATGAATGGCACTGCAAAGGCTTAATGTTCTCCTAACACAAATATATAGATGTGTATAATCCCACATGCAGGCTCTCTCTCTCTCTCTCTCTCTCTCTCTCTCTCTCTCTCTCTCTCTCTCTCTCTCTCTCTCTCTCTCTCTCTCTCTCTCTCTCTCTCTCTCTCTCTCTCTCTCTCTCTCACACACACACACACTTTCCCTAACAACTAATCCTAAACCTAACCCCTAAGAATAAAATAACCTTTGTCCTCGTGGGGACATAGGACATTTCTCCATGAGGGAGAATTTTCCTTGTTTTACTATCCTTGTAGGGACTTTCGGGGGTTTCCGGTACCCACAAGGATAGTAATACAAGCCCACACACACACAGACATAGACACAGACACATACACAACGGGCACAATTAAGGGCAAGGAGAGTGGGATTGGGATGCTGTCATGCAATTAGAAAGTTTGATGCGGCTGTGATTCTGTGAACACGGCACAGTGCAAGAGACATGGTTTAAACATGGCCACCGCTGGATGCCTGCCTGCTCTATGAATTAAGCAGGGAATCCTACATGTGGCATTACAAGGTCTAGTTCTAGTACCAGTTGTCCCAGTTAGCATAATTCAATATTAATCTGAGAGGAGACACATTAGTCCTGTGTAGCTCAGTTGCAACGCCAGGGTTGTGGGTTCGATTCCCACGGGGGACCAGTATGAAAATGTACGCACTCACTAACTGTAAGTCGCTCTGGCTAAGAGCGTCTGCTAAATGACTAAAATGTAAATTAAACATTAGAATACAACCAGAGGAGGATCTGGAGAATGGTAGAGTTGGAGAAAAAAATATGAATATAGGGACAAAGAGAAATATACATGTCATAGAAAAGTGAATAATAAATGGGTAAAGCTAGGTGTGATTGGATAAGGAATTTGTAGGCCTCTACCATTGCAATGGAACAAGTGTTTCTCGGGAGGTGGTGTCATATAGTATAGAATGAATCAATTATCTGATGTGGCCTACTATTTGAACAGTGATATCTGAGCTGTCACCGTGCTGGTATATGTGGTTTTTCATTGTCTCTGGGGTACTGTGTGGCTCGTTGAATAGATGTTCAGACTGCCCGAGGAGATCCAGTGTTTTTTTCCCCGTCTTGCTATTAATCCAAGTCTTTTGTGTTTCCAAGACCCTTTCAAGGACTCTACAAGAAAGTACAATATGCTCACATTTAGATTTTGAGTGATTTCCAACAGAGCAGTGCAATTAAAAGCACTGTTCATAAAAGACAATCACCTGGAACATGTCAGTCAGTGGAAAATATGCATGTAGCCACATAGGTAGATGACAATCAGTCGCAGCTGCATTGCCATGGTTCCTCTCTTACACAACATTTAATTGGTTTAATGCCATTGATAATAGGAGAGCCCTCTGAGTTGATTAGGCCAACGACACAGCCGGGGACATTTAATTGTCTTTTTTCAACTCCTTCACTTCTTGCCCTTATGATCCGCAAGCTAGCTATTTCTCCACACAACGTGAACTGCAGCCAATTGCTTTTCTCCGTGAACTCATGAATATGGCTATTAAATTAGACTTTTCATTTGTGGAAATGTAATGATATTACGCAAGGTTAATGTGCTTATAGCACCTCACAGGGTCTCCATGTAGTGGGACTCTGGGGGGCATAGGAGGGGGCAGAGGAGGGGGCAGGGAGGAGCAGGGTTTCATTTGGTACTGTTACGGATACAGGTATCCTGTGTTTTTGTGTGTTTCTACTCTTTCTGCCCTAATCACAGGTGTCCTGTATGTTCCTGATTGGTGGTCGTTGAGGTGTCTGCTGATTGGACCAATCAGTGAACATTCCTGTGAATAGCACCACCTGTTACTCGTTTGTTGAATCACACAGCCCATTGTATAAAACCAGACTTGTGTTTGTTGCAAGAGAGAGAGACTTTTTGCCATATGTGAGTATGGACACGGTGGTGTCCTGTGTGTTGTGTACGCACTAAATTGCTGAGTACCCTGTTTAGTAGTTTTGTGTGTTGTTTGGGAAAAAGGGGGGTTTAAGCTAGTTGCCCTTGGGCGTACATTACCCGTAGGAAGAAATCTGTCTATAAACACCAGTTAGACCTGAGCGGACCACCCACTGTATTTTTGTATGACTAGCAGTAGCCTAGCGGTTCTTCAGGCAGGCTAGATCAGTTTAGGGGTTTTACATTATTGTTTCATTTCTTGGGTCCTGCTCAGCCCCTTTTTCCCAAACCTTTACCGTGTGTTTAGTAATAAACACTTTGTGTTTGACTGGTAGTTCATGGTAGTTGTGTCTTATTTGTTCTCACTATTCCATGCCACACTTATAATTTGCATGAATTTATGTTACGGGTCTCATGTCCCATCCACCCTAGACGTTTAGAGCCACGGGGTTCGTAACATAAAGTGGGGGCTCGTCTGGGATCTATCCCATGCTACTCGTGCAAATTAGTAAGTGGCTGGTTCAGTGTTGAGCTTAGCAGCTGTAACTACCTGTTTTTTTTTGTGTGTGTTCAGTAGTCGACGGCTCGTGTAGTTAGTAGGATGGCTACTTTTGATTTGGAAGCATTTTTGGAAAACCCTACGTGGGAGATTTTTGAGAATTGTCGTAGAGTGGATCTACAGGCTTTGGCTGACCACTTTTCTGTACCCATACCGAGGGGTTTAGTGAAAGCAGAAGTTAGGGAAGTAGTGCTAGCGATATTGTTAAACGAGCGAGTGCTTGAGTTACCGCCGCCTGAGTCTGCTGCTCCTGTAGGGGATGTGGTTGCTGTTCCTGTAAGCCCATCAGTGTCTGAGGACGAGGCTAAGGCTCCAGCCACATTGCCCCGTTATGACCCACTCTCCCCACTGACTGACAGTGATGCCAGGATCGATGTCCGCTCGACACGGCTCCAAATGGAGGCGGAAGAGCGGGCACAAATCAGGCAAGACAAGCTGGAGATGCGTAAAATGGAGCTAGAGGCAGAACAGGAGACGCGTAAGGCAGAACAGGAGACGCGTAAGATGGAACTGGAGACGCGTAGGCTTGATCAAGAACTGGAGACGCGTAGGCTTGATCAAGAACTGGAGACGCGTAGGCTTGATCAAGAACTGGCGATGCGTAAAATGGAACTAGAGGCAGAAACAGCGAGGTTAGTCTCTGCTAATACTATGCCTGCTAGTGAGCCATCCTCACCAGCTGTGTCATCTGCTACGTTTGATATTAGTAGGCAGATCACCTTGGTACCTGTGTTCAGGGAGTCAGAGGTTGATTCCTATTTCAGTGTTTTTGAACGTATAGCGGTAGCATTGAAATGGCCCGACGAGGTATGGTGCCTATTACTTCAGTGTAAGCTAACAGGTAAAGCCCAAGAGGTTCTGGCAGCGCTACCTCTTGAAGACAGTTTGAATTATGAGATGGTCAAAGCTACTGTTCTTCGTGCCTATGAGCTTGTTCCTGAGGCATATCGACAGAGATTTAGGTCTCATAAAAAGTCTCCTACTCAGACTTATGTGGAGTTTGCTAGAGACAAAGGAAATCTGTTTGACAAATGGCACAGTGCTAGTAAGGTAACTGATTTTAACTCTCTACGGGGTTAATCTTGTTAGAAGAGTTTAAAAATTGTTTACCGGAACGCATTGTAGTTTATCTGAACGAACAGAAAGTATCCTCACTGTCGGAAGCGTCTGTATTGGCAGACGAGTTTGTGTTGACGCATAAGAGCGTGTTTTCGGCTCGTACGGAGAGCAGGGCTGCGGAGTTGCTAACTTCTAGTCCTAGTCGACCAGCAGTACATCCAGCACGCCCAAAAGATGTGCGTCACTGTTTCTATTGTCATAAGGTGGGACATATAGTTAATGATTGCTTTCTGCTAAAACGCAAACCGGGGATGCCTCAGCACGCCAGGCCGCCAACGGGTGTTGGGCTGATTCGTACGGTTGTAAGGCCGGAATCAAGACAGAAGCCTCATAGTGAATGTGGTTTGAAAGTCCCTGTCCCAGATCACAGTTATGAACCGTTCATTTTTGAGGGGTTTGTTTCTATATCAGATGATGAAGCGTCTCAGCGTCCAGTTAGAATCCTCAGAGATACTGGTGCGGCGCAGTCGTTCATACTAGCTGATGTGTTACCCTTGTCTAATAATACATATTGTGGTTCCAGTGTGTTAGTACAAGGAATTGAAATGGGTTTTGTCCCAGTGCCATTGCACTTTGTGAACGTACACTCTGAGTTAGTCAGTGGATTGTTCAGAGTTGGCGATCGTCCGATGTTGCCAGTAAAAGGGGTGACCTTTATAATGGGCAACGATATTGCCGGAGGAAAGGTAATACCCATATTGGAGGTATTGGATAAAAGTGACCAGTCTCTCTCCGAGGAGCTGGCACAGGGTTATCCAGATGTGTTCCCCGCTTGTGCTGTCACACGTGCTCAAGCACGACAAGTGGGTGAAGTGGTAGATTTGTCAGACACGATTCTATTCAGAGAGTGTGACCCAGAGGATAGTTCGGGTGCTACCTCTGGTAAGCTGGTGCAGTCTGACCAACAGCCCAGAGAAAGGAAGAAGGAAATGGAACTTGTTGCTGAGGCAATACAGTTACCAGTTACTCGTGAGCAGCTGATCGCTAACCAACAGGTTGACATTAGCCTGGCTAAATGTTTTTCTAGTGTTGTCTCAGAGGAGGAGCTAAAGAAGAAAAACATGGCATACTTCATTGATGGTAATCTCCTCATGCGTAAATGGACATCCCATGTTGACGCTGGCGGAGATTGGAATGCTGTTTACCAAATAGTGATTCCTACAGCCTTTCGACAAAATGTTTTATCCTCGCTCATGATCACCAGTGGTCCGGACATCTGGGAGTCACCAAGACTTATGATCGAAGTTTTGCGACATTTCTTTTGGCCTGGCTTAAAACAAGATGTGGCTCAGTTCTGTCGGACTTGCCACACCTGTCAAGTAGTTGGGAAACCGAACCAGGTTATTTCCCCCGCGCCTCTTTGTCCCATACCGCCATAGGTGAACCATTCGAACATGTGATGGTTGATTGTGTTGGACCATTACCGAAAACAAAATCTGGTAACCAGTTTATGTTGACAATTATGTGTGTGGCCACCAGGTACCCAGAGGCCATTCCTCTGCGAAGGATTACTGCTCCGGTGGTGAGTAAAGCGTTGATCAAATTCTTCTCAACTTTTGGATTACCTAAGGTGATACAAACTGATCAGGGTACGAATTTCCTTTCTAAACTTTTCAAACAAGTGTTAAAATCCTTGTCAGTTACACACCGTGTGTCAAGCGCATATCACCCAGAGTCTCAGGGTGCGCTTGAACGTTGGCATCAGACCGTGAAGTCTATGCTCCGTAAATATTGCTTGGAATCTGAGAAAGATTGGGATGAGGGAGTTCCTCTAGTATTGTTTGCTGTCCGTGAGACAGTACAGGAATCCCTAGGGTTCAGCCCAGCTGAACTGGTGTTTGGACACACCATGAGAGGACCTATGAAAGTCCTTAAGGATCAGTTTTTGTCACAAGAGTTGTGTGTGAAAGAAAATGTGTTGGACTACGTTAGTCGCTTTCGTGAGCGCCTACATGCTGCCTGTGCTCTAGCAAAGGAAGCGCTGTCTTCCTCACAGAAACGGATGAAACGACACTATGACACACAGGCTGTTTCTCGTTCACTGCAGCCAGGTGACCGAGTTCTTGTGTTGTTGCCTGTGCCAGGAGCGTCATTGTCAGCACGTTTCTCTGGTCCTTATGTCATTGAAAAGAAACTAACTGAAACTGACTATGTGATACAGACTCCTGATAGAAAACGCCAATCTCGTGTGTGCCACGTTAACATGTTGAAGACATACCACAACAGACCCGTCACTCAAGTAGACAGTCCAGAGAAACTGGCCGAGTCGGCTGTCTCTGTTGCTGCTACGGCTGTAGTGGGAGGTAATGTTAATGATGTGGACGGAGATGGTTTGGAGTTGCGCAATACTCAGCAGCAGTGTGCTAGATTGCCCAATTCAGAGATGCTGTTGTCTCTCCCGGCAAGCCTGATTCATTTAACGGACAGACAGTCAGATGATATTGTGAGACTGTTACACAGCTTTCCATGTCTTTTTAATGATGTTCCTACATGTACAAATGTGTTAGAACATGACATTAATGTTGGAAACGCTGCACCTATCAAGCAACATCCTTATCGTGTCAACGTCGCTAAGAGAAAGATAATGAGGGGTGAGGTCGGTTATTTGCTGGAGAATAACCTGGCTATGCCAAGTTCAAGTCCTTGGAGTTCTCCGTGCATTCTGGTTCCTAAACCTGATGGGACATCCAGATTATGTACGGACTATCGGAAAGTCAATGCTGTCACAGTGCCCGACTCGTTCCCGTTACCCAGACTGGATGACTGTATTGATACGGTTGGTGCTGCTACTTATGTAACCAAACTAGATCTTCTAAAAGGTTACTGGCAGGTGCCGTTAACCCCACGTGCCTCCGACATCTCTGCCTTTGTGACCCCAGATCACTTCCTACAATATGCTGTCATGGCATTTGGGATGCGAACGCACCAGCCACTTTCCAACGCCTGGTTAACACAGTATTGGCTGGAGTTCCTAATTGTAGTGCTTACCTTGATGATCTGGTCATTTATTCAACTGAGTGGTCTGATCATGTTAACACTCTAAGGGTAGTGTGTGAACGTCTAGCAACCGCTTCTCTAACCCTGAACTTAGCAAAGTGCGAGTTTGGGAAGGCCACTGTTACTTATCTGGGTAAACAGGTCGGCCATGGTCAGGTGCGCCCTGTAGATGCCAAGGTCTCAGCTATAAACGCATTTCCCGCACCTACCACCAGAAGAGAGCTACGCCGTTTTTTTAGGGATGGTTGGCTACTACCGTAGTTTCTGTAAAAATTTCTCTGCGGTAGTTGCTCCATTAACGGATTTGCTCAGTCCGGCGAGAAAATTTGTATGGTCTGAAGATTGTTGTACTGCTTTCAACACTGCTAAAGCACTCTTGTGTAGTACTCCTGTTCTTGCTGCGCCAGATTTTGAGCGGCCGTTTAAACTGGAGGTAGATGCAAGTGCCAGAGGTGCTGGTGCTGTTCTACTGCAGCAAGACCAGAGTGGAGTGGACCATCCTGTCTGTTATTTTTCACGGAAATTTAACAAATGTCAGACAAACTATTCCACCATTGAACAAGAAGCTCTAGCTTTGTTGTTAGCTCTGCAGTACTTTGAAGTTTATGTTGGTTCCAGTGCATTACCAGTGGTAGTGTATACTGACCATAATCCCTTAGTTTTTCTCCACCGGATGTACAACCAGAACCAACGCCTTATGCGTTGGGCACTTGTCGTGCAAAATTATAATTTGGAGATCCGCCACAAAAAGGGGGTTAGATAATGTGTTGGCAGATGCTTTGTCTCGTGTGTAATGATCTAGGTTTTTTTTTGTTATCCCGGCAGGAGGGTTATTGAATTTTGGGTGTTGTGATGGTACAGTGTGTCGCAAACCATTTTGGTTTGCTCTTTTAAGGGTGGGAGTGTTACGGATACAGGTATCCTGTGTTTTTGTGTGTTTCTACTCTTTCTGCCCTAATCACAGGTGTCCTGTATGTTCCTGATTGGTGGTCGTTGAGGTGTCTGCTGATTGGACCAATCAGTGAACATTCCTGTGAATAGCACCACCTGTTACTCGTTTGTTGAATCACACAGCCCATTGTATAAAACCAGACTTGTGTTTGTTGCAAGAGAGAGAGACTTTTTGCCATATGTGAGTATGGACACGGTGGTGTCCTGTGTGTTGTGTACGCACTAAATTGCTGAGTACCCTGTTTAGTAGTTTTGTGTGTTGTTTGGGAAAAGGGGGGTTTAAGCTAGTTGCCCTTGGGCGTACATTACCCGTAGGGAAGAAATCTGTCTATAAACACCAGTTAGACCTGAGCGGACCACCCACTGTATTTTTGTATGACTAGCAGTAGCCTAGCGGTTCTTCAGGCAGGCTAGATCAGTTTAGGGGTTTTACATTATTGTTTCATTTCTTGGGTCCTGCTCAGCCCCCTTTTTTCCCAAACCTTTACCGTGTGTTTAGTAATAAACACTTTGTGTTTGACGGTAGTTCATGGTAGTTGTGTCTTATTTGTTCTCACTATTCCATGCCACACTTATAATTTGCATGAATTTATGTTACGGGTCTCATGTCCCATCCACCCTAGACGTTTAGAGCCACGGGGTTCGTAACAGGTACAATGAAGGACAAATAATAATAAACAAATAAATCTACTTGAATACTTTGAGATACATGAATTGGCTCCTAATCACTTAACCTGTGTGATGTAATCATCAATCAGTAAGATAGTGCAGGGTTTCCCAAACTCTGTCCTGGGGCCACCCCTGGGTGCACGTTTTGGTTTATACCTAAGGACTACACAGCTGATTCAAATAACCAACTCATCATCAAGCTTTGATTATTTGAATCAGCTGTGTAGTGCTAGAGCAAAAACCAAAACGTTCACCAAGGGGGGGCCCCAGGAACGAGTTTGGGAAACCCTGAGTTAGTGGACTGTATACCATTGTCAGTTCCATCCTCTCAATGGGAAATGCAAAGCACTCTTATGAAATCAGCCTAATGTACAGTATGTGAATCCAAATTATTATTTCTAATGAACTAACAGCATTAGTTTTAAAACATATCAAATTGGAGTCCCCAGTCTGTGAGTCACATTTGGGCAGTGCAAAAGTGTTGTATCGTATGTTGGTGAATCGCATCTCTGCATGTCTGGCAGACATATCAGTGTGGATGACGGATCACCACCTCAAGCTGAACCTCGGCAAGACGGAGCTGCTCTTCCTCCCGGGGAAGGACTGCCCGTTCCATGATCTCGCCATCACGGTTGACAACTCCGTTGTGTCCTCCTCCCAGAGTGCGAAGAGCCTTGGCGTGACCCTGGACAACACCCTGTCGTTCTCTGCTAACATCAAGGCGGTGACCCGATCCTGTAGGTTCCTGCTCTACAACATTCGGAGAGTATGACCCTGCCTTACACAGGAAGCGGCACAGGTCCTAATCCAGGCACTTGTCATCTCCCGTCTGGATTACTGCAACTCGCTGTTGGCTGGGCTCCCTGCCTGTGCCATTAAACCCCTACAACTCATCCAGAATGCCGCAGCCCGTCTGGTGTTCAACCTTCCCAAGTTCTCTCATGTCACCCCGCTCCTCCGCACACTCCACTGGCTTCCAGTTGAAGCTCGCATCTGCTACAAGACCATGGTGCTTGCCTACAGAGCTGTGAGGGGAACGGCACCTCCGTACCTTCAGGCTCTGATCAGTCCCTACACCCAAACGAGGGCATTGCGTTCATCCACCTCTGGCCTGCTGGCCCCCCTACCTCTGCGGAAGCACAGTTCCCGCTCAGCCCAGTCAAAACTGTTCGCTGCTCTGGCACCCCAATGGTGGAACAAGCTCCCTCACGACGCCAGGACAGCGGAGTCACTCACCACCTTCCGGAGACACTTGAAACCCCACCTCTTTAAGGAATACCTGGGATATGATAAAGTAATCATTCTACCCCCCCTTACCCCACCCCCCCCAAAAAACAATTATAAAAACATATTGTAAAGTGGTTATTCCACTGGCTATAAGGTGAATGTACCAATTTGTAAGTCGCTCTGGATAAGAGCGTCTGCTAAATGACGTAAATGTAAATGTAAATGTATCGTCTCCCCAAAAGTGTTGTATCGTCGCCCCATCTGCTCTTCTCCTATAATAACAGCCCCAGAGGCAGCAACATCAATAGTGAGCCCTTTTTGCTATAGAATATATACTGAACAAAAATATAAACGCAACACGCAACAATTTATACGATTTATAAGGAAATCAGTCAATTTAAATAAATTCATTAGGTCCTAATCTATGGCTTTCACATGACTGGGCAGGGGTGCAGCAATGGGTGGGCCTTGGAGGGCATAGGCCCACCCACTTGGCAGCCAGGCCCACCCACTGGGGAGCCAGGCCTAACCTATCAGAATTAGGTTTTCCCCACAAAAGGGCTTTATTATTGACAGAAATACTCCTCAGCCAATATATCCTCCAAACATCGGCTTTGAGGGCATTATCACTTTTATGCAATGGCATTACCAACATATTCAAATAATGATTGACATCTTTTCATTAAAAACGTTATTTGATTAATTTATTCATACTATTTCATCCTTCCACAAGATATATCCCGACACAAATCTAGGGTTGCTACCCAAGCCGGCTCGTTCGTTCTATCGGTTCGGTTGCTAGAGACATGACCCAGTCGTTCAGTCTTTTTGTTCTGTATCTATGTTCAGTCGTTCGTTCTAAATCTTCCATTGCCATACTGGCTGGCAACGTTCTTATCCCTTGCTTGCTAGCTAGCCAACTATGGCTAATAACAGCAAAGTAGCTGCGTTTGCATTTGTTTAAGCTGTTTTCTAGAGACCTTTATTTGGATACATCCATAACAATGAGCTAATGAGGCTTGATTTCGCCTGGCATAGAAAATGTGCTCACTCATCAGGACACTGTTGTTCAAAGGAGCTAGCCAACGACACAGCTAACACAATCACTTCAAACTGAAGCTGGAAAGACTGCAAACTAGCTGCACCTTTTTTCTATTTACATTTCTTTGTATATATCCAT
Source organism: Coregonus clupeaformis (assembly GCF_020615455.1). Lineage (NCBI taxonomy): Eukaryota > Metazoa > Chordata > Actinopteri > Salmoniformes > Salmonidae > Coregonus > Coregonus clupeaformis. Next base: position 42,940,124 of record NC_059211.1, on the reverse strand, counting down.
AAAAATGATGCCAGCTGATTCATGATTTCGACTGGCTGAGAAACGCTGCCTGCCTTTCTGTCTCGTCCCGACTCCCGACACGTTCAATACTATGGGACAGCAGGAGATCGAATTTGAATATTGAAACAAAGTTGCAAATAATAATATAATAATAATAAATTGCAAATGTCGGAGAGACAGACAGCAAGTTTTATACAAATCTCCGCTGTTGAAAATGAAATGTTAGTCTAAAAGAAATGTGATCTAATGTCTAGATGCTTTTTAAACATATTTATGACATATTATTACACTGAGTGTCAAGTAAAGTGTTACCCACTTGTCAGATGAACCAACATTTGGAACAATGCACACTAGGCTATAGTTGTTTATCGTCACATTTTGTTCAACACGAAACCCCTCATTTGTTTTTGTAAATTTGATCTGTGTTGTGTGCAAAAGTGAATCTTCCCATTCCCAGAGGACAAGTGTATTTTCAATACTTTATTCATTTGTGTCAAATGCGTTGTTCTCAAGATCCCATTATGCAGACAAGCACAATGTTCTGTTGCGGAAGACTGGCTCATCACATGCCTGTAGTCAGATGTAATAATGCTGGAACGGGGAGAACATCAAAGCTAAAATCTTGGATCTGTCTAGTGTCTACTAATGTGATGATATGTTATCATTGGTGTTTTTCCTCTTGATTTCGCATCATTGTTTGGGGGGGAAGGGGGTGTACTACACTCACTGACACAGGGCTATTTTATTACTGATGTATATGCACATGTGTCCTATGTAAATATTAACTGGTTTACAATAGTGTAAATAGACTAATATGTATTATGTGCTCTAGCATTCATCTGTCCATTAAATCATGTTTTGTTTTGAACAGTGGAACAGTGCAGAATTTGATGTGGCTTATTTTCAGATAGGATTACCCCAATTGACCTCTGACCTGTGTGTGTGTTGCAGGAGATGCAGGGTCAGATGGGCTGGGCGACAGACTGGGGGGCGTGGGTGGAGACGGGCAGTGGGACGAGAGGAGAGGCCAGCGGAGAGTGTGACGATGAGGATGGATGTCAAGGATCTGGAGATGAAGACTTTACCGGTGAGTCAGAACCCCCCTCTTTCATTCCTTTTGAATTCCTCTCTCCCCTCCTTTTCCTCATCTGCCTATCGATTATCCTCTCCCTCCTCATACTCTCTCCTACCTCAGCCAATCAGACTCCTTGTAGATGAGACTGCTGCTTATGTCAGAGACTAATGTTGAAACCTGTCTGTGTCACAAGTCTTCTACAATACAGTATGTTGTGGTTGCGTCAGCAGCCTTTTCCTCTCTCTCAGATGGATCCATATCTATACCTTCCCCTTGTGATGTTATTTTCTGCTATATGCAAATGGTCAGAAGAACAGGCTGTCAACCGCTGACAGTGCAATAACACATCAACAAAAAAGTGTGGGTTTAACCTCAGTGTAGGATACTGATTGATTTGATTTGTGGACGTCATTTTGTTTTCAATTACTTAAAGTTGAATTGTTATTGTATGCTCTGTGGTAGAACTGGCTCATTGCTGTACACCAGCACTACTGCAATACAAAGGATGAATTGTTGTGTACACAGACTCATAAACACACTGACTTTCTCTTTGTAAGAGCTGGCTTTGCGAAAGCAACTTCACCAGAATAGAGGTGTCAAAAGGTGAAAAGGTTTGAAGCTGATTGCAAATTGCTCGTTCAGCCAGTCTCTTCTATTCAGATCATTAGAAAGAGAGCGAGAGAGAACAAGGAGAGCGAGAGAGAAGAGAGGGAGTGAGAGAGAAGAGAGGAGAGATAAGCACTGATCCCTGGTTCAGACAGTGGCTCTAAGATCTGTGGAGCAGGTAAATGACACTTGTCTGTCTGCTGGTAATTGCTGTGCTTCAGCAGTCTGCCTGAGCTCTTCAGAAGAGGACGGTAAAAACTTCCTCCACAACACAGCTCAACCAGGGGGCATTTAAAGTGCAAGGAGAGCGACAGCGCAGGAAAGATAGAGAGAGAAGCTAGAATATTGCTAGATGAAGTATAATATTCTATTATAACGACTGTTACCTTTTGGTGAAGAAGAAATCTGTTCAATGTCATTTGAAGGATAAGGGAGTTTGATGCAGCATGCTACACGTCTAGTGAGAGCACTGAGGAGTGAACATAGTTATCTCTGCAAGTGGTTACAAATCCCTTCAACAGGGAAAGCAGTGAACAAGCAGGGTAAAGGTTTCACCTTTAAATTAGATGAACTGTGATGATGACCGTTAAATAAGAATTAAATGAGAATTCATGAGTATGGTTTGTGGCTTAATGTGACTCATACAACACACAGCGAGCACTGATCACGCTTATTTCCCATAGCTAAGTCCCTGGAAGCTGATTTTCATAATGAGTTGTATCTTAGTGAAGTGTGACTGCTGGAAAGCAAGAGCCTTGTGTTTCACTACTTTACTCTGCTGCACTCCATCAAAGCCAAAGGTTAGATTTGGATACAGCTGGTACGTGCTGTCGACAGATTCCCACAAATTGTTGTCACACTGAATGTGTGTGTGAGCATGTAAAGGTGTGTGTGTGTGTGTACGTGTGTACGCATGTGAGACCGGGACTCTATGGAGTTTTGCATTGATAGAATCGGTCCATTCTTCCCCATACTGTCAGCACTCCTAAAGTTCACTTACAGAAGCTTAATGTAGGCCATCCTCTCTCTGCTCTCATTTCACACACACACACACACAGACACACAGAATGGAGCCGGAAGGGGCATCCTGAGAGAGCTCAGGAGGATTTACCCATTTGCCTCTCCTCTCTCTCCTCTCTCTCGCCATCTCTCCGTCTGCTGTGGGAAGCAGATTGTGCTGTGGGATCACACGGAAGCTGAACAGGAGAACAGGGGAGAGGCACTGTGAGATAACACTGGGGGTGGCTGGGGATGGGAGGTTATACATGTCAGCTAGAGTAGAGACTGATGGTTAGACAGATAGAGAACAGGGTAATATGGTAGAAACAGATGTACAGGTAGGACTAGACTGGTAGTCCAATATGGTGGTTTGGGGGATACAAAGGGTAGACTGAGAGAAGGGGTTTCGACTGAGGTTTGCGTCCATCCTGTTTTGAGCTAATTCGACCCCAGCATACTGTAGGTATGTGCTGTATGTATGTATACGTAAAGCTGCATCATGACTCAGCCTATGTCACTGAGTTACTTTCCATGATTCCCAAAGAGAGATATGCAGAAAAGCTACGCTCCGCTGTGTCAGGATGTTAGATAGTATTGAATCACAGATCTCTCTCTCTCTCTCTCTCTCTCTCTCTCTCTCTCTCTCTCTCTCTCTCTCTCTCTCTCTCTCTCTCTCTCTCTTGTCTCTCATTCTCTATCGCATCTTTCTCTGTGTCTATCTACAGTGTATCTATCTTTATTTTCTGAGCAAGATTAACAGTTTTCTCCTAATCCTACAATAATACCCTGTGTCAGGTTGGCCTGGTCCTCCCATGATGTCATGATAGTTGTGCTACGATGAGTTATTGCTTGGTCGTGGTGAATCTGCAGTGGTGTTTGGCTGTTGTTTGATGACAATGTGGTTCCACTCTGCTGTTGGCTTAATGCTAGTGTAGTTGTGGGCAGAAGGGCAGGCAAGGCCATTATTCTGTGGGGCTTTGGCCACTGTTAATCTCTCAGAGACACTGACGTCTTTGATCTGTGATGTAGGATGCAGGCTGTTGCATGCAGATGCAGGCTGCTTGGTGGTGAGCTCTGCTCGAATGCATTAACTAGATCCGTCTGAGGCGGAGTGGGAACACTCTGCTGCTTTCTCAACATCAAAGAAATGTTTTCTTTACTTAGAAAATGATTGGAGTCGAGCTGGATAGCCAGCCCCTGGTCTGTTTGGACGAGGCTTTCACTCCGAGGCTGGGATGAAATCTTTCTCTTTTTCTTCTGGAATCTTTTAGGATTCTAAACAGAGTTCCTTTGCTGAGACAGATCCGCCCTTTGCGATGTCAATACCGCTAATGTAATTAGGACCAGAGACGGAAGAGGAAGCGAAACATCCCACTCCCAAATTTATTCTGGTTCATATACAGTCAATGAACTAAGCAGACCAGACCCAGATGCTAATGCTTTGGTGCCTATGGGAGAGCCACCCCGTTAAGCAGACCGGAACTGACAAATTTGTTTAAATGGTAAACAGCCTGAGTGAGACATATTCATTTATCCACCATCTATAATTATGACCATCCCAGAGAAATTGAACATTTCCTCCCCTCCAGAATTCCCAAAATGCACCGCTCCGGGAGAGGAATGATCTGGGTTTTTCCGGGTACAATCTCTATTGCTATGGATACAAGGTGGTCCGCGGTCTCCGGGGTCTCGTTCAAGGACAACACAACAAAGAGCACACAAACGGAAGCAAATAGTCAACCATTCTTAAACAGTCACGACTCTCAGTACCTGAACCAATGTCTTTACCAGCTATGTTTCAGAAAACATCTTTCATTTACAGAGGGACATTGCTTACCTCAGTGACACTGTGAGGGACAATATAACTACACATACTGTAACTGTGGTTATTTTTAATGGGAGGAGGAACATATGAACTCTGCTTGACTAAACACATCAGAGCAGTCAGATATAAGCCTCACCTTGTGTGTTCGCAAAGCATGGTCGTTGACATATTTGAACCCCTTCATGAATGCAGTACATAGAGCTGAGGTTCCCTATAACATCGCCCCTGGTGAGCAGCACACTGTATGCACATGGCACGTTTGGCAAAGCAGATCAATCAATCAATTGTAGTTTAGAATAAACAGTAACAGTATCTCATGTCCAACTGAAGGGTGTGTTTGGACTGCATTGTTCTGGTTTAGAAAGCCAGTTTCTCTTTCTCTCAGTGTGTTGCAATGCATACATCTGCTAGGGAGCGCAGCAGCAGCCATTTTGTGCTCCCTCTCCCTCCCTCTGGTCTTCCAGGCAGATCCCATGGATAAAGGGGAAGGCCAGGGGAAATGAAAGTGCTTGGCTGATAATATCCGTGGCTGTGTCGGCCAGTTGGCCCCAGGGGAGAGATGGAGAGCAGCTGAGCTGGGCAGAGCAGAACATAGCAGACCCCTGGCCCAGTGCTGTGTGCTCACTATTCACATTCAGGCCAGTGGCACTGGGTCTGTTTGTCACTGCCAACACCAGTGTTCCTCTGGCTCCTTTAGTCCTGTTTTAACACAGAGTAAATATACTGACCGGACAGTGGCTGCAGCTCTGGTTCTGTTGTCTTCCAATGAAATCTGCATTGGATTTCAGTGTTTATGAACAGTACTTATAATATGATTGTTACTGTGATCTAAGCGCCCCTGAAGCTTCACTGTGATTGGATTGAATTATATGTATGTATTGTGAACAAGCCTGTTGTATAATTCAATCAGTCCTTCCTTAAACCAGTTACTCTCTACCTCTATTCACTATGATGTGTCTTCAATCCATCCTTGGGCTGATCATTGTTTATGTGGCACGGTGACAGAACAACCATTACTGCCTGTCGCGGTGCTGATCAGGTTGTGATGAGGGATTGCGTGCTGGGCCGTTATCATTGCAATTAAGGGACCGCGTTTAACAGGGCATTTCCTTGTATTAGATTGATCCCTATGCAATTCCTACACCATCTCGTTACAAATAAAATAAAATGTTTATTTGTCACATGATTCGTAAACAACAGGTGTAGACTAACAGTGAAATGCAGAGAAAAAAAGTAGAGAAATAGTAGAAAAAATGGTACATTTAAAAAGAATAACACGAGGAATAAATATGAAAATAATAACACAAGGAATAAATAGAAAAATAATAACACAAGGAATAAATACACAATGAGTAATGATAAGTTGGCTATATACACGGGGTACCACTACTGAGTCGATGTGCAGGGGTAAAAGGTAATTGAGGTAGATATGCACATATACGTAGGGGTAAAGTGACTAGGCAACAGGATAAATAATAAACAGTAACAGCAGCGTATGTGATGAGTCAAAAGAGTTAGTGCAAAAAGGGTCAATGCAGATATTCCGGGTAGCTATTGGTGAACTATTTAACTACCTATTTAGCAGTCTTATAGCTTGGGGGTAGAAGCTGTTCAGGGTCCTGTTGGTTCCAGACTTGGTGCATCGGTACCAGAGGTAGCAGAGAGAACAATCTATGATTTGGGTGGCTGGAGTCTTTGACGATTTTTAGGGCCTTCCTCTGACACCGCCTGGTATATATTTACCTCTCGGTAACTATGGCACTGGCGCTCCTGACATACAGTGGGGAGAACAAGTATTTGATACACTGCTGATTTTGCAGGTTTTCCTACTTACAAAGCATGTAGAGGTACACTTCAACTGTGAGAGACGGAATCTAAAACAAAAATCCAGAAAATCACATTGTATGATTTTTAAGTAATTAATTTGCATTTTATTGCATGACATACAGTGGGAAAAAAAAGTATTTAGTCAGCCACCAATTGTGCAAGTTCTCCCACTTAAAAAGACAAGAGAGGCCTGTAATTTTCATCATAGGTACACGTCAACTATGACAGACAAATTGAGAAGAAAAGAAATCCAGAAAATCACATTGTAGGATTTTTTATGAATTTATTTGCAAATTATGGTGGAAAATAAGTATTTGGTCACCTACAAGCAAGCAAGATTTTTGGCTCTCACAGACCTGTAACTTCTTCTTTAAGAGGCTCCTCTGTCCTCCACTCGTTACCTGTATTAATGGCACCTGTTTGAACTTGTTATCAGTATAAAGACACCTGTCCACAACCTCAAACAGTCACACTCCAAACTCCACTATGGCCAAGACCAAAGAGCTGTCAAAGGACACCAGAAACAAAATTGTAGACCTGCACCAGGCTGGGAAGACTGAATCTGCAATAGGTAAGCAGCTTGGTTTGAAGAAATCAACTGTGGGAGCAATTATTAGGAAATGGAAGACATACAAGACCACTGATAATCTCCCTCGATCTGGGGCTCCACGCAAGATCTCACCCCGTGGGTCAAAATGATCACAAGAACGGTGAGCAAAAATCCCAGAACCACACGGGGGGACCTAGTGAATGACCTGCAGAGAGCTGGGACCAAAGTAACAAAGCCTACCATCAGTAACACACTACGTCGCCAGGGACTCAAATCCTGCAGTGCCAGACGTGTCCCCCTGCTTAAGCCAGTACATGTCCAGGCCCGTCTGAAGTTTGCTAGAGTGCATTTGGATGATCCAGAAGAGGATTGGGAGAATGTCATATGGTCAGATGAAACCAAAATATAACTTTTTGGTAAAAACTCAACTCGTCGTGTTTGGAGGACAAAGAATGCTGAGTTGCATCCAAAGAACACCATACCTACTGTGAAGCATGGGGGTGGAAACATCATGCTTTGGGGCTGTTTTTCTGCAAAGGGACCAGGACGACTGATCCGTGTAAAGGAAAGAATGAATGGGGCCATGTATCGTGAGATTTTGAGTGAAAACCTCCTTCCATCAGCAAGGGCATTGAAGATGAAACGTGGCTGGGTCTTTCAGCATGACAATGATCCCAAACACACCGCCCGGGCAACGAAGGAGTGGCTTCGTAAGAAGCATTTCAAGGTCCTGGAGTGGCCTAGCCAGTCTCCAGATCTCAACCCCATAGAAAATCTTTGGAGGGAGTTGAAAGTCCGTGTTGCCCAGCGACAGCCCCAAAACATCACTGCTCTAGAGGAGATCTGCATGGAGGAATGGGCCAAAATACCAGCAACAGTGTGTGAAAACCTTGTGAAGACTTACAGAAAACGTTTGACCTGTGTCATTGCCAACAAAGGGTATATAACAAAGTATTGAGAAACTTTTGTTATTGACCAAATACTTATTTTCCACCATAATTTGCAAATAAATTCATAAAAAATCCTACAATGTGATTTTCTGGATTTTTTTCCTCATTTTGTCTGTCATAGTTGACGTGTACCTATGATGAAAATTACAGGCCTCTCTCATCTTTTTAAGTGGGAGAACTTGCATAATTGGTGGCTGACTAAATACTTTTTTTCCCCACTGTAAGTATTTGATACATCAGAAAAGCAGAACTTAATATTTGGTACAGAAACCTTTGTTTGCAATTACAGAGATCATACGTTTCCTGTAGGTCTTGACCAGGTTTGCACACACTGCAGCAGGGATTTTGGCCCACTCCTCCATACAGACCTTCTCCAGATCCTTCAGGTTTCGGGGCTGTCGCTGGGCAATACGGACTTTCAGCTCCCTCCAAAGATTTTCTATTGGGTTCAGGTCTGGAGACTGGCTAGGCCACTCCAGGACCTTGAGATGCTTCTTACGGAGCCACTCCCTTAGTTGCCCTGGCTGTGTGTTTCTGGTCGTTGTCATGCTGGAAGACCCAGCCACGACCCATCTTCAATGCTCTTACTGAGGGAAGGAGGTTGTTGGCCAAGATCTCGCGATACATGGCCCCATCCATCCTCCCCTCAATACGGTGCAGTCGTCCTGTCCCCTTTGCAGAAAAGCATCCCCAAAGAATGATGTTTCCACCTCCATGCTTCACGGTTGGGATGGTGTTCTTGGGGTTGTACTCATCCTTCTTCTTCCTCCAAACATGGCGAGTGGAGTTTAGACCAAAAAGCTCTATTTTTGTCTCATCAGACCACATGACCTTCTCCCATTCCTCCTCTGGATCATCGAGATGGTCATTGGCAAACTTCAGACGGGCCTGGACATGTGCTGGCTTGAGCAGGGGGACCTTGCGTGCGCTGCAGGATTTTAATCCATGACGGCGTAGTGTGTTACTAATGGTTTTCTTTGAGACTGTGGTCCCAGCTCTCTTTAGGTCATTGACCAGGTCCTGCCGTGTAGTTCTGGGCTGATCCCTCACCTTCCTCATGATCATTGATGCCCCACGAGGTGAGATCTTGCATGGAGCCCCAGACCGAGGGTGATTGACCGTCATCTTGAACTTCTTCCATTTTCTAATAATTGCGCCAACAGTTGTTGCCTTCTCACCAAGCTGCTTGCCTATTGTCCTGTAGCCCATCCCAGTATTGTGCAGGTGTACAATTTTATCCCTGATGTCCTTACACAGCTCTCTGGTCTTGGCCATTGTGGAGAGGTTGGAGTCTGTTTGATTGAGTGTGTGGACAGGTGTCTTTTATACAGGTAACGAGTTCAAACAGGTGCAGTTAATACAGGTAATGAGTGGAGAACAGTAGGGCTTCTTAAAGAAAAACTAACAGGGCTGTGAGAGCCGGAATTCTTACTGGTTGGCAGGTGATCAAATACTTATGTCATGCAATAAAATGCAAATTAATTACTTAAAAATCATACAATGTGATTTTCTGGATTTCTGTTTTAGATTCTGTCTCTCACAGTTGAAGTGTACCTATGATCAAAATTACAGACCTCTACATGCTTTGTAAGTAGGAAAACCTGCAAAATCGGCAGTGTATCAAATACTTGTTCTCCCCACTGTACGTAGGACGTAGGCTACAGTAGATGAGCTTGGAGCTTTCCTTCATCCCTGGGTGAGGCCTAAACCCCAAACCTTGTTCCAACGGATAAACTGTTTGCAGTTACTTGATGTTGAGCATGTGAAAACGTTCCACATGTCATGTACAAGTGACAGATCACAATAGAACTTGTATAGTAGTAGTTATGCTACAGTATGGCAATATACCATATACAGTATCTCTTTCTGACGGATGACTGACAATATCATGCTTTTTCACAAGCCTTTGGATAGTACTAATTTCATGAGATTGTAATTAAAAGGAGTGTGTGTGTGTTGGTAAACAGCTTGTCGCTGTGTTTAATGTGCTAGGCGTAGTGTATAATTTGAGTGCAGTATCAGTAATGTATCGTCTATGGCACCCCAGGGGAGGGAAATAACCCTCATTAAATAATTAGAGATTCACTGTGCTCTCTCTCACTGTTACTACTCATCTAGAATGGAGCCTTCTACCCACACACACTGAATAGATACATATGACATACAGACACACTGACACAGACATTGCAAAAGGATTTGTATCAATTGATGTACACATTTGTTTGTGCAACATATGAGTGGAAGATTGGTTGGTGGTGAGGATTTTAGCTGAGATTCATGTTTTTAGAGATGCAAGAGTGGGTGAATATGGCCTTTCTTAACTGGGAATTATCTTAATCAGAGGAGGCTGGTGGAAGGCGCTATAGTAGGATGGACTCATTGTAAACACTGGAATGGAATTATTGGAACGGTATCAAACACATCAAACATACAGTATATTGAAACAGCAATATTTTGTATTTTAAAAAAAAATACAGTCTTGTCCCATTGCTGCAACTCCCGTACGGACTCGGGAGAGGCGAAGGTCGAGAGCCATGCGTCCTCCGAAACACGACCCTGCGAAGCCGCACTGCTTCCTGACACACTGCTCGCTTAACCCGGAAGCCAGCCGCACCAATGTGTCGGAGGAAACACCGTCCAGCTGGCGACTGAAGTCAGCTTGCAGGCGCCCGGCCCGCCATGAGGAGTCGCTAGAGCGCGATGGGACAAGGAAATCCCGGCCGGCCAAACCCTCCCCTAACCCGGACGACGCTGGGCCAATTGTGCGCTGCCTCATGGGTCTCCCGGTCACGGGTCTGTAGTGACACTTCAAGCACTGTGATGCAGTGCCTTAGACCGCTGCGCCACTCGGGAGGCGGAAACAGCATGTTTGACTCCGTTCCATTGATTCCATTCCAGTCATTACAATGAGCCCGTCCTCCTATAGCTCCTCCCATCAGCCTTTTCTGATCATAATTGTATACTGTAGTAGTTCAGTTTTTCCATTAATGTATGGTGAATAGAGCACTGAAGGTGTTTACACAACAGCTAGTGGAGGATTGTGTAAATGAAGCCAGTGGCCAGTGTTTCACCTTGATGAAGGTGAATCATCAGGAGAGAAATGATTATCATTTGTTTGATAAAGAGATGCTGTGGTTAGAGGCTAGAATAAAAAGCCCTATATGAGTCTTGCTCCTGGCTCCTTCCTCTGATTCCATACTCAATCTGTAACTCTATGCGATTGTTCAGCTCCGGAGCCTGATAAGTAGTTGCTGAGGGTGAAATCTGCAGCTCAGTGTAACACAACCCTTCCCTGCCAGTGTGTGTGCGTGTGTGTATGTGCGTGTGCCAGATGTGGTGTGAGAGAAAGATGGAGAGAGAAACAGTTTGATTCTGACCGTGCACTGTGCGTTTGGGTCCATACAGTATGTATGGATGAGTGGGGTTGTAGGTTACGTGGCTTCAATTTTCCTTTGTCTGTTTTTTGTTGTGTGGCTCTATTCATTGCTGGGCTGCGTGAATGAATGTTCATTGTTATTCAGCCAATTAAACTTCAGCTAAGCATAGGCAGACATGGGAAGGGCAAGTGGCTCATTTTAAGGTCAAACACCTTTCTGTGTTCACCTAGTGGGGAGGGGGGATACACACACACACACCTCACTTGGCAGCCTGGTTTTGATTGATGTTTTTCTGGTGTGATGTCACGAGAGGCTGTGTCCTGGAGGGACGTTACATCCCCCTGAGGTGGCTGCAAACCCAGACAGCTATGGCTCCATCTGCTGGTATGGTCGGGAACTCCACCCCTCTATGGCCAATCTTCCCACGCAGCTGAAACAAATGAGGGGCTGATGAGCTGAAGGTTTGGGAAGGGAAGAGACACACTGAGGGAGTGTGTGGGGTGTGAAGAGACACAGTCTCCAACCTGGGCTCTCTGGAGGACAAGAGTGCTGCACGTCCACTTCCATGAGGAATATAAGGATTTGGAGATACTTACCTTTGGGAAATACTCACCTTTGGATATATGCACCTGTGGAAATACGTGAGAGACATTTGGAAGGACTTTTTGCTGGGTTGGCCACTAGCTGCAACGTGGACTACAGTAAGGCTGGGGAAAAGTTATCTGAGCGAGTGAGAATTATGATTTTGGATGTGGAAGAGACATCCCTGAACTGTTAACCCTTAAAGAGCCACAAGAGAACAGAATTTTGTTATATTTTCGTTAATTTCCCAAGACCTATAATAAAATCCTTGTTTTGTTTGAACCTGGTCTCCTTGCACTACTTGAGCAATCCCGCTGAAAGCTGTGTAGCCTCTCGTGACGTCACAGATGGTGGAGAATACGGGCACGCTCAAGCGTTAATAGTGCATGTCAGAGGAGGATACCGAAGGTTTGATCACCCAGTTTTCCAAGTTGGCCGTAGGCTCCCCGCCGACTGAAATGGAGGACATATTGAAAGCCCTTGTTGCTGGCCAGCAAGCCCAGATGCAAGCAAACGTGGCTCTCTTGGAGGAGCAAAAGAAAGCCAACCTTCTGAAGGCAGAGGAATTGCAGTTGCAGAGACAGAGGGTGGTCCAAAATACCCGCCCAATAAAGGCAAGTGACTTTATATCTAAGATGGGAGCTACCGATGACATTGAGGCATACCTGCATGCATTTGAGGCCACGGCCACTAGGGAAGCCTGGCCCAAGCAACAGTGGGTTGGTCTGTTAGCCCCCTTTCTAACCGGGGAATCGCTGAATGCTGTCCGGGACCTGGGCCCTGACCAGGTTACTGACTATGATGCCCTGAAGTCTGAGATCCTCAGCAGATATGGACTCACAAAGTTTGGTATGGCCCAGCGCTTTCACAGCTGGACCTTCCAACCAGACCAACCTCCTCGGGCGCAGATGCATGAACTTGTCCGAATCGCAAGGAAATGGCTGGATCCGCAGAGGAATACAGCAGCGGCGGTGGTGGAGGCCGTTGTGGTGGATCGTTACCTACGCGCCCTGCCTTATGAGGCAAAACGGTTCATCAGTCAACAGGCCTTGACCACGGCTGATCTGACCGTGGAAGCGGTGGAAAAGTACCAGGCCACAGCGGAGATGCTGAATGCTTCCCGAAAAGACCCCAGGAGGGCGGCCCCACCACAAATGGGAAGAACCCGTCCAAAGGACCCCAAGGTCTCGAACCCAGCCACGTCAGGACTTATCCCGGCTCCAGGGGGAGCCAGAAACCAGGCGGGTCCAAGAAGAGTACACCAGGAGGGGGAAACTCGACAGTGTTACCGGTGTGGGGAGATGGGACATATCTCCTGGCAGTGTGGGAAACCAGCCGATGAACCTATGCCCACTGCGGAGTCCTCCAGCTCAGCACCCACACACCGTTTTGCCTCGCTCTTGGGAGTCGTAGATGGCGGCCCAGATCGACCCCCCACCTGCCCGGTAACTGTGAATCACCATGATGTGGAGGCCTTACTGGATTCTGGTAGCCGGGCCACCCTGGTGCGTAAGGATTTGGTGGGCCCAACGTGTCTGACCCCGGGGAAAGTCCTCCCAGTTTCCTGTGTCCATGGGGACACCAGAGAATACCCCATTACTGAACTTACAATGACCAGCACACGGGGAACCATACACACGACGGCGGGGTGGTTGATTCCCTCCCCGTCCCTGTCCTAATTGGACGAGACTGCCCAGCCTTTTACCCACTCTGGAGAGAGTCTCAGGAGAGGATAACCCGAGTACCTCGGAAACGGAGAGGCAAGACTCATCCTGGGAAGGCTCCGGTGCAATCCTCCGAATTACTCACTCCCGCCCGGGCTCTGATAGGGAGGGCAGGTGCCCAGACCGACACAGAGACGGAGCTACAGAATCTGGACAAAGAACTGTCTGGTCTGAAGGGGACCGCTGAGAGGTATCGTTTGTTAAAGCAACAGTTAGACATGAAGACAGAAGAGTTAGATATCCTCCAGGCTAAACTCCAACAGAGCTCCTTCCATAAGCAACAGGAGGAGCTGGAGAGGCTGCGCAGGACCATCGAGGAGTGTGAGGAGACCCTGCGCAGTAGTAAGGAGGTCCAGAAGAAGGCAGAGGAGAAGTACAAGGTGTTGGAGAACAAGATGAAGAATGCGGAGGCAGAGAGAGAGAAGGAACTGAAAGCTGCTCAACAGAAGCTAAACTCTGCTAAAACCAAGGCTGATGCGTTCAGTAAGAAACTCAAGGAGAGACAACAGGAGGCTGAGTCCCTGGTCCTAGAGGTGGAGGAGTTGAAGAGAGAGCAGGCTGGCAAGCACCACGGCAATGCGGACGCCCTCTCCCGGCGTGATGCCTTCTTCGCTGCCTTTACCCCGACGAGGACGTCGGTCCCGAGGAGGGGGATGTGTGATGTCACGAGAGGCTGTGTCCTGGAGGGACGTTACATCCCCCTGAGGTGGCTGCAAACCCAGACAGCTATGGCTCCATCTGCTGGTATGGTCGGGAACTCCACCCCTCTATGGCCAATCTTCCCACGCAGCTGAAACAAATGAGGGGCTGATGAGCTGAAGGTTTGGGAAGGGAAGAGACACACTGAGGGAGTGTGTGGGGGGTGAAGAGACACAGTCTCCAACCTGGGCTCTCTGGAGGACAAGAGTGCTGCACGTCCACTTCCATGAGGAATATAAGGATTTGGAGATACTTACCTTTGGGAAATACTCACCTTTGGATATATGCACCTGTGGAAATACGTGAGAGACATTTGGAAGGACTTTTTTGCTGGGTTGGCCACTAGCTGCAACGTGGACTACAGTAAGGCTGGGGAAAAGTTATCTGAGCGAGTGAGAATTATGATTTTGGATGTGGAAGAGACATCCCTGAACTGTTAACCCTTAAAGAGCCACAAGAGAACAGAATTTTGTTATATTTTCGTTAATTTCCCAAGACCTATAATAAAATCCTTGTTTTGTTTGAACCTGGTCTCCTTGCACTACTTGAGCAATCCCGCTGAAAGCTGTGTAGCCTCTCGTGACGTCACACTGGTTATAGGTATAGAAGTGAAGGTGTGATGGAGGATGTAATTGATATTAATTGGTGTATTAGAGGTCGGCCTCTGTGCCAAATCTCCATCACATTGTTGCTGACAATATTTATAACCCTACTGACAGGACAGTCAGGGAAGATGGGTAATGTACTGTCTGCCTCTACATTTAACACAGTGATAGTGTATTTGCATGTACCTCTACAAAACATTACATTATTTAATTCTGCCACACCGTCTTTACATCAGCATTGTGTGTGTGTGTGTGTCTACACCTGGACTGTGAAGAGAAATGTGTGTCAGTTGCAGTTAAATTGCAAGGTTTATCCAGTGTCGTGGGATAATATGGATTTCTCCATCTCAGTCTGTGGATCATCAACATCATCATCATTACCAGGGAAAGCACTACTGTATTACTGTAGGTTTTAAGATTTTCTATGATCAGTGGAGATGCTTCTCAGCCACAGACTACTTTCCCAGCAGCAACCCATACTTAGCCTATGTCATCTACAGTATACATGAACACTCAAACAAGTCAATGTGCTATCACACAAGAGTAAGCTTTAGCATGATCTTTTTCCATCTTAAATGGCCACCCGAACTCCTCCAAGGTAGTTTTCCTGGTGAAACTGAGAGCCGTGTGATCACTAGAGAGATATACTGTTTCAGATAGAGAGAGAAAGAGACTGAAAGGCTGAGAGAGTAGTGTCCGCCAGTCTATTCCAACTGTGTACAATCAGTACAGTCTCTGCCTCAGGTCTTTTTGTGTGTAGCCAGTCCTCTCTAGGGGATATTGGCCAAGGTAATGAAATGCTCATTACTGATTCAGCTGGAAATACAGGGATACTTTTAACCCCCTGCCCCCTTCCAGCCCCACTCAAGGTCACATCAAATCAGTGAGTAAATGTCAGTGTGTGTGTCTGTGTGTGTGTATTTGCGCACGCGTGTGTGTGTGTTTTATTTTCTACTATGTGTATCTCTGGTACAGCCTCAACTATGTAGATGGGAATAGCGGATGTAATGAGATAATTTCTAGGACTGTACACTATGTGCAATCTGAGTGTTAGTACCGCATCCAAGAATCTCAGGAATGCCATATCTGAATATTCCATGTGTTGAGTGGTTGACAAGTTATGTCTGTCTAACAAGTCTATGGAAAACCCCTTGCTTCTCGCACACTGTATCTTTCATCCCTTCACAGTCCACACCTCAATCCATCAGCAGTCTCAGACACGGCACAAAGGATGCTCCCTTACCGGTACCAGACAGGTCTCTGGCAGAAGCTCAGACCACTGTTTGTATGTGTCACACAGTGAAACCCTAGACCATATCTTATGTCCTGGTATGTGTATGTACTGTATGGATAATTATAAGACTAGTGTTTTCCTGGTTTTCCACATAAAGGGCCGCCAGACTGCATCAGCATGGTAAACTATAATTAAGGTGACCTCACCTCAGCCAGTCTGAATCCTGCCTATGTTCTGCCCCTGACATGCGGCATCCTCTGTTATCACGGGGCATCTCCCAGACATACCTGTCCTGCATACAGTCACACAGCTCAGTTCTGAGTGAATTCCCCCACTAGCTGTCACTGAAGGTGAGAAAATGGGGCGTCCTCCCTCCCCTCCACCCCTCCCCTCTCCTCCTCCTGTGGTGGTGTGGGTGTTGACAGTGGGGTTTGATGGCCCCTCCCCTGGGTTGGAGCAGGCTAATGACTGACTGACCTGATGCCTCTGGCCTTGGGGGGGGTCATATGCGGAGGACTAGGGATATGGATGATGGGGATGGTGGCACAGCTGTAGTGTAGCCCCTCCCTTTCTGCCCGTCGCCTATCTCAGTTTATGATGAGTGACAGGACAGATATTAGGGTGGGAGGAGGAGGAGGGAGGTGGAGGGAGGAGGAGGGTGTGGACTGTAATAGTCATGTTTCGGTATTTGAACAGCTTCTCTGGTTTCAGCTCTCTCTCTCTGTCTCTTTCTCTCGTCTTCAACTCTGTTCAGTTCAGTCTGTCTTCTCTGTCCCTTTCACCTAACTTCCTCTTTCTCTCAAGTCCTCTTTTCTGCATTGTTACAGCTTGCTACTCTGACCATTGGCCAAACACTGTGTCACTTCTTATATATCCCTTTTTCAGTTCTCAATTCCCCATTTCTGATGTCACTTCTTAATAATGTCCCACCCACAGACGGGAAGTTGTCTTGTGTTCTGACCGCCATGGTCCTCTGTAGCTCAGCTGGTAGAGCACGGCGCTTGTAACGCCAAGGTAGTGGGTTCGATCCCCGGGACCACCCATACACAAAAAAAATGTATGCACGCATGACTGTAAGTCGCTTTGGATAAAAGCGTCTGCTAAATGGCATATTATTATGGTGGCCAGGCAGAGGCAAAGAGGCAGAGGCAGGCAGGGAGGCAGGCATCTGCAGCTGGGTCTGAGATCTCCTCCATATTTCACCCTGTCTGGCTCCGCTCGCTGAGCAAATTCCTCTGGGTTGTCACGGCGATGTCTCCCGGCTGGGTGATTTATTTCCCCTCACCATGCTCGAGGGCCTCTGCTGTCGCCCGTAGCAAACCCCTTGCATACGCCAACCTCCGCACTGCCACGACGCTCAAGCTGAAAGCAGGCAGAGCTGAGGGACTCTTTCCTCAGCCCAGATCTGTAGGAGCTGACGTCTCTATCAGACACGTAGTCTGGGCACCATACAGGATGCATAGATCAAACCTGGCAGTGTCACTGATTGTGTCTCACTACTACCGCTTCACACTGTGTTGGAACAGCCTTTCATAGTAAGTGGGACATACTCATTCCAATACAGTACACCCATATTTTGGTGTTTTGTGGTGGACAACTGAGCGGGTCGAGTATATAACACGTCAATCCTGTTACCCATAGATAAACAGGCTAGAATGTTTTAACAATAAAGCAACATTTGTGAAGCTTGCATTAAATTGCAACTCCCTGTTGCACACAAAAAGCTTCCATTCCCCCTGTCACAGGGGGATTTATGGCTAATTTAAGATGAAATTGTCAACCCTGTTACATTCAACCCTTTTACTATAGTAATTTTTTTGTATTTAACCTCTTGAGATGGGATATGTGTTTTTTATTAAGTTGAACATGTGCTCTTTATGACAGAATGTTAAAATTTGCTGAAATCAACGTTTTCTTTTTACCAAATTACACATCTCAAAAGGCACCGAATTGGTGGAACGACCCAGCATGTCACATTCACATACAGTACCAGCCAAAAGTTTGGACACACCTACTCATTCAAGGGTTTTTCTTTATTTTTACTATTGTCTACACTGTAGAATAATAGTGAAGACATAAAAACTATGAAATAACACATGGAATCATGTAGTAACCAAAAAAGTGTTAAACAAATCTAAATATATTTGAGATTTGAGATTCTTCAAATAGCCACCCTTTGCCTTGATGACAGCGTTGCATTCTCTCAACCAGCTTCACCTGGAATGCTTTTCCAACAGTCTTGAAGGAGTTCCCACATATGCTGAGCACTTGTTGGCTGCTTTTCCTTCACTCTGCCGTCTGACTCATCCCAAACCATCTCAATTGGGTTGCAGTTGGGGGATTGTGGAGGCCAGGTTATCTGATGCAGCACTCCATCACTCTCCTTCTTGGTAAAATAGACCTTACACAGCCTGGAGGTGTGTTGGGTCATTGTCCTGTTGAAAAACAAATGATAGTCCCACTAAGCCCAAACCAGATGGGATGGCGTATCGCTGGAGAATGCTGTGGTAGCCACGCTGGTTAAGTGTGCCTTGAATTCTAAATAAATCACAGACAGTGTCACCAGCAAAGCACCCCCACACCATAACACCTCCTCCTCCATACTTTACGATGGGAATTACACATGCGGAGATCATCCGTTCACCCACACCGCGTCTCACAAAGACACGGCGGTTGGAACCAAAAGTCTCCAATTTGGACTCCAGACAAAAGGACACATTTCCACCGGTCTAATGTCCATTGCTTGTGTTTCTTGGCCCAAGCAAGTCTCTTCTTATTATTGGTGTCCTATAGTAGTGGTTTCTTTGCAGCAATTCAAACATGAAGGTCTGATTCACACAGTCCCCTCTGAACAGTTGATGTTGAGATGTGTCTGTGACTTGAACTCTGTGAAGCATTTATTTGGGCTGCAATTTCTGAGTCTGGTAACTCTAATGAACTTATCCTCTGCAGCAGAGGTAACTCTGGGTCTTCCATTCCTGTGGCGGTCCTCATGAGAGCCAGTTTCTTCATAGCGCTTGATGGTTTTTGAGACTGCACTTGAAGAAACTTTCAAAGTTCTTGAAATGTTCCGTATTGACTGACCTTCATGTCTTAAATTAATGACGGACTGTTGTTTCTCTTTGCTTATTTGAGCTGTTCTTGCCATAATATGGACTTGGTCTTTTACCAAATAGGGCTATCTTCTGTATACCTCCCTACCTTGTCACAACACAACTGATTGGCTCAAACGCATTAAGAAGAAAATAAATTCCACAAATTAACTTTTAACAAGGCACACCTGTTAATTGAAATGCATTCCAGGTGACTACCTCATGAAGCTGGTTGAGAGAATGCCAAGAGTGTGCAAAGCTGTCATCAAGGCAAAGGATGGCTATTGGAAGAATCTCAAATCTCAAATATATTTTGATTTGTTTAACACTTTTTTGGTTACTACATGATTCCATATGTGTTGTTTTATAGTTTTGATGTCTTCACTATTATTCTAAAATGAAAAAAATAATGAAAAATAAAGAAAAACCCTTGAATGAGTAGGTGTGTCCAAACTTTTGACTGGTAGTGTATGCATAATGTGAACACACTCATTTACACTTCACACAAAGCCACATCTCATACTCACTGTATACATATATACACCATTTTGTATACATCTGGCCCTTCATTGGACACTGTGTTAACAAACCTCCAAATGAGCTTCAATGCCATACAACACTCCTTCTGTAGCCTCCAACTGCTCTTAAACGCTAGTAAAACTAAATGCATGCTCTTCAATCGAACGCTGCTTGCACCCACCTGCCTGACTAGAATCACTACTCTCGGCGGGTCTGACTTAGAATATGTGGACAACTACAAATACCTAGGTGTCTGGTTAGACCGTAAACTCTCCTTCCAGACTCACATTAAGCATCTCCAATCCAAAGTTAAATCTAGAATCTGCTTCCTATTTCGCAACAAAGCCTCCTTCACTCATGCTGCCAAACATGCCCTCGTAAAACTGACTATCCTACCGATCCTTGACTTCGGCGATGTCATTTACGAAATAGCCTCCAACACTCTACACAGCAAATTGGATGTAGTCTATCACAGTGCCATCCGTTTTGTCACCATAGCCCCATATACTACCCACCATTGTGACCTGTACGCTCTCGTTGGCTGGCCCTCACTACATATTCGTCGCCAAACCCACTGGCTCCAGATCATCTATAAATCACTGCTAGGCAAATCCCCGCCTTATCTTAGCTCATTGGTCACCATAGCAACACCCACCCGTAGTATGCGCTCCAGCAGGTATATCTCACTGGTCATCCCCAAAGCCAACACCTCCTTTGGCCACCATTCCTTCCAGTTCTCTGCTGCTAATGACTGGAACAAACTGCAAAGATCTCTGAAGCTGGAGACTCTTATCTCCCTCACTAACTTTAAGCAACAGTTGTCAGAGCAGCTTACTGATCACTGCACCTGTACACAGCCTATCTGTAATTAGCCCACCCAACTACCTCATCCCCATATTGTTATTTATTTTGCTCATTTGCACCCCAGTATCTCTATTTGCACATCTTCTTCTGCACATCTATCACTCCAGTGTTAATACTAAATTGTAATTATTTTGCACTATGGCCTATTTATTGCCTTACCTCCATAACTTACTACATTTGCACACACTGTATATAGATTTTCTATTGTGTTATTGACTGTATGTTTTGTTTTATCCCATGTGTAACTCTGTGTTGTTGTTGTTTTTATCGCACTGCTTTGCTTTATCTTGGCCAGATCGCAGTTGTAAATGAGAACTTCTTCTCAACTGGCTTACCTGGTTAAATAAAGGTGAAATAAAAAAATGCACATAGACACAGTGTCACGATCGTCATATGGAACAGACCAAGGCGCAGCGTGATGAACAAACATACTTTAATTAGTTAAAGTTTAAACACAATACAAAACAAGAAACGACTCGTGACGTCCAACGGTATCAATGACCGAACACGGAACAAAAACCCACAAACCCAAAGGGAAAAACATACAGTTTAAATATGGCTCCCAATCAGAGACAACCAGCCAACAGCTGACACTCGTTGCCTCTGATTGGGAGTCACTCAGGCAAACAGAATTAAACACAACAGAATTACCAACATAGAAATACACACATAGAATGAACACACCCTGGCTCAACATAATGAGTCCCAGAGCCAGGGTGTGACAGTACCCCCCCCTAAAGGCGCGGACTGCGACCGCGCCTCAACTAAACAAAACAGGGGAGGGCTGGGCGGGCATACCTCCTCGGCGGCGGTTCTGGCTCCGGCCTTGACCACCACCCTCCAATACACTCCCCCATAGCGCCCTGGTCCAGTCTGGCCCCGCCGGCTGGAGCCGAACTGGACTTAGCAGGAGCGGTTAGCTTCAGCTCCATAGTGGAGCAGTTGACCGGTACCTTACCAGGCACCGGTGACCCAGGCACGGGTTGTGCTGGACTGACGACGCGCACCCCTGGCTTGGTGCGTGGAGGAGGAACGGGCCTTACCAGGCTGACGACGCACCCCCTGGCTTGGTGCGTGGAGGAGGGACGGGCCTTACCAGGCTGACGACTCGCACCCCTGGCTTGGTGCGTGGAGGAGGGACGGTCCTTACCAGGCTGACGACTCGCACCCCTGGCTTGAGTGCGAGTGGCAGGAACAGGCCGGGCCGGGCTGGCGACGCGCACCGTGGACTTGGTGCGAGTGGCAGGAACAGGCCGGGCCGGGCTGGCGACGCGCACCGTATACTTGGTGCGAGTGGCAGGAACAGGCCGTGCCGGGCTGGCGACGCGCACCGTATACTTGGTGCGAGTGGCAGGAACAGGCCGGGCCGGGCTGGCGACGCGCACCGTATACTTGGTGCGAGTGGCAGGAACAGGCCGGGCCGGGCTGGCGACGCGCACAGTATACTTGGTGCGTGGAGCAGGGACAGGCCGGACTGGGCTGGCGATGCACACCGTAGGCTTGGTGCGTGGAGCAGGGACAGGCCGGGCTGGGCTGTCGACGCACACCGTAGGCTTGGTGCGTGGAGCAGGGACTGGCCGGACTGGGCTGGCGACGCACACCGTAGGCTTGGTGCGTGGAGCAGGGACAGGCCGGACCGGGCTGGCGACGCACACCGTAGGCTTGGTGCGTGGAGCAGGGACTGGCCGGACTGGGTTGGCGACGCACACCGTAGGCTTGGTGCGTGGAGCAGGGACAGGCCGAACCGGGCTGTGGAGACGGATAGGAGCCCTGGAGTGAAGAGCGGCCACAACCCGTCCTGGCTGAATGCCTACCCTCACACACTCTGTGTGAGGCATCCGCACAGGACGTACAGGGCGGTGTATCCGTAACCTGGTGGCCTCAAGAATCCGCCCCTTTTTTGCCTCCGTCAGCCCCGTCGTCCATGCCGTGTGCCCCCCCCTAAAAAATGTCTGGGGTTGCCTCTCGACCGCCCGACGACGACCCTGATCACGCCGTTGCTCTACGGCGCGCCTCCACCGTCTCTTCTCCCGGCGCTTCCTCCCATGTCCAGCCCAAGAGCTGCACCTGGACACGCTGCTTGGTCGTTGCATGGTGGGTTTTTCTGTCACGATCGTCATATGGAACAGACCAAGGCGCAGCGTGATGAACAAACATACTTTAATTAGTTAAAGTTTAAACACAATACAAAACAAGAAACGACTCGTGACGTCCAACGGTATCAATGACCGAACACGGAACAAAAACCCACAAACACAAAGGGAAAACAGACAGTTTAAATATGGCTCCCAATCAGAGACAACCAGCCAACAGCTGACACTCGTTGCCTCTGATTGGGAGTCACTCAGGCAAACATAGAAATCAACAAACTAGAACCCCCAACATAGAAATAAACACATATAATAAACACACCCTGGCTCAACAAATAGAGTCCCAGAGCCAGGGTGTGACACACAGACGTGTGCACATACTGTATGCAGACGTTTTTAGAGCAATTTCTGATATTATCCCTATGGTGCTCGGCACTGAAGATTTCTGGAAATGTCAACGTCACACACACACACACACACACACACACACACACACACACACACACACACATAATCACACACTCACACAAACACAATCACACACTCACACATTAACCTCTTCTTTGGAAAGGTTAAATGGGCTCATTAGCAAGGGGACTCTGGGCATTGCTCATCACTGTCTCCACTCTATCCCCAGTGAGTGACATGTTCTGGGGCTGTTGCTAGGGCAGGTTGGCTTTTATTAAGATGACTCGTACTGGAGAGTGGACACTAGTCAACTCAAGTCATAAAATCTGATTTTATACCTAACCTTAACCTTAACCCTAACCTTAACCACACTGCTAACTGTAATGCATATCCCTAACCTTAAATTAGGACCAAAAAGCAAATTGTTGTTTTCATGTATTTTTACGATATAGACAATTCTGTACTTTGCAGCTGGCCCATCTAGCGGAAACCGCTCAGTTCTGCCTCCAGGGCAAGACTCATGACAATAAACGTCAACCTGCGTTGCTAGGAGACAGTGGTGCTGTAGGGCATGTAGACGGAGTAGACACGAGGCTTAGTGCCCCATTACCACCAGCTCTACTGCTCTACCACTATCCTCTGTCATGTCCTCCTCCCTAAACTGTCTCAATTACTCCTGACCTCTAAACACACACATACACACACACACACACACACACACACACACACACACACACACACACACAATAGTGTGTTTGTGCTGCTAGTCCCAGTGCACCAGATAGAATAAGAATGTGCCTGACTTTCCAGAGAATAGAAGTTTCCTCACAGCCAGTGACTGAGAGAGCATGAAATCCAGGACAGATGCAGAGAGACGGTAAACATTCTGGCACTATTAAATCATCTGTTGAGGACTGATTTTTCTCATGCACAGATTTACATTCACCAAGATGTCTGTAAACATCCAGGCAAACACATTGGGATGTGCACATCCTGCCAATACAATTGCTAAAGTCAATAGGCCTATCGGGGCTGTTTGTTCATCTCCGATATGAATCAGTTTTTTTTGTAATGAGCATAAACATCTCACCTCATTGCAATGAGATAAAGAGCTCCTTTGTCTGTTGTAGTGTGAGCACAATGGCCATTGTGAGAGGGTGTGTCTGTTGTGCTCTGTTTCTCCCCTCGGCTGTCTGTGATGCCTTTACTGTCTTAATCCACTCATTTAACTCAGCCAACACTCCTGGGAGCAGGAAGAGGTTTTGACAGGGAGTGAAATGCGTGCCAGCAGACACCAGTACATCACCACACACACACACACATACACACACACACACACACACATAGTGCTGTTGAGCAGAAGAGGGGCCCCTGGAGTGTGTTCTCCAGACATATGCTGTGTATCTGCTGGAACAACAACTCTCTCTGAGGACAAACCAAGCCTCCAGCCAGCTTCTACTAAGGACCTCACCTGGGCAGGGAGATACACTGGACCTACACACTGATTAAAACTTACCTCACACTCACGCACACCTGTGTGTGTGTGTGTGTGTGTGTGTGTGTGTGTGTGTGTGTGTGTGTGTGTGTGTGTGTGTGTGTGTGTCTATGTACAGTCGTGGTCAAAAGTTTTGAGAATGACACAAGTATTGGTCTTCACAAAGTTCGCTGCTTCAGTGTTATGAGATATTTTTGTCAGATGTTGCTATGGTATACTGAAGTATAATTACAAGCATTCCATAAGTGTCAAAGGCTTTTATTGACAAATACATTGTTTATGCAAATAGTCAATATTTGCAGTGTTGACCCTTCTTTTTCAAGACCTCTGCAATCTGCCCTGGCATGCTGTCAATTAACTTCTGGGCCACAACCTGACTGATGGCAGCCCAAACTTGCATAATCAATGCTTGGAGTTTGTCAGAAGGTGGGTTTTTGTTTGTCCACCCGCCTCTTGAGGATCAACCACAAGTTCTCAATGGGATTAAGGTCTGGGGAGTTTCCTTGCCATGGACCCAAAATGTCGATGTTTTGTTCCCCGAGCCACTTAGTTATCACTTTTGCCTTATGGCAAGGTGCGCCATCATGCTGGAAAAGGCATTGGTCGTCACCAAACTGTTCTTGGATGGTTGGGAGAAGTTGCTCTCTGAGGATGTGTTGGTACCATTCTTAAGCAAACTTGTGAGTGAGCCCACTCCCTTGGCTGAGAAGCAACCCCACAAATGAATTATAATAATATAATATAATAACATGAATTGTCTCAGGATGCTTTACTGTTGGCATGACACAGGACTGATGGTAGCGCTCACCTTGTCTTCTCCGGACAAGGTGTTTTCCGGATGCCCCAAACAATCGGAAAGGGGATTCATCAGAGAAAATGACTTTACCCCAGTCCTCAGCAGTCCAATCCCTGTACCTTTTGCAGAATATCAGTCTGTCCCTGATGTTTTTCCTGGAGAGAAGTGGCTTCTTTGCTGCCCTTCTTGACACCAGGCCATCCTCCAAAAGTCTTCGCCTCACTGTGCGTGCAGATGCACTCACACCTGCCTGCTGCCATTCCTGAGCAAGCTCTGCACTGGTGGTGCCCCGATCCCGTGGCTGAATCAACTTTAGGAGACGGTTCTGGCACTTGCTGGACTTTCTTGGGCGCCCTGACGCCTTCTTTACAACAACTGAACCTCTCTCCTTGAAGTTCTTGATGATCCGATAAATGGTTGATTTAGGTGCAATCTTAATAGTAGCAATATCCTTGCCTACGAAGCCCTTTATGTGCAAAGCAATGATGACGGCACGTGTTTCCTTGCAGGTAACCATGGTTAACAGAGGAAGAACAATGATTTCAAGCACCACCCTCCTTTTAAAGATTCCAGTGTGTTATTCTAACTCAATCAGGATGACAGAGTGATCTCCAGCCTAGTTCTCGTCAACACTCTCACCTGTGTTAACGAGAGAATCACTGACATGATGGCAGCTGGTCCTTTTGTGGCAGGGCTGAAATGCAGTGGAAATGTTTTTTGGGGATTAAGCTCATTTTCATGGCAAAGAGGGACTTTGCAATTAATTGCAATTAATCTGATCACTCTTCATGACATTCTGGAGTATATGCAAATTGCCATCATCAAAACTGAGGCAGCAGACTTTGTGAAAATTAGTATTTGTGTCATTCTCAAAACTTTTGACCACGACTGTATGTGTATTGGTGGACGGCCATTTGACTAAAAGCAGTAGGCCTATGCCTATGCAAATGAATATCTAACTACATTGTATGTATGTGTGTGATTTTGCATACTATACATACATTCACACAGGAGCTTGTATGTCTGTGGATCATTAACTGGCATTAACTGTAACTGTCGTCAGGTTCATGTTGTTACCTGTCATTACATTCACTATATACCTCTATCAGTCCCCCTACTGTCTCAGTGATTTACTCACCACAGCTCACTCTTGATTCAAAGCTGAGTCTCCCCAGCTCTCAGTTAACTGGGGTGAAAAACCCACGGAACTCATGAAACCAAGTAGGGTTAATCTTTGACAGAGTTTTTCTCACAAATGTACTGTAAACATTCATTTTTTTCTCCTTGTTTTGTGAGTGTATTATCTGTCAGTAGCGAGTTTCAAATTATCTAAGGTTTTGTAGATCTCCTGGAACAGGTTTGTGTGTGTATGTGCATGCATGTCTGTGTGTTAGGATACCCCACTCCCTCTGTCTTAATCTTTCACTCCTCTCTTTCGTTCTCCTTCTACCTCTTTGACATGACAGTAAAAGCTCTATCTGGTATCTCCCTCCACAGATGAGAATGAGAGAGTGGACGTGGCCACTGCTGGTGTTCCTCTGGGGAAGAGCCCAGGAGTCAGGGAGCCCCCACGCCAGGTCCCCACCGTTCAACCCCCTCCACAGGTAGCTGTGAGAGCTGCGGGCCACACCCCGACACACCACCAAGCTATCACCATCATCCTCACAATCTCCCTCCTGTCTGCCTTGGGGTTACCATGACACCAACTCTGAGACCCCCCTCCCCTCCGCTCATCACGCCCACTGAGCACTTGAGAGAGGTGGGGAGCATTCACAAGAAGGAAAAGCAGGAAGAGGAGGATGAGAAGGAGGACAAGTGGAGGTGCTCGCCAGCCAACCTGCGGCTTTTCCCCAGCTGCTCCCTGTTAGTTGGCGGGAGCCGGACTGCATGGCTGTGTTTGTGCAATGTAGGATGTGTCTGCATTCTTCTCTATTTGACAGTATCTCTCTCTCTCTCTCTCTCTATCTCTCCCTTGCTGCCTTTACCTCTGCTTTGTCCTCACTGCCTCCTCCTCTCTGGTTCTCTGGACTGCCTGGTTGGTTGACCATCAGATGTGTTCAGCTATATGTCCCACTACTCTCTTGGTGATTCTCTTGGTTCTCCTGTGGTCCCTAGGTTTAGGTCATGAACAGTACAGTTCATAAACAGTGCTGAACTTAAGAATGTAATCAGGCCCAACACAGACATCATCTCTCCTCACCTGTCCACACCCAAAGTCAACCGCCATGTTCTCTGGGCTCTCTCTGTTTGTTACTTAGTTTGCGTTTGATTATTCCTTCTGTCAATAGTCACCAAGCACACTGTATATGTTTATTTGGTCCCATGTGGGACTTAGATTGTGTATTAATGTGTATTTGTTTGTTTGTGTGTGTTTATTTACCTATACTTACGTCTACATGTGTGTTTCTTTACCATATAATTTACTTTAATAGTAACATCTTATAATAATGGCTTGTACAGTATTAGAACTGATCTATTGGACAAATGTAAATACACATATTTATGTAAATACACAGTTTGTACTGTATAAGGATAGGATAACAAGGGCTTGATTGGAGTTGTTGCTGTGGAAATAGAGGAATAATAGGTTTTTGGATACCTTTATATAAACTTCACCAAATTATTTTGCCCGTGTGTTTTGATGGGCCCAAGCCAAACCCTCAACATATGTTCCCACACACTGACATCCTAGTTAACAAAGATCACCTCCATTATAATGGCAAGTGTATAAATGTATATATTTGAAGTCACACACAATGTTAGTCTTTGGTTTAAATGTTTCATTTTCTTAGTACAGAAATGGCTCACTTTAAAGCTGGAATCCTAAATGGTGAAACTGGCACGTCTGTTTGCGATAACAACAAAGAAGTTACTGCAAACAACGAACACTGTTTTTTTCCTCAACCATCATTGCAGCAGAATATGTACTGGACATTTTTTTACCAGGTTATGCAACGCTCCTCCCCTCCGCTTCGTCAACAAAAGAAAAACGACAACAACAGCCGTGGGGCGGTCAGTGGTGCTGTTTCCCCTACTGCGGATTCCATCTTTAAAGGGATGCTGCAAATACCTCCGTCCTGCATGAAATGTCAGGTTTACCGATAACCAAGTGTTTTACCTAGCAAGGAAACAATAGCTGCATATAAAAAGAGCCTTCCGCTCAGTAAAGACCCCATGAACACTCAATAAAGACCCCATGAGTGAGCGACATGTCCAATATTCTGCTATACTGGATAGCCATGCACCCTGTGGCTCACCTGTTGTTAGTTCTGAATGCCAGGTCCAATAATGTACCTCATCATTGCTGCTCCACTCCTTTGAATGTCAATGTTAATTGGCCAATCAGACATTTTGATATGATGTGATCTTGCTTTAGCCTCGTAATTACCAGTCTGATTACCTCTGTGCTGATTCCGTGGTAGCGAACCATTCATGTAAGCTCGCGAGCCAGACGGCTTGTGAGGCTAATCTTTGCAACCCCTTTAAAAGGCCGTAAATGTTCAGAGCCAGGTGAGTGATGACAGGACTGATATATTAGACTGGCCCTTTGTCTGAAACGGATGGAGACTTTGTAGACACGCATTTACATTTTAATAAACATATAACAGTCAAACTGACCATGATGTGCCTGCCACACTGTGTCCTTCCTCATTTCTCTCTTTGCATTTTCTGACTGAGATTGTGTGAGTTTGCATGAAAGAGTCTGATTTGTTTTCCTCAAACTGTTCAAAGTGTTTGTCGAGGCACTTAGCCAAGCTGTTCCTGAGAAAACTGTTAGTGTGGTAAGGACATGTTTTATTTCAGGTCCAGTCATGCATAGCCAAACCGTCAAGCTGTGAACATTATTTTCTCATCCGCTATGAGACAGTGTGCTTGCGGTGTTGATATGAATACTAATAAAGGAAGTTGAATCTTGTATTGGGGGAAATTCGCTTCTCAAATTAGGATTTTCTACAGTATATTTCCAGATCTGTGCTGGGGATTCTGCATGGCTTTGCCAAACAGTGCATGTCCATGTTGTTTCTGCCACTCTGTGCCTCTTGAGCTAAGCTGGGCTAGGCTAGGCAGGGCTAGGCATGGCTAGGCAGGGCAGGGATAGGCAGGGCAGGGCAGGGCAGGGCTAGGCAGGGCTAGGCAGGGCAGGGCTAGGCAGGGCTAGTCTGGGCTGGCTGCCGCTGCTCATTGCCCTCTAGCCCTTCACCGGATTACTGTGATTGGATTGGCAAGGGCTGCTGCCAAGCCCCACAAGCTGGTGCCAATCACCACCAGTGCCTTACAGGCCCTGCTGGATAATAGATACATCTCTCACTGAATATCAAGTAACCTGTGAGGCAGAACCCACAACCACAAGGCGAGACAGACAGAAAGCTGGTTTCACAAGCTTCCACTATGTCGAAGTATAACTGAATGTGGTCTGACAAGTCTACAAGGTACCCAAGTTGATCAAATTCACCAAATTTAAAGGTGAAATCCAATCCGACATACAAATGGTTTGATAGAAAACACGCAAAGACAGAAAAAAAGTGAATTGATTTATGCCAATGCTTCATCTCAAGAGGTTAACCTAACATCAGATTTCTACATACAGTAGATTAACAAAGTGCCAGAGCATATGTGACACCATGGCTGGACCTTGAGCTTGGCCAAAAGCACCAACTGTCCGGTCCAGGCCAGGCCACATAATTTTGGCTCAACTTCATTAGACTATTGAATTCAGTTTTCTATCACAAAGATTGAATAGGATTTAGCTTGGCCCATGACGGGTTACACTTTGTAATGCTGCTATAGTCCCATGGTGCCTTCTAATAATGTTCCATTAATATCAGGGATTCCTCCAGTTAGGGAGAGGTGGGGATCAGCGGAGCTAGTGGACCAGCTGCCTCTCTCTGCCAGGCCAGCAGCACAGAGCAGAGCACAGAGCTATTCCAGGACCTCTCACATTCCATCCGGAGAGCCAGACCCAGAGATCTGTAGCCCTCTCTACCACCCAGCCCCCTCTACTCCTCAGCTGAGCCCAGCCACCCCTGACCTGAGCCCTGTCCTCCAGCCCCAAGACTGTCATCACCACGCTGCAGGAATGCACCACACACAGAGCCACAGACACACACATAAACACATAGCCAAAACAGCACATGTAGATGTGTTGATCCCGTCTATTTTTACCTTTCGTTCTATTTCCCCCTCTTTCATCAGTGTGGAGTCTTAAACCTGGGATAAGTGTGTGGGTTTGTGCATGTGTACATAGTGGGTTAAGCCTCACAGTTAACCTGTTCATTCAGTTCAATTGGTGCTCATCCATCAAATGTGTGTTGTTAATTCGGTGTCTTAGCAATGAGGGGCTAAGTGGATGGACTGAGGTTAGCAGCCTGCCCTGGGGGATAATAGAGCATGATAGGTCATCTGTCATGGAGAAATGGTAAGGAGGGCACAGGGCTTTGGTGGAGATCTCCTAGACTACTGGGATTCTAACCTGGTCTCAGAGCATTTCGTATTATTCTGTACGTAAATACACGATACATAATTTAGTGTTATATGTTACGTTTCGTGTGGTTACATAAGACAGATGGTTACTTAAGGCAAAAACGAAAGTAGGGTGCTCGGCCGGGGTGGATGGGTTGACGTATAATGTGAACGTCTAGCAACCCAAAGGTTGTGAGTTCGAATCTTATCACAGACAATTTTAGCTAATTAGCAACTTTTCAACTACTTACTACTTTTTAGCTACTTTGCAACTATTTAGCATGTTAGCTAACCCTAACCTTAACCCTTTTAGCTAACCCTTTCCCTAACCCTAACCTTAACTCTTTAACCTAACTATTAAACTTAACCCTAACCCCTAGCCTAGCTAACGTTAGCGAGCTAGCTAACATTAGCCACCTAGCTAGAATTTGTACCATATCATATGTTTTGCAAATTTGTTACATATCATACGTTTAGCAAATTTGTAATATATTGTATGTTTGCAAATTTGTAAATATAATACGAATTGTAATACGTAACATATCATACGAAATGGGTGATGGACATCCACAAATGAATACATACGAAACCTAACACTTCATACTAAATGGAGTGTCTCGGATTTACATACAGAATCATACAAAATGCCTTGATACCAGGTCCGCTATAGTTAACAGATATTTAGGACACCTCATGAGCTGTTCTAACCAGTTAAGAGTTAACAGCATAAAAAAACAACAAAATTTTAGTCATTTATCAGACACTCTTATCCAGAGTGACTTACAGGAGCAATTAGGGTTAGGTATTTGGTCATATCAACAGAATTATTACTTTTTTTTAAACGTAGACTGCTCAGGGATTCGAACCAGCGACCTTTCAGTTTCTGGCCAATTCTCTTATCCGTTGGCTACCTGCCTACCACCTGCTACCAATAGGTGTTGATTTTTTTATTTTATGTAGCGAGTCAGTGGTTCCTGCGCCACATGAAATTGCTTGGTAGTTGTTAAAATAATGTTTTGATATTTCTGTTTTGATAGGATCAACCCATAAATAATCTAGACCTACAGTACCAGTCAAAATATTGGACACACCTACTCATTCCAGGGTTTTTCTTTATTTTTACTATTTTCTACACTGTAGAATAATACTAAAGACATCAAAACTATGAAATAACACATATGGAATCACGTAGTAACCAAAAAAGTGTTAAACAAATCAAAATATATTTTATATTTGAGATTCTTCAAAGTAGCGACCCTTTGCCTTGATGACAGCTTTGCACACTCTTGGCATTATCTCAACCAGCTTCATGAGGTAGTCACCTGGAATGCATTTCAATTAACAGGTGTGCCTTCTTAAAAGTTAATTTGTGGAATTTATTTCCTTCTTAATGCATTTGAGCCAATCAGTTGTGTTATGACAAGGTAGGGGTGGTATACAGATGATAGCCCTATTTGGTAAAAGACCAAGTCCATATTATGGCAAGAACAGCTCAAATAAGCAAAGAGAAACAACAGGCCATCATTACTTTAAGACGTGAAGATCAGTCAATACGGAAAATGTAAAGAACTTTGAACGTTTCTTCAAGTGCAGTCGCAAAAACCATCAAGCGCTATGATGAAACTGGCTCTCATAAGGACCGCCACAGGAAAGGAAGATCTAGAGTTACCTCTGCTGCAGAGGATAAGTTCATTAGAGTATTTATATGTATATATATATTTGCAAAAAATATATAAAAAAAATAAATACTCATATATTTAAAAATACAAAAATTGTTCATTAGAGTTACCAGCCTCAGAAATTGACAATTATATGCACCTCAGATTGCAGCCCAAATAAATGCTTCACAGAGTTCATGTAACAGACACATCTCAACATCAACTGTTCAGAGGAGACTGCATGAATCAGGCCTTCATGGTCAAATTGCTGCAAAGAAACCGCTACTTAAGGACACCAATAATAAGAAGAGACTTACTTGGACCAAGAAACACGAGCAATGGACATTAGACCGGTGGAAATCTGTCCTTTGGTCTGATGCGTCCAAATTTGAGATTTTTGGTTCCAACCATCGTGTCTTTGTGAGACGCAGAGTAGGTGAACGGATGATCTCTGCATGTGTGGTTCCCACCGTGAAGCATGGAGGAGGAGGTGTGATGGTGTGGAGGTGCTTTGCTGGTGACACTGTCAGTGATTTATTTAGAATTCAAGGCACACTTAACCAGCATGGCTACCACAGCATTCTGCAGTGATACGCCATCACATCTGGTTTGCGCTTAGTGGGACTATCATTTGTTTTTCAACAGGACAATGACCCAAAACACACCTCCAGGCTGTGTAAGGGCTATTTGACCAAGAAGGAGAGTGATGGAGTGCTGCATCAGATGACCTGGCCTCCACAATCACCCGACCTCAACCCAATTGAGATGGTTTGGGATGAGTTTGACCGCAGAGTGAAGGAAAAGCAGCCAACAAGTGCTCAGCATATGTGAGAACTCCTTCAAGACTGTTGGAAAAGCATTCCAGGTGACTACCTCATGAAGCTGGTTGAGAGAATGCCAAGAGTGTGCAAAGCTGTCATCAAGGCATATGGTGGCTACTTTGAAGAATCTCAAATATAAAATATATTTTGATTTGTTTAACACTTTTTTGGTTACTACATGATTCCATGTGTTATTTCATAGTTTGACGTCTTCACTATTATTCTACAATGTAGAAAATAGTAAAAATAAAGAAAAACCCTGGAATGAGTAAGGATGTCCAAACTTTTGACTGGAACTGTACATGCAACAGTAGGCCTTATCTCTTGCACTTTTAACAATTATTTCACTAGGCTTATTTCACATGAATTGGCTAAATACTTATAACCACTAGGCTAAAAAATAAACATGTTTTTCGTACGATTATTTAATTATCTACACTACTGTTCAAACCTACACTATTATCTACACTACTGCTCCCACAACAGCTCAATAGGGTTGAGATCCGGTGACTGTGCTGGCCACTCCATTATAGACAGAATACCAGCTGACTGCTTCTTCCCTAAATAGTTATTGCATACTTTGGAGCTGTGTTTTGGGTCATTGTCCTGTTGTAGGAGGAAATTGGCTCCAATCAAGCGCCGACCACAGGGTATGGCATGGCTTTGCAAAATAGAATGAAAGCCTTCCTTCTTCAAGATCCCTTTTACCCTGTACAAATCTCCCACTTTATCACCACCAAAGCACCCTCAGACCATCACATTGCCTCCACCATGCTTGACAGATGGCATCAAGCACTCCTCCAGCATCTTTTCATTTGGTCTGCGTCTCAAAAATGTTCTTCTTTGTGATCCGAACACCTCAAACTTCTATTCGTCTGTCCATAACACTTTTTTCCAATCTTCCTCTGTCCAGTGTCTGTGTTCTTTTGCCCATCTTAATCTTTTCTTTTTATTGGCCAGTCTGAGATATGGCTTTTTCTTTGCAACTCTGCCTAGAACGTCAGCATCCCGGAGTTGCCTCTTCACTGTTGACGTTGAGACTGGTGTTTTGCGGGTACTATTTAATTAAGCTGCCAGTTGAGGACCTGTGAGGCGTCTGTTTCTCAAACTAGACACTCTAATGTGTTTGTCCTCTTGCTCAGTTGTGCACCGGGGCCTCCCACTCCTCTTTCTATTCTGGTTAGAGCCAGTTTGCGCTGTTCTGTGAAGGGGGTAGAACACAGCGTTGTACGAAATCTTCAGTTTCTTGGCAATTTCTCGCATGGAATAGCCTTCATTTCTCAGAACAAGAATAGGCTGACGAGTTTCAGAAGAAAGTGATTTGTTTCTGGCCATTTTGAGCCTGTAATCGAACCCACAATTGCTGATGCTCCAGATACTCAACTAGTCTCAAGACGGCCAGTTTTATTGCTTCTTTAATCAGCACAACAGTTTTCAGCTGTGCTAACATAATTGCAAAAGGGTTTTCTAATGATCAATTAGCCTTTTAAAATGATAAACTTGGATTAGCAAACACAACGTGCCATTGGAACACAGGACTGATGGTTGCTGATAATGGGCCTCTGTACGCCTATGTAGATATTCCATTAAAAATCAATTTACAACATTAACAATGTCTACACTGTATTTCTAATTACATTTTACATTTACATTTACATTTTAGTCATTTAGCAGACCCTCTTATCCAGAGCGACTTACAGTTAATTTGACCGACAAAACGATCCCACCTTGTCTAGTGTATTTTGTTTTGTCGACATTTGGAAAGTTGACCGACTAATGTTGTTTCCATCAGGCCAGTCATGACACTTTTTATCCGACATGTACTTTACTCGCATAAAAAGGTTGGATGGAAACCTGGTTAATAAGATGAAAACATCATGACTGGTTGTGTTCATGCGAAATTAAAAAGTAAATATTTTTGTTTTTACACAGTTTAGTTGTCTTTAGGCTACTATTAGGCCCATAAAAATGTACAGGAGGTTCCATGGTATAATTCGCACTCAAAGGTGATTTATAGACAAACTCAGGTCCACTTCCAACCAACAGGCAGACATTTTATACAGGATCATTTAAAGTAAACAGACAAACACAGATCCATGACCAAATGACAAGACAACAAGGTTTTACATGTTTTCAAACTGAGAGGAAACTAAATGAGAGCGAAACGGTCCATCACACAGCAGTAATAGTGCAGTTTAAGAATAAGATGTCCATCATGCCATTTGGTGTTTCAGTGTGAGAGGGCGTTCAGAGCTTCAGGTCTCCGACTCAAACTGAGTGTAGTGACAAAGAAAGTTCCAACCATCCTATAATATATGGGCCAAATAGAAATTGGTGAGGGAAAGTTGGCGTCCATTTCCATGGTGACAGCTGGGAGTCACATGACCATGGTGGGAGGAGGTGATTTGCCGGGTCAGGGTTGTGGGGCTCCGGCATACCAGGATCACCCCCTTGGGCGAAACCCAGGTAGAGCACGGTGGGGATGAAACCCCAGCGGATGACGAACTGTCCGGCCTGGAACACCGTCTGCAGCCGCTGCTTGGTCTCTTTGCTCTCTTTGCTGAGCTTCGCCATGGTAGACAGGTAGCTAGTTGATTCACTGGTTCTGGCTCTGAAGGACGTGAAAAATCGAAAGACGACCAATCTCAAAATCAAATCAAATCGATCAAATCAAATCAATCAAATCGATCAATTTGATGTGATTTTAATGGACAAAAAAGTATTTTCTTTCGAAAACAATGACATTTCTAAGTGACCCCAAACTTTTGAATGGTAGTCTACATCAGGATATTTCTATGTGGTGGTCATGCCTATAAATTGGGGAATTGAAAGCATCTAGGGCTTATGGTAACTTTGATTGTGTTAGATGAAAATGATAGGCCTTTTCAAACGTTGTATGCAACATTATCGGCAAGTGACTTGATTGATACCTACTGTGCCCAAGCGATATAGAGTTAAACGCGGGAGTGATGAGTGTGTTGATATCACGGTAATATTGTCACAATACCGCTTTTAACAACCATCAGAATTGGTTAAAAAATGTTTATGCATGCCAACATATTAGGCAATAATTAAGAGTAGGCAAAGTGATCCTGTCCGGCAAAAATTACATCAAAACGTTTTATTATTGCAACATTCAGAGTGGTTTTCTGAAGCGTGCTATAGAGTTTACAGCTGGCGATGTCTCATCGCGTTGGTTATTCCCAGTCATTTGCAACAACGTCAATGAGCGTCATCACTATCTTTCCTTTGAGTACCTCAAACTGCAACCAAACTGTCATGATTACCAGCTGAGATAAACATTTATGAGTTGATTTTACTCCTGGCTCAGAGTTTGTCTGGGCAGTGTCTTGACCCTTAACATCCTAAAACCTACTCTGAGCTGGGATTTTGTTGTTGTCTTAAAACAGGTTTTAAATGCATTCCTAACTGGGATTTTGTTGTTGTCTTAAAACAGGTTTTAAATGCATTCCTAAGACCTTTTCTGAGATGTTTTGTGGATATGGGCCTTGACCCTGAAGCCTAAAACTCCTTGATAAATCTGGTTCATATCGAATTAGACCAAGAATAGGAGTGAAGTTGGTGCTGAAAGTGTACTGTTTAAAACCCTAATTCTTATGGATTAGTCAACAACAAATAAAACATTATAAGTTTAATTTCAGAAAAACTAGCCCAATATGCTATTCCCCTGCGCCCATTTGAGGTACCACAAAGGAAAGACGTGATGATAGTGAAGACGCTCATTGACATTGTTGCAAATGATGTGGAATAACCAACGCGATGAGGCATAGGCAGCTGTGAACTCAACAGCATGTTTCACACAACCATGGTGAATGTCAAATGTTGCAATAATAAAATGTTTTGATATCATTTGCGCATGACACGATCACTTTGCCTACTATTAATTAGTGCCTAATATGTTGGCATGGAAAACCTTTAAAAAATAATAATAATCTGATGGTTGTTGAACAGCGGAATTTTGACGATATTACCATTATATTAACACACTCGTCGCTCCCTAGTTTAACAACTCTAAATCGCTTTGGCACAGTAGGTATCAATCAAGTCACTTGCCGATAATGTTGCATACAACGTTTGAAAGGCCTATCATTTATCGAACACAATCAAAGTTAACATAAGCCCTAGATGCCTTCAATTGCCCAATTTATAGGCATGCCCAATGTAGGCATTTTTTTTAACGTGATGTTGCGCTCCAAGGGGATCCCCCCTAAAGATGATGCCCCTATAGACTGTTATTTTGACATTTTAGTCATTTAGCAGACGCTCTTATCCAGAGCGACTTACAGTTAGTGCATACATTCTTTTTTCATACTGCCCCCCCGTGGGAATCGAACCCACAACCCTGGCGTTGCAAATGCCATGCTCTACCAACTGAGCTACATCCCTGCCGGCCATTCCCTCCCCTACCCTGGAAGACCATGGGTCTCCCGCTCCCGGCTACGACAGAGCCTGGATCCGAGTGGCGCAGTGCCTTAGACCACTGCGCCACTCGGGAGGTTTAACTGGTTAGGACAGCTCATGAGGTGTCCTAAAAACAGTATCTGCCGACTATAGTGGACTCCTATGACTAAAGAGGCTTCATGCATAGTTTTTATTTTTACCCATAAGCATAGGAGTAAAATGTATTTATTGTTGCAGCCCGGTCTCATAGACTAGACATAACATAGTAAAAGTAAATCCTGGACACTGAAATTCATTAATGTTTGGTATGGTTACATAAAACAGAAGGTTACTTAAGTCAAAAACAAAAGAAGGGCGGTTGGATAGGTGTATAACGCGAATGACTAGCAACACAAAGGTTGCGGGTTTGAATCTCATCACGGACAATTGAGCTACTTAGCAAATGTTCAACTACTTTTTAGCTACTTTGTAACTACTTAGCATGTTAGCTAACCCTTCCCCTAACCCTAACCTTAACCTTTTTAGCTAACCCTTCCCCTAACCCTAACCTTAACCCTAACCTCTAGCCTAGCTAACATTAACCACCTAGCTAATGTTAACCACAACAAATTGGAATTCGTAACACATCTGTGGCGAGGTGTGAATAAAGGAGTCAGGCGCAGGAGGTAAAACCCCCAAAGTCCAGCATTTATTCCGTTTACATAAATCAAACGCTCCCAGCGTGAAAACAAAACTATAACAAGGGAAAATATTCCACCTTGGCAAGTACAAATAGAAGAGTCGCTCAACCGAGCTACTCGCTCTCACAATAAACAATCACTCACA
This sequence comes from Coregonus clupeaformis, assembly GCF_020615455.1. Taxonomy (NCBI): domain Eukaryota; kingdom Metazoa; phylum Chordata; class Actinopteri; order Salmoniformes; family Salmonidae; genus Coregonus; species Coregonus clupeaformis. The sequence goes on along the minus strand of NC_059211.1, from coordinate 42,901,621 downwards.
AAGACAAGGGGAACAGAGGGAACACTTATACACATACTAATTAGGGGAATGAGCACCAGGTGTGTGTGATTGACAAGACAAGACATGACTAGTGGAGTGATGAGAATGGGATCGGCAGTAGCTAGTAAGCCGGTGACGACGAACGTCGAAACCTGCCCGAACAAGGAGGGGAGGCAGCCTCGGCGGAGGTCGTGACAACATCATACATTCTGCAAATTGTACATTTAGCATATTCGTAAAATATTGTACATTTTGCAAATGTATAACATATCATACAAATTTTAATTCATAACATATCATACGAAATGGATGATGACATCCACAAATGATTACATACCATACGAAACGTAACATATAATAGGGGAGGGCTGGGACGAAAGTAACACGGGGCGAAAGTAACAAGCCCATTTTCTCAGATAACTCATAAGCTAGAATGAGGTAGTGAAGTTCCTAATGTGGAGGACCACCTCCCTGCAAAAATAAATATGTGGTTTTGAGCGATGTAAGTAAAAAAACTGACCCAGAAGTGTTTTTCGGATGTAGAGTTGTGTTTAGTTGTTTAAGGTTCCAAACATATGTCATTTTCTTAACCCATCTAGTGACTAAATGACAGCATAGGTTTCAAGTATCATGCTAGCTAGGCTTGGGTGTTAGCCTGGCAGAAATGACAGAAGAGACAGGTGGGACGAAAGTAACACAATGTAAACTATTGTAAGCCAAAATATTGTGGTTGCGCACCATTGCGATTTTTGACGCATGGTTTATTTTCATGGATGTTGAACCTATAGCATTAATTATTCAAATAGACACAAACATGAAATTATGGTTGATAGTACAAGCATTACAAACCAGAAACATGGAGATAAGAGCGATATTGTGCAGTTCTCGCCAACTGTTACTTCCGTCCCTGCCGACATGTACAAAAGTAACATTGCGGTAGTTTTGTTCTCGGTCTATTTCATTTAAACTAATTTACCCTAGAAATTAAATTACAGTTGCGTTTGATGGAGGACATACAGTACCAGTAAAAAGTTTGGACACGCCTATTCATTGTAGAATAATACTGAAGACATCAAAACTATGAAATAACACTGTCTCTACCGCACCTGCTATTTCAACCTCTAAATGCCCGGCTATGAAAAGCCAAGTGATATTTACTCCTGATGTACTGACCTGTTGCAACCTCTACAACCACTGTGATTATTATTTGACCCTGCTGGTCATCTATGAACGTTTGAACATCTTGGAGAAAAATCTGGCCTTAATGGCCATGTACTGTTATAATCTCCACCTGGCACAGCCAGAAGGGGACTGGCCACCCCTCAGAGCCTGTTTCCTCTCTAGGTTTCTTCCTAGGTTTCTGCCTTTCTAGGAAGTGTTTCCTAGCCACAGTGTTTCTACATCTGCATTGCTTGCTGTTTGGGGTTTTAGGCTGGGTTTCTGTATAGCACTTTGTGACATCTGCTGATGTAAAAAGGGCTCTATACATAACATTTGATTGATTGATTGATTTGCCTTGACGACTGCTTTGCACACTTTTGGCATTCTCTCAACCAGCTTCACCTGGAATGCTTTTCCAACAGTCTTGAAGGAGTTCCCACATATGCTGAGCACTTGTTGGCTGCTTTTCCTTCACTTTGCGGTCCAACTCATCCCAAACCATCTCAATTTGGTTGAGGTCGGGGGATTGTGGAGACCAGGTCATCTGATGCAGCACTCCATCACTCTCATTCTTGGTAAAATAGCCCTTACACAGTCTCATCGTGTTGGTTATTCCCAGTCATTTGCAACAACGTCAATGAGCATCATCACTATCTTGGTGGTAGCCATGATGATTAAGTGTACCTTGAATTGTAAATACATTTACATTTACATTTTAGTCATTTAGCAGACGCTAAATGAGTGACTTACAGTTAGTGAGTGCATACATTTTCATACTGCAAAGTATGAAAATCACCAACAGTGTCAACAGTGTCCCCAGCAAAGCACCCCCACACCATCACACATCCTCCTCCATGTTTCACGGCGAGAACTACACATGCGGAGATCCTCCGTTCACCTACTCTGCGTCTCACAAAGACACGGCGGTTGGAACCAAAAATCTCCAATTTGGACTCCAGAGCAAAGACAGATTTCCACCGGTCTCATGTCCATTGCTCGTGTTTCTTGGCCCAAGAAAGTCTCTTCTTATTATTGGTGTCCTTTAGTAGTGGTTTCTTTGCAGCAATTTGACCATGAAGGCCTGATTCACGCAGTCTCCCCTGAACAGTTGATGTTGAGATGTGTCTGTTACTTGAACTCTGTGAAACATTTATTTGCGCTGCAATTTCTGAGTCTGGTAAATCGAATGAACTTATCCTCTGCAGCAGAGGTAACTCTGGGTCTTCCTTTCCTGTGCCGGTCCTCATGAGAACCAGTTACATCATAGCGCTTGATGGTTTTTGTGACTGCACTTGAAGAAACTTTCAAAGTTCTTGAAATTTTCCAAATTGACTGACCTTCATGTCTTAAAGTAATGATGGACTGTAATTTCTCTTTGCTTATTTGAGCTGTTCTTGCCATAATATGGACTTGGTCTTTTACCAAATAGGGCTTTCTTCTGTATACCACCCTTAGCTTGTCACAACACAACTGATTGGCTCAAACGCATTAAGAAGGAAAGAAATTCCACAAATTAACTTTTAAGAAGGCACACCTGTTAATTGAAATGCATTCCAGGGGGTTTCACACAAGCTGGTTGAGAGAATGCCAAGAGTGTGCAAAGCTGTCATCAAGGCAAAGGGTGGCTAGGCAAAGGGTGGCTACTTTGAAGAAACTCAAATATAAAATGTATTTTGATTTGTGTAACACTTTTTTGGTTACTACATGATTCCATATGTGTTATTTCATAGTTTTGATGTCTTCACTACTATTATACAATGTAGAAAATAGTAAAAATAAAGAAAAACCTTGGAATGAGTAGGTGTGTCCAAACTTTTGACTGGTACTGTATATACTATAAATTATTTGTCATAGAATATGGTGTCTTTAGCTCTATGGATCTCTGAGTAATTAGGAAAACCCCCAAAAGTATTACTTTCGTCCCGGTTCTCCCATACTAAATGGAGTGTCTTGGATTTACGTACAGAATAATATGAAATGCTCTGAGACCAGGTTGCAGCTCTGAAATTTTAAAACCAATTTTCTAATCTGAGACGCTTTGTGGATATGGTCCCTGCTCTCACCATTGACCTGGAACCTTCCAGCTCGATAAAGGCCTGACTGAGAGGGAGAGGAATGTTGTGAAGGAAGGGAATGTGCTGGCTGGTAGTTCAGCTCCCTCTGTCTACATGTTCTGACGGTCAGGACTACAACTCATCGAGAACAGGTGTACAAATGAGGTAGACTACTCTAGGATATACCGCTGTTTGCTCTCTCTGTGACCAGCTGTTTCAAATGTCACGTCAGATTCACTGGCCACAATTGAATTACCATGACATGCGAAATCAGAATGAACACACTAAATGTAATAAACAACATGTAACAGGATTTGCTGTGTAGTAAAGTGGCACTGTATTGTTTTCAGGTTAGAGTAGATTCTTACATTCTCACCATTCTGCTTCCAAACCAATCAGTCATGACTAATGTCATTAGCCTACCTCAACAGTCCTCACTAGCACGTCATGATCTTGTCTTGACAAATAAATGCCATCAAATGGAAAAGCAGACTGTTTATTATGGATAGCTCTGGATTATCATCTGTAATATCTTGTTGTGAATAATCTATAAAAAATATTTAAAAAATCTTTGACATGCAAACTGTCCTTGGCAACAAACGGTTTATTGAACATGATGTGTGAGATGTGCATGTGTTAGATTAGAATATTGGTCAACCACAAGAACCAGCCTGACAGCATAGAACACCATGTACAGCAGAATGTGTGAAATTAGTTTTAGTTTGGTTTGCTTTTGGCTCGAAATGTGCTTGTTAAATTAGGAAATGCACTTAACCACTACGACTTTCAGTATGAGTAGGACTATCATCTTGTGACGAAGGATCTGTTTCTTCATGAGACATTTTTTTATAAAAGCTGAGAGCAGAGAAAGACACTCCTAGGCACATCAAAACCACAGCAGCAAGTCCGTTTAAAGTCAACTTTTGGTGTTATGCAGCATAAACAAAGGGCCGTGTCCCAACCCACAACACCATGTTAATCCAGTACAGATCCTGGGAGGCTACACTGTTACTGCTACTACCAGGGATTACAGTGTTGTTAGTGAGAGACTAAATTTGTCCCCTGTACATGTAATTACACTCACCTCACACATGCCAGTGGCCTTTCTACAGCTTAGTGGCTGGTCAGACCTCCCACCCACTGTGATGGATAAACCTCCCCTCTCTCAGGCTTCTGTAGACTACCTTTGTGCCCTGCAAATAATCAGATTATATGCTTGGAAATTAGTGTATACAGTACAGTAGGCCTATGTCAGTAGGAATATGTGTAGAGAATGAATGAAGAGCTTCGTTCAAGGCAATTATGAGTCTTGTCCAGTGGAGGCTGCTGAGGGGAGGACAGTTCATAATAATGGCTGGAACGGAACAAATGGAATGGCATCAAACATGGAAACCATGTGTTTGATGTATTGGATACCATTCCACCTATTTCTGCTCCAGCCATTACCACAAGCCCGTCCTCCCCAATTAAGGTGCCACCAACCTCCTGTGGTCTTGTCCATAGAGATCCTATGGTCTTGTCATTGTGTCTTGTGTGCATTTGTGCATAAAATATTGATTATGCACAGCACTCATACAGGTGAACACAGAGTATTGTCCTATTGTCGTCATGTTATCCCATCCAGTAGCCTAGGTGATGTGGACTTCAAGAGCCAATAGTAAAGGCATTTGAGTAGCTAAATTGGTAGAGCATGGCGCTTGTAACGCCAGGGTAGTGGGTTCGATCCCCGGGACCACCCATACGTAAAAATGTATGCACACATGACTGTAAGTGGCTTTGGATAAAAGCGTCTGCTAAATGACATATTATTATCTCCATAACGCGAAATCTCCAGAGATTTTTCTGGAATGATACATATTATTGGCTATTGAATAAAGATTGCTGGGATGCCTAATATAAAAGGGCTGCACTTGCAGGTAGAGGCGCACTGGCCAGCAGGTGGTGTCACCCTCTGTTCTCTGCGGGGCAGGACCTAAACAGCTGCTCCGCAGTAAAACCAGCCGGAGTATCCCAACGCGTCTCCAATCCGCTCCAATCCTACAGGCTGTGCTACGTGCTCAGCTCACAATTCTCGGCTTTTCTCCCTGACAGATCTCCGTTATTTGTAGAGGAGTTCACCTGATCCATTGCATTCACTTTAATCCAAGATTATTGTGAATATTCACTGACAATAGCAGAGCCTTTAATTTCTACGTTTTATTGGTGGATTTGGTTTACACGTGTTACAGTAATTAATTTGATATCTCTTTGTGAGCGGTTCTGCCTAGTAGACTCACCACTGCGAGGACTGGCTGATCTTGACAGTCACAGTGTGCACCAGTACTGCACGTCCTCACAGGACTACCCGGAGCGCTGACAGATTGCTCAGCTGGTGTTTGCAGCTGTATCCTCGGCGCCAAAGCGAGATACACGGCCAAGGGAGGCTTTATCTACCGGTTGGATGCCATACGAGGCTTTGTAGGACTTCTTTTAATTGCCTCGACTCGTTCTCTTGGATCTACACCTTGCTGTTTGGTTGTCAGTATGGATTTCCTACAGGCTCTTCTATTCTTTTTTCTATCCGCTGTCCCGTTGTCGGCGGACAATGCGAGCAGTAAAGCCCGGAGCTGTTCGGATGTCCGACAGTTCTACAGCGGGAAAGGCTTCACCCTCAACGGGGTGCCACAGACAGAGATATCTGGTAAGTAACGGCGCATTTTGTAGCCATAATGTTACCTTTTTCAAGCAACTATTTCATTAAATAATTGTATACAATTTTGTATAATTTTTGCTTCCAGTGTAAACATGTTAAATAATGAGCACAAGACACGATTGTGGGAAATAAGGTAGTGAGCGGTCTGATAATAGGCTACTGTATCTACCTCTACAAGCACACTCTCCATGTGCAGCTAAAGCCCCGAAGTTGCACATTTCATCTGAAAAGAGCTTCTCAAAGTGCTCTGCTGTCTTCACATACAGCTGGGCCTGGCATCAATATAGTACTTTTAGATGTGGTACACAAAGAGAATTAAACAGAAAAAACCCAGCATCATCAGCATCATCATCCATTATAATTTTGTAGGCCTACCTGAGAGCGCATCCCTTGTTTTCAGTCACGTGGATAAAATAAAGCATGGTATAACCAAGAGGCACCTCTGAACAGAGTCAACAGTTAATCTATTTTATGTTCACACAGCAAAGACCTTGGAAGTCTTCAGCACTCAGCCTTCTTAAAATACTCCAAACCAGAAGGTGGCAGTAGCGTTGTTTGACAATGCATGTCCGTGTGTTGCTTATTGTCTAGATTCCAAGCTAGCTGCACTAATGTAGCTTTTTTGAACATTCTTAGAAAAAAAGGTTCTGGATAAAACCAAAAAGGGTTCTATTGCATGCTTCATAATGGCACCTATATACATATAGGGTTCTATATGGAACCAATTTTGGTTCTAAATAGAACATTAAGGGGTGCCATATGTGAAGCCAGCAGATAATCCTTTTTGGCTCTATCCAGAAAAGTTTTTTTCTAAGAGTGAAGAAAGCCTGTGTTGATACTAGCCAGATGACCACAGCTAGATAACTACCTAGCAAGATGACGAAGAAACAATTTAATTCACTCTCCATAAACCCACACTGCCAGTGCCAGCCCATAGCCAAATGTTAAGCTAGCTAGCCAACGTTAGCATATTCGCTAGTTAGCACAACATAGCTAGCTAGCTAAGCACTGCACTAACTCAGCAGCTAACATAGGGAGATGTTTCATGGAAACTAGCTAATCCATTATGATTTAATTATGTCAATACTAGCTACAGTGGTTAGCTAGCTTGGAGGAAGTATTTAGTGTTGTGCATTGCGTCTGTGCACATAGCTAGCTACCATCCCATAGCCTACATTGCATATGAAGTGTGACTGGCTCATCCGTGGATGTATGGAGAAAATGCCCTATTTTTTTGTTTTCTTTTTGTTGACTCCCCCACGTGGGGGTTCGTGCTCTCTGATTGGCTCAAAGTCAAGTTGTTGGCCACTGACAAGCATTGTGATTCTACAAGTAGAAACGGTAGGCTCGTCGCTACCGGGTCGGCATGCAGCAGGTACAGCTTTTGTTCTAGCAAGAGAAGGAATGGCCTCCCACTGTGATAAGTACCTATCGGCAGTGAGATTCTCTGTGTGTCTCATGTTTAACCTTTGGACTTCTCTCCCTAATGCTCCGCTCCATTAGAGGCCTCCCTCTAAACTGCCTCATCTGAACGTTAGTCCGTCAGCAAACATGGTGTCATCACATATTGACTGTGTTCTGGTGTGATGTCATGGCTTGATGAGCATAACCAAATTTTCCTTTAAAATATATAGTGATTTATATGGATAACTGAGAAAAACAGACATGCAGATGAAGAGGCATCAAAAGAACAGTGTAAGAGGTGGGCTGCCAGTCTTCACATCCAGTATCACGCAATGCAACATGTTCTATTACAGTGATTAGTGGCCAATGTCAGCCTCTGAAGCAGTCACCCTTTATAGTAGATGCTTTGTTGTACCATCCTCCATAACTAATAACTCATACACACACATGCATAAGCACGCACGTACACATGCATGTGGGCACACAAGCATGCACGTATGCACACAGGCACACACGCACCTTTGCAATTATTGCAGAGTTGCAATAGGTTTCTGAGTCTCCTGTTGGCTGTGTATTATGTACACAGAGCTAAGAGAGTAGTAGAGGGGAGATTGCCAGTGGGCTCTGCAGGGAATTTGAAGGTCACTTCATTCAGGCTCAATGACATTTTGAAAGCAAGGGGAAAACATTGAATATGCCCAGTGAGAATCATTCAGGGTCTGTCATCTTTTATTTATCTGCAAAACAAAGTAGCGGACGCAGCTCAGGAATGGATATAGATTGTCGTTTTTCATAACATCCAGGAGATGTGATTCTTTATATCTGCCATTAATTGCTCCCATTCTCCCTTTAACACCACATCAGCATCATGCCCTGGGGCTTCTATATCATTCAGTTAAGAGGCCCAGATTGAAACATGAAATCGTTTTACACCTTCCCTGTATGTGACAGTGGGCTAGTTAAAAGGAAATATGTTCTGTAGATACTGATCTATGTTTTGAAAAATGTAAATTAAGTTTGCTGTGTGTACTTTTGCCTTATCTATGTATTTAGTCTTAATAAAATCTGAGATGATTGTAGCAACACCCAGCAGACAAGAATCCCTCATTGTTCACTGTTGCCCTTAACAAAGAAAGGATCTTATTTCCTCCATTCAGGTGGAAGCTATATGAGTGTGTGTGTAGGGCTGGCACAATTAACGTATAACCGTGTAACCGACGGTTATGGATAAAGACCATCATGAAAATAAAATAACCTTCATAACCATTTGTTTGTGTGGAACCAACAGCTGACTGAAGACAGGACAGCCGGACATTTGTGTGGTTGGGTCTGTTTCGGCCGAACACATTGACTCTTAACAACTTGATGAAACTATAGCCCCGTTTCCAATGGCACTTTAAAGTCAACCCAGGTTGGGCTGGGCCTTGGTGGGCTAGCTCAAATTGCATTTCCACTGCCTCCAGAAATGAGAAATTATGTCATGTTGCTAGGTAGCCAATATTTGACTGCAGCTGGCTTCGCTAATGTTGCTAATTAGCAAGATATTGAATAATTTATTTCATCCTCACCACGCTGTAACTAACGTTACCCCATACTCCTGTCAGTGCCAGCCAGACAGAGCCATATATTTAGCTTACTGACGTTAGCTAGCCAGCTAAACGGTTAGCGTCATTGTTAGCATAACAGGCTGGCTAGCTAGCTTAATTCTTACCTTGCTTGCCCTGGAGTTAGTTATTAGCTACAGTAGATAGCTAGCTAACCAAGCAAACCAGATGACAGGTTTGATATGATGTAGCTAGCTAGCTTTCAATACGACCTGGCCAGCAAAAATTCCTGCTAGCTCACATTAGCTAGCTTGTTTCAACTCTGATTTGCTAGCTAACGTTAGGTAGCTAGTATTTGAGTGCTGACTGTTCTCATAAAAGTTGATTGTGTAGTGTAAAAATGAATGAAGGATCCAGCTATGGTGGTAATTCTTGTCATGTCTGACTACTGCAGTACGTTACTGCTTGTCCATGTGCACGCTAACAGCAACAAGCCCAGATGAGCTAGCTAAACATTTTATTTATTTATATATATATATATATTAAAATTATTATATATATACAGTGAGGGAAAAAAGTATTTGATCCCCTGCTGATTTTGTACGTTTGCCCACTGACAAAGAAATGATCAGTCTATAATTTTAATGGTAGGTTTATTTGAACAGTGAGAGACAGAATGACAACAAAAAAATCCAGTAAAATGCATGTCAAAATTTTTATAAATTGATTTGCATTTTAATGAGGGAAATAAGTATTTGACCCCTCTGCAAAACATGACTTAGTACTTGGTGGCAAAACCCTTGTTGGCAATCACAGAGGTCAGATGTTTCTTGTAATTGGCCACCAGGTTTGCACACATCTCAGGAGGGATTTTGTCCCACTCCTCTTTGCAAATCTTCTCCAAGTCATTAAGGTTTCGAGGCTGACATTTGGCAACTCAAACCTTCAGCTCCCTCCACAGGCTAGGCCACTCCAGGACCTTAATGTGCTTCTTCTTGAGCCACTCCTTTGTTGCCTTGGCCGTGTGTTTTGGGTCATTGTCATGCTGGAATACCCATCCACGACCCATTTTCAATACCCTGGCTGAGGGAAGGAGGTTCTCACCCAAGATTTGACAGTACATGGCCCCGTCCATCGTCCCTTTGATGCAGTGAAGTTGTCCTGTCCCCTTAGCAGAAAAACACCCCCAAAGCATAATGTTTCCACCTCCATGTTTGATGGTGGGGATGGTGTTCTTGGGGTCATAGGCAGCAATCCTCCTCCTCCAAACACGGCGAGTTGAGTTGATGCCAAAGAGCTCTATTTTGGTCTCATCTGACCACAACACTTTCACCCAGTTCTCCTCTGAATCATTCAGATGTTCATTGGCAAACTTCAGACGGGCATGTATATGTGCTTTCTTGAGCAGGGGGACCTTGCGGGCGCTGCAGGATTTCAGTCCTTCATGGCGTAGTGTGTTACCAATTGTTTTCTTGGTGACTATGGTCCCAGCTGCCTTGAGATCATTGACAATATCCTCCCGTGTAGTTCTGGGCTGATTCCTCACCATTCTCATGATCATTGCAACTCCACGAGGTGAGATCTTGCATGGAGCCCCAGGCCGAGGGAGATTGACAGTTATTTTGTGTTTCTTCCATTTGCGAATAAGCGCACCAACTGTTGTCACCTTCTCACCAAGCTGCTTGGCGATGGTCTTGTAGCCCATTCCAGCCTTGTGTAGGTCTACAATCTTGTCCCTGACATCCTTGGAGAGATCTTTGGTCTTGGCCATGGTGGAGAGATTGGAATCTGATTGATTGATTGCTTCTGTGGACAGGTGTCTTTTATACAGGTAACAAACTGAGATTAGGAGCACTCCCTTTAAGAGTGTGCTCCTAATCTCAGCTCATTACCTGTATAAAAGACACCTGGGAGCCAGAAATCTTTCTGATTGAGAGGGGGTGAAATACTTATTTCCCTCATTAAAATGCAAATCAATTTATAACATTTTTGACATGCGTTTTTCTGGATTTTGTTGTTGTTATTCTGTCTCTCACTGTTCAAATAAACCTACCATTACAATTATAGACTGATCATTTCTTTGTCAGTGGGCAAACATACAAAATCAGCAGGGGATCAAATACTTTTTTCCCTCACTGTATATATTTTTAAAAAGCTAGCTAAACGTTGTGTCAGCAGTGATCAGCTTGGTGGTTACATAGTAACGGCGTCACCATCCCGAATTCTAATCGAGCTGGCACACAGTGTTGCCAACTCCTCAGTAAGGAAAGTAGCTATTGGCTGTCCTAAAAGTCGCTTGAAGTCGCTAAATGACGTCATCACATAATTTGCATAATTGGCCATGTGCATGTAATTGTGATGGATGCTGTAGGAGAGAGGAATAACGTCGTGGGAGAGACAAAAAGTGAGTAAAAAACACCCTAAATATGTTTAGAACTACAAATAACTTTCTTCTGTCGATTCTTGTTTTTTTTTATGTCACAATTCCAACCCTCCTCCTTTATCCGGGCTTGGGACTGGCAAAAGTGACCCAAAAGAGACACTGGCGGAGTTACTTCGCTTTTAGTTTTTATATATATATAAAAAAATAATTGTTTAGTAAAACATGAACATTTTTAACCATAACATTTGAAAAAATTTTTTGTATACAATCTACATTAACAATCTAAATGTCCTAAAAGAGACAATAGAAAAAACTGTCAATGGCAATGTGAGAAAATGATGGTAACTAGTCTGGCCCTAATTCAGGTTAATTGTTTTTTTTTTTCAGAACCCCCTCCACACACACACAGGCTGTGCTGGCTCACAGAAAGAGTGGGTCATCGTCATTTTGGTCAAGGCTCTCTATGGCAGGTTCAGCATCTGAGGGAGCTGACTTAAATGAGTAAGCAGCTGATGTGCCAAAAAGCTGCAAAACATTATCAGGCAGCTGGTGCTCATAGAAAGCCTCACCAGACAGCTTCAGTCCATATTGAATGTACAGGATGGAGTTAAGGGTCTGCAAGGACATCCGATTTCTATGTTTGCTTTTTACCACACTCATCTTGCTGAATACTCTCTCGACTTCAGCATTCAAGTGTGGCAAGGACAACATAGACACAGCAGCCATGGCAAGTTCTTGAAACGGGTTGATATCAGCTGCATCCCTGAACTTCCAAATCTCACTCCAGAAGCCCAGTGTGGTTTTTGTCTCATACCATTTACTAAGATGGATGGCACGCCATTGCTGGACAATCTTGTCTATCTCTGCAGGGGAGTAGCCAAGGAGCTTGGCTATTTTTTATATTTCTCCAGGGCTCTTATTGTGCTTTAGAGTTTCCTCCACATTGAAAACTGACATGTACTGCAATGCTTCGATGTTGTCTGGCAGTCTCACCCTCAACTCATTAGTGAGGGAGATGGTGAAGGCTACACACCACTTTCGGACATTGTTTTCATCCTCAGGCGCAAGGTGGAGCTCAGCTGCCTTTGACTCAAAAAGGTAACCAAGGTACGGTTTGGGACTGATGTATCCATCTATTGGCCCTTTGAGTACATCAACATTTGCCAGTGGATTCAGCACCCTGCTGCTCACAGACTTGATCAGGCTAACCAAGCTGTCAAGTAGCTTACAAGGATTTACTTGCTCTCCCTCAAAAGCCTTGATGGCCAACTGTACCTCACCCAGCACTGACTTCAAAAATGTCAGATACAATAGGTTTTGAGGATCACTGTACATGGAGTATAAAACCTCAGCCATGTAGCAGTGTTCACTGGACTTGGTGACTGCGAAATGCAGCCACAGCTCCTCCCACTGGTCCAAAATGCGTGAAACCGCGTGTTCAATGGAGAGCCAACGTGTGGCACACACCTTGGTTATCTGTAAAGGTTTCTCCCCACAGTTGATGGTCTCATATATGGCCTTGTAGGCCTCCCTGCGCTTTGGAGACACTGAAAACCAGTTATAAGTATCTCGTACCAAGTACTCCACACTACGGGGGATGGTGTCATTGGAATCATTACTTACAGCAAGCTGCAGAGAGTGGCACACACAGCGAATAAGAACCAGATCTTTGAGGCCATACTCCTCCTTCAGCACTTTATGGACCCCATTGTTAATCCCCGTCATAACAGAGGCATTGTCAGTCGATATCCCCAGGAGTTTCTATTTTTTAAGACAACACTTCTCGAAGGAAAGCCACAACAGCACGGGCTATAGATTTGGCATCTCCTCCCTCCAACTCAACAAGCCCCAGAAATGTTGATACAATTGTCTGCTTGGTGTCACTAAAGTACCTTATCACAACCCCCAGGTACTTAGAAACACTTACATCGGTGGACTCATTGAGGAGGAGGCTGAAACGCTGGTCACCCACATCTGCGACCAACTTTTTCAGAAAGTATGGTGCTAGAACATCATTAATCATTTCTGTGCACTTTGTCCTGTGCATTTTGAAGTGGGTAGCAGCAGTGGAGTCTGAGAAAGCAGATCTACATGCTTCTCCAATGTGATCACATGCCAGCATGGAACAGTGTTCAGCGATTGCTAATGCCATGGTGGCCTCAGCCTTTTTTGCAGAGTCAATTTTTTTAACCATAAATGGCAGCTTGTTTTGGGTGGAACTGTTATAAGGCTTAGCCTTTTGAGAATGTTTTTGAGTTGTCATGTGTTTTTTTACATCACTGAGTTTGGCGTAGAAATCAGCCTTACAATACAGGCAGTATGCCCGTGTATCATCTCCAATAAACGACTTCAACCAGCCTTTGAGTTCAGGGTTTGATTCCCACCCCTTTCTGTATTTTAGAGTTTGTATTCTCAGTTTAGACTGAGACATGATGAGCTAGCCAGCTAGATGTTTAGCTTATGTCACAGAGAGGCACACACACAGTGGACAAGGTGAGTAAGTGACTGAGGCTGTGTGAGTCAAATGCAGTGATTTATTTTAGACAAAGAACATTTTACATTTACATCCCGCCCTGAATGTAAGCCAGGGCTTGATCAGCCAGCGGCGGCTTCCCGCATGCACGATTCATTTGCAGTCTGGACGCGGAGGGGTGAACATCTCCTGCTCTGACTACAGCTGAGAGGGACTGCTGCATGAGGACTGGGCCGCCTGTGAGTGCTTTGGGACGGGGGTGGGGCCCACGGCAGTAAGAATGATACGTGCTTTCACGTCAGAGTCTCCAAAAGTCTCCAATAACACCAGAAAAAGTCGCTAGATTTGTCGCTAGTCGATTTTTAAAAAATGTGTCGCTAGAGGGGTCTGAATACTCGCTAAATATAGCGACAAAGTAGCTAAGTTGGCAACACTGGGCACCAGTTGTGAAACTGGGCTGCGCTGGACTGGGTTTCCCTCGACCTAGCTCGAATTTGAGAATTCCATTAGAGCCAGCTCGAATTTGGTCCTAATTTTAAGTGCCAGTGGAAAGGGGCTTTTGTTGCTCATTGCTGAAACAAGCAAACCATTCTTCGGTTGCCTAGGCAATGCCCCCCACAATGCAGCAGCAGCACACAGAAATATAATTAATAGAATGTGCGTGGAACCTCTAACTCAGGCAATTTCACTGGTATACTTATGGGTACACTCACAATGGCTGCCTGGTATTGTGATATAATAATTTCCATAGTGATATAGAATGTTCATTCAAATTATGTTAACTGATGTGGCTCATGCAATGGCATGTCTTTTTTTGTAATGTCAGTTGAGTTGAATCAACAATCACAGCACATACAGTATTTTAGGGTCCATGCTATCCAGAATCCTTGGGATGTCCCTATCCCATTTAAGTTTACATTTTAAATGGTTAAGGTAAGGGTTTGTGTTAGGAAAGAGTTAGGGTAAGGGTAAGGGTAAGGGTTAAGGTTAGGGTTTAGGGTACCGATCCATATTTTAGCACATATTTTACGTGCTGCTTTGCTCCTTTTGGTACACTCGCAATGGCCACCAGTCCACCCATTATGCCATCATTGATTTGAATGGGGATACCCGTTTAAATTCCAGCACATGCAGGAGCAGAGGAGAGGAGGAAATGTGAGGAAAGAAACAAACATATATATATATATATATAGGCTACTGTATATTTTTTTGCTATTTGAACGGTTATTACGGTGACAGCGGTCACTTGGCTGGTGAATTACCGTCATCCAAAATTCCATGACCGTCACAGCCCTATGTGCGTGTGTGCATTTAAAACAGAACTGAACTTGAGAACCAACTTCTCTCATTGAAAACGGCATATGTGACATCGATATTAGTCAGAAACATTTATTCCAGTGCCAAAATTGACTAAAAAGTGCAAGTAGGTTAATTTTGATCATAATGCAAAAACAACAGAATTTTGTGAGATTTGTGTACAAGAGTTCATCATGACTTACCTGAGGTTTGGGTTTTGATTTAGACAATGTCCACTTGCCCACTAACAGGGTATAAACAGCTGTGGTGATTGCGGTCTATCCAATGGTATGGCCGAACACACAGACAGTGAGACAGACCTGTCCAGCAGCGGAGTGGATCAGACTTTGATTACATAAGAAAACACGTCAATTTTTTTTAACTTGAGAAATACTACACCAAAGACCTTAGCTAGATGTAAAATTGTGTGGCTGAAACCTCCTCGGCAAAAACAAAAAAAAAGAATGACAGATTTATTGAGTTATCTCAAACAAAGTTTATTGGTCGCTTACACAGTTTAGCAGATGTTATAGCGGGTGCAGCGAAATGCCTGTGTTACTAGCTCCTAACAGTGCAGCAAAAAATGTCAAACAGGTACACAAATAATAATCAAAAACTAGAAACAAAAAATCGCAAATGTCAGAACGAATCCAGTTAACAACCCAAATAACACTGTATCAGTAATCTAAATGCAATCTATGCGTATCTTAGATTCATTCTGACTATTTTGAGGAAGTAATACTGGCTTTGTTCCTATGGCGTCTCATGGGGGACAAACATCAGTAACTGTCACATCGAACCACATTTCCAAGACTGAAATCAAATTTTTCTTAATGAGCAACGGAGAAACAGATGCGGAATTGGTGCTTTCAGTCGCTCTTTAAAGCGTACTGAAAGGTAACACCTCTTCCAGGGAGGACATTTTATTCATGAACATGGGTTCCCCGTCTCATTTACTGTGGATACACTCATGCACTCATATGACAGACATCGCATTGTACAGAAGCAGGTTAATGACTCCATGACCTGATTTATCCATGCCACACCTGCGTCGGGGCATATTGTATGTTGTGCCATTGATGTGAAAACGAACTCATAAAACATGAATAACACAAGATAAACTACATAAAATATGGAAGTGTTCCAGCGTTGGCCTTCAGACTGCTGCCTCCCTCCCTAAGACCACGATGAATCATCAGACGACCATTGAAGTCAGACTCCAGATACAGACCTGATATTATAATGAAAAGGTCGGACAGTTCCACGTTTTTAGATGTTTCTTTACATTGTTTACTTTCATCTACTTCAGTTGCATTCACTGAGGAAGACATCTGAAAGCTATTCTTGTTACAGTTACTTGTTACCTCTTCCCCAACTGCTACACAAACCTGATCAGCCTTGTAGCCTGGCCTGACTCCCAGCAGCTACTTTTCCCTGAGAAAATCAATAGACTTAATCACTGGTGTGATAAAGAGAGGAGCTTCTTAGGCCCCTGAGCTCTTACGAAGAACTATGAAAGCTGCTTTTCACCTCAGTCACATAGAAATAGATGGGTTGGCAACAACGTCACGAAAATTATGCGGGCGCATCGATGGGGCCGAAAGCCGTGCTTTGTTATGATTCTGGACAGTCAGATAGCTAGCAACAATGACAAGAAGCTGCCATGTGGGGAATCGTGGGTGGCTTGTTTCAGCAAGTTTATCTTGTTCTTGATACCATGTCTTGTTTCTAGGTGTTTAGACTTATTTAATGTCAATGCTAATATGGCAAAAAATTTGCTAGCTAGCTAACCAACAACTGTAATGATGATTTGAGATCCAACAAGTGGGGTGGCAGGTAGCATAGCGGTTAAGAGTGTTGGGCCAGTAACCGAAAGGTTGCTGGTTTGAATTCCTGAGCCGACTAGGTGAAAAATCTGCCACTGTGCCCTCGAGCAAGGCACTTAATCCTAATTGTTTCTGGATAAGAGGGTCTGCTAAATGTTATACAAGTGCTCATTGTGAAAATCGATTAATGTTTTCAATAAATATTTGGAGATAAAATATAGTTTACATGTTGCCAACAATCTAAGCCAAACCTATCTGTTTTGCCCCATAGTTGCGCACTTGTCAGTTTTGTTGCTAAACAACCAACCAGTCTATATACTGGCTCTGCTTTTCACTGCTACTGAGAACTACTGGCCATAAACACATAAGCATCTAATACCTGTGGTTCCCTTTAGTTGGTCCTCAACTCTTATGTAATATATACAGAGCATTAAATAAACATTGCGAGAGTGTTGTGTTGTCAGTGCTCATGAGGTGGTGCTGGCTTGGCTTCAGGCCTGGTTCTGTTTGTGCTTCTTGGTTAAGTTGAAGTTTGGCAGTTACTCTTGTTTGGCTGTGCTCTTTCGCCTGCGTATCAGTATTCGCTGTACCCCATGTGTGTTTATCGCAGTCAATTGCTGCACTGAAATTGGGCAAATTTCAACGTTTTTGAATAATTTACAGGAAAACTTGGCCACAGTCCTGTCGTTTGGGCTCTGTCAATATTAATTGAGTTTCTCTCCTCACCAGATTTGCGGGCAGATTAGTTTAGCATTGAGAGTGAAGCCTGGGAAGTGAATTGAAGAGGGAAGTGACAGGGATCGACAATCGTACTCTGTCAGTGCCAAGATGGCAACCCTCTAGTCATCGAAATGCTCCCAGAGCCGCTGTCTGCCTTCACATCCACTGTGAGAAACATGAGAGAGCAGGACACCTTGTACTGAATGTTAATGGCTTTCATTTGGCAAATTATAGCCCTAAATGAACCATTCTCCTCCAACACCCGTGGTGTCTCATGAGTTCCTCAGCTGCTTCACACTCTTACTCCAGACAGAGCTTGAATAAATAATATTTCAGTGATAAGTAGGACATCTGTGGAACCTAATAAATAATAATGTCTCCAATGGTTTACTTAGTTTTTGTCTCCTCTTTACTCTCTCCCTTACAAAATAACACATGAAAAAATCACGAAAAAGCATGTACAATTTTCACGTGAACTAATCACTTGTGAAAAATGTAATGTGGAAAAAACAGACACGTGGTTTTTGGACGCATCTGAAGTTTCACATAACTCAGACACGTGTGGTTTCCCAACATTTCACATGTGATATTATACGTTTCACATGTGTGCTTTTGTAACTGGTTGGATTAGAATCCAGGTCTCCAACAGGAGAAGCCAACGTCATGACCATTCGACAAAGACGGCAAACACTAATTTTGAAGTCACAGGTGGGGCTTCCTCATGACCATGAGCAACCATGACTGACTCATGTCCGCAACACTTTCCTGCAGTCAAAGGACCTAGTGACCTCATGGAAGGAATGTTATTATTATTTTTCATAATTCATAAACATTATTTGGAAAAACCTGCTGAAAATCTGGTGTTTCTATGTCAAACAGTTTTGTTATATTTCAGTCTTCTGTCATGTACAGTGGGGAAAAAAAGTATTTAGTCAGCCACCAATTGTGCATGTTCTCCCACTTAAAAAGATGAGAGAGGCCTGTAATTTTCATCATAGGTACACGTCAACTATGACAGACAAATTGAGAAAAAAAATCCAGAAAATCACATAGTAGGATTTTTAATGAATTTATTTGCAAATTATGGTGGAAAATAAGTATTTGGTCACCTACAAACAAGCAAGATTTCTGGCTCTCACAGACCTGTAACTCCTTCTTTAAGAGGCTCCTCTGTCCTCCACTCGTTACCTGTATTAATGGCACCTGTTTGAACTTGTTATCAGTATAAAAGACACCTGTCCACAACCTCAAACAGTCACACTCCAAACTCCACTATGGCCAAGACCAAAGAGCTGTCAAAGGAAACCAGAAACAAAATTGTAAACCTGCACCAGGCTGGGAAGACTGAATCTGCAATAGGTAAGCAGCTTGGTTTGAAGAAATCAACTGTGGGAGCAATTATTAGGAAATGGAAGACATACAAGACCACTGATAATCTCCCTCGATCTGGGGCTCCACGCAAGATCTCACCCCGTGGGGTCAAAATGATCTCAAGAATGGTGAGCAAAAATCCCAGAACCACACGGGGTGAGTGAATGACCTGCAGAGAGCTGGGACCAAAGTAACAAAGCCTACCATCAGTAACACACTACGCCGCCAGGGACTCAAATCCTGCAGTGCCAGTACATGTCCAGGCGCATCTGAAGTTTGCTAGAGTGCATTTGGATGATCCAGAAGAGGATTGGGAGAATGTCATATGGTCAGATGAAACCAAAATAGAACTTTTTGGTAAAAACTCAACTCGTCGTGTTTGGAGGACAAAGAATGCTGAGTTGCATCCAAAGAACACCATACCTACTGTGAAGCATGGGGGTGGAAACATCATGCTTTGGGGCTGTTTTTCTGCAAAGGGACCAGGACGACTGATCCGTGTAAAGGAAAGAATGAATGGGGCCATGTATCGTGAGATTTTGAGTGAAAACCTCCTTCCATCAGCAAGGGCATTGAAGATGAAACGTGGCTGGGTCTTTCAGCATGACAATGATCCCAAACACACCGCCCGGGCAACGAATGAGTGGCTTCGTAAGAAGCATTTCAAGGTCCTGGAGTGGCCTAGCCAGTCTCCAGATCTCAACCCCATAGAAAATCTACGCGACAGCCCCAAAACATCACTGCTCTAGAGGAGATCTGCATGGAGGAATGGGCCAAAATACCAGCAACAGTGTGTGAAAACCTTGTGAAGACTTACAGAAAACGTTTGACCTGTGTCATTGCCAACAAAGGGTATATAACAAAGTATTGAGAAACTTTTGTTATTGACCAAATACTTATTTTCCACCATAATTTGCTAATAAATTCATTAAAAATCCTACAATGTGATTTTCTGGATTTTGTCTGTCATAGTTGACGTGTACCTATGATGAAAACTACAGGCCTCTCTCATCTTTTTAAGTGGGAGAACTTGCACAATTGGTGGCTGACTAAATACTTTTTTCCCCCACTGTATATTAAGTGTAATATTGGGATGCAAACTCAAACTTGAAAACATTTCAACTGTTACATTACATATGTGACATGGTAAGGTGTCTTCTTTTTTGTAAGCCAATAGCCATGTGTGTGAGGTGTATACTTTTGTTTCAAAGTAGATTCGCTTAAGACTACCAAGAAACACTCTTCGTGACCCTGATTTAGCCAACTGCAGTAAAAGGTTAATGTCAACTAGGGCTGTCAAACAAGTTTATCGCAGGATTTTCTGAAATTAATCATGATTAATTTTTACAAAAAGCATTACAAGAATATTGCAAATAATGGTTAGAAAAATCTGGTAAATTGATAAACATACTTTCTTTAACCTCAAAGTCAACTTGTTTTGTCATCGCATTGTGGTTTTTAGCTGTATAGATTATGTCATTTCGATGTTTTCAGTGTATTTTGAATGCTTTCAGACAATGCACCAACAAAAAGTTTGACACGTGACATAGACTGACCAGGTGAATCCAGGTGAAAGCTATGATCCCTTATTGAGGTCACCTGTTAAATCCACTTCAATCAGTGTAGATGAAGGGGAGGAGACAGGTTAAAGAAGGATTTTTAAGCCTTGAGACAATTGAGACATGGATTGTGTATGTGTGCCATTCAGAGGGTGAATCGGCAAGATAAAATATTTAAGTGTCTTTGAACGGGGTATGGTAGTAGGTGCCAGGCGCACCAGTTTGAGTGTGTCAAGAACTGCAACGCTGCTGGGTATTTCACGCTCAACAGTCTCCCGTATGTATCAAGAATGGTCCACCACCCAAAGGACATCCAGCCAACTTGACACAACTGTGGGAAGCATTGGAGTTAACATGGGCCAGCATCCCTGTTGAATGCTTTCGACACCTTGTAGAGTCCATACCCCAACAAATTGAGGCTGTTCTGAGGGCAAAAAAAGGGGGGGGGGGGAATCACCCCTCAGTGTATCAGTACAGCCAAAGTTTTTTTTTTTTTACTTGGGCTGTGCAGTTTTTGAATTAGTATGCTTGTTATGGGTGTATTCACGTGACTGTGTTTAGTTAGTGTTTTGGTTTTGTGTCTTTCTCTTAGTTCTGGTGCCAAGGTTGTTTTATAGATTGTATTTGTGGGTTAAGCATGCTGTTGTGTGTGTGTTTGGGACTGGGAGTGGCTGTGTTGTGTGTTTGAGGTATGTGTGTGTATTTGGTAGGGGCTTAGGGCAGGCTTGTTAAAAGCCTTTGGCTGTAAATTTTTCATGAAGTCCTCCGGGGGGAGGAGACGCTGCTATGGACTTTAAAGGTAGCAGGACGGAGGACGGCACTCTCCATCTCTCCTTGACAGCCTTTGCAGCTTGCACTCTGTCTCATTTTCATCCAACCCTCCATATTCCTCTTCTTCTTGGATCCCATCCCTGTCTCCTCCTCACTTCCTCTCTCTTCGTTGCCAGTAGTGTTTCTTCTTGCCCCTCTCTCTCTTTGTTCTTCCTACTCTCACCCTCTCGTTATCTTTTCCCTTCCTCTCCAACTCCTTTGTTCCTCCTCTAATCTTGCTTCCCAGTTTCATGCTCCCCTCTTGCTCCTGCGTTCCATCCTACCTCTCTCTTCATCTGTAATTTTGGATGCTATTATTAGTCTGTGTTGCTTCCTCTTTCGCTGTCTCTGCATGTCCAAAGACAATGGGATCCATCTGCTCTCCAAATGAAGCTAAAATAAGTTCATCTGCTGATTTTTGATGTGGTCCTCTTGATTGGTGCTAGTCTGTTTTATTAATGAAGCCACATGATCTGTGCTTCATGCTAGGGACTCAATAAAATACACATGCTTTCCTTTGCGGTTGAATTGAAGAGGCGGTGAGTGGCTGGCAAATGTTGAAGGAGCTAATGGTCTATAAAAGTATGTAATAAAGAATTTCATGCAGCTTCCATGCTTTCCGCTGTGCAGCTCAGAAATCACATATTTAGAAATATAAGATCTATAAATGTAATTTATGGATCATAACAGTTACATCTGCAATTCACATAGAAATGTGAGTTATAGATATGTCATTCTCATTGAACGCAAGTCTAAGAAACAGTAGATCTGTTCTATGTGCAGTATTTCTATGCTTTTCATTCTTAAGTTTTGTTTTTGTGTCTTTTACTTTCAGTTTTATACAAAAGACAATATTTTTTGCTTATGGAAAATATATTTCACAGATGGTACAATGATTCTGTACACTATACTTGCTTGTTTTGTCACATAAACTGAAATTAGGCTAACTATTACAATTTTAGCAACCAGGAAATGGCGGAGCGATTTCTGCATATTGCACCTTTAATACAGTAGGATGATAATGCCTTTACAGCTGACACTCATCATAGATGACAATCTGGAATGATTATGTTTTATGTCTTTGCATAGGTTCACAGTTATCCAAGTTCAGTATGCCCTTGAGATATCAACAGGTAATGTATAGTACAATAGGGTGTAACAGGATAAGCTTCTTTATGCATGTCTACAGGTACAGGCTATAGTCCAAATAGCCTGAGGGAGAGGTTAGCTAGGTAGCATTGCTCAGTGTAGCATGCAGTGTCCTCACAGAGGCTACAGGATGGCCTTCGTCCTCACCATGAGGTCACGAGCCACAGATGTAATCAGTGAAACTGCTTAACTGAGAGCTTCCTCTTCGTACACTTGATTGGATAAGCCCTTTACAGGCTTCAGAGTGGAAGAATTAGCTGGTCTCAGGCACTCCTGGGTTGGTCCAAACCCTGTCTTCCAATCTCATTGACTCTTTTAGGTGCGTTGCACACCATGTGTGGCACCTGGCATGGGGTAAATGTTCAGTCCTGTTGTTGTTCATGTGTATCTGTGGTACCTTAAACCCACACTGGGAGCAGGGTTTAGAGTATGGAACTACACCTTATTTGTGTGGGTGTCTCTATCCCCCTCCCACAGACACATACAAACTTCAACAAGATCAACAACATAATTTACAGTAAACAAACTTCCACATAGTGAGACAAACACGCATAACTCATAAGCATCCGTTGCTATGCTTTCTTGAAAACGAAGCAGTGTTCTAGCTGAGTCTAAACTGGTGAAGGGAAGTCCGCGTTTACATGTTTGGGGTTTGGACTCAAAGATGTATTCTGAGAGAGACCTATAATTACCCATGTTTCAGTAGAAAGCTTAGCTATTCCAGAGTTTATATTGGCTGGTCGGCTAGTTCATGCCACTTTAGTGAGAGCTGTTTTGCTGTGACGAGCATGTGCCAGTCTGTGTTATGGGATTAAATACCTCCTACTTTCACTCACTCAACTTCATACTTCTTCTCATATACACTTCTCCTCTCTCTTCTCCATCACTCACATGTTAACTCACTGCACAGCACACATGCTCATCTCTCTCTCTCTCTCTCTCTCTCTCTCTCTCTCTCTCTCTCTCTCTCTCTCTCTCTCTCTCTCTCTCTCTCTCTCTCTCTCTCTCTCTCTCTCTCTCTCTCTCTCTAAAATGTGCCCTCAACCAACCAGTAGTGGGTCACACTTGGGCCTGCCAAGGGTTTTCCTCCTCTGCCTTATTATGGAGGGATTAGGATGTCTTTAAGACATCCCAAAACTGTAATCCAGTGTTTAAGAGCATTGAGCATGGCAATTTAAGACCGTCTCCATGACCTTGTGAGAGTGTGGGATTTAGTCCATCTTTTTCTCGTTGTCTCTCAAGCATGCACACATACAGTACAAACACATTTAAATCCAGATTATTCACACTGCAATGTACTGTATTATATTCATCAATATTTAGCCATGCCCTGATGCCCACGTGTTTGTTGTGACAGAGTTTATGTAACCCACCACTTGTTTATAGAATCTCTCAGTTTTTATTAATCAATCATGATGCATTTATATGGAGAAAACATGATGCATTTATATGTTTTCTTCTCTGCTCACTATAAATCGGACATGTCACATTAACTGCACATTATCATGGACAATAATAGACTGCATTGAGACTAGTGACTTTGGAAATACAGTATCTACAACAGTACAATGCATCAGATCATCAGTGAAATGCATGTCATGAACGTCTTTGTACAGCTGTCATTCCGTCCAGATAATATATAGCTTGGCTGCTGTGCAGTTGTGATGCCCTCAAATAAGCGTCTTGATCTTGTGATCAGAGAGGGAACATTTTCAAAGTAACTTGGCCTCTCATCCTTCTGCCGCTATTCTGTCAGGTACATGTGAAACTGATAGTTTGCTAACAGTTTTAACATCCACGCATCATTTGTAGGGGATGATCCAAATAAAGTGTTACGTTTCTCTCCTATCATTTCGACCCACACAGTTGGGTTATACCGGTATACTGTAGCTGGTCATCTGTATTCATCTCTGGTGTAGTGGGTCACTGTCACGCCCTGGCTCTGGGGACTCTCGTATGTTGAGCCAGGGTGTTCATTTGTTTATGTTCTAGTCGTTGTATTTCTATGTTGGCCAGGGTGGCTCCCAATCAGAGAGGGCTGTAGCTCGTTGTCTCTGATTGGGAGTCATACTTAGGTAGCCGTTAGGCATTCATTGTGTGTGGTTTCTTGTTCTTATTTGGTTTGTGTTCAACCGTAGACATCACGTTTTCGTCTGTTGTTTTGATCGTGTGATCATACTCTAATAAATATAAATATGTTCACCTTCAACGCTGCGCATTGGTCCTCCTCCTTAGACGAGCGTGACAGAAGAAACCACCAGAACTGGACCAAGCAGCCTAGTGAGGAGCAGAGTGGGTGGACTTGGCAACAGTGGAGGAAGAGCTTCGACTGGGTCAAGCCGAATGAGGAGCTGAATGGCGGAGATTGGAAGCAGAAGAGCGAGAGTTGGGCGAGAATTATCGAGGCCTGGCCCACGGGGAAGAGAGACTCCCAGAAATTTTTTAGGGGGGGGGCTCACGACGTCGGACCAGCAGGAGGCCGCGATAGAGCGGCCCAGCGGGTTGCCAGAGGAGGCCGCCAGGTTACGGGGGCCACTGGTCGAAGAGGGGATGGAGGATGTAGAGGCACGGCGAGAGGTACTGGCGTGTGTTGCCAGTCCGGTCCGGCCTGTTCCTGATCCCCACGTGGGGCCAGTGGTGTGTGTTCCCAGTACGGTCCGGCCTGTTCCTGCCACTCGCACCAAGTCAGTGGTGCGCCTCGTCAGCCCGGCACGGCCCGTTCCTGCTCCCCGCACCAAGTCAGTGGTGCGCTTCGTCAGCCCAGCTCGGCCCGTTCCTGCTCCCCGCACAAAGTCAGTGGTGCGCTTCGTCAGCCCGGTCCGGCTCGCTCCTGCTCCCCGCACCAAGTCAGTGGTGCGTTTCGTCAGCCCGGCGCGGCCCGTTCCTGCTCCCCGCACCAAGTCAGTGGTGCGCTTTGTCAGCCCGGCTCGGCCCGTTCCTGCTCCCCGCACCAAGTCAGTGGTGCGCTTCGTCAGCCCGGCTCGGCCCGTTTCTGCTCCCCGCACCAAGTCAGTGGTGTGCTTCGTCAGCCCAGTCCGGCCTGTCCCTGCTCCACGCACCAAGCCTACGGTGTGCGTCGTCAGTCCAGCACAACCCGTGCCTGGGTCACCGGTGCCTGGTAAGGTCCCGGTCAACTGCTCCACTACGGAGCTGAAGCTATCCGCTCCACCAGTGTGCAGTCCAGCTCCGGTCAGCAGGGCCAGACCGGATCAGGGGTACTTTGGGGGTTTAGAGAAGGAGTGGGGGTCATGTCCGGAGCCGGATCCGCCGCCGAGGCGGAGTGCCCACCCGGTCCCTCCCCTGTTGTGTTTGGTTGGCGCGGTCGAGTCCGCGCCTTTGGGGGTACTGTCACGCCCTGGCTCTGGGGACTCTCGTATGTTGAGCCAGGGTGTTCATTTGTTTATGTTCTAGTCGTTGTATTTCTATGTTGGCCAGGTGGCTCCCAATCAGAGAGGGCTGTAGCTCGTTGTCTCTGATTGGGAGTCATCTTAGGTAGCCGTTAGGCATTCATTGTGTGTGGTTTCTTGTTCTTATTTGGTTTGTGTTCAACCGTAGACATCACGTTTTCGTCCGTTATTTTGATCGTGTGATCATACTCTAATAAATATAAATATGTTCACCTTCAACGCTGCGCATTGGTCCTCCTCCTTAGACGAGCGTGACAGTCACTATCTCTCTTACCCAAGTTAACTGTCAACTGTTTCATAGCATGAAGTCGCCTCCCCTATAACATTGGGAAAAACAATGTTTTTATTTGGTAATCTAAAGCCTTGGCAAACTCGTTCTGCTTTCTGGTAAACATTCTTACCACCAGTATGTAACTGCTCATTGACAAACCAACTGAATACAACACCCCGAAGAAGAATTATATAAAAATGCTTCTTAGAAGACACCCATTACCACACAGCATGACATAAATTGCTTATATTTACAGCCTCTGAGATGGATGAGGAATAAAATACTAGCTTGCTTAAGAAATGGCTTTAAGTGCTTGATACAATTACATAGAATTACATTATTATACCCTCAACTTGCTGTGTACACAGACACGCGCATACACACACATACACACACACACACACACACACACACGCATGCACGCACACAGGCACACTCACACACACACACACACACACACAGGAATGTTCACCCAAAGTGATGTTTTTCCCTCTTTCCAATTTCTCCCATTAAATGTTTTGTTGATTTCTATATTACATAGAAGGAGGCCACTTAAAGGGAAACTCCACTCAAAAACGATATTTAGGTATTTTCTTCATTAGTCCACTGTTGGTACCGTCCCAAAAAGTGTTCAAGGTATTGGACTTTCAAGAAGCAAAGTTTCACCGGTCACGTCATCATGCTAATGTGGCCAGTGACACTGAATATTGAATTTGAATCTTTAACCTCACCTTCACAGGTCAATTCAACCATTTATACAAGCCCTTAGTTTTCTCTGTTTCTTCTCTTTTATTAAAGTCAGAGAGACCATTTCGGGAGGCTTGAAAAGACATGATAGAAAACCACAGGGCTCTCAGGAGTCCTTACTTAATGTGAAGTGATTTAGAGGGGAAAACAACTCACGTCTGCAGCCACTGATTCTCCAGCCCTAATAGGATCATGAGGCCTCATTAGACACCTCCATTACAGGTTTATCGTTCTTTCCTCCCTCTTTCCTCTTTCTCCTAAGGTAATAAAAATATATTCGGAGGCTGGCCATGTGCATACTTAATCAGATACAGGTGCTTTTTTAAGAGCAGGGTAGAGAGTGTTCCGCAGAGCTGGAAACTCAGAGTGTTCCGTAGAGCTGGAAACTCACATACACATACACAGTCCCCCCACCCCTCATTATGCCGTCTGTAACAAGCATGATATAAAAAACCTTTACTTGACTAACATGCTCATTTACAAAGGAAGAGGGGGAATATAAAACTACTGAAGAAATAAATTAAATGGCACTTTTTGGCATTTTATAGAGCACACCAGACCTGCTTTGATGTCGTCTCTTGTGGCACACAAAGAGGCGAGCCACAGGGTGACCGTCAATCCCGTTTATTGTGCGAGTGCGACGGCTTTATGAGCCCACAGGTCAAAGAGCACCAGCGCTTAAAATTAAGGTGAGGTGCTGCAGATTCAAAATACTTCCTGTGGCTTACTTTCAACTCCAGCAGACTCTGCAGGGGGCAACCAACCTGGAGGCATGAGGCGGATGTCACAACTGGCAAATAGGGAGAAGAGGTGGAGTGGAGAGATGGAGGGAAAAAGGTGATAATGGACAGGGGCAGAAATAGAGGAAAGGTTAGAGGGGATGTGGAGGTTGGGAAATTAGGAGAAAAAGAAGGAGAAGAGATGCTGTGAGGAAAAGTGCTCTGAATTGGGACATTTTTTGTGTGCCTCTTTCCATTAATACCATCACAAAAATGACAAATTACCCAACACAATGGATAAGGTTGAGACAGTAGAGAGATCAGAATTGACTGAATAGAGAAAGCAAGCCATTACAGTAAAACTCCTGTATTCAATTCAAACATACTGTAATGCCAATGAGGTAAAGGATTTCTAGCTGATTTCAACATGAGGAACTTTGACATGTTGCCTTCTTTTACATTGACATGGTAGTGTGTGTGTCTTTGTATTGCATGCACTTGCTCACCCCTCATTGACACTGGGTGGGCTTATCCTCCGTGTCCATCCGCTGTGGCTCATAAGGTTGATGGGTATTATGTCTGTGTTGTGTTTGTTAAATGCACTGATCCGCTTAATTGAGACCAATTGTTTCTGTAAAGCTCAGATCCCCTGTGACCCCAAATCTGAAAACAAGGTCAGACTTAACGAAGGCGCTTATCTCCGTGTGATTATGACCATGAGACACCCATCTGTAATTTTCTGTGTTTCAACACTAGCTTTTCAAATGGCCATATGTGGATATAGCCTAGCCTACTTACATCAAGTATTAATCCCATCGCTTTGGTCAACTGCAGCCATTGCAGAATGCCCTGCCTTTAACCTGCAGTATTATCACCTTAGTTCTTGCCTTTTGGAGTGCAAATGGCTATTTATGCCTGTTTAGGCACAAGTTAAAGAACTAAGTTGATAGGATCTACAGTAAGATAGGCTATCTCACCTTCTATCTCAGTCTAACTTCATTCTATTGTTTGTATTTAGCTTTATATAGCTTGTTTGGCTGCCAGTCAGACGCATCCATTTATCTTTGAAGACTTGGCTGGAGGCTGAACAGAGCTCAAACAACTTTCCAGCCTGCCATTTTTCCGGCTCTGTGTCTGAATGCCTCTCTTTCACAAAATGAGATGGGCTAGCACAACGATGTGGTTTTCCCGCCAATACCAAGGGGGATTTTGGACCACGCCCCGCGCACCTGTTCAGGTTCGAACTGTGTTCAGGCTCGCTGTGGTATTTAGTCCGAGCCCCAGGGATACACGGAGGGCTTTGAAGAATACAGGGAGGAATGAGAAGAAGGAATGTTGGTTAGTTAACAGAGGGAATGGACCTGGGGCTTTCCCACCCGGAACCGATATGCATAAATAAAAATGTTAAATATAAAGACCCGTTCCGAATGGACCCGAGGACAACTAGACCCATTCTGTATAGACCGGGTCGGATCCAGACCCGATCTGAGTGAGGGAAGCAGCAGAACATATATTTTTTAAACTACTTTATTAACCGGAGCTGATAAAGCGCGAGAGGAGGGAGAAAGAGGTGCTGCTCTAGCAGGCGGGGGAGGGGCCATATTGTGAGCAAGTGACACAGGGAGTAGGGAGGAGGGAGGGAGAGACGAGAGACAGCAACCAACCAAGCCGACTCACGCTATAGTAGACTAATAGCTTCCATAGCTAGGTTATTTATAATCAAATATGATTATGTAGTACCTGTCTTGACTGCATCAAACCGGGAGAAACTAGTTAAGCTAGCAAACGTTAGCTAGCTAGGCTAATTGAGGCTGTAGTGCAAGCGCGTTCTCATTCTACAGTTACAAATAACAACAAATCCATTCAGAATATTAAATAGCAGCCTACCTGTTTGCTCTTGGTCGTTGTAGCCTATCCTTCTCCTTTTACATTGAATTCCGTAATTTTAATTCCATCTTCCATTGATTAGATATTGCCTAACTTCTGCCACACACGGAGGCTCTATGACTGTAGCCTATTGCCACTTTGATGACTTATAATTGGCCATCAACAACAACAAGCTACACACTCCACTCTGGTGAAAAGCTAGAGCAGCATATATTATAAAATTACTCTCTCTCTTTCTACTGCAGCAGTCGCGTTCGGATCTGTATGGGCCCTTCCAGACAAGTCAGTTTAAATTACACACACCCGAGACCCGTGACAATCATATCAGATCCGACCTAGACCCGTCCGGATCCGTAAAGACCTCTACCTCACAGTCTTTCATTTTTAAGGTGTGGATTTAGTGAATCACTGACTGGTGGGTTTGTGCCCACCGGAGGCATAAACATGCGGAATGTTGGCTAGGACTGAATACAGATGAGCATTGACAGCAATCAGCAGAGCCAACAAATTGCTGTGTTTTACCCAGAAGCCTGCAGGACACAAATTATATTTACTTATTCTCAACATTCTATCATTTATTTAGGTTATTTCTCACTGCAGTGCTCGCCTCTAACTGTGGCCGCCTGAAGGAGCAAATCCTATCAAAGTTAACTCCTGGATAAATGTATATGTATTAGCCCTTGGGATGTCTAAATTTATGCTGTGGCCTAGAGGCAAGTGGAGAAGAAGAGGAACCACTTCAGTTGAAATTGTCTTTGTGTTCCTCAGACAAGGGCTTAGGGAGAGAACAGGGTCAAAGGTCATGGGCAGGCACATCTCTCTCTTTTAGTTACCTACTTTATGGAGGCCCTGAGATCTGTATCTGATCTGTGGTGTGTGTGTGTCATGGTACATATGTCTGATTGTTAGGCTACTGTTAACCATTTTGTGTACTCTGTCTAACTGTAATAATTATTACCTTGTATGTTAGAGAAAGGCATGGCAAAACAGGACAGATTTAATTGGGGAACCATGAAGAATAGTTTGGTTTACCAGCCAAGTGTCTGACACATTGGTGTGTTATGTAGTTGGTAGAGCATGGCGTTTGCAACGCCAGGGTTGTGGGTTCGATTCCCATGGGGGGCCAGTATGAAAAAAATAAAAAAATAAAAAATGTATGCACTCACTAACTGTAAGTCGCTCTGGATAAGAGCATCTGCTAAATGACGTAAATGTAAATGTTATGAAAAAGCCTAGAAGCCCCATATACAAGGCTATAGAGATGATTGATGATTTCAGATGGAGATATACAGTGCCTTGCAAAAGTTTTCACCCCCTTGGCGTTTTTCCTATTTTGTTGCATTACAACCTGTAATTTAAATGGATTTTTATTTGGATTTCATGTAATGGACATACACAAAATAGTCCAAATTGGTGAAGTGAAATTAAAAAAATAACTTGTTTCAAAGAATTCTAAAAAATAAATAACGGAAAAGTGGTGCATGCATATGTATTCACCCCCTTTGCTATGAAGCCCCTAAATAAGATCTGGTACAACCGATTACCTTCAAAAGTCACATAATTAGTTAAATAAAGTCCACCTGTGTGTCACATGATCTCAGTATATATACACCTGTTCTGAAAGGCCCCAGAGTCTGCAACACCACTAATCAAGGGGCACCACCAAGCAAGCGGCACCATGAAGACCAAGGAGCTCTCCAAACAGGTCAGGGACAAAGTTGTGGAGAAGTACAGATCAGGGTTGGGTTATAAAAAAATATCAAAAACTTTGAACATCCCACGGAGCACCATTAAATCCATTATAAATAAATGGAAAGAATATGGCACCACAACAAACCTGCCAAGAGAGGGCCGCCCACCAAAACTCACGGACCAGGCAAGGAGGGCGTTAATCAGAGAGGCAACAAAGAGACCAAAGATAACCCTGAAGGAGCTGCAAAGCTCCACAGTGGAAATTGAAGTATCTGTCCATAGGACCACTTTAAGCCGTACACTCCACAGAGCTGGGCTTTACGGAAGAGTGGCCAGAAAAAAACCATTGCTTAAAGAAAAAAATAAGCAAACACGTTTGGTGTTCGCCAAAAGGCATGTGGGAGACTCCCCAAACATATGGAAGAAGGTACTCTGGTCAGATGAGAGTAAAATTGAGCCATCAAGGAAAACGCTATGTCTGGCGCAAACCCAACACCTCTCATCACCCCGAGAACACCATCCCCACAGTGAAGCATGGTGGTGGCAGCATCATGCTGTGGGGATGTTTTTCATCGGTAGGGACTGGGAAACTGGTCAGAATTGAAGGAATGATGGATGGCGCTAAATACAGGGAAATTCTGGAGGGAAACCTGTTTCAGTCTTCCAGAAATTTGAGGTTCACCTTCCAGCAGGACAATGACCCTAAGCATACTGCTAAAGCAACAATCGAGTGATTTAAGGGGAAACATTTAAATGTATTGGAATGGCCTAGTCAAAGCCAAGACCTCAATCCAATTGAGAATCTGTGGTATGACTTAAAGACTGCTGTACACCAGCAGAATCCATCCAACTTGAAGGAGCTGGAGCAGTTTTGCCTTGAAGAATGGGCAAGAATCCCAGTGGCTAGATGTGCCAAGCTTATAGAGACATACCCCATGAGATTTGCAGCTGTAATTGCTGCAAAAGGTGGCTCTACAAAGTATTGACTTTGGGGAGGTGAATAGTAATGCATGCGCAAGTTTTCAGTTTTTTTGTCTTATTTCTTGTTTGTTTCACAATAACAAATATTTTGCATCTTGAAAGTGGTAGGCATTTTGTGTAAATCAAATGATACAAACCCCCAAAAAATCCATTTTAATTCCAGGTTGTAAGGCAACAAAATAGGAAAAATGCCAAGGGGGGTGAATACTTTCGCAAGCCACTGTAGGATAGATAGATACCACATAAACATTTATATATTGAAATTGGATAAGATGTTGAATAATTTATGTATAAATAACATTGAATATAGATCATTGAGGAATCAGAGGAAAATACATTTGTGTATCAGATTATCCCAAATCCTCATTGTCAGTCACTGCAGACTGGTAATAATAGTGTAATGGCCCACTTTAACATGCAAAATCCGGACCATAACTAAATGAGTTTTTCATGTATGGTCGACCAGAGAGGGATTAAGCACTCAAAGGCCATGGTTTTAGCACAGAGATTAGGCTGTCTGACTACTAGTGATAGTTGCTCAACTGATTATGTTTTTCCCCGTGCAGAAATTATTGGCTGTGGTGATGCGAATTACAAGTTAAAAAAGGTGAATGTAATTTCTGAGAAGCTTGTAACAGAGACTACCAATGTTTAATTCTAAAAATTAGCAAACTATTTTTACACCATATCAGACACTTTACATATTTAATCTCAGACAAATATTATCTCAATTTCATCCCATAATTCATTGTCAGTGTAAATGAACTCTCCTCTCTGTCTCAACATTGTGGCGTTGTTGACATCAACATTCCATGAAGAACTATTTTCGGGAAGTAGTTTGGGGGTGGGGAGTGCTGTACTTTTTTTGCCAAAGATATTTGTAAACATTTTGTTAGAGGGTGCTGCAGCACCCTCAGCACCCCTACTTCCAGCGGCTATGTAGATAGCACCTTTCTTTCTAAGAGTGTATGTTCATCATGCCCTGAAACAAAAGCTCAAGCTCCTGTTCAGCACTAACACCATTTGCCTGATAATATGATCCATAGATCCTTAGTTACCATGCCAAACTAGATTAGTGATTAGGTGCTCTCTTCCTCTGTGCTGTACTGTAAAATGTAACGTATAAATAATTCCTTACCAGTTGCTTTGCATTCTCTAACCTTTAATACCCTTGGGTGGTGGCCTGCAGGCTGTGTGTAAACTTCCTGTGTGTGTGTGTCTGTTCTGTGTCTGTGTATCTTCGTGCTCACGCGTCTGTGTGTCTCTGTGCACATGGCTGAGAAAGGTGTCTAATATCAGGTGACGGCTCAGCCTTTCTCTGAATACAGACGGCTGGCGTTAGTGCACCGGGCGTGTCTGGCGACCTTTCACTGAGTCGGCCCCGGCATCTACCCTGTCAACACTTGGCTGAGGAGCAGTGTCACCCCCCCATTCCATTCAGTCTGTCATGTTCCCCTCCACCGTCAGACACAGCGCACTGCGCCCCGGCCCCGGTGGTGATGTCACACTTTCCAAAATGGACACACCGTCACTGAATGGCCCCTCCCAGAGCCAAGGTGCCCGTAAAATTATACAGCATTTAGAAATGACTCCCATTTCCTTTTGCAGATTAAACTGTAGGCAGGGAGTAATTGGAGTGACGGTGTGGCTGGTGGGTGGAGATGTGGGGAGGCAGGGGAAAGAGGGGCTGCCATGTTAAAACACTGGCCCACATCCCAGATACATGCTCAACAATCTCATTGACATTATCTATGAAATGAGTCACATCAGATGGATTGGAAAATGCAGTGGTTTAAATGGATTCATTCATGCGGTGTTTGAGCCAATCTAATTTCTATGTGTGGGCTGTAGAATGAGCTGCATGTACCGGTGGATATGGGTCTAGATCTGCTATTCTCAGATGGATTTCAAATACAGTTGTGAATAATGTTAATGGAATGTAAAGTGGTGCATTGTTGTAAACTGGATCCTTTTACACTGCGGTGCACAGAGAGCAATAGATGGAAAGAAAGATGGGGGACAACAGAGAAAGAATAAGTCAACTTAAACACATTGGTACAGTGGCTTGCGAAAGTATTCACCCCCCTTGGCATTTTTCCTATTTTGTTGCCTTATAACCTGGAATTAAAATGGATTTTTTGGGGGTTTGTATCATTTGATTTACACAAAATGCCTACCACTTTCAAGATGCAAAATATTTGTTATTGTGAAACAAACAAGAAATAAGACAAAAAAACTGAAAACTTGCGCATGCATTACTAGCCACTGGGATTCTTGCCCATTCTTCAAGGCAAAACTGCTCCAGCTCCTTCAAGTTGGATGGATTCCGCTGGTGTACAGCAATCTTTAAGTCATACCACAGATTCTCAAATGGATTGAGGTCTTGGCTTTGACTAGGCCATTCCAAGATATTTAAATGTTTCCCCTTAAACCACTCAAGTGTTGCTTTAGCAGTATGCTTAGGGTCATTGTCCTGCTGGAAGGTGAACCTCAAATCTCTGGAAGACTGAAACAGGTTTCCCTCCAGAATTTCCCTGTATTTAGCGCCATCCATCATTCCTTCAATTCTGACCAGTTTCCCAGTCCCTGCCGATGAAAAACATCCCCACAGCATGATGCTGCCACCACCATGCTTCACTGTGGGGATGGTGTTCTCGGGGTGATGAGAGGTGTTGGGTTTGCGCCAGACATAGCGTTTTCCTTGATGGCTCAATTTTACTCTCATCTGACCAGAGTACCTTCTTCCATATGTTTGGGGAGTCTCCCACATGCCTTTTGGCGAACACCAAACGTGTTTGCTTATTTTTTTCTTCAAGCAATGTTTTTTTTCTGGCCACACTTCTGTAAAGCCCAGCTCTGTGGAGTGTACTGCTTAAAGTGGTCCTATGGACAGATACTTCAATCTCCGCTGTGGAGCTTTGCAGCTCCTTCAGGGTTATCTTTGGTCTCTTTTTTGCCTCTCTGATTAATGCCCTCCTTGCCTGGTCCGTGAGTTTTGGTGGGCGGCCCTCTCTTGGCAGGTTTGTTGTGGTGCCATATTCTTTCAATTTTTTAATAATGGATTTAATGGTGCTCCGTGGGATGTTCAAAGTTTTTGATATTTTTTTATAACCCAACCCTGATCTGTACTTCTCCACAACTTTGTCCCTGACCTGTTTGGAGAGCTCCTTGGTCTTCATGGTGCCGCTTGCTTGGTGGTGCCCCTTGATTAGTGGTGTTGCAGACTCTGGGGCCTTTCAGAACAGGTGTATATATACTGAGATCATGTGACAGATCATGTGACACACAGGTGGACTTTATTTAACTAATTATGTGACTTTTGACAGTAATTGGTTGCACCAGATCTTATTTAGGTGCTTCATAGCAAAGGGGGTGAATACATATGCACGCACCACTTTTGAAACAAGTTATTTTTTTAATTTCACTTCACCAATTTGGACTATTTTGTGTATGTCCATTACATGAAATCCAAATAAAAATCAATTTCAATTACAGGTTGTAATGCAACAAAGTAGGAAAAACGCCAAGGGGGATGAATACTTTTGCAAGGCACTGTAGTGTCTGTAGATGGAGAGAGAGAAGGAGCAGCCTGGTAGAGACAGATGCAGAGTGACTGAGCATCATTCATTATCCCTGCTACAGTATGATAGGGTGCAGAGAAACCTATATCATTGTGTTCATTGTCATTATGTACTGTAACAGTACATCCAATGCACCCATATGGAACAAACAGCCTATATGGGACTGTGATCCACCCCTAATAGCTGCAGTATATGTGTTTGTCACTGTAAGTGAATTAACTTTATAGCTCCTGCAGGATACCCAGTTTCCATTACGAAGCAACGCTGGAACGTTGTTAAGCCCCTTTACTGTAGTAAACATACTTCACAGTCTAGTGACAACAAACATCTCTGTCTGTGGTGGAAATGTGTTTCCTCCATCCACAGATCAGTGGTTAAACCAAACACAATTAAATATATTAAAGTGGAACGGCAAATCCTCCATTTGGATGTTTTTGCCTCTTCTAACCAAAGTTTCCAGTTAGTTAAGGTTAGACATTCTGGAAGTATTTTCAAGCCTTTTATTGCCCTTTCCAAGCATCTGGAATGGGTTTCTTTTCAATCTCTTTTGCATGGTTCCATTTAGGTAGTTTGTCACCAACAGACATTTGTAGGCTGGCCACAATCGTCTGTCCAGACATTCATTTCTGGTTGCAGAAACGACAGCCAATAGAGATAGATGTGATATGGGATGGAGAGTGCAGGTTCATGGACAAATAGTCAAAGTCAACATTCTCTTTCAACGGCTGTCCAATCTAGATTTGCTAGGTACATTTTCTGTGGAAGTCTTGCAGATTGTATTAGCCTGTATTATGTGTGTGTTGTGCCTTTGACTGTTGCTGGCAGAGCTCTAATTGGCTATGAATGGGCTTTGATTCGATTAGTGTGACACAGGGGGCAAGCTTGGCCACCCCTCATCTCCCTCAGCAGTAATCTGCCTCTTGAATAAACGCTATAAGTGGGCAGGACTCTCTCCCCGCACCTGCTCCCTCACACAGCCAGCCAGAGCCAGACCAGGTCTGTCTGTCTGTCTGTCTGTCGAACACTGAGCAGCAAACAGGACAATAGCCCACTAGCCACTATAGCTAGGAACTACATGCCCATTTTCAATCATACCCATCACAGATAATACATAGATAGGCATAGAGCTTCTATATACGGAGTGCTGAATGTTACATATATAGCATTCTAAGAGATCTACATAATGTAGGCGTAGGTCTCAGGGACCTTGCTGTCTTACTTGTCCAATGGGAGATGTGATCATATCTGCATACTGATGATGACTTGCTAGTTGTTATTCTGTGTGTCTGTCTTTGCATGTCTATGGATTAGGGAGGGAGGTGTGTGTGTGTGTCTGGGTGCTCAGGCGTGTGTGTGTCTGTGTTCCTGGCTTGTATGAATGTGTGTGCACACCACAAATCGGATTTATCAGTCTTGTCTCTCCTTGTTCGCTGTCAGCAGTCATTGAAATGCAGGCCACACGCCTTCCCCCTGCTCTCTGACTAAAATGGACGAGCACTCAGGAGCTGGCCACAAGATGAGATGTTTAATGGGATTTAAGCCTTTTTAGGCCTACCAGTGAGACACACAATATAATTTCTACTAGTATCCCTCCATTGTGTTTTTATTGGTTCACACTTTGCGCTGCATATCAAATCACCTCAGCACAACCTGTTTGAAGTCTCGCTTCAGAAGCTAAGCGCTGTTTCAAAGTAAAGAGATTTTAACACTTTGAGACATGAGAGAGGCACGAGGAAGGAGTTTACGATAGGAGAATGCACAGTAAAAATGGCTGTCAAATTAACAGAGTTCTACCCTTCTCATCGCTTTATACAGCATGTTCACGATCAGGCTCAATCATCCCTTTTCATGTCCTCTCAAAGTTGTTTGATTTGATATAAAGGATTGCAAATACTCCTCATTGGAAATACTCCTGCCACAATGCCACATGCTGTGCAAAAGACTACAGGAAAACAGACAGACCACTGCTTGACTACCACACAACTAGTGAGCTTCCTGGCACACAGATCCTATTTCCCTTCTCTTGAATTTTAAGATAAAAGATGTGAGGAAATAAATAAAAAGTGAATAGAAATTTCTCTGCACTTTTCCCTCCTGCTGTAGTCAGGATTCATAAAAGATGCATGGATGCGATAGCATCTCTCGCTCCAGTTCCCTGGACAGACAGCCAGGGCCAGGCAGAGGCAGGGCTTTAGCAGAGAACCTGTTTGTGAAGTGGCATAGAGGGCTGGGGGGCTCACTGCCGTCGGCAGGCAGGTAGACCACTCACCCCCATCCCCCCTACGCCTAACCCCCTCCTCA
This sequence comes from Coregonus clupeaformis, assembly GCF_020615455.1. Classification (NCBI taxonomy): domain Eukaryota; kingdom Metazoa; phylum Chordata; class Actinopteri; order Salmoniformes; family Salmonidae; genus Coregonus; species Coregonus clupeaformis. The sequence continues at coordinate 42,863,593 of NC_059211.1, read as the reverse complement.
GGCTCACCCCCGCCTGCTTGGGGACTGGGACTGCAGACTGCATTCTAAACTGTCTGGCTCTTTCTCTCTTCTGCGTGTGTGTGTGTGTGTGTGTGTGTGTGTGTGTGTGTGTGTGTGTGTGTGTGTGTGTGTGTGTGTGAAAATATATACAGTAGAATAATTTAACAACATTGTTATATGTTCTACCTGGAACATGTCAGTAATACATATGGCAGCAAATACACTTCATAGAAGATTCTTGTAATATCTGACTTATATGGGTGGTTAACATTTAGACATAACAGAAATGTTGTACGTATTATATAAAAAACTTACAAGAGACATGTAAGCTAAGCCTTCTAAGGTCTCACATACAGTACATGGGACATACACATTTCAAAGCACTTGCAAACCACTGTCTGACGTCATTGACGCATGCAATGTGACACTTATTGAAAAAAGAAGCAAAGTCTGCCATGAGGAGGAGCAGGGGGAGTAGGCGAAGGAAGGGGGAAAGCAGAGGGGGAGGAGGAGAGGGGGAGGAGGAGGAGAGGAGGAGGAGGGGGGATGATGAGGACAGGAGGAGGAGGGGGAGAGGAGGAGGAGAGGAGAGAAGAAGAGGAAGAGGAGATGAGGAGGAGAGGGGGAGGAGGACAGGAGGAGGAGGGGAGGGGGGAGGGAGGAGAAGAAGGAGGTGGGGAGAGAAGAGGAGGGGAGGAGGTGGAGGAGGATGAGGGGGTGGAGGAGGGGGAGGAGGAGAGGAGGAGGAGAGGAGGAGGAGGAGGAGGAGGGGGGAGGAGGAGGAGGACAGGAGGAGAGGAGGAGGAGGAGGAGAGAAGTGGAGGAGGAGGAGTAGGAGGAGGAGGAGGAGGAGAGGGGGTGGAGGGGGAGGAGGAGAGGAGGAGGACAGGAGGAGAGGGGGAGGAGGGGAGGGGAGGGGAATAGCAGGAGGGGAGGAGGAGGAGGGGGAGAGAAGAGGAGGACAGGAGGAGGAGAGGGGGAGGAGGGGAGGGGGAGGAGGGGAGGGGGAGATCTCTCATCAATCAATCTCGCAATAGCACATTGGTAGTAGTCAGTGGTGTAAAGTGAAAATACTTGAAAGTTCTACTTAAGTAATTTTTTTGGGGTATCTGTTCTTTACTTTACTATTTATATTTTTGACAACTTTTACTTTTACTTCACTACATTCGTAAAGAAAATTATGTACTTTTTACTCCATACATTTTCCCTGACACCCAAAAGTACTCATTACATTTTGAATGTTTAGCAGGACAATAAAATGGTCTAATTCACACAATTATCAAAAGAACATCCTTGGTCATCCCTACAGCCTCTTATCTGGTGGACTCACTAAACACATGCTTCGTTTGTAAATTATGTCTGAGTGTTGGAGTGTGCCCCTGGCTATCCGTACATAAATAAAATACAAGAAAATGATGCCGTCTGGTTTGCTTAATATAAGGAATTTCAAATGATTTATACTTTTACTTTTACTTTTGATACTTAAGTATATTTTAGCAATTACATTTACTTTTGATACTTAAGTATATTTAAAACCAAATACTTTAGACTTTTACTCAAGTAGTATTTTACTGGGTGACTTTCACTTTTACTTGAGTCATTTTCTATTAAGGTATCTTTACTTTTACTTAAGTATGAAAATGGGGTACTTTTTCCACCACTGGTAGTAGTCAGTGACAAATACCAAAGCTATGCAGGGCTTGACTTGGCTAAAACCCTGGATAGGAGACCAAAGGTGTAGCTGTAGGTAAATCAACTGTCCAGTAGGAGGCGCTTCCCAGCCTTAACCATGGAAACTCAGAAATTAAAATGTATATACAAATATTGTATTTTTCTTATAGTAATTGTCATGTTTTTTATATGTTGACTTATAAAAAACAATGTGAAACCTATAAGGAAAGCATTTCATTTGTAGAGGTTACATTCTCAGAACATACACTTTTCTTATAATATTCATAGATGGCTCATATAATTCATATATTTTGTCTGAAATATGTCATACCATGTCTTTGTAGGAAATGAAATTGTGTATGTCATATAAGGCATATAAGTTAACACATATACAAATACACCACTGACATATAAATGTAAAAACTCTTATTTGATTTTCATAACTATTTTCCATATGGATGTGTGTGTGTGTGTGTTCCACTGCTGTGCTATCACTTCCAGCAATGTTCACATGCCGCACCGCAAAGATTTCGGTGTGTTTTGCATCTTTATGCAGATCTGTAACAAACAGTGTTCATTTAGGTTAATGTGTTTTTTTATATGTGTCATCTGGTTGTTTATATGTGTCTGGAATGACCCATTCTCCAGTGTAGTTTTCCAGTGTTGGGGAGTAGTGAACTACATATAGTTCAACTAGTAATTTAACTACATATTGCAGTAGCTAAGTGATAGTTGAACTAAATTCAAATCTAGGTAGTGTTTTCAGTAGTTAATTACTTTTTTTGCCATGTAGTGGTGTAGCTAACTACTGGAACTACACACCACTTCTTTTGCAAAAAATAAGATAAAATATAGGCGTAGGCAAAAATGTCCTTTCTTTTTCGGCATCAGACCAGCCTAATTCTCACTTGAAACATTGTTTTTGTGTTTTAATAGGCTAAATTACACATTCTGTTAACAAATTACCCTAAAGTGATCTGTGCAATTGGTGGTAACAATGAAATATCATCCTCTCGCTCTTATTACTGTGGGTTCTGGGGAAGCAGAGGAGCCTGCACAGCTATTTTTAGATCCTTAAGAGATTGATTACTCCATAGGTTATTAAGAGATTGATTACTCCACAGGTTACAGAGACCAGTAGCAATCCATTATGGACCATTTTCAGTTCATCAGATATTTGTGCTGTTGCTGAATGAACAAACAAAATACAGACAGAACCAAATAAATGTATGGAAAGATAGTTTGTATTACATTTACATGTTAGTCATTTAGCAGACGCTCTTATCCAGAGCGACTTAAAGGAACAATTAGGGTTAAGCGCCCTGCGCAAGGGCACATCAACAGATTTTTTACCTAGTCGGCTCGTGGATTCCAACCAGCAACCTTTCGGTTACTGGCCTAACGCTCTTAGAGCCTCACTAAAATCGACTCTTTGGTATTAAGTGAATAAAACCCTAAACATGTCCTCTCCTCTGTCTTCTCCCTAGGTGAGCACCTGCGGATCTGTCCCCAGGGGTACACCTGCTGTACCAGTGCCATGGAGGAGACCCTGTTTAACCTCAGTCGCAGGGAGTTTGAGGGGCTGGTCAGAGAGTCAGGACGCTCGCTACAGGCCTCCCTCAACGCACATTACAGGAGCTTCGACAGTGAGTAGCCACAGAGAACTCATACTCTCATCTATACTGACAATACACGCACAGACGCACGCACGCACCCACTTACACACAATACACAGAACACACACAATACACACAATACACAGAACACACACAATACACACAATACACACAACACACACAATACACACAACACACAATACACACAATACACACAATACACACAATACACACAATACACACAATATACATACAATACACACACAACACACACAACACACACAATGCACACAATACACACAATACACAATACACACAATACACACAAACACTCATAAAATGAACATGGGCATCTACTCTGTTTGTGATTCAGTTGTTTAACGAGAGGATAGGGCAAGTGTTGACGTGCTCTCAGATAAATAAACAAACCAAATAAATGTCCACACATCAGAAAGACACACTGAGCTGTCAGCCTGAAAGGTAAAGGAGGTCACTAGACATTGGGAATTGTGTGTTTTTGTCAAAATGCTGATACCTCCTGACATTTCTTAAGCGCTCCCTGTCTTGACACCAGCATCAAGTCTGTAGTTGTGTGCAATTTTTTCAAGAACTGGATGACCTTGATAGTGTCCTTGACTTGTTCTGAGAATTTTGAAGACATTACTGCAATCTTTGACCCATCACTAATAAACTCTATTTATATAGTCCTGAGGCTCCAGCTACAGTAACATTATGGAGCTGGAGGATATTGTACCCCGATGACAGCAGCTGATGATGCCTGAAACATGGATGTTTGCTCTGGAAATTAAATCTCCCACAAAGTAATCTGGACCTCCATCCATCCGTCTGATTAACATAAGATTAAAACAGGGGATGATGGCATGCAGTCATAGTTCCTGTCTTGATGAGCCCTAGCTGTCATCAGAGTGGCAGAGACAGAGGTAGACACAGAAAGGAGAGGAGAAGGCGGGCCGCTGGGAGACTTATGATTTATGATTGGCTGTGGTAATGAGTCATGGAACCTTGCAGACACCATGGTGGGGATGTGGGGAGGAGGGAGGGGTGAAATGTGATAAGCTGCCCCCTCCTCCACTCCATCCACCTCCACAGGCCGGGATGCTGGCCCTGCTAATGAGCATTTGACCCAATGAGGAGAGTGGCTGCCAGAAGCGTCACATCACCACACATCAGAGTAATGAGAGAGAGAGGGAGAAAAGGGCAGAGAAAGAGGAGGGTGAAGCGGGTAAGTAGTGGAAGAGAGAGAAGAAAGAGGGACAGAGAGAAAAACAGACAGAGGGAGAGAAGGGAATGATGGATTGATTAGAGGTAGTGGGTACTGGGGCGGCAGGTAGCTTAGTGGTTAAGAGCGTTGTGCCAGTAACCGAAAGGTCGCTGGTTCTAATCCCCGAGCCGACTAGGTGAAAAATATGTCGATGTTCCCTTGAGCAAGGCACTTAACCCTAATTGCTCTTGTAAGTCGCTCTGGATAAGAGCGTCTGCTAAATGACCTAAATCTAGTGGAGGGCGATATGGAGAAAGAAAGAAAGAGAGGGGTATGAGTTAGACAGTACCTTTTTCTCCTGCTTTCTATACTTCCTGGACGGCTGGGCTGCTCTGATTTGTGGAGTGAGATGAAATCAGTGTGACTGATATGTGTAACACACACCTTGGCAGAGTTAGTCTAGCTTAGCAACAGGAGGAAGGTGTGGGCCACACAACAACATGGACACCATCGCACGCTGGGGCTGGGCTGGCAGAACAGGGTTTTCTAAACTCGGTCCTCGGGACCCCAAGGGGTGCATGTTTTGGTTTTTGCCCTAGCACTACACAGCTGATTCAAATAATCAACTAATCATCAAGCTTTGATTATTTGAATCAGCTGTGTAGTGCTAGGGCAAAAACCAAAACGTGCACCCCTTGGGGTCCCGAGGACCGAGTTTGGGAAACGAGTTTGGGAAATGCTGGTATAGAGCTAGTCCAGCTGAATACACAACCCCTGCCCCCTCCTCTCCCTCAACATCAGGAGGTTACAGCCACAGAGACAGAGGGAAGTCAGATGTTGATGAAGATGAAGCAATCCATCAAAGAGGAACCATAGAGCTACAGCTTCATGAAGCAGCGATAGAGAGGGGAGGAAATGGAAGTGTGCAGGTGTTGTTTCAAGTCCATTTGGTATGATTGCAGCTGTGTCTTCAGTAGACTACAGAGGATGTACAGGAGCAGTAGGTAGCAGTAGTAGCAGTAGTAGCAGTAGAAACAGAGCAGCAGTAGTAGCAGTAGAAACAGAGCAGCAGTAGGAGCAGTAGAAACAGAGCAGCAGTAGAAGCAGTAGAAACAGAGCAGCAGTAGTAGCAGTAGAAACAGAGCAGCAGTAGTAGAAGTAGAAACAGAGCAGCAGTAGAAGCAGTAGAAACAGAGCAGCAGTAGTAGCAGTAGAAACAGAGCAGCAGTAGAAGCAGTAGAAACAGAGCAGCAGTAGTAGCAGTAGAAACAGAGCAGCAGTAGTAGCAGTAGAAACAGAGCAGCAGTAGAAGCAGTAGAAACAGAAGGAACAGAAGGACGCAGAGAGGAGTGGTGGTAAGAGCTGCATGGCCATCTGGTTGTGTTTAGGGTTGCCGGGCGTGGGCCCTGGACTCACTCAGCTAAATGCAGGTTTTTACTGCTTCTCCACAGCAGCAGCAGCACTCACAGGCCCGGCCCCGGCCCAGGCCCTCCCCCTGTCTCCAGCATTCAAAACCTCAGATTAGAGGGAGAGTCAGAGGCAGTCTGCCCTCCCTAACCCTCTCGCTACAGGGGTCAGCTCCAGCAGCAGGCAGCAGGCAGCAGGCAGCAGCCCAGTCATTGTGTCAGCAGAATGGGAGGTGACAGAGTTTTATTACATTCCCCCTGACACTGTAACTCTCAATATCCGCTGCTTTATTGCAAGGCTCAATAAGGAGGTATATAGGACAATGGCATAGTCCCTTGTTGTTTTAGTTTTTCTCTCTTCCTCTCACTTTACCCGCAAAGTGCTGTTAACTGAACTGCAGTTGAGACAGTGCTCTACAGTTCTACAGTTGAGTTCCCAGGTTCTCACAGTGTCTATAGTTTGTCACGCATGCTAGAACACTCCTCCTTGTATGTCACATTGGGCCAAATCGATCTGCTCATTCCCACACTCCCATTTATTTGTTTATTTACGTAGCACGAAGAGCTTACCCACTGGGTACAGTCATAATTTCAACATCTAGTTTTGATTTACATTTGGTTGAGTTCTCAACTAACATGAATTCAACCTGAAATCAACAAAACATTTCACCATGTCATTGGATTTAGGATCAAAGTGGAGGGAAAAAATGAAGAAATTCCCTTACGTTGATGAGTTTTTGCAAACCCAATCAGTTTTCCACGTTGATTCAACGCCATCACTTTGATTTTTTTGGTTGAAATGACGTGGAAACAACTTTTGATTCAACCAGTTTTTGCCCAGTGGGTAGTGAGTTTGGTTTTTGGAGAACACAAATCAATCATGCGTCTGGGTGCCAAATGGGAGGACAGTTGGATCTGTACTTTACAGTCTAGCTAATCTCGTGACAGCCTGGTTTGGTTCTGGGTGCTGATATTACAGTACTACCTACTGTACACTACCGGTCAAAAGTTTTAGGACCCCTACTCATTCAAGGGTTTTTCTTTATTTTTACTATTTTCTACATAGTAGAATAATAGTGAAGACATCAAAACTATGAAATAACACATATGGAACCTTGATGACAGCTTTGCACACTCTTGGCATTCTCTCAACCAGCTTCACCTGGAATGCTTTTCCAACAGTCTTGAAGGAGTTCCCACATATGCTGAGCACTTGTTAGCTGCTTTTCCTTCACTCTGCGGTCCGACTCATCCCAAATCATCTCAATTTGGTTGAGGTCGCGGGATTGTGGAGGCCAGGTCATCTGATGCAGCACTCCATCACTCTCCTTCTTGGGAAAATAGCCCTTACACAGCCTGGAGGTGTGAAAAACAAATGATAGTCCCACTAAGCCCAAACCAGATGGGATGGCGTATCGCTGGAGAATGCTGTGGTAGCCATGCTGGTTAAGTGTGCCTTGAATTCTATTATTTGAGCTATTCTTGCCATAATATGGACTTGGTCTTTTACCAAATAGGGCTATCTTCTGTATACCCCCCCACACCCCCCATAAATTAACTTTTAAGAAGGCACACCTGTTAATTGAAATGCATTCCAGGTGACTAACTCATGAAGCTGGTTGAGAGAATGCCAAAAGTGTACAAAGCTGTCATCAAGGCAAAGGGTGGCTATTTGAAGAATCTCAAATCTCAAATGTATATTTTTTTGTTTAACACTTTTTGGGTTACTACATGATTCCATATGTGTTATTTCATAGTTTTGATGTATTCACTATTATTCTACAATGTAGAAAATAGTAAAAATAAAAAAAAACCTTGAATGAGTAGGTGTTCTAAAACTTTTGACCGGTAGTGTATATCTGTGTGTTTGTTGGTGATATACTCACATTCTATGGGATCTACTGTACTTCAAGTAGTGGCCATTTAGCTGTACTTCCTCTGAGCCTGTGTTCACTCTGTGGGCAATAGAGTTTTAGGCAGAGGCCAGCAGCACTGATGAAACAAACACTGGGAAGGCTAAGCTTGGTTTTTGGGGTTGGATGTCACACAATGCTTTGAATCGCCAACATACTGTACAGTAGAACTGACTAACTGCAGTCTCCATTTTTTATTTGAGAGAATGAGAGTGAGAGGTACGTGGGTGGAGAGGGGCGGCACAGGGCGGGATAGTAGACAGGTACCGAGGCCCAGAAGGTGCTGTTTCTCCTGACAGACAGGTGGTGATGGAGCAAATTATGTTTTGGCTTGCAGCTGGCAGCTGGCAGCTGGAAACCAAACCGATGAAAAGAGAGCAAGAGAGGAAGAGGGGTAAAGACAAAAAGGAAAGGAGAGAATGTGAGTTAGGGATAGAGAGTGAGGGGAAGAGGGGGAAGTGTTTATGAATGCAGGTAACCATCAATGTGAATGAGCCTGAGAACCCTTTAGGCACTTTAGAATAGACCAGAGGGCTGTAGCAGTCAACCATCTATCTGCTATTGATCACCTATCTCTTTTCTCATCTCAGTGTTTGATTGGTCGGTCGCCTCCAAAGTTCCAAAGTCACTTCTTGTTTTTTGCGCAAGTAAAGGAATGTCTCTCCTCTCACTCTAGGCTCCCCAGGCCCTGTGTTAAGTGGTCTGTGGCAAAGGAATTGATAAGTGCTGCACCTGTCCAATAGTTAAAACGGACTATTCCTGTATTTGACTCCTCGTCTCTCTCTCTCCTCTCTCCTCAGCGTACTTCACAGACCTCCTGAACAGCTCAGAGCGTTCCCTCCAAGAGTCCTTCCTGGCCACGCTGGGCTCCCTCTACTCCAAGAACACCCCTGTGTTCCAGGACCTGTATGCTGACCTGCGTCGCTACTACCGCGGTTCCGCTGTCAACCTGGAGGAGACGCTCAACGAGTTCTGGGCACGGCTGCTGGAGCGCCTGTTCAAGGCCTCCGTCCTCCCGCAGTACACCCTCACTGACGACTACCTGGAGTGTGTGGCCAAGCAGACGGAGACCCTGCGGCCTTTTGGGGACGTCCCCCGTGACCTCAAGCCCAAGGTCACCAGGGCCTTCGTGGCGGCACGGCCATTCGTCCAGGGCCTGACCTTCAGTGGGGAGGTGGTCCGCAAAGTCTCCCAGGTACTGTTATAGTAGAGATGTGCTGTTTCACGTGTTGCTACCTCTGATAAATATGGCTGTGCTTTTTATACCTGATATTACCACCTCACATCTGCCACACCGTTAACCATTAAACACCCTGCACACACCCATAACGCTCTCAACAAGTTGAAATTGGGATTGTTATGTAAATCACAGAGTAAGTTCCTTGCATAAATCTGTCACAGAAAGAAAATATCCTGGGTAGACTGTGTAATTTTCACCCCCAACAGTGTGTTTAACCTTGGTTACCCTGGTGAAAACATATGCATACTGTACATATATAAAGCACATTAAGGGTGTGTCTCAGTAGGGGCGTGTCTCAGTAGGGGTGTGCCTCAGTAGGGGTGTGTCTCAGTAGGGGTGTGCCTCAGTAGAGGTGTGTTTCAGTAGGGGTGTGCCTCAGTAGAGGTGTGTTTCAGTAGGGGTGTGCCTCAGTAGAGGTGTGTCTCAGTAGGGGCGTGTCTCAGTAGGGGTGTGCCTCAGTAGAGGTGTGTTTCAGTAGGGGCGTGTCTCAGTAGGGGTGTGTCTCAGTAGGGGCTTGTCTCAGTAGGGATGGGTAAAGGGCTGCTGTGCATTTCCCCAGCAACAGGGTGTCTGAGGGGCAGATGAAAAATGTAGCTAGGCTAGCTTAACAACCACTGTACTACAGCCACTGTCTACTGGCTGATTACTTGGTCAGTCTACATTTAGCCTTTAATGGATGAAAGTAAGGCACCACTGGGACATGTCTCTGTCTCTTTGGATGGTAGCAGTGGAACAAGCCCAGTGCCTGTTTAATATGCCAACTTTTATGATGCTTTTAGTGGTATAGAGAATCACAAAAGGTGATTCCTGGCACACTCTTGGAGAGAGGAAAGAGCCTTTGAGAAACGTTTAGGTTTTATGTTAATTTAAATGTAACATTATTATGAAAGTACTTTAAGCCTACACATATCTAATGTGTAATCTGTTGTGTCTTTTAGTGGATCAATGTGTATTTGTGCGTTCCTTATCGAACATACACAAGCTATTTACACAAACACCAGAGAGGGCAATAGCCACGTGCAGGAATCCAGTGGGCTCTCGCTCCCTTCTTCCTAAAAAGAACCACCATTTCAAACCGCTCTTTATGTTGGCACAAAGAGGCCGGAGTCTGGCCCATTTAAATACAGACTTTATTTACAGCACGATACCACCAGCTTTACCACTTTTAAATAGAACACAGGGAGAGGGAGATAGAAGTGGAGAAGAGGAGGTATAGAGAGATAGATGAAAGTGAGTGTGTGTGAGAATCTGAGAGAGAGAATCTGAGAGAGAGAGAGAGAGAGAGAGAGAGAGAGAGAGAGAGAGAGAGAGAGAGAGAAAGAAAGAGAGAGAGAGAAAGAGGGAGCAAGAGCGAGAGCATGTGGATGGAAGAATCCCTTTGAGCTATGGTTGATTACTGTTGTTACTGCCAGTGACAGTGGCTGATGTAACAGTATGGCATCATGGGCGTCTGTCCTGTCACTGATCTTAATTTAGCAGCACCATTAACTGGCCGCTCCGCTCTGCTCCACTCCCCCTCCTGTTGTCACACTGTAGGAGATCTCACACTGTGGGATGTCACAATCAATCGGTGACATTCGGACGTATTAGGAAGCTGTCTGTCTGTTTACATTAAGCCCTGTTGATGAGTTCCTGTGAAGTCTGTTAATACAAGGAACGGTTGTAATGACGCCGCTTTAATCATGTTATCTGATCAGTCTCCTTGTAAAGTTCTTAATGGTCTCAAACTCTAGACAGCATAAGCTCGCACTTATCCTTTTAAGAAGCTACATTTGAAGCTGCATTCTGGGAAAATTACATGGTCCTCCTCCGAATGCTTTAATAGTGCGTGATTATTATTGGAAATGATAGCCAACTCTTCTAACAGTTAGCATCCTTTAGAAAACATCTACACCTACATATCCATTTATCTATCCCCTACCGAACCACTCTTATGCATTAGCTGCATGGTATTGTTGCTGTTTCATGTTGCACAATGCACACTACATAATCATAATCAATACATGATAATCATGATCATAATACATATTATAACCACACATATACAGTGGGGCCCGAAATTATTGACACCCAGTAATTCAAATACTGAGCTAATTTTTTTGTTGTTGAAATTATATTATTGTCACGGTTTACTAAGCCAGAACCCAGAAGCAGACCAGGACAAGGTAAGTGGTGTCAAAGGTGAGTGTTTATTTAACTGATCCACGAGTGCTGCTGAATAATCCAGGGAACAGAGCGGGCGGCGTGGATGAGTTGTTGAGGGTGCAGTAGTTGGTCCAATGATGGCTCGGCAGCCGCCGACCATCAGGCAGAGGTTGGGTGAAGGTTCCGGACGAGTGACTGCAGGGAGAACAAAACGGAGGTAAGCATACAACAAGCAACCAAGGTGCAAAACAACAAAACTAATGCTCTAAGCTCTAAGACTGATCCGCTGATAAACATACTGTTCATGGCTAACGATCCGGCAGGGAATGGATGTTAGGCCAGAGCCTAAGAAGGGTGATGATCAGGACCAGGTGTGCAGATTGCTGATGGGATGCAGGTGCGGAAATCAAGAGAGCTCCCGCCTAGCAACGTTGCCCGGCAACCAGGCAGGGAGCGTTCCAGAACCCTCGGGAAACTGGAGATCACGAGCGGAAAAACTAGTACACAGACAGGACCCGACTCAGACTGCCGGGATCGTTACAATTATTTTATACTAATGGAATTGCTCAGAGAAAGGGATTTTGTTTAACAAGTTATCTTTTTTTTCTCAAAACGGTAGGAGTCAAAATTATTGACACCCCTAAAGATTCTTAAAAATAAAGTAGTCAAAAGTTTAGTATTTGGTCTCATATTCTTAGCATGCAATGACTACATCAAGATTGTGACTCTACAAACGTGTTGGATGCATTTGCAGTTAGTTTTGGTTGTGTTTCAGATTATTTTGTACCCAATAGAAATGGTGAACAATGTATTGCGTCATTTTGGAGTCACTTTTATTATAAATAAGAATATAATATATTTTTTAACACTTCTACATTCATGTGGATGCTACCATGATTACGGATAATCCTGAATGAATTGTGAATAATGATGAGTGAGAAAGTTACAGAGGATGAAATGGGTTTCCATGGCCGAGCAGCCGCATACAAGCCTAAGATCAACATGCGCAATGCCAAGCGTCGGCTGGAGTGGTGTAAAGCTCGCCGCCATTGGACTCTGGAGCAGTGGAACGCGTTCTCTGGAGTGATGAATCACGCTTCACCATCTGGCAGTCCGACGAACAAATCTGGGTTTGGCGGACGCCAGGAGAACGCTACCTGCCCCAATGCATAGTGCCAACTGTAAAGTTTGGTGGAGGAGGAATAATGGTCTGGGGCTGTTTTTCATGGTTTGGGCTAGGCCCCTTAGTTCCAGTGAAGGGTAAACTTAACACTGCAGCATACAATGACATTCTAGACAATTCTGTGCTTCCAACTTTGTGGCAACAGTTTGGGAAAGGCCCTTTCCTGTTTCAGCATGACAATGCCCCCATGCACAAAGCGAGGTCCATACAGAAATGGTTTGTTGAGATCGGTGTGGAAGAACTTGACTGGCCTTCACAGAGCCCTGACCTCAACCCCATCGAACACCTTTGTGATGAATTGGAACGCCGATTGCGAGCCAGGCCTAATCGTCCAACATCAGTGCCCGACCTCACTAATGCTCTTGTGGCTGAATGGAAGAAAGTCCCTGCAGTAATGTTCCAACATCTAGTGGAAAGCCTTCCCAGAAGAGTGGAGGCTGTTATAGCAGCAAAGGGGTGTGTGTGTGTGTGTGGGGGGGGGGGGTCCAACATAATAATGCCCATGATTTTGGAATGAGATGTTCGACGAGCAGGTGTCCACATACTTTTGGTAATGTAGTGTACATGCAATGAGGGAAACAAGGTGAAATTCTGTCTCTGTATTGGAGATTGTGTATGCATTCAGAGACCTGTGTAGAGAATGGCAGTGCTGCAGGGTACTAGTGAGTGCATCAGGGGAGGGAAGATGTCACTGTGTGTGAATTTTACTGGGCTTTTCATCTGGCTCTGCACTGACAGGTGTAACGGCCCCTATCGCTGGAGCACAGCCATGCACAGTTGACTTGATAGACACAGACACCTGAGCAGTAGCAAGGAACAACTCTTTAGTCTACTCCACTCTGGTGCCAGCCACCATGACTGAGTGAAAACAGAATTTTGAAAAGGCATTTCTTTACAACATCGTTCTAACTTGCCATTGCAACTCACTGTGTCTCATTACTCCTCAAAGTTGAAAAGATGCAAAGCTCCTTGATGATGATGATGATATTGATGATAAAGCTGCTGCTGATGATGATGATGATGGGTGTGCCCCTCCAGGTTCCTCTGAGCCCAGAGTGTATCCGTGCCATGATGAAGCTTGTGTACTGCCCCCACTGTAGAGGCTTGGCCTCCGTCAAGCCCTGTGCCAACTACTGCCGAAACGTCATGAAGGGCTGCCTCGCCAACCAGGCCGACCTGGACACAGAGTGGCAGAGCCTCGTCGGTGAGAGAAACACGTGCACTCACAGACGCCCGCACACACATAACACACACACACACACACACAACACACACACACACACACACTGCAAATAAGCACACACTCTCACAGTCTTTCTCCTTGTTTCTCTTCCCTGTCTCTATTGTCCAGACACCATGCTGCAGGTGGCGTCTAGCTTCAGTGCTGACCCCAGTGTGGACGTGGTCATCTACTCCCTCCCCCTCCGCATCTCAGAGGCCATCCTCTACATGCAGGAGAACACAGAGGTCTTCACCAGCAAGGTCAGTTCAACCAGTACCAAACCCTGACTAAACCTTCTCACTCTCACTCCCACTAATTACCCATTCCCTTCAGTCTTATATTTGTGTCTAAAGGTGTGGGTTTCATTGTGTGTTTGGTGGTAGGTGTTCCAGGCCTGTGGGATCCCCAGGGTGGCAGGCACACAGAGCTCAGGGTCTGAGGAGAGAAAGACCAGAGTGAACCCTGACAGCACCGCAATGGAGTACAAACCCAGCCCCGCTGCAGGGGTCCGACTGGAGATGCAGGTGTGTGTCATTAGAACTGCAGGATGTCCTCTCTGTCTTGTGTGTGTGTGTGTGTGTGCTGAGTATTCTAACTATGTCTTATCTCTCCTAGATATCTGATGTGTCCAGTAAGCTGAGGGAGATGCAGCAGTACTGGGTCCAACTGCCAGCTGCTCTGTGCAATAGTAAAGTGGCAGCAGGAGCAGCTGTTGACAAGTGCTGGAATGGCATGACCAAGGCCAGGTATGAGGAGCACCTGTCCATTATTTTAGCTGTCTGGCAGAGACAGACTGTTACTGACACATTGTCAACAGTAATTTGTAGAATATCACCCCCTAACCATAGTATACTATTCCTCCTCACCTGTCTGCGAACATCTGTACTGTGTTGGATGTGAATTGCTCAGGTAACCCTGAGATGCCCTTTAGAATCAGGATGAACATGCTAACCATTCACACAGCAGCAGACAGTGCACAGACACAACACTGCCTATTGTCATGTAACACTCTCGTTAGTGAATCCTCCAAGACCCTCTGTATCTCACTCAGAAATGGCCTCCCCCCTCCCCTCACCCCCTTTCATGCTATTAAACTAAATAGATTATTGAGCAATTTACCTCCCTTTCTGCAGTGCCACAACTCCTCCCTTATTGGACTGAGATTGGGCAATTTGATTTATGGTGGGCCATTGACTCTGAAATATGTGACAGACTACGTCATAAAAAATGTATGTACTTGTGGGTTAATGGCCTGTTTGTGTTAGTGTTTCAAGCAGTATTGGACGCTGATATAAAAGTGTGAGTGTGCATGAGTTTGTATGCATAAATGTGTGTGTGTGTAGCTAGGTTTACATCCAATTGGCAACAGATTTTCATGCAAATATTCTAAAATCCACATAAAGAAAATATGTGCATTTTCCCCACCAGCGGTGTGTTTCCACCAAACTGACTTGTTGTGGATAAAAATAATTGCGTGACGACGTAGTGCACACAAAATGTACTTTTTCGCTTAAGTTTTCATGTACCGAATAAAAAATATAATGTTCAATATGTTTCCATCATATTTTCAACTCTACCGATCGTTTTTTTCAGAAAAGCGGTTTCGTTAAATAGCAAATGTGCCTTCTCTGGTCTTGGCACGTGCGCTCTAGCCAACAGCTCGTAGGCTGTGCAGGTAGGCTAGTCTACATGATGATAACAGTGAGAATATTTTTTATTTGTCAAACAGCAGCCAAGCATCGATCCTCATGTCACCAGAATAAGACCCTCGATATTTATTGGAAAGGACCATTTCACCACCCTGTTAAGTTCATCATAACTTATTTCATCTGTAGCCTAATAAACTGCATGGTTTCCCGAGTTGTAGCGGGTGGACCACACACCCTGTCATCGCTTAACTCCAAGTTTACCTCTATATGAAGGTTATTATATCAATATTTCAAATAAAATCAAAATGTGTTGGTCGCATACACATATTTAGCAGATGTTATTGCAGGTGTAGAGAAATGCTTGTGTACCTAGCTCCAGGTGTAGAGAAAGGCTTGTGTACCTAGCTCCAACAGAGCAGTAATATCTGACAAGACACAACGCCATTTCTCGCATAATAAATTTTACTGACACAAAAATAACCCACCATGTCGAACGAAGAAATTACAATTTAGAAATTATCTGTAGGCATTTATCAAATTGTACAGCAAAGTCCTGCTTCCATCACACCTGTCGTGATACGGTATGCAGTGCTTAATTTGTACATCGGGAACACATAGTGAGCACGAGAGGGGGTTATCCAGGGGGCTCTTGTGGTACCGGAACGCATGAGAAAAATAGTGACAAACAACGTAGCAGCGCAGCAGACAGAGTAAACAGCCAAGTATCCTAATATCTATGGTGGTGAAATGGACTGCGTTCTCCAAGGTGCTGATTAATTCAAAGCATTTTAGTCTTCACTGCAGAACACCCGCCATACATATAGCCTATAGTATGCCCACATTCTCGATTAAAGCCCTGCGGTTTACACAAGTCCTAATTTCTTATAAATCTTCAAGACATCAATGTACAGCAAAAATGTTTGACATCACTGCAGAACACCTGCCATATGCATATGCACACATACTCTGTACAGCCCATCTTTGAATTTTGCAGGGGTTATACATTTGCTTGTTCTTCAACTGATGGTTGTGTGATATGAGAATACTGAGGATGGGTCAACAACATTGTAGTTACTCCACAATACTAACCTAAATGACAGAGTGAAAAGAAGGAAGACTGTACCGAATAAAAATATCCCAAAATATGCATCCTGTTTGCAACAAGGCACTTAAGTAATACTGCAAAAAATGTGGCAAAGAAACAAACTTTTTGTCCTGAATACAAAGCATTATGTTTTTGGGCAAATCCACACATCACTGAGTACCACTTTTCATGTTTTCAAGCATTGTGGTGGCTGCATCATGTTATGGGCATGCTTGTCATCGGCAAGGACTATGGATTTTTGTTGTTGTTGGATAAAACAGAATATAGCTATAAGCACAGGAAAAATCCAAGAGGAAAACCTGCTTCAGTCTGCTTTTCAACAGACACTGGGAGATGAATTCAACTTTCAGCAGGATAATAACGTAAAACACAAGGCCAAATCTACACTGTTGCTTACCAAGACGGCATTGAATGTCCTGAGTGGCCTAGTTACAGTTTTGACTTAAATCGGCTTGAAAATCTATGGCAAGTCTTAAAAATGTCTGTCTAGCAATGATCAACTATCAACTTGACAGAGCTTGAAGAATTTCTTAAAGAATAATGGGCAAATATTGTACAATCCAGGTGTGCAAAGCTCTTAGAGAGTTACCCAAAAAGACTCACAGCTGTAATTGCCGCTAAACGTTCTTCAACAAAGTATTGACTCAGGATTGTGAATACTTATGTAAATGAGATATTACTGTATTTCATTTTCAATAAATTTGCAAACATTTCTAAAAACATGTTTTCACTTTGTCATTATGGGGTATTTTGTGTAGATATTGTGCGTAAAAAAAATATATTTAATACATTTTGAATTCAGGCTTTAACAACAAAATGTGGAATAAGTCAAGAGGTATGAATACTATGAAGACACTGTAAATCATTGATGGAAACGTAGTTAGAGATGCTGAAATATTGAAATTTGTGACAGGTCATGACATAAAAATGCAACTCCAAGGCAATGGGCCATTAATAATGCATGTAGGGCTCAGTTTGCTGTATCGCTAGCTCAGCCGTAAGCAGAAAGTGATATGCGTAATTTACAGATAGGTTAACCGGCATCAAGTATAGCTATTCAAGCTACAGGCAACTGCCAAAATAATGGAAACACTTGAGTAAATGAGGGATACAAAGTATATTGAAAGCAGGTGCTTCCACAAAGGTGTGGTTCCTGAGTTAATTAAGCAATTAACATCCCATCACGCTAGGCAGGCCATTATTTTGGCTACCAAAGCTACTGTATGCCCGTAGGATGACAATGCCCCCATCCACATGGCACGAGTGGTCACTGAATGGTTTATTGAGCATAAAAACTATGTAATCCATATACCATGGCCGTCTCAGTCACCAGATCTCAACCCAATTTAACACTTATGGGAGATTCTGGAGCGGTGCCTGGGACAGTGTTCTCCACCACCATCAACAAAACACCAAATGATGCCATTTCTCATGGAAGAATTGTGTCGCATCCCTCCAACAGAGTTCCAGAGACTTGTAGAATCTATGCCAAGGTGCATTGAAGCTGTTCTGGCTTGTGGTGGCCCAACACTCTATTAAGACACTTTATGTTGGTGTTTCCTTTATTTTGTCAGTTACCTGAATATATACAGTATATACTGTATGAGTGTAGGATTTCCCACCCAATACTGTGACCACAGCAATATAGTCCAGTGGAAGAGAGGGGACCCTAGATGAATATACAATAGAGAAGATGAGGAGAGACTGAGATAGATACACATAAAAAGGTTGACAAATCAATAACTGGTGAAATCGATAGACTAAATCCCTGAAGGAAAATGGATTCGTCCAGCCGTAAAAACATAACCCACTGTAATGAATACTCAGGGAGAAAAAGGTGTAGATTCACGCGCAGAGCGCAGCAGGTGTTTATTTCACCTTCGCAGAAGGCAGGAATTGTGGTCACAGGCAGGCAATGGTCATACACAGGTAGGCAAACAAGCAGGTGAAACAAAACTAGGACTGAAGGCTATAACTGGGTCTCACAAACGAGCTAGGAAACAGCTTAGTAGAGTCAAAACAAACAATACCTCACAAGGCACAAACAGAATGACCTGAACTAAATAAGGAGCTGATGAGACCTGGTGAGTAACTAACACAGGTGAAATAAATGAACCAAAATGAAAGACAGGGCTACGTTTAAGAACACAAAGAAACAGGGCTACGTTCAAGAACACAAAGAAACAGATCTACGTTCAAGAACACAAGGTGAACTAAGAAAATAAATATAAAACCTTACACCCACAAAATTCTACTTGACATACATCTCCTTAATGGTCCAAAGCCACATTCAAATAAAGGCCTAGTCCAAGAGCTTTGTCATCCTAATGCAATGTAGTACCATAGAAATCCAACCGTGTTGCCTGCTAAGTGAAGTATTGATGTGTTCTGTGTCCAGGTATCTTCCTGAGGTGATGGGTGACGGCCTGGCCAGCCAGATCAATAACCCAGAGGTGGAAATCGACATCACCAAGCCAGACATGACTATCCGGCAGCAGATCATGCAGCTGAAGATCATGACCAACCGGCTGAGGAACGCCCTCAACGGCAACGACGTGGACTTCCAGGATGCCAGTGAGTGACGGGCGGGGGAGGAGGAAGGGCTTAGAGTGCAGTAGACAGGGTTAGAGAGTATGGGGTATTGGGTTTGGGGATGGGGGGGATTGGATGTATAGGTTAGAGTTGGGAGTGTAGCAGAAACATCTTGAACAGCTTGGACTCACTGATATCCTCATTTCAATTAACCAATGCCTTTCCCTTGTCCCCAGGTGATGATGTCAGTGGTTCAGGAAGTGGAATGTGTACAGGCGAGTCGTGTGCCAGTAGCGGACCTCGTGTCATTGTGCCCAAAACAGACAGCACCAGATACTACAATCCTCCTGAGAACAAGAAGGTGAAGGGCACAGGAACCCAGACTCACCCCTCCATCCTCCTCCCCCTGCTCTCATTGGCCACACTGCTGCTCAGGCGATAATGAACAGGTGGTGCATCCAATTGAGACTGTGTTTGGATAGGGCTCTGAGATGGAACAGAAGAGCGGAAAAAGGGGGATGGGTGGGTAACTTTGCCAAATAGGAAAGGATTGTCATTGAATAAATGGACTACCTTTTATTTTGATGAGAAAAAAACAAAGAACATTAATATTCCTTGTTTTATTTGCTTGTTTATATATTTTTTAATATGGCAAGTAGAGCTGGTCTTTGGCTTCTTTTTATTGTTTCTATGCTTGGGTGGTGAACAAGGATGGTTCACATGTGATGTTTGGATGGCACAAGCTTCTTAGTGAATATGCCATTCTAATGTAAAGTCAATGTGACCTTGTTGCAATGTTCTAACAATGCCAATAACTTTACAGTGATGTTGTGAGAACACTGTGAATGCCGGTTTGGTGCGTATCTACAGTATGCTCATCCAACACATTCATTTTTTTAAAATCTCAATCACAGTGACAAGGGAATGTGGATCTCTCAAGTATCTATTACATAAAAATAATGGCTTATTGTAAAACCATTGCATCAATAGCACATTAATTAACACTGCAGCAATGACATATCTATGTCATATCTTAATTTGACCTTCTCACAAAAGGAAAATAATCTTGCAGCAACAGGAAATGTGAATTGTTATGTGTATTATAATTAATATACATTTTTGTAGGGGTTGAATATTTTTGTTAGGGCAAATCAAGTCTGACATTTTAAAGTGGAAATTACAAACTTTAGAAGCCTTTTAAAAACTCAAATACATGACAAGTTTTGCATTTCCTGCTGCACAGGGAAATTATCTGTGATAACAGAGTGATCAAAATAAGATACTAGATATGAAGTGTCTGTGAAAGCAAGTGGTACAGTATAACAATCTACCCCTTCTCTATTGAAGGGCTGTAGAAAGCCGCTTCCGTCATACTAGGCCTGTAAGTCTTTCTGTGCCTAATATTTTATTTGATCAATCTGGTCTTAAAAATTCTAAAAGCCACCATTCTGTTAGCAGTCAGGTGACGCACAGCTCACTTAGCCAGCAACACTCATAGAATATACACACTCCAAAACAAGCCCACATACAAATCACAAGAAGAATTTCAAGCATAGACGTTGGTTAGTATATCGACACATCCTAGTGACCTGTCAAAAAAAGGAAAGGTGCACCTTTTTGTACATATTTCCTATCTTGTGATATCATGTAATCTATTATCACTAACCCAAACTTAGGGGTTTGAACCTTCCCCACCCACCATATGCACAGTTGACTACAGCTGGATGTGGAGTGGGAATGCCTTGACTAAAACGCTGTCACACGTTCTCCAAACATTGCTAGAATGTTCCAGGGAGCACAGTGACATTGTAATGAAGGTGCAGTCAGTAATGTGAGTGCATTGTTGTTGGAGCTGGCTCATGTTCCCTCCGTCACACACAGGAGGACCGTTTCAAAGTGTCTGTGTGTGTACAGTTACAGTCTGTCATAGCAGAGAATAAATCTGATGTAGTGGCACATTGTGTATGTATGGCCAATGGGGATTCAATGTTAAATTGTTGGGGGAGAGACATCCAGACAGTACGTGGATGCTAGAATGGAGATGATCTGGTGATACAGTGTATATGTCAATGTATTGGTGTACGGTATGTAAGTGTGTGAGTGCCTGTCTTAGACTTTGTGTAAAACTGTGTGTGTGACTGACGTCATATAGAGGTACAGCATGAATGGATGCATGTAGAATGAATGTTTTAAGACTGTGTGAATCCAGCTTCTGATTTCCCAGGAGAGAAACACTGAAAACCGAGCTAAAAGAAACATAAACAGAAGACAGAGCATGATTGCTGCTTTCCAGTCTTGATCACCATTCCCTAAATTTGCACTGCCCCTGGTCTGTCCTTCAACACTTCCAGGCCCATGAGGCTGCATGTCTCTTCCTTCACCTGCTTTTCATATGGTACCCTGGCACTTACAGTAGCCTGCAGATTTGGTGAGATAATTTGCTCTTAATTTCCCCCTTACATTAATTGAGGTGGGAAGCTGAATAAGAAGCCCATTCCCCGTTACCTGCAGGTTCTTATAGCTCTTCATTTAAAACATTTGTGCTAACAAACCCAACACTGGACTGCTCAGCTCAGTTCCCGGGCCCAATGAACGCTGAGAAATCGATGAGCAGGCCCTCTCTCAACGCACAAAGAATCCTCATATGGAAAAATCAATGGGAGAGAAGCGCCATGTTGAAGTGCTGATTGATTTGGATACAGATACAGGCTGGTTGATTACATCAAATGTGTGTGTGTGGTATGAATGTGGTTTTATGTGTCAGGGATGAAAAGAAAATCAGGGGCCCCAACTATTTGGTGGACACACTTGATTGTCCTACAGTACAGTGGGAGGCATAAGTAAAATGTTCCAATTTGAAAATGTGCCTAGGTGATAAAAATAAATAAAAAATCCCCCTTTGAGGTTTTCTTGTGATTGAGCAACAATGCCGAGGTGAAAATATGTCAACATGCTGTCGTTGTTTTCCCCCATGAATTGTGTCAGCTATTATAAACGTGATGCCATTTTAAAGATGCCGACTGAGACTGACTGTTCTTTTTAACTGCTTCTTCTGGTAACAGAGTCAAAGGTACTGGGATGCTGTCCATACAATGATTACGCTGTTTGACTGTCATCATTTTATCTTACTGCACATTATCATGTCTGTCAAATCATCTGGCACACAGTTTCACATGAAACCAAGTTACCACTCACCACACTCCTCCATTCATGTTTCTAGAGAATATATTCCATTCCCAAAGTACTTTAATATAACAGAATCTGTCTATGTGTAGCTGTCAGATGAAGCTGTAGTTCTCTTTCAGGTTTTCATATTGGCTCTCTGAGAGCTTCTGGGCCAGGTTGAGCTGGCCCATCTTGGTTTTGGCCCCGGCTCCTAAATATCGTCTCTGAGCGGCTGGATCCTGAGAGCCCTCGTTGCTTTTGGCCTTCCTCACAGAGTTGTTTGGGTCTTTGGGTTTAGCTGCGGACACAAACACAGAGCCATGCTTAGTCCCAATCTCTCTATCTAATGGGTCGTGACTGACAGACAATATCCTTATCACATCAGAGACTTTCACTTTTCTATTCAGTACTTTGAGATAATGTTCTGTAGTGAATATGGTGCCTTATCTTACTGTAATCCTACCCTGTAGTAACCCTCTTGCCAGCTTCTCCTTTAACCTGTCAAGCTTCAGATGGACCTTCATCTGCTCTATCAGCGATGCCTTGGTGGGGTTATTTTGGGATTCTGCAAACACTGGTGTCACAGCAACAGCAGCATCATCACATACTCTGTACTAGGTCACTGTCTTTAATACACTTAAACTATAGTGTAGTGTGTCAACATAGAATTCCTAAAAGCAGAAGTAAAAATCGATCATCTAATTTCACCCTCACAAATGTTTTTTCACACTCCAAGATATATAGCAAACATCTTCATACATACTCATCACTCACACTGTTGTTTGCTATATATATTATTTTTTAAAAATATTTATATCGGTTTTACTGCATGGCCTTACTCTTGACTGTGCTTGGCTGTCCTTTTCTCTCCTGAATTAGTAGAGTATTTTCACTATGGGTGACTCCTATAAAGAATCCACATAGGACACAAGCTCACTGCATGACCCATCTGTGCCTAGGTCTTATTTCTCATTTTTAAGCTCAAATAGTCACTTCTCAGTATCAATGCCATGTTAACAGGTTCAGTCAATCTGTGTAGTATCAGTGCCACCTAGTGGCAATAAGTAATAAAGGCATGGCGAAACCTGCTGTACAGTACAGCAGGGGTTGTCAAACCTCTCCTTGGGGACCCCCAGCCGTTCCATGTATTTGATATATTCCAGACCTAGCACACCTGATTCAAATTGTCAACTAATCATCAAGCCATTGGGTGCATTCCTGTGCCCAGGCGTTGCTGATGCATGCCAGATCTTACAACGCCTGGATAGGTATTTTAGGTATCAGCTTATCGTGTTTTAGCAATCTGTCAGTCGATAACACAGTTGATGATGTGGCATGCAACCATTAGTTGATGCATGCAACGTCTGAGCAGGGGAACGTGACCCTTGACTAGGTAATCCGGTGAGTTAGTTCAGGGCTACAACACAATTGTGAAACGTATGGGTTCAGAACCACTGTAGTACAGTATGTGCAAGTGAATGACTGCAGGACCAAACCATGCACTTCCATTACACTGAGTGTACAAAACATTAAGGACACCTTCCCAATATTGAGTTTGGCCCTCAGAACAGCCTCAATTTGTCGGGGCACGGACTCTACAAGGTGTCGAAAGCATTCCACAGGGATGCTGGTCCAGGTTGACTCCAATGCTTCCCACAGTTGTGTCAAGTTGGCTGGATGTCCTTTGGGTGGTGGACCATTCTTGATACACACGGGAAACTGTTGATCGTGAAAAACCCAGCAGCGTTGCAGTTCCTGACACAAATCGATGCGCCCCGAGCCTGGCACCTACTAAAATACCCTGTTAAAATGCACTTAAATATTTTGTTTTGCCCATTCACCCTCTGAATGGCACACATACACAATCCATGTCTGAATTGTCTCAAGGCTTAAAAATCCTTCTTCAACTCTCTCCTCCCCTTCATTGATTGATTAATTGAAGCGGATTTAACAAGTGACATCAATAAGGGATCATAGCTTTCACTGGTCAGTCTGTCATGGAAAGAGCAGGTGTTCTTAATGTTTTATACACTCAATGTATACTGTATATTACATGAATATTGTGAAACAATGTGTCTATTAAGCAGACTATGGGCTCTTTGACATACTCACCAATCACTTGAGGATTAGGAATGCAGATTAGTTTAATCAAATGTGCTACAAAACAGGGAAAAGCTGAAGTTTGGATGTTGGGGTATAACTTCATATGAACTTGTGTTTAACAAATTACACACAGGGATTGATCAGTTAGTTAAGGGTGTTGGCATGCTGTGTGAGAAGGTGATTGGGGATGGGTTTGGGGGAGGTGGTGTTTTCCTTCCGACCTGGCACACGGACACACTCATCCTTGTGGCGGTCGTTCCAAGCCTTCATCTTGCACGTCTTGCTACAGTAGAACACCTCGTGGCAGCGGCTGCAGGCGATCAGGACCACACCCACAGAACGGCCACACTGGTAGCAGTATTTAAACAGGGGCTTCCTGAAAACACCACATAGATATGCATGTATAAATATCACATTGTGAGTTTCATGTACATGCCATAACAATGACTTTGCTGCCATCTGGTGACTAAAACTCTTATAGCTTTAAATGTGTCGTTTCCTAGTCTCAACTCATACAGTAGCCTACTTTACTAGAACACGTGTGAAACCCTGGTAAGTGTTAGCAGACGTCTGAGACAGCAGTTGAATAAATGAAAGTATAGTTCACCTGACAATCACTGCCTTACTTCCCCGTCTGGAATGAGAGGAAAGATAGTAATTTTTAAAAGAAATTAGTCAATTGAATTTGAATGGTAACAGTAACTGTGTCAGTGTGTTAGTGTGTGTGTGTGTGTGTGTGTGTGTGTGTTGTAGTTGGGGATGCTAGTACCTCTTCTCAGCCCTCTGCTGCTGTTCTATCTGCTGAGGGAGGGACTCTGTGCTGTCCTGTTCCTCAGGGAGAACCGCTCTGGCTGCCTTGTTCCAGGGAGGAGTGGATCCTGCTCCAGTGTACACAAACTTCTCTGTGGGACTAACACCTGCCACAGACACACATACATTACATGCACGGTGAATGCGTATGCGTGCGTATGTGTGAGTACATCACAGATGTACATCACAGATGTACTCACACATACGCATTCACAGTGACACACTCTCATACACATGAACACAAACACACACGTACTGCTGATGCCCAGGCCCTGCTCCCTCTCTCCACGCTGTCTCTCCATCCTGATGGCTGCCTGGCGCAGTAGGTCTCCCATCACGCTGAGGATCTGTCTGCGGGCATTGTATGCCTCTCTCTCCCTCTGGTTCAGGGCGTGGTACGGGGTGTGGGCGATGCGCCAGTCCTGGGGCATGAGGGGAGGCACCAGCACTTCTACTTTAATAACACCAGGTAACTACTGCAGGATTTGCATGGAAGTTGAAGTCTACAGAATGTCTGTTTCTGAGTATAAGGTTTGAAGTATTGTACAGTTGTGTTGGTACTGAACCTGGTGAAATGCATAGTGGGCGTAGTCCACAGCGGTGCCCACAGCACACCTGCGGCCCTCGCCAACCACCACTGGCATCAGTATGTTGGCACCAGCCTTCATCAGTTTCTCCAGCTAGTAAAACAACACAAAGACATTCCTGATGTGCTGCATTTAGTGAGGAGAAGAAGCAGTATAGTGTGTATGGATGCAGCCTCCTGGATGTGCTTACCAGCTTGGTTCTGTTGCGGAGGTGAGCCGCACAGTCGTAGCTGATATTGGTCATGGCACAGAGGGCACTGCCAACCCGGCGGGTCAGGGGGAGGTTGGGGTCAGCACCCCCAGCCAGCAGCTCATCAACAGCCTAACGGGACATTCATTAGAAAAAGGAGGTCAACGCAAGAGGGAAAGACAAGGCTTCAGTCCTGTACAGTTACAGTGAGCTCCAAAAGTATTGGGACAGTGACCTGATTTTTGTTGTTTTGGCTCTGTACTTCAGCACTTTGAAATGATACAATGACTATGAGGTTAAAGTGCAGACTGTTTAATTTGAGGGTATTTTCAATCATATCTGGTGAACCGTTTAGAAATTACAGCACTTTTTGTACATAGTCCCTTCATTTTAGGGGACCAAAAGTATTATTTACCATTAATTTCTATTGGGCACAAAATAATCTGAAACACAACCAAAACAAACAGTAAATACATCCAACAAGTTTGTAGAGTCACAAGCTTGAAGTAATCATTGCGTGCTAGGAATATGGGACCAAATACTAAACTCTTGGGGGGTAGTCATTGTATCATTTCAAATCCAAAGTGCTGGGGTTCAGAGCCAAAACAACAAAAAATGTGGGGTTTTGTTTGTCCACCCGCCTCTTGAGGATTGACCACAAGTTCTCAATGGGATTAAGGTCTGGGGAGTTTCCTGGCCATGGACCCAAAATGTCGATGTTTTGTTCCCCGAGCCACTTAGTTATCACTTTTGCCTTATGGCAAGGTGTTCCATCATGCTGGAAAGGGCATTGTTCGTCACCAAACTGTTCTTGGATAGTTGGGAGTAGTTGCTATCGGAGGATATGTTGGTACCATTCTTTATTCATGGCTGTGTTCTTAGGCAAAATTGTGAGTGAGCCCACTCCCTTGGCTGAGAAGCAACCCCGCACATGAATGGTCTCAGGATGCTTTACTGTTGGCATGACACAGGACTGATGGTAGCGCTCACCTTATCTCCTCCGGACAAGGTGTTTTCCGGATGCCCCAAACAATCGGAAAGGGGATTCATCAGAGAAAATGACTTTACCCCAGTCCCCAGCAGTCCAATCCCTGTACCTTTTGCACAATATCAGTCTGTCCCTGATGTTTTTCCTGGAAAGAAGTGGCTTCCTCGCTGCCCTTCTTGACACCAGGCCATCCTCCAAAAGTCTTCGCCTCACTGTGCGTGCAGATGCACTCACACCTGCCTGCTGCCATTCCTGAGCAAGCTCTGCACTGGTGGTGCCCCGATCCCGCAGCTGAATCAACTTTAGGAGACGGTCCTGGCGCTTGCTGGACTTTCTTGGGCGCCCTGAAGCCTTCTTCACAACAATTGAACCTCTCTCCTTGAAGTTCTTGATGATCCGATAAATGGTTGATTTAGGTGCAATCTTACTAGCAGCAATATCCTTGCCTGTGAAGCCCTTTTTGTGCAAAGCAATGATGACGGCACGTGTTTCCTTGCAGGTAACCATGGTTAACAGAGGAAGAACAATGATTTCAAGCACCACCCTCCTTTTAAAGCTTCCAGTCTGTTATTCTAGCTCAATCAGCATGACAGAGTGATCTCCAGCCTTGTCCTTGTCAACACTCTCACCTGTGTTAACGAGAGAATCACTGACATGATGTCAGCTGGTCCTTTTGTGGCAAGTCTGAAATGCAGTGGAAATATTTTTTGGGGATTAAGTTCATTTTCATGGCAAAGAGGGACTTTGCAATTAATTGCAATTCATCTGATCACTCTTCATAACATTCTGGAGTATATGCAAATTTCCATCATAAAAACTGAGACAGCAGACTTTGTGAAAATTAATATTTGTGTCATTGTCAAAACTTTTGACCACGACTGTATATGGGATTGTTAAGACTCCTGCACCACTAAATGCCTATCTGGGTTGCTGTTGACTCACACATCCACCCCTCCCCCTCCCCCATCCATCATCATCTCAGCCTGACTGTGTGTTTCACCAGAAGCCTTTCATGTCCCCAGCAGCACCTCCAACTCCTCTTAAGGATGTGCTCCCTCCCATCCAGCTTAAGTAGGCAGCCTCCCTCCTTCCCATAATCCTTGTAGGTTTAGCACGCCATTCATACAGCAAATTAAAATCTGTTTCCCTTTGTTGGAGAAAAAACGTGTTTCTGATTCAAAACCCCTCGGTCTGTGACCGAATGAAGGGACAGAATGAATGTAACAGAGCAGACATTTCACATTGTGCCATGAAAGGAGCTAGTTAAGATTTACTCCTCACATATTATAACAGGGTATTCATGTACTCAATGGCTACTGAGGGATGATGGGGGGAAGGAGAGGGGAGGAGAGGTGAAATGCACGGGAAATAATGATAGAGCCATTCTCCATTAAGTGGTGGGTGTAAAACACAGCAGGAAAGCTCACTGAACAGTAATGGCGAGATGGAAGAAAACCCTAGGCCAAGTTCAGAATGAATACATATTTTATTTTATTTATTTTTATTTTATTTATGTCATTTAGCAGACGCTCTTATCCAGAGCGACTTACAGGAGCAATTAGGGTTAAGTGCCTTGCTCAAGGGCACATCGACAGATTTTTCACCTAGTCGGCTCGGGGATTAGAACCAGCGACCTTTCGGTTACTGGCACAACGCTCTTACCCACTAAGCTACCTGCCGCCCCATATGGGGACTAGGGGAGGTGGAGAGGAGGAGTAGAGTGGTAACACACTTATTTTAAACTCCCTCTAAGAAGTATTTACAGTAATAAGTGTGTTTTGCCAAATGCGAATGCGTAGGGTGTCGTATTTCAGTCTTGGCCTGTCTAAGAGAGAACTGAAGCCCTTACCAAGTCGTTGCCGCTAGCGATAGCCAGAGAGAGGGGAGAGTGGCCACTCCACAGGAGATTGGTGCTTGCCTTGTGGGAGAGGAGCAGTGACACAACCTCCCTAGCATTCTGAAATACACACACAGCATACACACACATACAATATCACACACATGCACAATACTCATACACGAAGTCATAACTTTACACTCTGAAGACTAGTGGCAATACTCACAGTGTAGTCCTTGTCTCTCTGGCAGGCCATGTGCAGAGGAGTCCTGCCCCCCTCTTCTGGGGGCACACTGGGGGCCATGTAGAACTGAGACGGGGGGCCGGACGACGTGGAAGTCTTATTCCCAAAACCAGCTTGGGGCTCCACAGGATTCTGGGTGGTTGGTATGTGTGTGTGTGCACGTGCATGCGTGTGTGTTGTTCGTGTGTATATATAAAAAATATAAAAAAGGAAACATGTCAGTTATGAACCATGAAGATGAGGCAAGTCTCAGGCAACAACAGAAAACCCTCTCTTACTCTGCTGACCTTGTCCAGCTTAAACACCTCGTAGGCGTCTTGGGCGGTGACGTCGGGATCTGCCACGGCATGCAGCAACAGCTCAGTGATCTTGGGGCCCTCTGCCCCGGGGAGAGCTGCAGCAATGTGCAGGGGGTAGAAACCCTTTTGCTGGAACATATGAGATGAGAGGAGATATACTGTATGACTGTAACTAATCACTGGAATAGACCAACCAACCACCCTCGCCTTCTGTCATCACTAAGCCATTTCAGCAACCACAGTCATATTGAAACATCAACTCTGTGTAGTAAACTACACTCAGCTAGGAGAAAGCCATGTGTTTTGTTAGTGGGGCTGAGTGAGAAAGAGAAAAAATAAGGTGAGAGATAGCCCACTTCTGAAGGCAGGCACATATCAGTGCGTGCTCCACACTCCAGCAGACGCCTGACAGCCTGAATGTGGCCTGCCTTGATGGCCAGGAAGAGGACAGGCATGGGCACACTGGAGGCGTTAGGGTCTGCTCCCCTGTCCAGTAGCAGCTTTATGGTGGTCCACCTTCCCCTGTGCCTACACAAAGAGATGGGGGTTAATCACCTCCACCCTAACATTATGTCAATCAGCACATCCCATTTGGTTGTGGTATTGCCTTGGTTTTATTTAGAGGATGATTCCATTTAAGTATTTTCTCCATGGTTTGCAGTTTTTACGTTGCACATGCTATGAGATAAATTCAAATTTATGTGAGTAAGGACGGCCTCTCTAAAATTAACCCACAATGTTTCCTATGAGCACAGAGCCCTGGTTGTTCCAGACTCACTCTGTCTTCATGAGGGCCATCTTGCGGACGGTCTCCTGGGTGTCAGCAGGTGGTACCAGGCCCGATCGGCTTAGGGCCTCGGCCGTCTTCTGCATGACCTCCTCTGTGACATGGATGTGGAAGCTGGCCAGGGAGCGGGTTGAGTCAAATGCTGGGTCAACC
This sequence comes from Coregonus clupeaformis, assembly GCF_020615455.1. Lineage (NCBI taxonomy): Eukaryota > Metazoa > Chordata > Actinopteri > Salmoniformes > Salmonidae > Coregonus > Coregonus clupeaformis. The sequence goes on along the minus strand of NC_059211.1, from coordinate 42,833,526 downwards.
ATAAGGCTGCCTCTCCTCTCCCTCCTCCGGTCCTCCTCTGATCCTGCCTCTCCCTCCTCCTGCTGCTGGGTCAGACCATCAGAGCCACCCTTCTCATGCCAGGGGACAGAGCCCAGTGGGATGTTCCCATCCAGCACCTGGATGGAGCACCTCTCCCTCACCGCCGTCATGTCCATGCGGTCTAGGTCCAGGGCAGCCTGGTCACTGCAGTCCTGGAGGTACTGTTCATCCTCGTCCTGGTCAGCCTCTTCCTGACAATAACCCTGGCCATTGTAAAGGGACACTTGACTGTCATTACACTGGGCAGGGTCCGTAGCCTCGTTATCAGCCTGGTTGGTGTGGTCCTTTGGAGCAGTGTCGTCAGCCTGGTTGGGCTGGTCAGCCTGTTTGGTGGTCTGGGCTCTGTTTTTGGTGGCTTCCACTATGCTGCTCTGAGGACTGTTCACTGATGGGGACCGGGCTTTGACAGCCTGTTTCACATAAGAGTGACAAATAAATATAATGAAGAAAAACAATAAAGAGCTGACATTTTAGAGCAAAGAACTGTCCAAAGAAAGTCATGTCAAATGTTTTGGTGCCTCACAGACCTGTGATTTTGGGTGGGTCTTTTGTGGGACCTTCTCTGCAACTGTCTCATGGAGTGACTGGATTGGGTAGTACAGGACATTACAAACAGCCAGAGCAGACATGCCCTCACAGTTGAGATTATTCACATCTGCTCCGCTGTCCAGGAGCAGGTGGATCACATCATTATGGCAGTTGACCTGTAAAGAAATCCAAACAAGTAATTCCTGTGCACACAACATCAATATTATCCATTCATATTCATATCTGTGTTGGAGTCTCCCATGCCTTTGTGATACAATGTCAGTGCCTTACCGTAGCTGCAATGAGTGCTGTGTGTCCTCGGGCATCGCCAACGTCAGGGTGTATCTTACCATCCCGTAGGATACGATAGACACTCTGCGGGTCACCCAGCGAGGCCTCCTGGATGAGGCCCTCTGAGTTGAGCTCCAGAGATCCCTTAGGACCAAACCTCTCCCGGTTCTCAGACAGAACAGCCTCCACGTCCCAATCCAGGGCCTCCACCTCAAACCTGCAGCATGAAGGGACAACAACAGACAGGCCACTGTGGTAAGCAGGACACAAAATAAACAGTTTTGAGTCTACCTGTAAGAAGCTTATTTGCTTTCAGCCATCTGTATAATATATTTGGCCTGCGTTTGTGTTCACCTGTGCCTATGGATGTGAGCCTGCATGCGCTGCTGCAGTGGTAAAGCTGCAGAGACATCAGGGTTAGTGTCTGGGTTGTCACAGTGCTCGCCAAAGAATTGCAGGTCCAGCTCCTTACGCAGCCCCCAGGGCACAGGCAGGTGGTCCGAGTCTGTGGAGTAGCGGTCCATGTCTGGGGGCAGGATAAAGCGTTCGTCCTGCAGTAGCTCATGGTAAGGAGAGAGAAGTGGGTCCATGCCAACCTTCCTGGTGCCAGGCTTGGCCTTGGTCTCTGGCCCCTTGGCTGAGCTCTGGGACTGGGTCTTAGGCTCCTTCTTGCAGTTGATCCGAGCCATGTGTTCTGGGAATGCATGGAGAGTGAAGCCCCCCTCCAGGGCAGTGCACAGCCTCAGCAGCCTCTCCCGGTGCCACAGACCCACGTCCTGACGTCCATCTGGGTATGTCACCACACCTGGCCCAAAGCGCTCGTCTGCATGGTACAACCCCTGTAGGGGTCAGGTTAAATCAGAAGTCAGGTGTAAGTATGGTAATGCTACTCAGATCCTCAAGGTCAGAACATGTCATAGGATATTGGCATCAGGTGACACTCATACTCCTGTCTTACCTGAAAAGTGGTGCCATCTGGGAAGGTCTGAATGCCATAGCCCTCCTTTCGGTTCAAATAAAACTTTCCAACAAATTTGAAGCCTGCTGGCCAGGAATACGTCCCATTTCCATGACGATAATCTTTGTAGAATGAGCCATCATAAAACTACAGAATAAAATGATAGAAATAACTCTATGACATAGGCTGTGGACCCTGTAATAGTGAAAATGTCTTACAAAAATAATAATTTAACTACTTGCGACATTTGTAACAATACGTGCTATAAACAGCGACTTGTAACAAAAGTAGCCTAATGTTGGCCAGCCAGGATTGTATGACCCCCTCCCACGGGGCTATTTCATGACTGTCAATAAATGATTCTATTCAAACAACAATAGCTACCTCTCCATTTGTCCAGGTGAAGACTCCTGTGCCGTGCTTCAAATCATTCACAAATTCTCCTTCATATTTAGATCCGTCAGACCATTGCTGAACCCCAGGTCCATTTCTCTTTTCACGTCCAACTTTAATGTTAGTCCAATGTTCTCTACCTGCCCAAACTCCACATCTGACAGATGCCTCATGTGCAGCGCCTGTAGAAGTCGCCATTATACCCAGAGCGTATTATTTTGTGGAATAGCCCACTGGAATAGTAGGCTTTCATTCAATTACAAACATTAGCTGACCAAATAAGTTTACAAAAACTTTTACAAATCCTTCAACTGTCTGTCTTCGGGTGGTTTGTCTGTCAGTCAGTGTAGGTTGCTTTGACAACGATGGAAGGGACAGCCCACTTGTTAATCTTTCACAAATAGTCGCGCGTTCTCGACAGATTCTGCCTGTTTGTAAATAATCCTTGCATTCTTGTTGCTTTCTTGTAGAAATGCTGCGTCCAAGAACACGTTGATCTGAACACGTTGGATAAATTACTTCAATCCAGTACATTACATGTCAAATATGATCGAATATTGGTCCCTCTGAGAGCAAGCATGCAGAGAAAACCAAATCATAGAGTCGACGATCTCAGACGTTAAAGCAAAAGGTCATGAATTGCCTGCAACACAAGTATCACCACGCTGTGAGGGCTCCATGGAATGTTTCCAACACTCCTTGACAACCGAGGCGTCCCATGGTTAGCTACTTCTTTTATTGGGCGGCCTCTCCCAGGAGTTTTGCTATTTACCCTTTAGTCTACACATCCTGGACTATGCAAACTTTTAGGCCTGCTTCTTTTCCAATGAAGTGTTTCTCTATGAATTACAGCTGCCAACATATGTTTTTAAATATAATGTGACGTTTTGAGAGAATAATCATGTAACTAAATGAATCTCTTTTGTAGGTCCAGCCTGAAAAATGGAGAGTAACAAGGATTCTACTTTTTGCGCAAGTACCTGTATACAAGTGCATTAGAGCTGAACCTGTGTGTGCTCCTTTACATGCTCATCTGCCACCTGACACTCCACCTGTAAGGATATACCTACACCCCATCTTCACTTGAGCCCACATCCACATATACAACATGTGGGTTGGCTTGAATTAGTGTATAGTGTCTCAGGTATACATGTAGAACTGCATTGTGGAACAAATGTGTCAGTGCAGTGGTGATGGCCTGTTTTTTGTTGTTTAATGTCACTGAACCTTTTTATTAGGTCATCAGAATATACTTTTTTTCAAATGGTGCTCTACATTTCACAGTATGTTATTTTTTATTTGGTTCATACAATGAACTCCAAAAGGGTCAACAAATATTGATTTACTTTCACAGGACAAGGTCCTCCACAGGCTTGCTGTTCAAATACACGACCATTGTAATTTAGTTTCAGCATTATATTACGGATGCTGAGACGAGAGTGAAATCACCAGAAATTGGGTGATAGAGAGTCATAGTAAGAGAGATACTGAAAGAGAATAATGCTTCTCAGAAGCATCACTTCTTGCCTCCCATCTTCGGCAACAATACAGAACATGTGGTCCTCTGTAGCTCAGCTGGTAGAGCACGGCGCTTGAAACGCCAAGGTAGTGGGTTCGATCCCCGGGACCACCCATACACAAAAATGTATGCACGCGTGACTGTAAGTCGCTTTGGATAAAAGCGTCTGCTAAATGGCATATTATTATTATTATTATTATGTTCTCAGTTGCCAGGGCAGGTGGCTTGGTTCCTGATACAGTGAGCTCCATAATTCATTGGACAGTGACAATTTTTTTGTTATTTTGGTTCTGTACTCTAGCACTTTGAGTTTGAAAGGATACAATGACAATGAGGGTGAAGTGCAGACTGTCAGCTTTAATTTGAGGGTATTTTCATATATATCGGATGAACTGTTTAGAAATGATAGCACCTTTTATACATGGTCCCCCCATTTTAAGGTACTACAAGTATTTGTTAAATTGGCTTCACAGATGTGTGTCGTTAGGCAGGTGTATTCATTTGTGTCGTTAGTGAATGCAGGAGAGCTGTTGATGAATAGCATTGATTCTAGACTTTGCTATTGCCTTTGGAGGTTGTTGTTGTGGTGTGACAACATGAGGAAGACAGCAGTGTCGATGCAAATGAAGCTGGCCGTCATAAGGCTCAGAAATGAAAATCAATCAATCAGGAACATTGCAAAAACCCCTGGCCATGCCCAAGTCAACAGTTTGGTTCATCATTAACAAGAAAAAAACAACCGGTGAACTCAATTATGTCAAAAGAGCCGGTAGACCGAGGAAGACCACTGTAGTGGATGACCGGAGAATACTCTCTATGGTGAAGAAAACCCCCCTGACAACAGCCCAACAGATCAAAAACACTCTCCTGGATGCAGGTGTAGATGTGTCAAAGTCTACCATACGTAGAAGACTACACCAGCAGGACTACAGAGGGTACACTACAAGATGCAAACCACTGATAAGCCTGAAGAACAGAAAGGCGAGATTACAGTTTGCTAAAAAAGCACCTAAAAGAGCCCCAAGAGTTCTGGAAAAAAGTATTGTGGACAGATGAGACAAAGATTAACATGTACCAGAGTGATGGAAAGAGGAAAGTGTGGAGAAAAAAAGAAATGCCCATGATCCAAAGCATACCACCTCATCCGTGAAACATGGTGGAGGGGTGTTATGGCTTGGGCCTGTATGGCTGCCAGTGGAACAGGCTCACTTGTCTTCATCGATGATGTGACTGCAGACAGAAGTAGAACAATGAATTCTGAAGTCTATAGAAATATTTTATCTGCTCAGATAAAACCAAATGCCTCCAAACTCATTGGACGGCACTTCATCATGCAACAAGACAATGACCCTAAACATACTGCTAGAGCAACAAAGGGGTTTTTGATGGCCAAAAAGTGGAAAATCCTTGACTGGCCGAGTCAATCACCGGATCTGAATCCAATTGAACATGCATTTTACATGCTGAAGAGGAGACTGAAGGCAATAAGTCCCCAAAATAAGCAGGAACTGAAGATGGCTGCAGTACAGGCCTGGCAGAGCATCACCAGGGAAGATACCCAGCGTCTGGTGATGTCAATGCATCGCAGACTTCAAGCAGTCATTGCATGCAAAGGATATGCGACCAAATATTAACAATGATTACTTTATTCTACATTATGTTAAACTGTCCAATGTTTTTTGATGCCCGAAAAAGGGGGGGACCATGTACAAAAGCTTCTATAATTTCTAAACGGTTCATCCGATATGTATGAATATACCCTCAAATTAAAGCTGACAGTCTGCACTTCACCCTCATTGTCATTGTATCCTTTCAAACTCAAAGTGCTAGAGTACAGAACCAAAATAACAAAAAAATTGTCACTGTCCAATGAATTATGGAGCTCACTGTATCTCTCTAGATGACACACTGCTCAGCTTCCTATCCCTGGACTCAAGTGCTGCTCTCGACCAACAGCATGCATCCATTCAGCAACACCTTCCTGCTGAACAACTAACTGTTTTCAACCAGGACCTGATGTCTGCATTGGGAGGGAGCACAAAGGTGGCTTTGGGGGGTGTGGGTGTTGTGGCACTAGTCCTGTCCCTACCCTTTGATGTCTTAGCCCACAAGGTAAAAGGGCAGGGGGACAACGAGAATGCTATGAACCCTACAAAGATGATCTTTGGAATCAGCTATTCCTCAAGAATTGGGTCCCACATACAGTGGGGGAAAAAATTATTTAGTCAGCCAACAGTTGTGCAAGTTCTCCCACTTAAAAAGATGAGAGATGCCTGTAATTTTCATCATAGGTACACGTCAACTATGACAGAAAAATTGAGGGAAAAAAATCCAGAAAATCACATTGTAGGATTTTTTATGAATTTATTTGCAAATTATGGTGGAAAATAAGTATTTGGTCACCTACAAACAAGCAAGATTTCTGGCTCTCACAGACCTGTAACTTCTTCTTTAAGAGGCTCCTCTGTCCTCCACTTGTTACCTGTATTAATGACACCTGTTTGAACTTGTTATCAGTATAAAAGACACCTGTCCACAACCTCAAACAGTCACACTCCAAACTCCACTATGGCCAAGACCAAAGAGCTGTCAAAAGACACCAGAAACAAAATTGTAGACCTGCACCAGGCTGGGAAGACTGAATCTGCAATAGGTAAGCAGCTTGGTTTGAAGAAATCAACTGTGGGAGCAATTATTAGGAAATGGAAGACATACAAGACCACTGATAATCTCCCTCGATCTGGGGTTCCACGCAAGTTCTTACCCCGTGGGGTCAAAATGATCACAAGAACGGTGAGCAAAAATCCCAGAACCACACGGGGGGACCTAGTGAATGACCTGCAGAGAGCTGGGACCAAAGTAACAAAGCCTACCATCAGTAACACACTACGCCGCCAGGGACTCAAATCCTGCAGTGCCAGACGTGTCCCCCTGCTTAAGCCAGTACATGTTCAGGCCCGTCTGAAGTTTGCTAGAGTGCATTTGGATGATCCAGAAGAGGATTGGGAGAACGTCATATGGTCAGATGAAACCAAAATATAACTTTTTGGTAAAAACTCAAAGAATGCTGAGTTGCATCCAAAGAACACCATACCTACTGTGAAGCATGGGGGTGGAAACATCATGCTTTGGGGCTGTTTTTCTGCAAAGGGACCAGGACGACTGATCCGTGTAAAGGAAAGAATGAATGGGGCCATGTATCGTGAGATTTTGAGTGAAAACCTCCTTCCATCAGCAAGGGCATTGAAGATGAAACGTGGCTGGGTCTTTCAGCATGACAATGATCCCAAACACACCGCCCGGGCAATGCAGGAGTGGCTTCGTAAGAAGCATTTCAAGGTCCTGGAGTGGCCTAGCCAGTCTCCAGATCTCAACCCCATGGAAAATCTTTGGAGGGAGTTGAAAGTCCGTGTTGCCCAGCGACAGCCCCAAAACATCACTGCTCTAGAGGAGATCTGCATGGAGGAATGGGCCAAAATACCAGCAACAGTGTGTGAAAACCTTGTGAAGACTTACAGAAAATGTTTGACCTGTGTCATTGCCAACAAAGGGTATATAACAAAGTATTGAGAAACTTTTGTTATTGACCAAATACTTATTTTCCACCATAATTTGCAAATAAATTCATTAAAAATCCTACAATGTGATTTTCTGGAAAGAAAATTCTCATTTTGTCTGTCATAGTTGACGTGTACCTATGATGAAAATTACAGGCCTCTCTCATCTTTTTAAGTGGGAGAACTTGCACAATTGGTGGCTGACTAAATACTTTTTTCCCCCACTGTAAGTGAATACCTGAAGCTGGTCTCTGAGAAATCCATTGACATGGACAAGATGGCGGAGGTGACAGAGCTCTATGACCAGTACCTGAAATATGAGCTGATTGACCATTTTGTGAGGATGACCAACAAGAGATGTATGGGGTCAGTGGCCATGAAACAGTGGCTGTGTGGGGCAGCTTTCCACCTGCGTCTCTCCTACAAGACTGCGTTCACCAGCCTGGTCAAGCTCTATACAGCCTAAGTTAGCAAAAATATCCAGGAGACACCACCAGTGCCAGGAGCCGACAGTATGCTAGGGCTCCTGGTCATTGAGCCCTACACAGAGTTCACACACAGAGTTCAACACAGTCTCTGTGAGTCCAAGGTCATTGGAGATGCTCTGCTGACTCTGATCATTGCTGCTCAGGACATTGAAGACAGCAAATACTTATTTCTGCTGTCTGAATGTGACTTTTATAAACTGATCGACCAACGGGAAGGTTTTAAATTGCAGAAAATAATATGAGAGTGAAACTACAGTTGAAGTCGGAAGTTTAATACACTTAGGTTGGAGTCAATAAAGCTCGTTTTTCAAAATGATGTCATGGCTTTAGAAGCTTCTGATAGGCTAATTGACATCATTTGAGTCAATTGGAGGTGTACCTGAAGATGTATTTCAAGGCCTACCTTCAAACTCAGTGCCTCTTTGCTTGACATCATGGGAAAATCAAAAGAAATCAGCCAAGACCTCAGAAAAATAATTGTAGATTTCCAAATGCCTGAAGGTACCACGTTCATCTATACAAACAATAGTACGCAAGTATAAACACCATGGGACCATGCAGCCGTCATACCGCTCAGGAAGGAGACGCATTCTGTCTCCTAGAGATGAACGTACTTTGGTGCGAAAAGTGCAAATCAAACCCAGAACAACAGCAAAGGACCTTGTGAAGTTGCTGGAGGAAACAGGTACAAAAGTATCTATATCCACAGTAAAACGAGTCCTATATCGACATAACCTGAAAAGCCGCTCAGCAAGGAAGAAGCCACTGCTCCAAAACCGCCATAAAAAGACAGACTACGGTTTGCAACTGCACATGGGGACAAAGATCGTACTTTTTTTGAGAAATGTCCTCTGGTCTGATGAAACAAAAATAGAACTGTTTGGCCATAATGACCATTGTTATGTTTGGAGGAAAAAGGGGATACTTGCAAGCCGAAGAACACCATCCCAACCGTGAAGCACGGGGTGGCATCATCATGCTGTGGGGGTGCTTTGCTGCAGGAGGGACTGGTGCACTTCACAAAATAGATGGCATCATGAGGAAGGAAAATTATGTGGATATATTGAAGCAACATCTCAAGACATCAGTCAGGAAGTTAAAGCTTGGTCGCAAATGGGTCTTCCAAATGGACAATGACCCCAAGAAATGCTTCCAAAGTTGTGGCAAAATGGCTTAAGGACAACAAAGTCAAGGTATTGGAGTGGCCATCACAAAGCCCTGACCTCAATCCTATAGAAAATGTGTGGGCAGAACTGAAAAAGCGTGTGCGAGCAAGGAGGCCTACAAACCTGACTCAGTTACACCAGCTCTGTCAGGAGGAATGGGCCAAAATTCACCCAACTTATTGTGGGAAGCTTGTGGAAGGCTACCCGAAACGTTTGACCCAAGTTAAACCATTTAAAGGCAATGCTACCAAATACTAATTGAGGGTATGTAAACTTCTGACCCACAGGGAATGTGATGAAAGAAATAAAAGCTGAAATAAATAATTATCTCTACTATTATTCTGACATTTCACATTCTTAAAATAAAGTGGTGATCCTAACTGACCTAAGACAGGGAATTTTTACTAGGATTAAATGTCAGGAATTGTGAAAAACTGAGTTTAAATGTATTTGGCTAAGGTGTATGTAAACTTCCGACTTCAACTGTAAGTATGTCAGTGAAATCCATGTTAGTTGTATTTTGATTTCAAACAAGTCAATGCATTACACATGGATTTTTGTAACACATGTGAACACAAACACAAGATATTGTGTCAATAATAGTCAATCATGATTGTAATTAATGTTAGCTGCAATCTGGAAAGGAATGGAGGAAAAGTTCCTTTAAAAGGTGTAGTGGTAGTCTCAAAGGTGATGGTAATATTGCATCATTTGATATGGTAATTTTTGTATTTTGGAATGGCTAGATAAAGAGTGCATTAACAAGGCACTGAGTCTGTGTCAACAACAATGCATGTACTGTTTGTGTCTGCTCTAAAGTCTGCATCAGTCAATGACCTGTTTTTTCATTGGCTGAAAGATTTGCAAACCTTTTCCATTGGATGATGATAATGATAGTTTTTTGCAAGTGGTGTCCTACATTCCGCTGTTTGGTTATTAGATGTTTGTCCTAGCTGGGACAATGTCCTTCAGACTCAGCCCATCATGTTTTTAAATACATAGGTAGTATTTGACAAAGTCTTAGGAAAGAGGAGCGTGAGACAGACACCGCAGCCCAAACATGGGTAACAAAGCTTGCAGTCCATCTTCAGAAACCATTAACTGTCTGTTTGATGTAGCCAGCCATGCAGGCATCATTCCAGACATCTCCCTGGACAGAACCCTCAACAAATTCCTATCCCTGAACTCGTCTGCTGCTCTGGAACATCAATATGCAGCCATCCAGCAGAATATGTCGGCTGAGCAACTAACATCATTTAACCAGGACCTGAGGTCTGCATTTGGAGGGAGCACCAAGGTGAGCCTGGGAGGTCTGGGGATTGTGGCGCTGGCACTGTCACTACTCTTTGAGGTCTTGGCTCACCAGATCCAAGGACAAAGGTCGTACATGGATCCCATACAGAGGATTTTTGGAGCGGATCACTCCTCAGAAATCGGCCCTATCATCAGTGAGTACATAAAGCAAGTTCCTAGTATAGCCAATGATAAGAAGAGGATGGCAGAGCTCCTGGAATATTACGACCGGAAGCTTAAACATGAGCTTGAGGACTTCTATGAGAGGTTGGTAATAGAGAGAAGCATGAACTCTGCTGGCGTGAAACAGTGGCTGAATGGGGCAGCTTTCCATATGCACATGCGGATCCATAGGTTTCGTCTAACTGCCTCACCAGAAGGTGCTGTAGATGTGCTGAGCCAGTACTATCAACTCCGTGTCCCTGGCTTGATAAAGACTTATACAGAGTTTCTACAGAGAAATATCCAGGAGACCCCCCCGTTGGCCAAATCCAACAGCATGCCAGGGCTCCTGGTCATTGAGCCCTACAGGAACGTCACACACAGAGTTCAACACCGTCCCTGTGAGTCCAAGGTCATTGGAGATGCTCTGCTGACCCGGATCATTGCTGCTCAGGACATTGAGCAGGGTAAATACTTCTTTCTGCAGACTGAAAGTGAATTTGATGATCTGATCAAGCAACGGGGAGATTTTGAGCTGAAGATATGAAAGACTGAAAGAATATTCATCTGCTTAATGCATAGTGGTAGAAATAATGATGTACAATGAGTATACAAAACATTAGGAACACCTTCCTAATATTGAGTTGCACCCCTTTTGCCCTCAGAACAGCCTCAATTCATCTGGGCATGGACAAGGTGTCAAAAGCGTTCCACAGGGATGCTGGCCAATGTTGACTCCAATGCTTCCCACAGATGTGTCAAGTTGGCTTAATGACCTTTGGGTGGTGGACCATTCTTGATACATACAGGAAACTGTTGAGGGTGAAAAACCCAGCAACATTGCAGTTCTTGTCACACTCAAACCGGTGCGCCTGGCACCTACTACCACACCCTGTTCAAATGCACTTCAATCTTTTGTCTTGCCCATTCACCCTCTGAATGGCACACACACAATCCATGTCTCAATTGTCTCAAGGCTTAAAAATCATTATTTAACCTGTCTCCTCCCCTTCATCTACACTGATTGAAGTGGATTTAACAGGTGACATCAATAAGGGATCATAGCTTTCACCTGGTCAGTCTGTCATAGAAAGAGCAGCTGTTCCTAATGTTTTGTGCACTCAGTGTATACGCTTATAGTTGGCTTATGGCCTGTAATTAATGTATACTCATGTTATAAACATAAAGGATAATTTAATTACCAAAGAATAAAGTAACATAAACATTTAGATAAACCAGCATTCATAACGTTCTCTAGTGATAAAAAAATTAATAACAGAATAGAGCTAAGCACAGGCAAAATCCTAGAGGAAAATCTGAATTCACCTTTCAGCAGGACAATAACCTAAAACACAAGGCCAAATCTACACTGGAGTTGCTTATCAAGAAGACAGTGAATGTTCCTGAGTGGTCGAGTTACCGTTTTGACTTACATCTGCTTGAAATTTATGGCAAGACTTGAAAATGGTTGTCTAGCAATGATCAACAACCAATTTGAAAGAATTTTGAAAAGAATAATTTGCAAATATTGTACTATCCAGGTGTGCAAAGCTCTTAGAGACTCACAGCTGTAATCGCTGCCAAAGGTGATTATAACATATATTGACTCAGATATTTCTCTATTTAATTGTCAATACATTTGCAAACATTTCTACAAACATGTTTTCACTTTGTCATTATGGGGTATTGTGTGTAGATGGGTGAGAAAAATAAATCAATTTAATCGATTTTAAATTCAGGCTGTAACACAACAAAATGTGGAAAAAGTCAAGGGGAATTAATACTTTCTGAAGGCACTGTACAGAGCTTCTGTCCCTGTGCCTCCTTTATCCTTGGTTAACCACATTGGTTAGCTCCTGCTCAGCCCAGTCAAAGCTCTTCTCTGTCCTGGCACCCCAATGATGTAACCAGCTTCCCCCTGAGGTAGGGTTTCAGATGTTTTCAGAAGATGGGCAGGGACTCTCCCATCTTCTGAAAACATCTGAAACCCTACCTCTTCAAATAGTATCTTAAATAATCCCACAGCACCCCCTCATAAATTGCCTTTTGTGAAATTACACTCACACTTGACCCCCCCCCCCTCTTCTTGCACTGACTTTGCTGATAGCTACTTTGTTGAGAAAAAATGTACTTACTATGACTGAGATATGTGGTTGTCCCACCTAACTATCTTAAGATGAACGCACTAATTGAAAGTCGCTCTGGGTAAGAGCGTCTGCTAAATAACTAAAATGTAAGTGTAAATGTTGGGCTGACAGCTATATAAAGTGTGTGTGTGTGCGTGTACAGGGGTGTGGTAAGTACATGCATGTGTATTTCTGTTTAGGGGGTGCATCCCTGTGTGTTTACATGTAGCTTTGTTTAGGACTGGGTGTATAAATGTTTTTCATTTCTGCCATCCAAAGATGTCTGCGCGGCAGGTCAGCCAGCTCCAGAGAGTCGGCACAGGGCTGTAATTGAAAGTAGAGCAGGTGAGCGGAGCTGCTGTATTGATGAGTGTATCAGGCTCCGTCAGCAGGCCCTGTGTCCACCACGCGTCCCTGGGGAGGGGAGGATGAGCTGTGAGTCTGCCATCTGTTGGAGCAGGCGCCTCACTATGGGGAGGCAGGGAGGCATGGGGTGGGTGGTGCAGGCAGTCTGCAAATATATAAATGTACATGTATTAGCTGCAGATCTGGCCACCAATTAAGGTAGAAATGTAATGGGAGCATGTGTGAGGAGTGCTAATGAAGACAAGTGGGCAAACTAATATAGCAACACGTGTGTGTGTGAGAGAGACAGATCTAGAGTGTGTGTGGAGGGGAGAGGGGGAGGGTTTCGCTACCTAGTGCCAGTAGTACAGCTCTTCAGTGCCACACAGTGGGGTGTGAGGGGGCAGAGCAGCGACTGTTGGCACACACCCTGCCTATATTATTGTGTCCTGTCTGTCTGGGGCCTTCTTGGGCTGCTGAGTCTCAGGCTCTTGACTTCTCCACCCTCATTTAGGCAGACCGTAATATTAGTATTTCATTAGTGAGGGTAGCAAAGTTATTGTATATTCCATGTAATGGGAGATATCATTTTGTACATAAGATGTACATGGGAACTAAGTGGAGCCACAATTGAATATAAAATTGTGAATACACATTATGTAAACATTAAATGCAACACTAGTAGCCTATGCATTTAGACACAATTTCTTCATACTACCCAAATTACTATTACAACATCTGAAATGTACTACATTTTACCAAAAACATATTACCATATTAATTTAATTTGATTCTAGAACACAGCAGCAAGTACAGTGAATGAAGTGCAACACAATGAATATTCATACTGACAACAAACGACTTTCAAGGTGTTAGTATAGAGGACATCAATCCAAACCATTTCATAGGCTTACAGTGTGTCACTTCAATGCACATGTTTAAAATTCTTATGCAGTGCCATGATGACACAGTAATGGTCTCAGTTGTTGGAATAGACTGTTAAATCTGCCATAGGCTCCTGCAGAACATAAACCATTCATAAATCTACGAGTCTACTTAATCAACTAGGTGGTCTATCATAAATGATGGCAGATATACGTTTTTTGATTCTTTCGTTGACCTGCATGTGATGGGTTTAATTCCCAGCAAATAGAGATATTACAGGTGACAATTCAGTATATCACCATGGGATATGGAAATAGCTTTCGTGACTATGTATAGCCATAAAACACCATGGACTGCTTATATTTATGGAATAGCGTGAGAAATAAATGGTAAAATGCAATCACATTATTGCCGTAGTGAAATGCATCTGATAAGAAACCCCTATCAGGTGAAGCTGTGCATGCAGTGCTTTATCTGGACCACTAGTCGTTGCTCTTTCCCTGCAGCAGAGCGGATGGCAAAGCAGGGGGCTTTTCAGTAGTTTAAAAATGTTGGTAGGATTCTGAGCGGGTGCTCTGTTGCGATTGGTTTGAGATCCGCTTTCCGTGATTGGCCACGAGGTGTTAAAGGGGAGTGAGAAGTGCTGTTGAGGGAAGGGGGGCCAAGGTCTATCTCTCATCCCGATTCACTTATCACGTCCATGCCTCATCCTCCAAGTAACCTACTAGGTTTTCAAACATTGCGTACAGTACGGTTTGAAATGTGATTCAACATACGCACTGCTGGAATACTATTCTGTGGCAGCTGAAGGATTTGTGTTTACACCTTTTTAAAAGGCAGAGGAAAGGCAGACCACCTTTGCCATGCCAGTGGATTTGTTAGCGATTTTATGCGTGATTACTACGGTTTACGCAGTGGAAGGTAAATTATTTGAGTTTCTCTCTTTTTAGCTGTGATATTCTATTGCTATGTCTGCTCATTTTAACGCAATGTGGTGCATTAACATTGTTATTGTAAGCGCATGGATGTATTCGTTTCTAAAGGTATGGAAAGCTATTAGGATCTTGGATGGGAACTTTGGAACTGGTTCCGTGGCCCCTCTGATTGATTCAGGCAGAGGTACCCAGGGTCGAGGGTGGGTGTACCACTGCTACTAGACGATGGTGGATGTGTAGTTTTGGGTCACGTATTCCCATCAATCATATACCTTCAATAATTAGACTACAAGATGAGCACTGAATCAATGTATTATTGATTCATATTATAGATCGTCGTTGCTTTATGACGCGTTCATGTCATGTAGAAACTTGGGACCTCCGAGTTAAAAGGAACTTAAGTTATTTGTGTAGAGCTTCCTAATAATAATAATAATAATATGCCATTTAGCAGACGCTTTTATCCAAAGCGACTTACAGTCATGCGTGCATACATTTTTGTGTATGGGTGGTCCCGGGGATCGAACCCACTACCTTGGCGTTACAAGCGCCGTGCTCTACCAGCTGAGCTACAGAGGACCACTTCCTATTGGTTGATTCTGATACCTCTCAAGTGGGGGGAACTCGGAGCCGACTCTTTCGCCTAGGTTAGCAAGTCCGACATTTCTGAGATTCCGACATGACCTAAACGCTGCATTAGGTTAATTGCTTAAATTAATAGATATTCCACTGGACAATTAAATGCTAATTCAACTACACATAGGCCTAGTGCCCCAATTATTTACACCAATATTATTTGATAGGACATTACCTCCCAAAAATATAGGCTAGTGGAGATGAGGGGAGCCTGCGACACCCAGTCTCCGGCACCCTGGTGTATACAGTCAGTCAGTGCGCCACATAATATTTATTTCAGGTCATGTTTTAGATATCAGGTGACAGACAATGAACCTATACTAATTTATTTTTCCATATCCTCCTAAACCTCCATAAATTATGACTTAATTGAATCTCTTTTTACTTGATGTGAAGCTGTCCATCTCTCTCCTAAATGTTGTCTATTCGAAATAATATGAGAGAAGTTCTGTATGGAGGTTTGTTCCTCTCATGTCCATTATTCTCTCCGGTTTTAAACAAAATAATTGAAAGGTGGATTTTGTCTGTATGGATCTTTTTGAATAGGCTACTCGGACAGAATCCACAGGTTGACTGGTCTCACGAGGTGTATTGATATCATATACCCAGACGCGCTGCATAACGCGTCCTCTGCTGTGGATGCGGTGAATAGACTAGCCAAAGTGCGTCAGTGGTGCGCCCAATGACAGTCCGTTAATCAAATGCCCTTGTTTCATGTTTTCTTACTGAGGTTTCTTCTCATGATGAGAAAAAAAAACCCTGTATCAAATATTTAATATTTGATTTGACCAGCTTGTTGGTGATGATAAGATACAATATTTCAGGGCAGGTACCAAGGTTTTGGAAAGGCAAAATGGTTACCTATTAAACCTGTACTTGGTATTATAATAATAATAATAATACATGGTATTTAAAGCGCCTTTCAAGAAACCCAAGGACAGTGTACAGCAAAAGAGTAAAAAACAAAACAAGGATAAAACAATACAAATAAATAAAGCTACAAACCCCCATAGTATGTGGACTAGGGTAGACTGGTCATTTAGTGAGGACCTGGCTAATCAAATCAAATTTTATTCGCCACATGCTTCGTAAACAACAGGTGTAGACCAACAGTGAAATGTTTACTTATGGGCCCTTCCCAACAATGCAGAGAGAAAGAAAATAGATAAATAATAGAAAAGTAAAACACGTAATAATAAAAGTAATAATAAATACACAATGTGTAACGATAACTTTCCTCTATACACAGGGTACTCGTAACGAGTCGATGTGCAGGGGTACGAGGTAGTTGAGGTAAATATGTACATATAACTAGGACTAAAAGGACAGATAATAAACAGTAGCAGCAGCGTATGTGATGAGTCAAAAAAGCACTAGAAGATAAAGCAGATTGCATTGTTCATTTCACTTGTTACATTATGAATTTTACCATAGTTCCCCAGAACAGTTGAGCCAGTCACGCGTTTGTTTGTAAATAGCACCACGGGAGAAAGCGGGAGCTGGTGAGTCCATAAAGTTATATATATATCGGCGAGACTCTGCGCACATGAGGTGATGAAGTTACACTTGTATGCAATTCACTACTAAATGTTTTCCATCAGATATGTTATAATAGCTTTCTGCCAGAAGTGAAAGAGCTCTGGATGAGATATCTCAACAGTTGCCATTATTTCCCTGTTAGCGTCTTTTTCTTCTCCCCGCTGCGCCATGTACACATGCTGCTCTTCCTTCTGAAAAGCATGCATCACAACTCAATTGCACAATTTCTCTCTTTCACTTTCGATTGTAAATGTCCACACTCACCAAAAATGACATTCTGTAGATACTAGCTATGCTTGTATTTATGAGTCTTTGCAATTAGTTTGTTAGTTTCCGCTAGTTAGTATTTAGCTAACAGCGTCTATGTTATTTCACTATCAGTTTGTGCAAATTTTGTTAGCAGTCTGGTAATAGAGGCCCAATGGGATTTTCTTGCGTTTTTAGCGCCCCCCTGTGTGCTATGCCGGTAATACCATAAATCGCGTAATGAGAGAAGAACCATATGACGATTTGAAAATCTGGATACCACCCAAGCCTAGTGCTGGTGTGTTTGGACCAGTGGCAGTCGGTGCCGTTACATTTTTAAAAATGAACATGGCCTTATTTCTATTACAGCATATTGGATGACTGTCGTTCATATTCCATTCACTCAGCTCAATGTAACATCGATAGGTTTAGGCTACCACATGATACTCACATTTTCCCTGTACCCGTCATGGTTGCTACAACCTAGGCTATGAATGAAAGTTTACAATGTAGGTGCACAGGTCGAGATAATTTTGAGTAATCAAGGTGACACATTCAATACCGCCTTGCACACTCTTGCCTGCATCTAGCTGATCTAGGATGTAATCATCAGTCCAACAGTTGCAAACGAGAGTTTCTATTGAACAAATTCAGGTATGTATCCCCGTTTCGTTCCATTTAAGACATTTTTTCAACAGAATCGTCGCAATTAATACATCCCTGATCACACGCAAACAGTTCACTTTCATACCAGACACATACAAACAGCTTGTTGTATAATAATTCCTTCTAGCATTTATCTACGCGCTCTCCTCCTCTCACCTTTTCCCTTCGCTTGTAGACTTCAGTGCACAACACATCAGCTGTCTGTAACCAGGCGAACAAACCTTTCCAAGCCAAACCTTCATATCATGGCCGCTAACCGCTACACACAGTCTACATCGTTGTCATGTCATAGTCAACATAGTTAGTAGAACTAATGCGTTAGTAAACCCGCTACAGTGTAGTCAGCAGCAATCAGTTTAGCAGTTACGCTGGATGCAATAAATTAATCAAACCAAAAGCTTACCTTGACTCGGAGGAGTTCCAGTGTTGGATAGCCATAGCCAGCTAGCTAACATAGCATCCCTCTGTTTGAGCCAGGTGTTTGAGTAGGCTAAACTAGCTAGCTGAATTTGTCACTAGCTAAGAAAAAATATATACTAAGAAATATCTCTCTCTCTCTCTTACTTTTGAAATAAATAAATTAGTTTAAACGGTTCAACGATTGTCTTTCTTTGAGTCAACTGGATCCTTTCACAGCATTATAAGGCTGCGTTGAGACAATGACTTATCAATGACCCAAGCCCTGCTCAGCTAATCCCTACCATTGTGACGCGGAGTTGTCATAATGCTTCAGCAAATGTACATTACACCAGGGGCGTCGGTAGACACAATATAAGTAACCTAATTTATGTCCCTCTAACTGCCCTGAATGCCTCTGCTGATCCTACAGCTATTGTATGCCGTAATCATGTGCCTAAGAACCAGAATTATACTGTTAGCACTGAGCCGATGTGCCCTAGGAGGAAGTCCACTGTGTGCAGCTCACCCTGTACTAACATAAAGAACATTAGCACATCTACTGCTGCTAAGCTTCCCAGTAAAGCAATAAAAACAAGTAAGCATCCCAGAAGAAAAGTGCTCAAAATAGCCTACATTAACATATGTAGCTTAAGAAACAAGGTTCATGAAATCAATAATTTGCTAGTAACAGATGACGTTCATATTCTCTGAAACTCACTTAGATAATACATTTGATGATACAGTGGTAGCAATACAAGGTTATAACATTTACAGAAATATAGAAATGCCAATGGTGGAGGTGTTGCTGTTTTATATTCAGAACCACATTCCTGTGAAGATTAGAGTGGATCTCATGTTAAATACTGTTGAAGTAATATGGCTACAGGTTCATCTGCCTCACCTATAGCCCATTCTGGTGGGAAGCTGCTATAGACCACCAAGTGCTAACAGTCAGTATCTGGATAACGTGTGAAATGCTTGATAATGTATGTGATATCAATAGAGAGGTATACTTTCTGGGTGATTTTAAATATTGACTGGCTTTCATCAGGCTGCCCGCTCAAGAGAAAGCTTCAAACTGTAACCAGTGCCTGCAACCTAGTTCAGGTTATCAGTCAACCTGCCACGGTAGTTAGAAACAGTACAGGAATGAAATCCTCAACATGTATTGATCATATCTTTACTAATGCTGCAGAGATTTGTTTGAAAGCAGTATCCAAATCCATTGGATGTAGTGATCGCAATATAGTAGCCATATCTTGGAAAACCAAAGTTCCAAAGGCTGGGCCTAATATTGTGTATAAGAGGTCATACAATACGTTTTGTAGTGATTCCTATGTTGTTGATGTAAAGAATATATGTTGGTCCGTGGTGTGTAATGAGGAGCAAACAGACACTGCACATGACACATTTATGAAATTGCTTATTCCAGTTACTAATAAGCATGCACCCTGTAAAAACTGTTAAATCCCCGTGGATTGATGAAGAATTGAAAAATTGTATGGTTGAGAGGGATGAGGCAAAAGGAATGGCAAATAAGTCTGGCTGCACAACCGATTAGCAAACGTATTGGAAATTGAGAAATCATGTGACTAAACTGAATAAAAATAAGAATGAACTACACTATGAAACAAAGATAAATGACAAAGAATGATAGTAAAAAGCTTTGGAGCACCTTAAATGAAATTCATTGAATCAGATGGCTCATTCATTACATAACCAACTGATATTGCCAACTACTTTAATGATTTTTTCATTGGCAAGATTAGCAAACTTAGACATGACATGCCAGCAACAATTGCTGACACTACACATCCAAGTATATCTGACCAAACTATGAGTATATCTGACCAAAAGTGAGTGTGGAAGAGGTGAAAAAATTATTGTTGTCTATCAACAATGACAAGCCACCGGGGTCTGACAACTTGGATGGAAAATTACTGTGGATAATAGCGGATGATATTGCCACTCCTATTTGCCATATTTTCAATTTAAGCCTACTAGAATGTGTGTGCCCCCAGGCAAAGAGGGAAGCAAAAATCATTCCGCTATCTTAGAATAGTAAAGCCCCCTTTACCAACCCTTAGTAAACTATTGTAAAAAATGATGTTTTACCAGATACAATGCTATTTTACAGTAAACCAATTGACAACAAACTTTCAGCATGCTTATAGAGGACATTCAAGAAGCACAGCACTTACACAAATGACTGATGATTGGCTGAGAGAAATTGATGATACAAATATTGTGGGGGCTGTTTTGTTAGACTTCAGTGCGGCTTTTGACATTATCGATCATAGTCTGCTGCTGGAAAAACGTATGTGTTATGGTTTTACTCCCCCTGCTATATTGTGGATACAGAGTTACCTGTCTAACAGAACACAGAGGGTGTTCTTTAATGGAAGCCGCTCCAACATAATCCAGGTAGAATCAGAAATTCCCCAGGGTAGCTGTCTAGGCCCATTACTTTTTTCAATCTTTACTAATGACATGCCACTGGCTTTGAGTAAAGCCAGAGTGTCTATGTATGCGGATGACTCAACACTATACATGTCAGATACTACAGCGACTGAAATGACTGCAACACTTAACAAAGAGTTGCAGTTAGTTTCAGAGTGGGTGGCAAGGAATAAGTTAGTCCTAAATATTTCTAAAACTAAAACCATTGTATTTGGGACAAATCATTCACTAAACCCTAAACCCCAACTAAATCTTGTAATAAATAATGTGGAAATTGAGCAAGTTGAGGTGACTAAACTGCTTGGAGTAACCCTGGATTGTAGATTGTCATGGTCAAAACATATTGATACAACAGTAGCTAAGATGGGGAGAAGTATGTCCATAATAAAACGCTGCTCTACCTTCTTAACAGCACTATCAACAAGGTAGGGCCTACAGGCCCTAGTTTTGTCGCACCTGGACTACTGTTCAGTCGTGTGGTCAGGTGCCACAAAAAAGGACTTAGGAAAATTGCAATTGGCTCAGAACAGGGCAGCACGGCTGTCCCTTGGCTGTACACAGAGAGCTAATATTAATAATATGCATGTCAATCTCTCCTGGCTCAAAGTGGAGAGATTGACTTCATCACTACTTGTATTTATGAGAGGTATTGACATGTTGAATGCTCCGAGCTGTCTGTTTGAACTACTGGCGCACAGCTTGGACACCCATGTATACCCCACAAGACATGCCACCAGAGGTCTCTTCACAGTCCCCAAGTCCAGAACAGACTATGGGAGGCGCATAGTACTACATAGAGCCATGACTACATGGAACTCTATTCCACATCAAGTAACTGATGCAAGTAGTAAAATTAGATTTAAAAAACAGATTAAAAAAACACCTTATGGAACAGCGGGGACTGTGAAGCAACACAAACATAGGCACAGACACATGCCTACACACACACGATAACATACGCACTATACACACACATACACATGGATTTTGTACTGTAGATATGTGGTAGTGGTGGAGTAGGGGCCTGAGGGCACACAGTAAATTGTGAAATCTATGAATGTATTGTAATGTTTTAAAAATTGTATGAACTGCCTTAATTTTGCTGGACCCCAGGAAGAGTATCTGCTGCCTTGGCAGCAGCTAATGGGGATCCATAATAAATACAAATACAAAACTACTCACCACATTCTATGCACTGTAGTGCTAGCTAGCTGTAGCTTATGCTTTCAGTACTAGATTCATTCTCTGATCCTTTGATTGGGTGGAAAACATGTCAGTTCATGCTGCAAGAGCTCTGATAGGTTGGAGGACGTCTATGGAAGAGGGTGAGAACCATTAGCCTCCTAGGTTTTGTGTTAAAGTCAATGTACCCATAGGAGGACAGAAGCTAGACCATCGCGCTACCCTACAGAGTGCTGCTGAGGCTACTGTAGACCTTCATTGCAAAACAGTGTGTTTTAGTAAATTATTTGGTGACATTAATATATTTAGGATAGTTTTATCTAAAAAGGATAACTTTTTTAATGTTTCACTATTTAGATTTTTATGAAATTCACTGAGGAGGATTGTCCTCCCCTTCCTCCTCTGTGGAGCCTCCACTGGTTTGGACCATGATAGTGATGTCGACACAGAGGAGCTTGAAGCTCTCGACCTGCTCCACTACAGCCCCGTCGATGTGGAGGGGGGCGTGCTTGGCCCTCCGTATCCTGCAGTCCACGATCAGCTCCTTTGTCTTGCTCAGGTTGAGGGAGAGGTTGTTGTCCTGACACCACACTGCCAGGTCTCTGACCTCCTCCCTAAAGGCCAGCGGTTCCCAAACTAGGGGTCCCAAACTTGGGGTCGTCTGATATGAAAATAGGGTCGCGGGAGAATTTCCAAAATCCTGGAGAAAAATATACAAAAAATATATATATACTAATATTGTCTTTGTATCTCAATCATGGATAACCTTAAAAATCTAAAAAATATATATAATAATAATTTATACTATTGCTAGCAATCAAGAGGAAACTCTGACTGAACGACTCAAAAACTCCCCAGCTTATGCTCTCCAAATGGATGTTAGCTGTGAGGGCCGAGATGTCCATGCATTTACTTTTGTTCGCTATACATGTCAGGGGATGCTATTCACGAGGACATATTGTTCCTTCTCACGATTCCCGAGCTTGAAACGGCACAGGGGATGTTCAGTGTGTTGTGTGGCTATATTGACGAATAACAGATTCCATGGGATCGAATCGTGGGGTTTTGCACAGATGGGGCTCCATCTGTGGCGGGACGGCGGGCAGGCCTCTGCACTCTAGTTATGAATGTGTCTCCCTCTGCCATATGGACACATTGTATGATACACCGAGAGCAACTGGCGGCAAAGGAGCTAAGCACAGAACTCAGAGATATACTGCAGCGGGTAATTTTGATTGAAAACGACATCAAACCACATCCACTGCGCACACCTGTTCGCAAAACTATGTGGAGATATGGAATCAGAGCATGACAATGTTCTATGTCACACCGAGGCCTGGTGGTTTTCGAGGGGGAGTGTTGGAAATATTTTTCGCATGGAGAGAGGAATTGTTGTCATTCACAATGGATGTAAAAAAAAACAGACTTGGTTGACTTTGTGTAATGAAAAGAAAATGTCTCCTTGCATATGTAACAGATACATTTTGGAAACTGAACGAACTGAACGCAAGCATGCAGGGGAAATACAAAAACATTGTGACCAAATCAGTGGATTCAGAGGAAATAATTCTTATTGTAGAGAGTGTCTTTCAAAAGCGAACCATGCCCCCTTCCCTTGGCTGTGCATCAGTAAGTGTCCCACACAAGTGATGACTGCTTACCTCCAACGCTTGGAAGAGCACTTTGGGACCTACTTCCCAATCCATTTGACTGTGATCCTGGCTCAGTTGATATGCCGGTAAGTGAAATCGAACACCTACGGAGGAGTTTTGGTTCCTGACTCAAAGGGAATACCTGCCGTCTCCCTCTGGGCATTAATGCCGCGTTCAAAACAACTGGGAACTTGGAACTGGGAACTCGGAAATCTCAGACTTCTGACTTCAGTGCGTTCAAGACAACTGGGATTTATGAAGCCGGTGATTGATGTGATAAACTCCTCAATGCCATCAGATGAATCCCGGAACATATTCCAGTCTGTGCTAGCTAAACAGTCCTGTAGCTTAGCATCCGCTTCATCCATGAGCCAGCCACGATAGAGGACTGCTTAGCTCGCCTATTAGTGGCCAGGCCCTATGAATGAGTTGACCCATGTTTAGGCAGGCATTGTCAAGAAATATCCACAGCTATCCATAAACAATAATAATACTAATAATAAAAATAATATGCCATTTAGCAGATGCTTTTATCCAAAGCGACTTACAGTCATGCGTGCATACATTTTTTTTGTGTATGGGTGGTCCCGGGGATCGAACCCACTACCTTGGCGTTACAAGCGCCGTGCTCTACCAGCTGAGCTACAGAGGACCACGCTTTGGCCCATGCCAAATCAGTAAATTGCCTTGGCCTTATTAATGAGCTGGCCCATGCTTTGGCCTTGCCCAACATTGGGTATGGTGTGGCCAATCCTTCAGAAGGACTTCCTCTAACCCAGCCTCTCAGTGCCCTAATTGAAAGTAGGGTCTGTTGCAGGTAAATTGCTGCCTAATGAACTGGGCGATTAAGTCATTAAACAAGGCTCTGTTTATGGGAAACAACTTTATAGTGATGATTAGAGGCCAGAGCATTCCTCTCACAACCTTACAACAGCCGGAGTGCTGCTCTCTGCTTCACTTCATTCTCTCCTTACCATACAATTAGGTATTCATTTCTCTTCTCTCTCCCTGTCTGCTCTTCCTTCATTCTCTCTGCACAGCTAATTGTGTGAATATTTCAACTGTCCTCTGAATTCAGACCGAGACCAAAAACCCAAACATTCAAGTGCTCTGATCTAATCAGCAGTGTGTTTTAATGAGTATTCTCCTTGTCATCTTTCTTCATTTCTCTTTTCATATTTTTCTCTACTCATCCCCCCCTCCTTTTCCCTTTCATTGTATCCACATATTTCTCCCACTAACTGTCCGTTTCTATTGTCCTAATTTTCCCATTTTCTCTCATGGTCCCTCTATCACCCTGCGTTTTAATGAGCTCGCATGTAAGTTGTTCATTATTACCAAAATTATTAAATAAATTGACGATATCCCCTAGCCTGTTAATGCAGCCTCTAACTCCCAGGCCTAGCCTTATCTTGACTCTCTCTGAAAAACTCTAACCCTTCACCCAAGCCTGAGAAGATGGATAGGGGGGGGGCGAGAGGATTAGGTAGAAAAATAATTGTGGTGTCGGCTGTTGGAAAAGGGATAGAGAGGAGAGAATGAAAGAGGGAGAGAGGTAGTGAGGGATGTGGAGTATGTAAGTTACTGAGTGAATGGTAGTGGCTATGGTGGCGGTGCTAGGGTGGCATTTGGGGCCCCTCACTTCCTCCCCTAATGAAAGAGGACCCATAGGCCTGGTTGCCATTGGAAAGAGTGGGGTTAGCATAAGGGTAAATGGGCCTCATGTCCGTACAAAGAATCATTGTTATGTCTGCGTGGACCTGCTCCAGGGCCTGTTTCCTCTCTCTCTCTGCCTGTTTCCTCTCTCTCTCTCTCTCTCTCTCTCGCTCTCATATTCAATTAATATTAAACTCAATTAATATTCAATATGCTTTATTGACATGGAGGACAAGGTCAATGTTGCCAAAGCGAAGTGATACACATAAAAAATATGAAAACAATAGGAATAGTAGATATGATGCTCATGGAAAAAAATATACACTATATATACAAAAGTATGTGGACACCCCTTCAAATTAGTGGATTTAGCTATTTCAGCCACACCCGTTGCTGACAGGTGTATAACATTTATCACACAGCCATGCGATCTCCATAGACAAACATTGGCAGTAGAATGGCCTTACTGAAGAGCTCAGTGACATTCAACGTGGCACCGTCATAGGATGCCACCTTTCCAACAAGTCAGTTCGTCAAATTTCTGCCCTGCTAGAGCTACCCCGGTCAACTGTAAGTGCTGTTATTGTGAAGTGGAAACGTCCAGGAGCAACAACGGCTCAGCCGCAAAGTGGTAGGCCACACAAGCTCACAGAACAGGACTGCCGAGTGCTGAAGCACCTAGTGTGTACAAATCGTCTGTCCTCGGTTGCAACACTCACTACAGAGT
Source organism: Coregonus clupeaformis (assembly GCF_020615455.1). Taxonomy (NCBI): domain Eukaryota; kingdom Metazoa; phylum Chordata; class Actinopteri; order Salmoniformes; family Salmonidae; genus Coregonus; species Coregonus clupeaformis. The sequence goes on along the minus strand of NC_059211.1, from coordinate 42,807,657 downwards.
TCCAAACTGCCTCTGGAAGCAATGTCCGCGGAATAACTGTTCGTCGGGAGTTTCATGAAATGGGTTTTCATGGCCGAGCAGCCGCACACAAGCCTTAGATCACAATATGCAATGCTGAGCGTCGGGTGGAGTGGTGTTAAGCTCTCCGCCATTGGACTCTGGAGCAGTGGAAACGTGTTCTCTGCAGTGATTAATCACGCTTCACCACCTGGCAGTCCGACGGATGAATCTGGGTTTGGCGGATGCCAGGAGAACGCTCCCTGCCCCAATGCATAGTGCAAACTGTAAAGTTTGGTGGGGGAGGAATAATGGTCTGGGGCTGTTTGTCATGGTTCGGGCTAGGCCCCTTAGTTCCAGTAAAGGGAAATCGTAACGCTACAGCATACAATGACATTCTAGACGATTCTGTGCTTCCAACTTTGTGGCAACAGTTTGGGAAGGCCCTTTCCTGTTTCAGCATAACAATGCCCCCTTGCACAAAGCGAGGTCCATACAGAAATGGTTTGTCGATATCGGTGTGGAAGAACTTGACTGGCCTGCGCAGAGCCCTGACCTCAACCCCATCGAACACCTTTGGGATGAATTGGAACGCCGACTGCGAGCCAGGCCTAATCGCCCAACATCAGTGGCCGACCTCACTAATGCTCTTGTGGCTGAATGGAAGCAAGTCCCCGCAGCAATTTTCAACATCTAGTGGAAAGCGTTCCCAGAAGAGTGGAGGCTGTTATAGCAGCAAAGGGGGCACCAACTCCATATTAATGCCCATGATTTTGGAATGCGATGTTTGACGAGCAGGTGTCTACATACTTTTGGTCATGTAGTGTATATAACAAATAAATATACAATTCAGAAATGTAATAATGGTCAAATTTTGGAAGATCATAATTTTTGTTTTGCTAATGCTCACGGTCAGTGCCCAGTTTTTGCAGTAGGCATCTAACACTGACAGGCTATGCTGTAACCCTTGTTCTGTTGGAGACAACAAGACCGGGTCATCTGCATAGAGAAGGAGCTTTGTTTCTTTGTTGTCTAGGAGAAGCCCAGGAGCTGTATATTGCTCCAACTGTTTTGCAAATTCATCAATATAGATATTAAACAATGTTGGGCTCAGATTTGCTGCCCTGGGTGATCCCTTGCCCCTGTCAGATTATTATTTTTTTTAAACAAATTTTAACACAACATATTTTTTCATTGTTAATAACGTCATAGGTTTTTCTCCAATTCCACTTTGGATGAGTTTCAGGAAGAGTCCTTTATGCCAGATTGAAGTAAAAAAAGCAGGCAAATATTTTACCCTTGGTGGATTGATAAACATGTTTTTTGATAAGGGTGTAGATGTAGGAGTTCAGGAGGCAAAAAAAAAAAAGGGTGTAGATGTAGAAGTTCAGGAGCAAAAAAAAAAAAAAAAGTATATATATACAGTGGGGAAAAAAAGTATTTAGTCAGCCACCAATTGTGCAAATTCTCCCACTTAAAAATATGAGAGAGGCCTGTAATTTTCATCATAGGTACACGTCAACTATGACAGAGAAAATGAGGAAAAAAAATCCAGAAAATCACATTGTAGGATTTTTAATGAATTTATTTGCAAATTATGGTGGAAAATAAGTATTTGGTCAATAACAAAAGTTTCTTAATACTTTGTTATATACCCTTTGTTGGCAATGACACAGGTCAAACGTTTTCTGTAAGTCTTCACAAGGTTTTCACACACTGTTGCTGGTATTTTGGCCCATTCCTCCATGCAGATCTCCTCTAGAGCAGTGATGTTTTGGGGCTGTCGCTGGGCAATACGGACTTTCAACTCCCGCCAAAGATTTTCTATGGGGTTGAGATCTGGAGACTGGCTAGGCCACTCCAGGACCTTGAAATGCTTCTTACGAAGCCACTCCTTCGTTGCCCGGGCGGTGTGTTTGGGATCATTGTCATGCTGAAAGACCCAGCCACGTTTCATCTTCAATGCCCTTGCTGATGGAAGGAGGTTTTCACTCAAAATCTCATGATACATGGCCCCATTCATTCTTTCCTTTACACGGATCAGTCGTCCTGGTCCCTTTGCAGAAAAACAGCCCCAAAGCATTTTTTTAATTTTTTTTTTATTTCACCTTTATTTAACCAGGTAAGCCAGTTGAGAACAGGTTCTCATTTACAACTGCGACCTGGCCAAGATAAAGCAAAGTAGTGCAATAAAAACAACACAGAGTTACATATGGGGTAAAGAAAAAAACAAAGTCAGAAAATACAACAGAAAATATATATACAGTGTGTGCAAATGTAGCAAGTTATGGAGGTAAGGCAATAAATGGGCTATAGTGCAGAATAATTACAATAGTATTAACACTGGAATGCTAGATGTGCAAGAGATTATGTGCAAATAGAGATACTGGGGTGCAAAATAGCAAATTAAATAACAATATAGGGATGAGGTAGTTGGGTGGGCTAATTTCAGATGGGCTGTGTACAGGTGCAGTGATCGGTAAGGTGCTCTGACAACTGATGCTTAAAGTTATTGGGGGAGATAAGAGTCTCCAGCTTCAGAGATTTTTGCAATTCGTTCCAGTCATTGGCAGCAGAGAACTGGAAGGAATGGCGGCCAAATGATGTTTCCACCCCCATGCTTCACAGTAGGTATGGTGTTCTTTGGATGCAACTCAGCATTCTTTGTCCTCCAAACACGACGAGTTGAGTTTTTACCAAAAAGTTATATTTTGGTTTCAACTGACATTCTCCCAATCCTCTTCTGGATCATCCAAATGCACTCTAGCAATCTTCAGACGGGCCTGGACATGTACTGGCTTAAGCAGGGGGACACGTCTGTACTGCAGGATTTGAGTCCCTGGCAGCGTAGTGTGTTACTGATGGTAGGCTTTGTTACTTTGGTCCCAGCTCTCTGCAGGTCATTCACTAGGTCCCCCCGTGTGGTTCTGGGATTTTTGCTCACCGTTCTTGTGATCATTTTGACCCCACAGGGTGAGATCTTGCGTGGAGCCCCAGATCGAGGGGAGATTATCAGTGGTCTTGTATGTCTTCCATTTCCTAATAATTGCTCCCACAGTTGATTTCTTCAAACCAAGCTGCTTACCTATTGCAGATTCAGTCTTCCCAGCCTGGTGCAGGTCTACAATTTTGTTTCTGGTGTCCTTTGACAGCTCTTTGGTCTTGGCCATAGTGGAGTTTGGAGTGTGACTGTTTGAGGTTGTGGACAGGTGTCTTTTATACTGATAACAAGTTCAAACAGGTGCCATTAATACAGGTAACGAGTGGAGGACAGAGGAGCCTCTTAAAGAAGAAGTTACAGGTCTGTGAGAGCCAGAAATCTTGCTTGTTTGTAGGTGACCAAATACTTACCATAATTTGCAAATAAATTCATTAAAAATCCTACAATGTGATTTTCTGGATTTTTTTTCCTCATTTTGTCTGTCATAGTTGACGTGTACCTATGATGAAAATTACAGGCCTCTCTCATCTTTTTAAGTGGGAGAACTTGCACAATTGGTGGCTGACTAAATACTTTTTTCCCCCACTGTATATATATATATATATAATATAATTATTGTAAAATTAACTGTGTCCATAAGGTGTAGATAGTAAGTATAGACCGGAAGTAGAGGCCTGGGCATTGTTGTTCACTAATTTACTCCAAGTAGGGAAAGGATGGCGGGGTTGAAAAGTAATAAAGGGGAGTATATATATAAAAAACATGGGGGATTGGAAGTGATGCAGACAATTACATTGATAGAAGATACAATCTATCTGCAATATTAAGCTGATCCACCCCCCAAAAAAAAAAAAAGGGTGTAGATGTGGTCAGATGTTTCGGTAGGAAGCCAATTTGACCTGCACTTTTCACCATATTCATCATTTCCAGCACCACCCCAACATCAATGTATGTGAAAATTGCGCGTTTCTATGTTTTGAAGTAAAAAAGATAGAGGAAGATAAGTGTTTCCAATGACATCATCAGTGTGCATTGTGTGATTTTAACCAATTATGACTAGGAATTGCCTCCTAATTGCCAACTAATTGTCTACTAATTGATTGATGATGTCATTGGAAATATTATCTTCCTCTATCTTTTTTACTACAAAACATAGAAATGCGCCATTTTCACACATGTTGATGTTGGGGTGGTGCTGGAGAGGATGAATATGAAAATTTGTAAACACTGTTTTTGTTGAGGAAAGTCTGTATTCTCGTATTTATTATGCTGCAGAAAACCTTCCCTAGATTATTGGTTACGCAGATACCGTGATAATTATTAGGGTCATATTTGTCTTTTGAATATGGACGTTATTATGCCTTTATTCCATATTTCTGGAAAGTATCCCACATTCAGCACCAGATTGAAGTGCTTGAGTATGGCTTTCTACAGCTTAGGCCTGTTTTTCTTCAGCATGACATTGCAGATACTGTCTGGCCCACAGGCTTTACCACACTTGAAGGCTTTGATTTTATCTTTCATCTCTGTTATTGTGATGGTTATCTAATGGGTTTTGTTGGTCTTTAATGATTGTTTGCCCATTTTTTTATTTATCAACCAATTTGGTCTGAGTCTCGGGTTAATTTCTGGCATTCTGGATTTTCAAATAGTGTTTCAAAGTAGTTTTTCCAGATGCCATTTCAAATAGGGATGTTTTTCTTATTATGTGAGGCATTACCTCTCTCTCTCTCTCTCTCTCTCTCTCTCTCTCTCTCTCTCTCTCTCTCTCTCTCTCTCTCTCTCTCTCTCTCTCTCTCTCTCTCTCTCTCTCTCTCTCTCTCTCTGTGTGTGTCATTCATTCACTCTCCTGGTAATTAAAGTCTTCAGCAGCAGCTCCTGGTGATAGGCGAAGCAGAGCTCTCTATGTGCCTCACAGCCCCCCGGCTAAAATACTAATTGGTTTTTGTTTTGATATTGTGCTTGAAGTTTGAATGTATATGATTATGGGCTTAGCTTTGTGTTTTTTAAACATTCCATTATTACATGGATTATGAGTCAATAGCCATGTTTACAAAGGGACAACGGAGGAGAGTGTTAGGCCAAAGTAGGAAGGAGAAAAGGCAGGCGCGGATTATGTAGGTAGGTAGGGTAGGTGAGTTGCTAAGTGTATTTATTCTCTCTCTCTCTCTCTCTCTCTCTCTCTCTCTCTCTCTCTCTCTCTCTCCTCTCTCTCTCTCCCTAAATACATTGGTGTTTCATAGCATCTTATTTCTGTCCTTTCCCTAGAGGCACCCTTCAAGACAGGGGCACCTCATCTCTAATGTCACGCTAATCTTGGTCCACAAGGTCATAGGTCACATGATGTCTTGCTATGTGGATGTCCATGTGACTAGTTGTGTGTATCTGCAAGTGCCATAAAACAGAAACTATGACCCATCCAGAGCACATTATACAGCAGAATTTGCTTAGCTGCTTTTCAGGACCGTTCAGGCACTGTTCTGTTCTCATATTCTATCTGTGGTGTTCTCTGTTCAGCATGCCCTTATCCCCTCTCATAGTAATGAGAGAAAAACAAGGGACAGGAGTTTTAAGGTAGAAAGCGAGTGAGGAAAAGTTTTTGACTGGCTGTCAATCTGGGCCAGCCTAGTGGGGAAGAGAGAGGGTTCAGCAACTAGTGATGCAAAGCCTGGTGTAGACCAAGTCATACGTTCTCCCTGAGAAAGAAAAGTGTATTTTTGCCGCTGCTCAGTCCAGTTGGATATACACGTATGCCTGCGTCCCAATTGTTATGTGGGCAGCTTGTCTCTCCCTTTTCTGTTTCCCTTCCTCCTTGTTTTGTCCCCTCTTTGTCTGTTGTATCTGTATGTGTGTTTGTCCCCATTATGTTGGTGCGTCTGCCGGTGTGTGTCTGGAGTGGATCGGGGGGCGTGCTCAGGATCTGCCTCTCCTGTGCAGCTGCGGGTTGTTTCCAGTGATTCCTGCCTACGCAGCTGCATCCTATTCTCTCATCAACCTGCACTTCTAATTCCTGGGCATGGCTCTCCACCGGCGCCAGATCGTTGTTCTTACTAGAGCGGTAACTTGGCTCACCAGTAGAGTTAAATTGTCTTTGTCTTCAGCCTGGCTCTTTACTCTCCTTAACCTGTCGTTTGTTTTGTCTTCAGTTCAGACATACCTCCCAACCTGCCTGCCTTCCTGCCTGCCTGCCTGCCTGCCTCAGCCTCTCCTTCCTCCGGAGCTGACTAGCCCACTCTGTTCCTTTTCTTCAGTTGTTTTTGGACTAAGACAAATTGAACTTTTATTAAAATAATTTTTGTTTCTTCCACTCCCTTAGTCGTGTTTTGTTTCTCTGAGTGCTGGGTTTAACCATAGCTTAACAGAACGATCTGGCCATGGACCCAACAGAGAAACAGCACGGGGCAAACAAAGACAGCTTCCAACAAGCTATCCAGGCTCAAGGAACGTTGCTAGGACAGCATGACCAATTGATTCGGACTCTTTTGGAAAATAATCATCAACTGCTGAACCAGGTGACTCAGTTAACAATACAAGTCTCTAAATTGTCTGTTATCAGTTCTCCATCTCTCTCTGACCCCCAGTTTGATGCACCCCAAGTGGTTTCCTCGGACATTATGCAGGCTTTGTTCCATCGGGAACCCCCTGTCACGTCACCTGAACCGTTCAATGGAGAATTGGACAAGTGCCGGGGATTTTTGCTTCAGTGTGACTTGATTTTTCGGCAGAGACCACTGTCGTTTTCTACTTAACCTCTAAGGTACATTATGTTCTGGGGCTGTTAAGAGGGAGAGCTCTGGTTTGGGCTGAGGCTGTGTGCTCAAATCAAACTTTGACTGGATTGACTTTTGCTGATTTTTCTGCTAAATTGAAGACTGTTTTTGACCATCCTGACCATGTGGGTGATTCCTCCAAGAGACTTTTTAATTTGAGGCAGGGTTCTAACAGTGTGGCTGAGTACTCTATTGAGTTCTGGACTTTGGCAGCGGACTTCAAGTGGAACAATGTGGCACTTCAAGGAGCATTTCTAAACGGTTTGAATGAAGCCATTAAGGATTAAGGAACTGGCTGCTCGTGACGAGCCACATGATTTACATTCTCTCGTTTCCCTGTCCATTAAGCTAGACAACCGGTTGCGGGAGAGGCGTCGGGAGAGAGGCGGTCGGCCACATCTAGGAGGACGAGTTCCCCAGCCTTCAACCACTCGAGTCTCGCCTCCCCGGAGCCGGCAGCTTCTTGTTCCTGATCCCATCCCGAGCACAGAGGAGGAACCAATGCAAGTGGGTCGAGCTCGACTACCTCCAGCAGAGCGGCAACGGCGCCTCCAGGCGGGTGAGTGCCTGTACTGTGGAGACGCCACACACATTCTGGCTACATGCCCTAAGCGACCAAAAGACAAGGCTCGCTCGTAACGGTGGGTCTACTTGCGAGCCCAGAGTTAGATCCTGAACCCATCATTCCCCGATTACAAGTACCTGTAACCTTACGTTTCCAGAGTCATTCCCTGCCACTCTCAGCTCTCATAGACTCAGGTGCAGAAGACAACTTTATTAGCCACCAGTTCGTTACACAAGCTCGTATCCCCGTGGAGCCACTACCTACCCCCATTCGAGTCACAGCCCTTGATGGGCGCCTCCTCGCGGAGATAACTCATCAAACCACCCCCGTTTCCCTAGTGATTTCTGGCAATCATTGTGAAAGCATTCAGTTAAGAGTTATGTCTGGCTCAGCTACCCCCTAATCCTTGGCTTCCCCTGGTTGGCTCTTCACAACCCACAAATTGATTGGACACGTCACACCATTCTCAGTTGGAGCACTAACTGCCATTCAGAGTGCCTTAGGTCAGCGGTTCCCCCCACTAAGTGTAACCCAACTCATCCCTCAGCTCCTCCCGATCTGTCATCTGTCCCCAAAGAATACCATGACTTAGCTGAGGTTTTCAGTAAGGACAAGGCTCTGTCTCTACCACCACATAGGCCTTATGATTGCCCTATTGAACTGCTTCCTGGTGCTCCCTTGCCCTCTAGTCGCTTATACAATCTGTCCCGACCGGAAAGAGAGGCAATGGAGCAGTATATTGGTGATTCTCTGGCCTCGGGCATAATCCGTCCCTCGTCGTCTCCTTTGGGTGCAGGTTTCTTTTTCGTTGAAAAGAAAGACAAGTCGTTACGCCCCTGTATCGATTTCAGAGGTTTAAACAACATAACTGTTAAAAACAAGTATCCCCTTCCACTCATCAACTCAGCTTTTGAACCTCTGCATGGCGCCACAGTTTTCTCCAAGCTCGACCTCAGGAGCGCTTATCACCTTGTCAGAATCCGAAAGGGAGATGAGTGGAAAACCGCTTTCAACACTCCACTGGGGCATTTTGAGTATTTGGTCATGCCCTTTGGGCTCTCAAACGCCCCTGCTGTATTCCAAGCCATGGTGAACAATGTTCTTAGGGATTTTTTGAACCGTTTTGTCTTTGTATACCTGGATGATATTCTTGTTTTTTCCAAGTCACCCGAGGAGCATGAGTCACACGTCCGTCAAGTCCTTCAACGGCTCTTGGAGAATAAGCTGTACGTCAAAGCAGAAAAGTGTGAGTTCCACAAACAGTCTACATCGTTCCTTGGTTTCATCATTGAGAGCGGGCAGGTGAAGGCGGACCCCGAGAAGATCCGGGCAGTGACGGAATGGCCCACACCCACCACCCGTAAGCAACTTCAACGATTTTTGGGCTTTGCTAACTTCTACCGTAGATTCATTAAGGGTTTTAGTAAAGTGGTGGCACCCCTTACTAGACTCACATCCCCAAAAGTCCCTTTTCTGTGGTCCCCTGAGGCGGAGCAGGCGGTAGGGGTTTTGAAGGAACTGTTTTCCACCTCCCCCGTGTTGATACACCCCAATACCTCTCTGCAGTTTATTGTGGAGGTGGACGCGTCTGACTCAGGTGTGGGAGCAGTCCTCTCCCAGCGCTCCCCCACTGACCAAAAGCTTCACCCCTGTGCTTTTTTCTCCAAGAAATTGTCACCCACAGAACGGAATTACGACGTTGGAAACCGGGAACTGCTGGCGGTCAAGCTAGCACTGGAAGAATGGCGGCACTGGCTGGATGGAGCTGAACTGCCGTTTGTGGTCTGGACAGACCACAAAAACTTGGCTTACATCCAAGCCACTAAGAGACTCAACTCACGCCAAGCCAGATGGGCCCTGTTTTTTAGTAGGTTTAACTTTATTCTAACATACAGACCGGGGTCAAGAAATGTTAAACCAGATGCTTTGTCCCGCCAGTTTGCTGACCCTTCGGAGACCAGCGAGCCTGAGGCAGTCCTACCTTCCTCATGCGTCGTGGCGGCAGTACAGTGGGAGATCGAGTCTCTTGTGAAGACTGCACTTGCCACGGACCCGGGACCGGGTGATGGACCTCCCAACCTACTCTTTGTTCCCGAGACGGTCCGGTCTCAGGTGTTGCAGTGGATTCACACCTCCCGTTTTGCTGGTCACCCTGGAATGAGACGCACGTTGACGCTGCTTAAGATACATTTTTGGTGGCCTTCAATGGAAACTGACGTTCAGGCTTTTGTGGCAGCCTCTTCAACCTGTGCTCGGGGCAAAGCCTCCCATCAGTCCCCTTCGGGGCTGCTGCTACCCCTCCCAGTTCCCAGCCGTCCCTGGTCCCACATAGCCATGGATTTTGTCACCGGCCTACCCAAGTCTGAAGGTAATGATACTATACTTACCATTGTGGACAGATTCTCTAAATCTGTTCACTATATAGCATTACCAAAATACCGTCTGCCAGTGAGACAGCGGAACTCCTAGTCCAACATGTATTCCGTCCCCATGGAATACCTGTGGACATCGTATCTGATAGAGGCCCACAGTTTATTTCCCGTGTTTGGAAGGTTTTCTGTTCTGCTTTGGGTGCTTCCGTTAGTCTGTCCTCAGGGTTTCATCCCCAGACCAACGGTCAAACAGAAAGAGCCAATCAAGACCTCGAAGCAACCCTTCGTTGTGTGGCTGCTCAACATCCATCATCCTGGGCCAAACATCTGCCTTGGATAGAGTACGCCCACAACTCCCTCACCACCTCTGCCACCGGCCTTTCACCCCTTCGAAGTAACCATGGGTTATCAACCCCCTCTGTTTCCTGCTCAGGAGAAGGAATTGGCTGTTCCTTCGGTTCAGGAGAACCTCCGCCGCTGCCAGAGAGTGTGGAGCGACGCTCGGGAAGCGTTGCTTGGACCACCGACAGGAACAAGACGACAGCGGATAGGAGCAGGACTCCCGCACCTGTGTTTCATCCTGGTCAAGAAGTTTGGCTGTCATCAAAGAACGTACCTCTTCGTACCAAATCACGCAAGCTGTCTCCTCGGTACCTGGGTCCATTTGTGGTGGAGTCCATCGTTAACCCCGCTGCGGTTCGTTTGAAGTTGCCTTCAGCCATGAAGATACACCCTACTTTCCACGTCTCCCAACTGAAACCTGTGTCCTCCAGCCTTTTGTGTCCGCCGGCAGATCCACCTCCACCTGTTCGCCTCATTGACGACCATCCGGCCTACACCGTCAGTAGGCTCCTGGACTCTCGGAGGCGGGGTAGGGGTCTCCAATACCTAGTCGATTGGGAAGGTTATGGACCAGAGGAGAGGTCTTGGGTCCCTAAGCGTTTTGTGTTGGATCCTCAGCTGATCACGGACTTCCATCACGACAACCCTGACAGGCCTGGTGGGTCGCCAGGTGGCGACCATTGAGGGGAGGGGTACTGTTATGTGGGCAGCTTGTCTCTCCCTTTTCTGTTTCCCTTCCTCCTTGTTTTGTCCCCTCTTTGTCTGTTGTATCTGTATGTGTGTTTGTCCCCATTATGTTGGTGCGTCTGCCGGTGTGTGTCTGGAGTGGATCGGGGGGCGTGCTCAGGATCTGCCTCTCCTGTGCAGCTGCGGGTTGTTTCCAGTGATTCCTGCCTACGCAGCTGCATCCTATTCTCTCATCAACCTGCACTACTAATTCCTGGGCATGGCTCTCCACCGGCGCCAGATCGTTGTTCTTACTAGAGCGGTAACTTGGCTCACCAGTAGAGTTAAATTGTCTTTGTCTTCAGCCTGGCTCTTTACTCTCCTTAACCTGTCGTTTGTTTTGTCTTCAGTTCAGACATACCTCCCAACCTGCCTGCCTTCCTGCCTGCCTGCCTGCCTGCCTGCCTCAGCCTCTCCTTCCTCCGGAGCTGACTAGCCCACTCTGTTCCTTTTCTTCAGTTGTTTTTGGACTAAGACAAATTGAACTTTTATTAAAATAATTTTTGTTTCTTCCACTCCCTTAGTCGTGTTTTGTTTCTCTGAGTGCTGGGTTTAACCATAGCTTAACACCAATAGAACAAGCTGATTTTGGGGCAGATAAATACAGAAAAAGGACAGAACTGTACATTTATGAAATTATTTCCTTTGGCAGGTGATGTATGGAGTCAAAGTGTTCCCATCTGGGTGAGAGTCTAACCAGGTGCTAGTGCAGTGGAGGGCCAATCTGTAGTTCTGTCATTGTCCTATTTCATTCAGATGTCTAATAATGTAGATGAACAGGAATGAAATGCTTGGTCATCGCTGTTTGGTGGACAATTATGCTGATCATGTGATTTTCAGCCTGCATGTCTTGTAAGGATAGAGACCCTGTGGGTGTGAAAAGATGGACTCACTCTGCCTCCCAGTTCCTTCCCTCCTGATTCACAGCCTCATTATTTTAATATGTGCATCGAAGTTGCAGCCCTTATTTCCTTTTTAAACCCAGGAAACAATGCCATAAAGCTGTTACGTACCTCGTGAATCTTCCTGAGCGGCCATTTTAGATCCCTGTTAGAGCCTTATACGCTTTGTCTTGAGTTTATGACCTCAGGAGTGGACTTATTTTGACTTGAGAGAGAGGAAAGTTGTCATAATTCTGGCATGTTGTTGATGTCTCTTATCAGTCTGTGTATGGAACAACACAGGAATTAACAGTTTAATTAACATTAAACACATGAATTAACAGCCCAATCTTTGATGCATTTCTTATCCTATTGCAAATCCACAAGGCAATAGGGTGATTTGACTGTTTGGGCACTTGGTGATCAGTAAGCTATAGGGGAGATATTGGGGTCGCAATTACCTTGTTGTCAGGGTTGATTTAACAACATCAGGATTAAATTAAATTCCCTCAAGGATAGATATCACATCAATGTTGAAAATGGATTGATAGATGTGCAGACACACACCACCCTGCCTCTCAACGTGCAACATCACTTGTCAGCTCATGTTTAATATAGTCTGGTCATTACTCATTTACCTGACAGCTGACCTCATCATGGGTACTGCTTCTAGCTTATAATCATGTATGACATTAGTTATTATTGATGAGGAGAGGTCTTTGCTAAAAAAGCATGATCTTGGGTTAAATGGTGCTGGCTGTAACCTAACCAAGGGTTTAAGCACTTACTCTATCACTTAAACCTCCACTGCATGATGTTGTGGTAAACATGGTTAGAAGAGTTGAGCTGTCTTGATTTCACGCCCAAGAGCACACAACACCAAGTTAGTGTGTGGAATTATAAACGAAAGCCTACTTTCTTTCACCGAATTATTTTTTCAGTGTGCACCTTGCTTTGCTGCAGTTGACAGCAATACAAAACAAAGACCATCTAGGAGATCATGAAAGTGTCTTTGGAGCTGATGTTTTTCTGCAGTGAAAAATTGAAAACACAATTAGAGACAAAAGCGATCTGAAGAGCTGAACCACCCAACCTCCCTTTGCAATTTACATAACGAACAGAATTTGATGGCTTTGATTTTAGAAATAGATGACTGTGTTTGAAGAAAAAAAGGCTAATGGGCATTTTGAAGAAAGGGTTCTTTGTTTCTAGTATAAGGCATCATCAGTTTTCTTTTTTTTTCTTTTTGGTATTTCTTTGACTTATTAATATGCTGGATAAGCAGTGCTAGCCAACTGTCACCAGCATACTACACAGCAGGCATGATGTGGGCTCCTTTAGAAATGTTTGAATGTGGCGTTTATTACAGAATACTAATGCGTTATATTTTATGAAAAAAGTTCATTTACGCTTCATTTCACACAGTATTTTGAAACAAAATAGCTCTCCCACAGAGTCAGAGACAAAGACAAATGTTGCTTTTAATGAATATCAAATGCCCCACCAGACCTCAAGGGCCTTTTCACAAGCACTAAATACTGTGTGAGTTGGTTGAGAAAATGGGCCTCAGATTTGCCCGTGTACTATATCAAATCACATTTTACGAGGTCTGTATAAGGTCTGGGTCCTCTCCCTTGCAGCAGGGAGGGACATTACTCCTCTCAGGTTCTTGCTTCATCTGTTACCTGGCCACTGACACAGGAGCATTAGCTGACATAATGGGGAATTATTAGTGGAAGAGCAGGTACTGTATTTAAGGGCAGGCAGTGTGCCAGCCACCTAAGGAGTCTCTCTCTCTGGGCGTATGGCTCCATAAGCAGGTATGACAGATGTTTCAGGAGGATTATCCCAGCAGGGAAGACAGATAGTGAAAGGCAACCAAAGAGAGAGGGAGGATTGTGAAAAGCGTAAAAGCATGGCAAATAACTTAAAAGTGTACGCCCCTCTGTGGTAATGGAGGTTTTTAGTGTGTGTGTTTTTGAAGAAATCTTCCAAGAAGTCTTCACAAGGATAGTAAAACAAGGAAAATTCGGACAAGAAGGGACACACAAGGAAATAGGCTATTTTAGGTTTAGGGGTTAGGGTTATGGTTACAATTAGGGTTAAAATTAGGGTTAGGGTTTGTGGTTAAGGTTAAGGTTAGGGTTAGGTTAGGGGTTAGGTAGCGGACTGAACTCTACTCCATGGTGAAGGAAGTTTCTGATGAACTTCACCAACGGCGTGGAGCCAAGACCAGGCTTTGTGGAATCTAGCTCCGACTAGCTCCGATTCTCCCAAGGTCAATACTTTAAATGTTTTTAATTATGAAGCGCCCACCATGTACCTACAGTATGTTTGGCCTCTGTAGTTGCATACCTTTCTTTGTTAGCTAAAATCCATACGTTAATCAAACGCAACTACAGAGGAAAAACATAGGTACAAGGTGGGCGTTTCATAATTTAATATTGACCTTGGGCGAATCGACATAGTCGGAGCTAGATTCCACAAAGCCTGGTCTTGGCTCCACACCGTTGCTGAAGTTCATCAGAAATGTCCTTCTCCATGGAGTGGAATTTAGTCCACAAGGGATTAGGGAAAACAGGATTTTGAATGGGAATCAATTGTTTGGTACGGACAAAGATAGTAAAACAAACGTGTGTGTCAGGTAGGGACAAAGGAAGTATTGTCACGGTTTCGGCCGAGGCTGCTCCTCCTCCTTGTTCGGGCAGGCTTCGGCGGTCGTCGTCTCCGGAGTACTAGCTGCCACCGTTCGTTGTTTTCGATGTTTGTTTGGTTAGGTCTGTTTCGTACACCTGTTCATGTTTAGTGTTGATTATGTGTCCTATAAGTTCTCGTTGTTTCTGTCATGTGTTGTGTGTAATTGTTTTCACCTGTCTGTTGGTGCTCTTCATTTGTTTGGACAGACGCTAGAGTGTACCGTCGCACTTTTATTTTCGTGCGTAGTCGGTTTTGGTATTTTACGCACTGCTGCGTATTGTTCGCCTCCGGGTTAGTTGGACCCGTTTGTACTTGTTTCATTTTTTCAGTAAAGTCAGGTTTGACTGAGCTCCTGTGTCCTGCACTTGATTCCACACTACATTCGCATCAGAACCCTTGACAGAATTACACACCATCTATGGAATCAGCAGGAGCGACAGCAGCGCCTGAGTCGTTGGAGGAGCGCGTCCGCAGCCAGGATGATCAGATCCATCGACTTGGGACCGCTCTGCAGGACGTCATCAACACCTTGCACCGATGGGAGTCCAGAGGGTTACCCACACCTCCATCTACCTCACCACCACCATCGGTCAGTCCGCCCGTCCAAGTTCCGGAACCCAGTGGGATTCGGCTCTCGCTCCCGAGGGCGTATGACGGCACAGCTGCCGGGTGTCAGGGGTTCCTCCTGCAGGTGGAGCTCTACCTGGCCACTGTACACCCGGTGCCCTCGGGACATGAGAGCGTTTCCGCCCTCATCTCCTGTCTCACCGGCAAGGCGTTGGAATGGGCCAACGCCGAATGGAGGAGGATAGACGCCGAATGGAGGAGGATAGACGCCACCACCATCTCCTATGCGGAGTTCTCCCGTCGCTTCAGGGCCGTGTTCGACCATCCACCTGAGGGGAAAGCGGCGGGGGAGCGTCTATTCTACCTCCGACAGGGGAGGAGGAGCGCCCAGGAGTTCGCACTGGAGTTCCGGACTCTAGCGGCAGATGCAGGGTGGAATGAACGGGCCCTCATCGATCACTTTCGATGTAGTCTACGGGAGGACGTCCAACGTGAGTTGGCTTGCAGGGACACCAACCTCACGTTCGACCAGTTGGTCGACATGTCCATCCGTCTTGACACCCTGCTGGCCACCCGTGGACGTCCCGAGTGGGGTCCGTCCATTCCATCCTCCAGCACCTCCGAGCCGAGCCCTATGGAGCTCGGGGGTGCTGGCGCTAGAGAGAGGAGGAGAAGGAGCCCGAGGGGGCCTGTCTCCTGCACCACTTGTGGCCGTGGAGGGCACACTGCGGCCAGGTGCTGGGGAGGGTCTCCAGAAGGAGGGGACGACAGGCCACGCACTGGGGAGCCTTCCCAGGTGAGTAGACGCCCCACTTACCCAGAGCTCTCTGTTGTGCACTTCTGTATACCTGTAAGTTTTCCACAGGTTGCACCTCATTCCCAGCATAAGGCGCTAGTAGATTCAGGCGCAGCTGGGAATTTTGTGGATCGGAGATTTTGTTTAGATTTAGGGATTCCCCTCCTTCCTGTGGACGTTCCATTTCCCGTTCATACTTTAGATAGTTGCCCGTTGGGTTCGGGTTGATTAGGGAGGTCACAGCACCACTTAGGATGTGTACGCAGGGGGGTCACGAGGAGTCTATTCAGCTATATCTGATCGACTCTCCTGCGTACCCGGTGGTGCTGGGAATTCCCTGGTTAAGTACCCATAACCCTTCTATTTCGTGGCAAGAGAGGGCTCTCAGGGAGTGGTCTGCTCAGTGTGAGGGGCGATGTCTGGGTGTTTCCGTGGGGGCGACCTCGGTGGAAAGTCCAAACCAAGTGCCCGCAATGCACATTCCCCCTGAATATGAGGATTTGGCACTTGTGTTCAGTAAGGCGAGGGCGACGCAGTTGCCTCCTCACAGACAGGGGGATTGTGCGATAGACCTCCAGGCAGGAGCAGCGCTCCCGCGGAGCCACGTGTATCCTTTGTCTCAAGAGGAGAAAAGGGCTATGGAGACATACATAGCCGAATCTTTGAGACAGGGATACATACGGCCCTCCACTTCCCCTGCGTCCTCAAGCTTCTTTTTTGTGAAGAAAAAGGATGGAGGGTTGCGCCCGTGCATTGATTACTGTGTTCTCAATCAGATTACTGTGAAATACAGTTATCCACTCCCTCTGATTTACGACTATGACGGAATCATTGCACGGAGCGCGTTTCTTCACAAAATTGGATCTCAGGAGCGCATATAACTTGGTGCGCATTAGGGAGGGCGATGAATGGAAGACAGCATTTAGTACCACCTCGGGTCATTACGAGTATTTCGTCATGCCATACGGGTTGATGAATGCTCCTTCAGTCTTCCAATCCTTCGTGGATGAGATCTTCCGGGACATGCAGGGGCAAGGTGTGGTCGTGTACATTGATGACATTCTGGTGTACTCTTCTACCCGAGCCGAGCATGTGGCCCTGGTGCGTCGAGTGTTGAGGAGGCTGTTGGAGCACGACCTGTATGTCAAGGCAGAGAAATGTCTGTTTTTCCAGGAGTCGGTCTCCTTCTTGGGTTATCGGTTGTCCGCGTCAGGGGTGAAGATGGAGGTGGACCGTGTGTCAGCCGTGCGTAATTGGCAAACCCCAACCACTGTTAAAGAGGTGCAGCAGTTCTTGGGCTTTGCGAATTACTACCGGAGGTTTATCCGGGGTTTTGGACAGGTGGCAGCTCCCATCACGTCTCTTCTGAAGGGGGGTCCGGTACGCTTGCAGTGGTCAGCAGAGGCGGACAGGGCTTTTGGGAAACTGAAGGGCCTGTTTACTTCGGCTCCGGTGCTGGCGCATCCGGATCCCGCCTTACCATTTCAGGTAGAGGTGGACGCGTCGGAGGCCGGTATAGGGGCCGTTTTATCTCAACGGTCCGGCACACCACCTAAACTCCGCCCCTGTGCTTTTTACTCTAAAAAGCTCAGCCCGGCGGAACGAAATTATGACGTAGGGGACAGGGAGCTGTTAGCCGTGGTACAGGCCCTAAAGGTGTGGAGGCATTGGCTTGAGGGGGCTCAACACCCTTTCCTCATTTTGACTGACCATCGGAACCTGGAGTACATCCGGGCGGCTAGGAGACTGAACCCTCGCCAGGCTCGGTGGAACATGTTTCTAGCCAGGTTCGTATTTAAAATCACGTACATCCCTGGGTCCCAGAACGGTAAGGCAGACGCCCTGTCCCGCGGTATGACACAGAGGAGAGGTCCGTTGAGCCCACTTCCATACTACCGGAGTCTTGTCTAGTGGCACCGGTTGTGTGGGAGGTCGATGCTGAAATCGAGCGGGCGTTGCGTACCGACCCTAGCCCTCCACAGTGTCCTGTGGGTCGGACGTACGTTCCGCTCGAGGTTCGGGATCGACTCATTTATTGGGCTCATACGTCACCCTCCTCTGGACATCCTGGTATTGGCCGGACAGTGCACTGTCTTGGTGCGAAGTACTGGTGGCCCACGTTAGCCAGGGATGTGAGGGTTTATGTCTCCTCCTGCTCGGTGTGCGCCCAGTGTAAGGCGCCTAGACATCTGCCTAGGGGTAAGTTACAACCCCTGCCCGTTCCACAACGACCATGGTCTCACCTCTCGGTGGACTTCATCACTGACCTTCCCCCCTCGCAGGGAAATACCACTATACTGGTCGTTGTGGACCGGTTCTCTAAGGCCTGTCGTTTGCTCCCTATGCCGGGCCTTCCTACTGCCCTACAGACCGCTGAAGCTCTATTCACCCATGTTTTCCGGCACTACGGGGTACCCGAGGATATTGTGTCTGATCGAGGTCCCCAGTTCACCTCCAGAGTCTGGAGAGCTTTTATGGAGGGTTACCATCCTGAGAGTAATGGGCAGGTGGAACGCGTGAACCAGGATGTGGGTAGGTTTCTTAGATCATACTGCCAGGACCGGCCGGAGGAGTGGGCACGGTATGTTCCTTGGGCAGAAATGGCCCAGAATTCCCTACGCCACTCCTCAACTAACCTAACCCCTTTCCAATGTGTGTTAGGTTACCAGCCGGTTCCGGCACCATGGCAGCAGAGCCAGATCGAGGCTCCTGCGGTGGATGAGTGGGTGCGGCGCTCGGAGGAGACGTGGAACGCTGCACACGTCCATCTGCAGCGGGCCATCCGTCGTCAAAAGGCGAGCGCCGATCTCCACCGCAGTGAGGGGCCGGTGTACGCACCTGGTGATCGAGTCTGGCTCTCTACCAGAAACCTGCCCCTCCGCCTGCCCTGCCGGAAACTGGGTCGGCGGTTTGTGGGGCCGTTTAAAGTCCTGAGAAGATTGAACGAGGTGTGTTACAGGTTACTACTACCTATTGAGTATAAGAATATTAACCCCTCGTTCCATGTGTCTCTTCTCAGGCCGGTGGTAGCTGGTCCACTCCAGGAAGATGAGATCAGAGAGACTCCTCCGCCTCCATTGGACATCGAGGGGGCACCGGCGTACACCGTGCGGTCCATATTGGATTCGAGACGTCGGATGGGGGGTCTCCAATATCTCGTGGAGTGGGAGGGATACGGCCCGGAGGAGCGGTGCTGGGTGCCGAGGAGGGACATCTTAGACCCGTCTCTTCTGACTGAGTTCCATCGTGGTCATCCCACGCGCCCTGCTCCGCGTCCTCCTGGTCGTCCTCGAGGCCGGGGTCGGCGCACGGCTGGAGCCGCGCGTCAAGTGGGGGGTACTGTCACGGTTTCGGCCGAGGCTGCTCCTCCTCCTTGTTCGGGCAGGCTTCGGCGGTCGTCGTCTCCGGAGTACTAGCTGCCACCGTTCGTTGTTTTCGATGTTTGTTTGGTTAGGTCTGTTTCGTACACCTGTTCATGTTTAGTGTTGATTATGTGTCCTATAAGTTCTTGTTGTTTCTGTCATGTGTTGTGTGTAATTGTTTTCACCTGTCTGTTGGTGCTCTTCATTTGTTTGGACAGACGCTAGAGTGTACCGTCGCACTTTTATTTTCGTGCGTAGTCGGTTTTGGTATTTTACGCACTGCTGCGTATTGTTCGCCTCCTGGTTAGTTGGACCCGTTTGTACTTGTTTCATTTTTTCAGTAAAGTCAGGTTTGACTGAGCTCCTGTGTCCTGCACTTGATTCCACACTACATTCGCATCAGAACCCTTGACAAGTATTGGCTGATCCAATTAGTGATAATGACCTTTCAATATCTGTTTATTCAGTGGCACTATGATGGATGTAGGGATGGATGAATAGATTATTTAATAAAAATGAGTGCTATTTGTACAGTGAGGGAAAAAACTTATTTGATCCCCTGCTGATTTTGTACGTTTGCCCACTGACAAAGAAATGATCAGTCTATAATTTTTATGGTAGGTTTATTTGAACAGCGAGAGACAGAATAACAACAACAAAATCCAGAAAAACGCATGTCAAAAATGTTTATAAATTGATTTGCATTTTAATGAGGGAAATAAGTATTTGACCCCCTCTCAATCAGAAAGATTTCTGGCTCCCATGTGTCTTTTATACAGGTAACGAGCTGAGATTAGGAGCACACTCTTAAATGGAGTGCTCCTAATCTCAGCTTGTTACCTGTATAAAAGACACCTGTCCACAGAAGCAATCAATCAATCAATCAGATTCCAAACTCTCCACCATGGCCAAGACCAAAGAGCTCTCCAAGGATGTCAGGGACAAGATTGTAGACCTACACAAGGCTGGAATGGGCTACAAGACCATCGTCAAGCAGCTTGGTGAGAAGGTAACAACAGTTGGTGCGATTATTCGCAAATGGAAGAAACACAAAATAACTGTCGATCTCCCTCGGCCTGGGGCTCCATGCAAGATCTCACCTCGTGAAATTGCAATGATCATGAGAACGGTGAGGAATCAGCCCAGAACTACACGGGAGGATCTTGTCAATGATCTCAATGCAGCTGGGACCATAGTCACCAAGAAAACAATTGGTAACACACTACGCTGTGAAGGACTGAAATCCTGCAGCGCCTGCAAGGTCCCCCTGCTCAAGAAAGCACATATACAGGCCCGTCTGAAGTTTGCCAATGAACATCTGAATGATTCAGAGGAGAACTGGGTGAAAGTGTTGTGGTCAGATGAGACCAAAATCGAGCTCTTTGGCATCAACTCAACTCGCCATGTTTGGAGGAGGAGGAATGCTGCCTATGACCCCAAGAACACCATCCCCACCGTCAAACATGGAGGTGGAAACATTATGCTTTGGGGGTGTTTTTCTGCTAAAAGGACAGGACAACTTCACCGCATCAAAGGGACGATGGACGGGGCCATGTACCGTCAAATCTTGGGTGAGAACCTCCTTCCCTCAGCCAGGGCATTGAAAATGGGTCGTGGATGTGTATTCCAGCATGACAATGACCCAAAACACACGGCCAAGGCAACAAAGGAGTGGCTCAAGAAGAAGCACATTAAGGTCTTGGAGTGGCCTAGCCAGTCTCCAGACCTTAATCCCATAGAAAATCTGTGGAGGGAGCTGAAGGTTCGAGTTGCCAAACGTCAGCCTCAAACCCTAATGACTGGGAGAAGATCTGCAAAGAGGAGTGGGACAAAATCCCTCCTGAGATGTGTGCAAACCTGGTGGCCAACTACAAGAAACGTCTGACCTCTGTGATTGCCAAC
Organism: Coregonus clupeaformis; assembly: GCF_020615455.1. NCBI lineage: Eukaryota > Metazoa > Chordata > Actinopteri > Salmoniformes > Salmonidae > Coregonus > Coregonus clupeaformis. The sequence continues at coordinate 42,786,739 of NC_059211.1, read as the reverse complement.
AAGGGTTTTGCCACCGAGTACTAAGTCATGTTTTGCAGAGGGGTCAAATACTTATTTCCCTAATTAAAATGCAAATACATTTTTAACATTTTTGACATGCATTTTTCTGGATTTTTTTGTTGTTATTCTGTCTCTCACTGTTCAAATAAACCTACCATTAAAATTATAGACTGATCATGTCTTTGTCAGTGGGCAAACGTACAAAATCAGCAGGGGATCAAATACGTTTTTCCCTCAATGTATATATTGTTTTATTGTTCTGATGAGGAAAATAAAAATATGGATATATCTGTATTTATGTCAAGAAATGTTTATTTTTCTTATTAGAACAAGACTAACAGAAAAAAAACAAGAAAAAACATACAATATGAAAATAATATTTAAAACAAATTAGCCCACCACTCATAGCTGAGGTACACCTCATAGCTAATCAGTCTGTCAAATGACTATATCATTTAATCACTGCTAGAGGTGGCTGAGTGGTTGAACCAGAGTCTGTAATGCCAGTATTTGTATGTGTGGTGGTGGATGTTATAGTGCTCAGACTGTACAATCAAAGGGGATCAATCACTGTAAAGAGGGATATGATATGTGAGGACTGGACATGTGTTTTAGGAGTTAAACATCTGGTCCTGACAGGTAGATTTATTGATATGGACGGGGGCGTATTGTTGAGGAGAGTAGCCTAAGCCTACCGGTAATTGAAACTGTGTGTATGTAGCCAACTCTCTGTAACTCAGCGTTAATGGTTGACCATACAGCAGCCCCCCTAATGCAACCCATGCCTTACATCACAGGAGCAGTTCTAACACCAGCTCTGGTGACAATCCTTTCTTAGAACGCAGGCAGAGAAAGATCAAGTAAAAGAGAACAGGAAGGAAGGAGAGGGAGAGAGAGAGAGAGAGAGAGAGAGAGAGAGGTTGATTAAAAGAGGATGAGTGTCAAGGGGTGCTGAAGGTGGGTGTGGTGCATGAATCAAGCGCAGGACGCAGAAGCTCAGTCCAAAAGACTTTAGTGCAATATTCACGTAGAAAATAAGCACAATAAGCCCGAAGGCGAAATAACGGCGCACACAGGCGTCAAACAAACGGCGCACTAACATGTGCGAAAAACCTCTCCAAAACACTGGAGGGAAGTACGTAGCTCCAACACGAAACAGAAGAGCAATCACACACAAAGACAAACACACACAACGAGAACTAAATAGGACACTAACGAGGACTAACAAGACACAGGTGTACAACATCAAGACAAAACCAAACGAACATGAAACATAGATCAGTGGCAGCTAGTACTCCGGGGACGACGACCGCCGAAGCCTGCCCGAACCAGGAGGAGGAGCAGCCTCGGCCGAAACCGTGACAATGAGGCACTGAGTGTGCAGTCTCACACTTTTTTGCAACACCTGTCTCTGTCCATTGTCCTCTTGTCTCTGTCCATTGAGCAAGAATGGATTCGGTCTTTTCCTCGTTAAACTGGTTATTTTTTGCCACCCCTGTTTATTTCAGTTCCCTCTCTCCTTATTGAGGTTAGGCCAGTGTTTGGGTATTTTAGAAATGGCTATTACATTGCTCATTGGCTGCGGTGGATTTGATGCTTATTCTGGCCCCCAGGTTGGTTATGTTGCTTATTAGCACATTTTCCAGCGTGCTGCCATGGAAATGGACAGGGGAGAAAAGTATTGACTTTGGAACTTTCCTGTCATGTGAGGCTGTGATCAGGGATGACAAGCATCTGTCATTTCCTTTCTCCTCACACTCTGAATCAGAGAGAGTGAGTTCTCTATTAAAGTTAAAAAATTCCATCAATATGTTGCAAAAAAACAAAGCAAGTAGCAATGTAATGTAATGTAAATCTCTATGACAGGACACATATAAAAATAATAAATATAACATATGCCGTTTAGGAGATGCTTTTATCCAAAGCGACTTACAGTCATGTGTGTATCCATTTTACATATGGGTGGCCCCGGGGAATCAAACCCACAATCCTGGCATTGCAAGTGCCATGCTCTACCAACTGAGCAATACAGGACCACATATCACCAACTGACTGACACTGTACTTTCTTTAACAACTTTTAGTTACAGTAGCTACTATTACGTATTAGATATGAAAGAAATCCGATTTTGTACTCCAGCAAAAAGGAAGAAGATTTGACCCAGTGTCTTCTCCCCTACCAGGATGTGATTGATAGACAAAGGATCAAGTAACTGTCTTCAAAGTCTTTCTACAAGCTCTGTTAATGTAGCCTCAGCACTTCATTGGTTCTTAACAAACACGTAAAGCAAACCAATGGGGACCTTTTCCAAAACCTTCTCCATGACCGCTGTTAAGCACGTTTTGACTAATTCAACCTCATTGTCAAAGGTAATTGAATATATCCTTATCTGGTTTCACACTTTATACACATTTATTGAGTAATAGATAACTCAGAATACCTGTAGTGTGTCTAATTAGTTGTTTATTAAGAAAAACCAAAAAGTTAAAAAATTCCATCAATATGTTGCAAAAAAACAAAGCAAGTAGCAATTTTTTTTTTACTGGAATAGTAGGAGATGAGCAAAAGAGCTAAGGTAGACAGACCAAAAAAATCAATCAAATGTTCTGCTGGCGGACACGAGACAAGGGCAGTAGGACCCAACACGGATTTCATCTCACCATTACAACATTTCTTCAATCTTTTCAAAGGTTATGAAACCCAAAAAACACAAGCACACACTCACTCACTCACTTTCTCTGAATGTGTTGGTTTGTGAATGAGATACAGTATGATTGTGTTTGTATTTGCAGTTGCAATTGTGTTTGCAGGTTGTTTGGGGTGGGTGTGCAGTATGCTTGTACTTTTGGGCGATGTGTTTGTGTGTTTGTGCTGTAGGGATGTATGCGTCTGTAAATCTGTGACTATTTTGTGGAGCTCAGTGAGTGACAGTGGCTGTGTAGTCTCTGTGAGGAGCTCAGTCAGGTTTAAATCACTGGACAGACGCGTCTCTGGCAGGATGCCCAATCCTTCTGATTTACACAGATGTGAGTGGATAGGCCCTTCAATCAGAAAGGCCATTCACAAAATCTATGGCAACAAGAGTCTTGCCTTCTCAGTCACCAGTGACATACATTTTCCACCTAAACACACTGTAATTTTTCTCCCTAACTTAGACCCCCTTGCACGCACACACACACACACACGCACACACACACTCCCTTAGCCAGCTGTCTGCCGGGAGGAAGCTATTACAGTCAATAAAACATAGCTCCTTGGCCACGGTCCCAGCACGCTGAACTGCCAGCACGGTCCTTCCCCTGTGGTCATGGAGCTCAATGGTGTCTGCGAGCAGAGCGACCAGAAACTAAAAGCCAGAGGGGAAATGACTCCATTCAGCCTACTGTTAAGGGATGCTGTGTTTGTACATCTACAGTACATATTCTGCTGATAAACACGTCTCAGACCCAGTGGCTACATGCAAGGTAATTGTGGCCGTTTTCTTACTACTGTACTGTTTGTGCAAAATGAGGGTTACGTTGTGCCCTCACCCATGTGTTCTTCTGTAATAGCTTCAGCTTGCTAATTACGTGTGCATACATACACACTACACAGTAATTTCCTCTTTCCCTATTTCCTTTCCTCTCGTTTCCTAATCTGTATTTTATTTCAAATTTCCAAGACACAAACATACACACAAAAGGATTCTTTCCCCTTTTCAATCCTGTAGGATAACTTGAGATCAGGGCATTTACCTGGGAAAACGGAAAGCAATTTGCTTCACCTGGCAAAAACCCATCACAGATTGCTTCAGTACCTGGCCTCCTTGGACTTTCATTAAGATGCTGCTGAACTTTGGGGAGCCCCTGGTAACTGAAAGCAATTCCAGCCATCTCACCAGGCTGCTGAATGAAATGGAGGGCACTGTTTTGGGGAGAAGAGGGGAAAATGGACAGAGATGGAATTTTTACGAAAAGCTATTAAAACGAGCGTCCCTTTTACCATGGGAGGGTTTAAGGTGGGGACGGAGGGAACCCATGGCAGGAGGAGGGGAGATGGACAGAACTGGAGAGTGGAGTTGACGGAGAGAGAAAGGGAGAGTGAAGTGGGCTGTAAAAGGACTAGGTAGATAGGGAAAGATAATATACCATTGGACCAGTCAGACTTTCTACCTCCCTTCTTTCTATCCATCTTTCCACAGAAGCAGTATAGGATTCTCTGTTTGAGTTCTTTCTCCAATAAAAGTACTATTGGACTACTGTGATATTAGAGAAGCTGTGTGCTCCGTGTATCAGATGGTGCGGTGTGTTTAGTTGTGGAGTCTGTGGGCTGACGCCGAGCACTGTCACATGGACTCTATGGCTGTGTCTCAGCTCTCCGTGTATCAGATGGTGCGGTGTGTTTAGTTGTGGAGTCTGTGGGCTGACGCCGAGCACTGTCACATGGACTCTATGGCTGTGTCTCAGCTCTCCGTGTATCAGATGGTGCGGTGTGTTTAGTTGTGGAGTCTGTGGGCTGACGCCGAGCACTGTCACATGGACTCTATGGCTGTGTCTCAGCTCTCCGTGTATCAGATGGTGCGGTGTGTTTAGTTGTGGAGTCTGTGGGCTGATGCCGAGCACTGTCACATGGACTCTATGGCTGTGTCTCAGCTCTCCGTGTATCAGATGGTGCGGTGTGTTTAGTTGTGGAGTCTGTGGGCTGACGCCGAGCACTGTCACATGGACTCTATGGCTGTGTCTCAGCTGCTGAGGTTGCTGCTGCAGTGCAGACCTCCCGCTCTACCCTGCTCTGCCCTGTGGCCTGATCCTTATGAAAGAGGAGCTCTTGTGGGAGGAAGAGAAGTGTGTGCGCCGGCTCTTGATTTGCTCGCCCTCAGAGGGAGGTGCCCTCCTTTTTCCTGCTCCCCCCGTTCAATCATGTTAGATTTATGTTGCTGGCTAAACCCCCCCACCCCCCGCCCCCCACCCCCACACCCTCAGTTTGTGGTTGAGTGAGTACCCAAGAGGACGGGTGACGAGCTCTGTTCCTGTCAAAGTGACACTTTGTGTGGTTTACAGACAGTGCTGTCCTTAGCCAAACTCCAATTCCTGGTAGAACAATCCAGAATGTGTCAGTTTGCGGTAAGCATCAGTTCCCCCATATAGGCATGAACACGATGAGATTCATCCAGAGGATGGACCAAGAAAGCAGAAAACGGCAAACAGCTAAATGCATTCGAGCATCATCTGTGCCATTTAGAGAGAATATGGCTTTGTACAGATGAACCTCTTCTCAAGTGGCATAGCTTGTGTGTCTGTTTGCCAGGATTGGAAATAACATTGAAATAATTACCATGTGTTCATTATTCATTAAACCTAATCGAGCAAATGAATGTACCCTGCGGGCCTTTGAGAAAATGAATGCATTATCAGACAGACAAAAAAGACGAATGCAATCACTCTATTTTAGATTTGCTGCACAAAACACTAAATTGTGAATGTTACTGATGTGGGATGATCATCTTTGGAGTACCTGGTTGGCATTCTATTTGTTATCTTGAAGGTATACACACACAGAGGATAAGTAAGTGCTTGATTGCAGTCTGCATTGAAAAATCTATTTACATGTGTTTTTTGGGGAATTTACATTTGTTTTTTGGAGCTGCAAATTGGTCTCTGAATTTGTCTGTCTGTTTTCACTGTCACCTGTAGTTTGTTGCTTATCGACTGTGGTGATTATTCCCTTCTCCGAAGAGCAGAGATACAGAAAATGACACCCAACAAATACTACTACTAATAATAATAATATGCCATTTAGCAGATCCTTTTATCCAAAGCGACTTACAGTCATGCGTGACTAACATTTACTCTAGTAATCCAGACAACTCTAGTAACCAACGTTACTACCTCTTCAAAGACCTCCCACTGTAATAGACTCTCCTAATGATTGTGTTGTGTATTACTGCACCATTCATACGGAAGGGAAGTCAAGTCAAGCCATGTAGTAAAGAGCAGGGTCCCAGGGTGTGAGAGTGGATTAGTACTGGCCAGGCTAGCAGCTGATGGCTAACACAGTCCAGTGAGACTTGTCCCCAGCCCAGCCGCCGGCCATCTTTCAGCCACCTGATGGTGGTGGTTTTAAGAGGCTTGATGTTCTGAGGGTGGAAGGTCACTCCTGGAATGTGTGAGAGTGGATCAGGTCAGTCAGAGCAGTTATCCAGAGCCTGTTTGAAGGCTCCACAGCTTTATCTCTATTGTCCCAAATTGCCAAAAGAAGCTTAAGAGGTAATCGGTTCAGGGCTGTGGACAGGGCCCTGGGCTAACCTGTCCCTATGGGCCCTGTCGCCCAGAGGCGCCCGACCCTGATAGGCCCCCCTAAAGGGGTTCAGAGAGAGAGAGAAGGAGGCCACTGAGTTCCAAATGATCAGGGATTACAGCACATAAACCTGTGTTTACCATGGCTCAGCCTTCCCAGACAGCAGTGGGAGGGAGGCTGAGGGAGCAGAGGAAAAGAGATGGAGAGAAAGACTGTTTTGGATGTGATGATGGATGATACTAAGTTAGATTAGGGAGGTACTGTTAATGACACACTCATTCACCCAGATAAAGCTATACAGCTTTCACACCAGCACAACCAGTGCTGTTATCAGGAGTAGCTGGAATGATGTTTCGGTCTATTTTGGAGTCACTGAAGTTCAAGCGATGCAAAGGTATGCTCAGTACCTGGCCTCAGACATAGACAGATATAATATGTATTGTGCTTCAGTACTGTGTGTATGTGTGGGGCCCCCATAGAGGGTAATCTCCTCTTTCCTGTTGTTCTGTAATGTCTACACCTGTTGTATTCGGCGCATGTGGCAAATACGATTTGATTTGATTTGAAATCTAGGGATTATGTTTTAAGGTGATTGCTCAAAAGGCAGTCATTGGGAACACCCAAAAGTGTGTACTAAATAATGATTTCAAAACCATTTTGGCACCAAACCCAATAGACTACGTTTAAGGAAAGTCAAATTATCTTGATTTCAGGAAAATATTATTCACGCAACACGTTCTCCAAAACACACCAATTTTAGTGTAATCAAGTGCTTATTACTTTTTGTCAGGCTCTCTTTTGAGGCCCATTTGTAATACTAACCTCATTGTTGTCCCGGTGGTTGAATTCAACCTTGCCTTACTTCCATCAAGTTATTTCAGTCTTTCTGTGTGGAGAGAAAGTGAGGGAGAGATCTAAAGAAAGTGGGTAAGTAAAAAGAGAGAGAGAGTGAGGGAGACTGGTTGTCTGTGTGCTGTATCTTTCTGGGCCGTAGCCGTTGGGAGCCCAGGAGAAGAATGTACCACAGGCCAGGGGCCATTTCACCACTTATATCTACAGCGCCTAACACAACACTCTATAAGCAGTACCCTCATCCACCGACTCTCCCGCTGACCACATAGCTGTATGTCTGCCAGCAACCTCAATTCCCATATCTGTCATAAACACAATTTTCTCTCTTTCTCTCTTTGTTTCTTATTCAAACAACACTGAAATTATAGCTTTGGGGTTTGCCATATGTGGTGTTGAAGTACTCTCTGCTTTCTGTGCCTAGAGCCTATAGTGTTGTTTGATGCAGTACTTCCATAGTAAGGGCTTGTTCTCCCTTAGAGTTGCTTTTCATCATTAGTTCTTTGGAAACCTAGTAGGCCCACTTGTAGCCTATACTCTTAGAAAAAAAGTTGCTAAGTAGAACCATATATTGTTCTTCGGTTTGTCCCCATAGGGGAACCCTTTTTGGTGCTAGGTAATAGAGGGTTCTCCCTAGAACCCTGTATGTAGGGTTCTTCATAGAACCCCCTGTATATGATTCTACCTAGAACCCTCTATGAAGGGTTCTGCCTAGAACCCCCTGTGAAGGGTTCTACCAATAACCATTTTATCATCTAAAGGTTCTTCCTAGAACCCTCTGAACAGTTCCACCAGCCTTATTAGCCTTTAAAATTAAATTATTTATAACAATACATTACATATATCATAAGGCTTTTCTTTGAGGGCCCAGTTATACCCTAACACAGATAGGAAACTCCTGGTTTGAAGGCCACATCAGGCCTGCAAGTCACACTATGCTAGCTTGCAAAGTTATGTTTAAATCCTATTGGAATCCAGCCAGAGTTCGTTTTTTTTAGCACCCGCAACCTGCATTCAGAATGACTGCCAGGCTATGGAAGTTTGAATACTGAGACTACCTCAATCATCTAAACTCGAACAACCATCTCAGTAACGGGTGCAATAAGTCCAACTACTAACGGATTGGATTAGTTTAGAAAAATGTATGCTATTTATCTCTGTGTAGCATAAAATGTATAAATTAATCAATCAATGTACATGCAAAAACACAGATATTAAAACACACAATTCTGAAAATCACCCTGCAGTAGAGCATGCTGGGAAATAAGATATATGGTTCTATGTAGAACCCTTCTTGCCTTCCAAAGAATATTTCTTGCCTTCCAAAGAATCATCAAAGAACCATTTCTTCCAAAAATGGTTCTTAGGATGTTAAAGTTATTAGGTAGAACCCTTTGCCTTACAAAGAACACTTGTCTTCCAAAATGGGTTCTTCAGATCAAAATGGTTCTTAGTAGAATCCTATCTCTCCGCAAAGAACCCCTTTGGAACTATTTTTTCTAAGAGCGTAGGGTCAGTCAGACATAGTTGACAGGAAGCATAAAGAGAAACACTTTAGTTGACATAACTGCAAAACAATGTTTAAATGTTACCATAGCCTACAGCTCACAAACTCAACTCTGGATCTTGAAGCCAGTTCCACTGTGTTTTTTCATTGTTCCCCCCTAATCAGGGACTGATTTAGACCTGGGACACCAGGTTGGGTGCAATTAATTATCCGGGAGAACAGAAAACCAGAAGGCTCCAGATTTCGTAGGGTAAGAGTTGAATACGCCTATAGCGATACACTGAAAAACGATCTGCCAATGCCAAACCAGACTAATTAGCCATAAAGGTGTTCCTGTGAGGAGTGGTGCAGGGTGGTTGATGATCTGATGAGTGAAATAGGGAGTTTGTATTTCATGAATAGTGTACAGCCGCACTTAAAACCCTTCATTATTTCTATTTTAGTGAGTAGCTGCCCTCGAGGCACCTGAGCTGTGCAGTGAATGTTTAAAGGGCCAAAGATTGTTCACTAATTTATTCCGGTAGTTACCACCGTTCCCTCAATGCCCCGAGTTTCACTCCTATCAACGAGAGACAAGATACCAGGACTTGCAGGTAATTTAAAACACCATCTGCAGATCGCTGTTGAAGTCGGGGGGAAAGATTGCTGTATCAGCAAGAAGGTGTTACTCAGGGGGAATGAATTAATCGCCGCGTGAGGGGTCACAGGGGAGCATGTGAGGAAACGCACAGCAAATCCTTTATGTGCTGCTGCACTCTAAAGGAACTTTGCTCATGACTGCTGTACAGGAAACCTGTCTTTGTCACAGTTCATTATATTGCTTTTCCATTCAATACCACACAGTCATGCTAGGAGAAGGGGGACTGCTGTTGGTGAATGGCTTAATCAATGAAATAGCCATTGATGTAGTAACAATACACAGGTGACTGGTACTGTGTATTGAACAGCAATAAAAGGCAGTCACCCCTACTGAGAAAAACAACCGTAGAAGAAATATAGCTGTACAGAAACAGGGATCAATTTGCTCAAATTGACTTCAAAATACTCAACTTTTTGCTCCAATGGCTTCAATTTCTTACCGATATATTTCCACTGTATATTAAAAATAAATGCTTTAGTAAAATCACATGTAACCTATCATAACCATACATAAGTAGAAATAACAGATATCAGAAAGCAGTCTGTACCAAACTTTCAGGGTCCTGATAAGAGATCAGTAGAAGTAAGATCACACACCAGCCCCAGGTTCTTAACCTGATTTTATTTTAGAACGCTGTTCTCTGTTCTGTTCCGCTCCACATCCCTGCCTCTCCTGGCTTGGCCTGCTTCCAAAGTAAACAGTCCTGCTTCTGCTTTAAACCAGTAAACTGATAAAAACCGTTAAAAAACACTCCTGTAGCGTTCAGATTTAGTGAGAATTTGAGAGAGAGATTTTGGGAGGTTGGAATATTCACACCGTCTAAAGGTTAATGTGCCAATAACTCCTGGCTAATGCAGGTGATGTATGTCTATTATGCCACTGACATTCAGGTGGGGAATTACAGCACCAGATTTATACTCAGTAAAGGGCAGAGGTGGTTAGTTAATCTGCAAAGCTTTTCCCATAACATGTATTTTCACAGGCTGCCTCTGTTAGATAATGTTGTTTTTGCTGAGGTCATGTTCGGTGGAGATAAACCACCGTTTTGGGAGAAGAATACCAGTGAGGATAAAAACAAAGAAATGAACAAACAAGCATAGAATGGAATTTACAATTTGACCCAGTTACACATTAGATTTTCACCTCATTCTATCAGAATAACTACATGTGGAAGTATTACGACCTAGTATTATCTAGTCCAGTTGTTCATGTTTCCAGGGTTTGAGTTCCATCTTGTTTGCCCTTGAAGAGTCCTTCGTCAGAGAGCCACAGGGCTACAGTAGGTAAAGATTGTCTGTTGCTCAGGACACATAGTGGAACTCAACCTGAGGGGAATATGAGTGTCAGGATGATCCTGAGTGCAGTTTAGTGCTGCTGCATTATGACAGACAACCTTAGACAATGTCACAATGCAGCGGGTACAGTCTAACCATGCCATGGCCTAACCATGCCATGACCAGTGTTGGGGAAGCTACTCAGAAAATATAGTTTACCATGCTACCAATTACTTCACACTGGAAGAAGTTAAGCTACACTAAAGCTACCCTTAAGAAAAATATAGTTTACTTAACTAAAGTTACTTAGACTACAAATTGCAAGAACAGATCACTCTGGAGTCAGATGTTACCAGAATGTGTAATTTAGCCTATTAACCATAAAACTATGTTTCAAGTAAAAATTAGGCTGATCTGATGCCGAAAAAGAATGGAAATTCTTGCCTACTTTTATTTTATTTTAGCAAAAGAAGTAGTGTGTAGTTCCAGTAGATAGCTACACCGCTACTAAAAACAGTACCACAAGTTGAATTTAGTTCAACTACCACCAAGCTACTGCAAAATGTAGTTACATTTCTAGCTGAACTACATGTAGTTCACTACTCCCCAACACTGTTGTAGACACACCTTGATTCTCTGGGGTGCAGGTTTACCCCTCACTGCTACGAGGGTAGAGAGAGGGTGCCATGAGATCATCTGACTGTAGAGAGGAGAGTGTCCTGTGTGAAGTAATGGAATGAGAGCGAGAGAGAGAGAGAGAGAGAAAATTGAATATAAGTGGAAAGAACAAGGGGGAAAACATCCCCCACCATGCATTTACTGTACATTTAAAATCACCTCTTATCCTCTATTCGGACATTAAGTACACTACCGTTGAAAAGTTTGGGGTCACTTAGAAATGTCCTTGTTTTCGAAAGAAAGCAATTTTTTTGTCCATTAAAATAACATCAAATTGATCAGAAATACAATGTAGACAATGTTAATGTTGTAAATGGCTATTGGAGCTGGAAACTGCTGATTTTTTTATGGAATATCTATATAGGCGTACAGAGGCCATTATCAGCAACCATCAGTCCTGTGTTCCAATGCCACGTTGTGTTTGCTAATTCAAGTTTATCATTTTAAAAGGCTAATTGATCATTAGAAAACCCTTTTACAATTATGTTAGCACAGCTGAAAACTGTTGTGCTGATTAAATAAGCAATAAATCTGGCCTTCTTGAGACTAGTTGAGTATCTGGAGCATCAGCAATTGTGGGTTCGATTTGTTAAGTTGCGTCAATTCAAATCTGGTATAGGAACAAAAAGAGGTCAATACACGTCTTCTAAAATAGACTAGTATTTTAATTAATGCAAACACTTGAATGGTAAATATGATGTTCATATATACGGGCCCACTGAAAAACCATGCAGGGCAGTCAGAGAACTAACACCGCTGGGTGTGAACCCAAAAGAAGAAATTTCAGGGAAATTTAGGATTCCCCCTTTTGACACCCACTAGGGTGTCACTCATTAAAATACAATACAAACAAAAATAATCACACTTTTATTAATAGGCAATAATGATAATAAAAAATTAAAACCCTCAGTCCTTCCATCTACACCTAACTTGTACTAGGTTGGCTACCAGCCACCCAGGAACTTCAAACCTTCACATAAGGAAAGACAAACATTCACAATGGTTAACTTGATTAATAAAGCATAAAACATAAACAGGGAAGTAAACTTTGGCCCCCTTTAGACACCCACTAGGGTGTCACTTCACCACCTCACCAATAGCAACCCCAGTTTCTTCCGAAAGCTAGACTCAGTGTCTGCATCCCCTTCTTGAGCCCCTAGGAGGGGCATCATACCAGCCGCATGCACGACATCTGTAACAGACTTTCTCAGACAAGGAATTACACAGGCAGCACAGCACATTAATATTAGAAACACAACTACTAGGGTCAGAAATCCAGTAACCACCAGTGCAGCATACTTACCAAACCACTCCCCCAACCAGGGGGTAACAGTCCGTTTCCCTCCATTCCAGCCATGCTCTTCATCTCAGCTGATAGTTTATCTAAACTAACCAGGGCTTTAGAGATACTCCCGTCAGGACTGGTATTGTTAGGGATAAACGTACAACAATGGCTTACCATTCTATAGACACCACCCCTTTCTGCCTGATCTAGAGCCAACCTCTTTTTACTAAGTCATAAGAGTGAGATGGCGGATAATTGTTCAAAGATCCCTTCTGTTGCATCCCTAGTCCAGCCAATAAATCGTTGTTGGTTGTAATAGATATAATTAATCCAATTCACAATTTTGTTTATTGTCACCCACCAAAAGAAAGTGGTAGTAAACCCTTCCCCTAATTGTTTCATAGCTCGGTATCCATCCGATACCCCCCTTGGTATCCCAATCGCATCCATCTAAATAGGGCTATTCTCCTTCTTGTTAAAACTCCTCCTACATCTGTTTAATCCTTGGTTCCTGGTGACTAATTCTAACTAGCTGAACCAGTAGAACCAGGGCGCACGTATCTAGCCACCCTTTTGGAATTCTCTGCCTTACACTGCCTTTACTGGCACACGCCCACCACACATCGGTTACAGGGGCTGTAAGGTTCAAAATTCTCTCCTGTGCTTCCGAACTTAAGTCCGTCACATTACTACTATCTCCAATTGATAATTTATAATTGGTGATGTCTTTGTTTCTCTTTACCCCCCATCCGGATGTTCAGTCCCCCTTGTAAATGTCATATTTCATTTTTTAGCCAATACAATCACGGTTACATCAAATGTTCCCTCCTTTGGCCATTTAGTTACTATCTTTCTGGTCCTTTTTCTCATTTGTTAGAGATATTACCAATATCTTCACAATTTTCTGGGAACCTTCTCTTCATGATTGCTACTGGTGATCCTGCCATCTCTACTTCTGGTGTGGTCTAATGTCTATATTAGGGTGTAAGGTAAATTATTCCTGTTGTCTTTTTCAGCTAAACGTTTTATATCCCTCAGTTAATGGTATTTTCTCCCTAATATATCTTCATACTCTTCCTCTTTCCCTAAATGAGATTTAATCCCTTGCCTTTCCTCTACTATCCTTCTATCATTACTGGATCAATGATAATAACTGTAATAACTATTAATAATAATTGTAATAACTATTTCACATTAAATTGTGCCTTTTTCTGATAATGTTATAATTGTAGCCTATTGCATTACTTTAAAATATAAGTTTGTTTATTTAACAAATCTAGAACCCACTATAGGTTGGTGCTATTCCCTCAGCATAATAGCTAAAGCTACTTGCATCCCCTGGTCCCCGTAACGAAAATAAATTATCGTTCTAGAATTCACCAACTATTTGCATACACCACTGGTGTTAAGCAACCTATCGAATAAAGTAATAACAATTAGAATTTATTAAAGCACTGCCTTCCAGTCAAGTATTTAGACATCTACTTGAAATCTTACAGCTCAATCTAACTCGCTGGACTGTCTCTATTTTTTTTCTCCCGCTAACCAGAGCCATAAATTATTCTCCTTTGTCCTCAACTCAATTTTCACAGCTCTATCGCCATTTCAGTTCGCTATTCAATTTCTTTAACTGTTCTCTCTGATTAGGCCCTAATTAATAAAACAAATACTTGCTATCGTTGATAAGCATACATTTAATCCCCTTGCTCCTTCCTACACAACGGGGGAGGCGCGGGGACCTTGTAACATATTTTCATAGACCTTTCTAGAATACTTCTACTTAAGCTATCTAATTCAACCTTTCACATTTCTCAATCCACGTAGTAATCTAGGTCTATAGCCCCAATGCGAGAGATTTACCCACTGTCCCTACCTGGGTTCGAACCAGGGACCCTCTACATACATTGCCAGTCACCCCACACATTCTGCGATCCTTTCAAAGTATATACTTCCAGTTCATAGAGCAAGTGACGTCACCAAATGAAAACCGCACTAGCTCTCACCTCATTCTAAGGTTGCTGGGGCCTCTTTCATTCCCCGCCAATAGATTAGGTAAGGCTATCAGTGGGTACTGGCCCCCTCCTACTCTCTCTCTCTCTCTCTCTCTCTCTCTCTCTCTCTCTCTCTCTCTCTCTCTCTCTCTCTCTCTCTCTCTCACTGCTTCTTTAAATTTACCCCTACGCGGTTCTCCCTCCTGTTTCCACTCCCAACAGGTTTTGTCCGTTTTTCGTTTTAACGTAATATTCGTCCGTTATTTAAAGTACGTTAGTCTATTTATTTAAATCAAATTATTCCCACCTAATTAGTTAAAGTCTAAAGTGCATATTTATATTTCAACGATAAACCAAATTATTTCAGTCTAATTATTTAACCAGTATTTTGCAGGGTCAAACATCAAACGTTAAATTAAATAATAAACCAAATTGCTTCAACTTAATTATTTAAAACCAGTATTATGCTATGTCAAACATCAAACGTTACAGTTCAGTTATATCAGTTCAAACGTTTCAGTTTAGTCATACTAGTTATTCATTATTTTTACCTTTATATTCCCAATTGTTATTAACGGGTTATACGGTTTAAGCAACCACAGACTTCTTTAACTCCTAATTAGTTTTCTATCAAGGTAAACAGGTTTATTAATTTTAATAACCCGCATTCACTATTTTATTACGCTGGGATCATTCGCACTCTCATTCATACAACACCCTATACTTTAAAGTGCTCCTCCGATCTGGGCTGTACCCCCAAGTACAACTCCCTGCCGAAGCGCAACACTATAGTGTACTTTAAAGTGCTCCTACGATCCTAGCCGTACTAGTTACGGACCTTGCCGATAGCGCAACACTATCTAAAATTGTAAGTGTCCCTCTGATCCTAGCCGTACCCTCGTAGTTACGATCCTTGCCAGTAGCGCAACACTTTTAATCCAATAATTCCCTATACCCCCAGTTCCCACCCCTGGTGGTCCTAGCCTGAGGATTTCAGTATTTTCCCCGATCCTAGCCGTACCCTCGTAGTTACGGACCTTGCCGGTGGAACAATACTCTATGGTACCATGGTTTAACATCACATTCACCACAGGTTTGCATGTCACAATATGGTGCTTATCTACTCATAATAACTCGTATTATAATTCATAATTTAGTTCACTTACATCAAACAGGTGTTTCACAAAATGTATTTGGATAAAGCCAATGTGCACAAATTTAGTTATATAACAATAGGTGTCTGCTTACCTGTTTTTAGTTGTCCGGACTCTTTGTGAAACACACCGTCCAACGACAGCGATGTCCAATCGGCCGGACAAATACATTAGTGTCTAGTTTGAGAAACAGGTGCCTCACAGGTCCTCAACTGGCAGCTTCATTAAATAGTACCTGCAAAACACCAGTCTCAATGTCAACAGTAATGAGGCGACTCCGGGATGCTGACCTTTAGCCGTTTCCAGCTACAATAGCCATTTACAACATTAACAATGTCTACACTGTATTTCTGATCAATTTGATGTTATTTTAATGGGCAAAAAAATTGCTTTCTTTCGAAAACAAGGACATTTCTAAGTTACCCCAAACTTTTGAACGGTAGTGTACTTTATGTCCGAATAGAGGATAAGAGGTGATTTTAAATGTACAGTAAATGCATGGTGGGGGATGTTTTCCCCCTTGTTCTTTCCACTTACAGTGGGGAAAAAAAAGTATTTAGTCAGCCACCAATTGTGCAAGTTCTCCCACTTAAAAAGATGAGAGAGGCCTGTAATTTTCATCATAGGTACACGTCAACTATGACAGACAAAATGAGATGTTTTTTCTCCAGAAATACACATTGTAGGATTTTTAATGAATTTATTTGCAAATTATGGTGGAAAATAAGTATTTGGTCAATAACAAAGTTTCTCAATACTTTTTTATATACCCTTGACACAGGTCAATGACACAGGTCAAACGTTTTCTGTAAGTCTTCACAAGGTTTTCACACACTGTTGCTGGTATTTTGGCCCATTCCTCCATGCAGATCTCCTCTAGAGCAGTGATGTTTTGGGGCTGTCGCTGGGCAACACAGACTTTCAACTCCCTCCAAAGATTTTCTATGGGGTTGAGATCTGGAGACTGGCTAGGCCACTCCAGGACCTTGAAATGCTTCTTACGAAGCCACTCCTTCGTTGCCCGGGCGGTGTGTTTGGGATCATTGTCATGCTGAAAGACCCAGCCACGTTTCATCTTCAATGCCCTTGCTGATGGAAGGAGGTTTTCACTCAAAATCTCACGATACATGGCCCCATTCATTCTTTCCTTTACACGGATCAGTCGTCCTGGTCCCTTAGCAGAAAAACATCCCCAAAGCATGATGTTTCCACCCCCATGCTTCACAGTAGGTATGGTGTTCTTTGGATGCAACTAAGCATTCTTTGTCCTCCAAACACGACAAAGTTGAGTTTTTACCAAAAAGTTATATTTTGGTTTCATCTGACCATATGACATTCTCCCAATCCTCTTCTGGATCATCCAAATGCACTCTAGCAAACTTCAGACGGGCCTTGACATGTACTGGCTTAAGCAGGGGGACACGTCTGGCACTGCAGGATTTGAGTCCCTGGCGCCGTAGTGTGTTACTGATGGTAGGCTTTGTTACTTTGGTCCCAGCTCTCTGCAGGTCATTCACTAGGTCCCCCGTGTGGTTCTGGGATTTTGCTCACCGTTCTTGTGATCATTTTGACCCCACGGGGTGAGATCTTGCGTGTAGCCCCAGATCGAGGGAGATTATCAGTGGTCTTGTATGTCTTCCATTTCCTAATAATTGCTCCCACAGTTGATTTCTTCAAACCAAGCTGCTTACCTATTGCAGATGCAGTCTTCCCAGCCTGGTGCAGGTCTACAATTTTGTTTCTGGTGTCCTTTGACAGCTCTTTGGTCTTGGCCATAGTGGAGTTTGGAGTGTGACTGTTTGAGGTTGTGGACAGGTGTCTTTTATACTGATAACAAGTTCAAACAGGTGCCATTAATACAGGTAACGAGTGGAGGACAGAGGAGCCTCTTAAAGAAGAAGTTACAGGTCTGTGAGAGCCAGAAATCTTGCTTGTTTGTAGGTGACCAAATACTTATTTTCCACCATAATTTGCAAATAAATTCATTAAAAATCCTACAATGTGATTTTCTGGATTTATTTTCTCAATTTGTCTGCAATAGTTGACGTGTACCTATGATGAAAATTACAGGCCTCTCTCATCTTTTTAAGTGGGAGAACTTGCACAATTGGTGGCTGACTAAATACTTTTTTCCCCCACTGTATTTTCAATTTTCTCTCTCTCTCTCTCGCTCTCTCTCACTCTCATTCTCTCACACATATATACATTCTGTAGTCTCCCTCTTGTTGGAATGGAGTCATATCCCTTTATTCAGAAAATAAGAAAATTGCCCCATTATACAGTGCATTCGGAAAGTATTCAGACCCCTTGACTTTTTCCACATTTTGTTATGGTACAGCCTTATTCTAAAATGTATTAAATAATTTTTTTCCCCCTCATCAATCTACACACAATATCCCATAATAACAAAGTAAAAACAGGTTTTTAGAAATGTTTGCAAATGTATTAAAAATATTACATTTACATAAGTATTCAGACCCTTTACTCAGTACTTTGTTGAAGCACCTTTGGCAATGATTACAGCCTCGAGTCTTCTTGGGTATGATGCTACAAGCTTGGCAGACCTGTATTTGGGGAGTTTTTTCTCTGCAGATCCTCTCAAGCTCTGTCAGGTTGGATGGGGAGTGTCGCTGCACAGCTATTTTCAGGTCTCTGCAGAGATGTTCGATCGGGTTCAAGTCCGGGCTCTGGCTGGGCCTCCGAAGGATATTCCGAGTTCTTAGGGACCTTCAATGCTGCAGAAATGTTTTGGTACCCTTCCCCAGATCTGTGCCTCGACACAATCCTGTCTCGGAGCGCTATGGACAATTCTTTCGACCTCATGGCTTGGTTTTTGCTCTGACATGCACTGTCAACTGTGGGACCTTATATAGACAGGTGTGTGCCTTTCCAAATCATGTCCAATCAATTGAATTTACCATAGGTGGACTCCAATCAAGTTGTAGAAACATCTCAAGGATGATCAATGGAAACAGGATGCACATGAGCTCATTTTCGAGTCTGAATACTTATGTAAATAAGGTATTTCTGTTTTAAAGGTTTTATAAATGTGCTAAAATGTCTAAAAACCTGTTTTCGCTTTGTCATTATGGGTTATTGTGTGTAGATTGATGAGGAACATTTTTTATTCAATCAATTTTAGAATAAGGCTGTAACGTAACAAAATGTGGAAAAAGTCAAGGGGTCTGAATACTTTCCGAATGCACTGTATCAATTATCATTCATTGAGGAAATCGCCCAGTTAAATCATGCCAATGCGCAGGTTTAGGTTAAGGCGGAGCAGCTAGTTTCCTAGCTATTGTCACATGATTGTTGATTTTTAATTAACTGATAAAATTGGCCCTTATCATAAGCAATTACTTTCATTGTTGAGCCATTCTTTCAATGGAGCCAAGCTGGATTCCCTATTATTTCATACAGTAGCACACTGTGGAAGTCCTGCTACAGTATATTTTGAGCGTTTGCACCTGCTCAAAGTGTTTGCCTTGAAAACCTTTTAGTCAAAATGTGTTTACCCACAGCAAGTGTGCAAACCGGACTGAAATCTGTTATCAAAAGAAAAACAATGCTCTGTGGACTAAGGAGTGGAATGGAAATGTTTTTCCATCTCTACTGTAAATAAGCTGGCTTACTTTCATGTTACCTTCTATGGCAAAATACAAATAAGTGTGATCTTCTGCTGTTACGTATCATGATTTCACCTGCATCATACAGGGCAGGCTACTGGCTTCATGAAACATGTCTTCCTATGCACATCACTTTCACACTGGGAAGGGGCTGATCTAAGGACTGAACACAACAGTAATAACCTGTTGGGTATCTTGACCACTTCATTTGTGGTGTATATTATACGTGATGTTCGCCTATACACTAATCTTTTGGGAGTGGCAGAACTAATACACGATGGCTGATTTACATCAACAGTGTAGGTCTATATTATTGATAACGTGAATCCATGACCTTAAAAAGTACATTAATCAAAGAGACATTATCAGTTAATAGGATGAGTGATTGACAGTAATAGTCTCCTTAATATCCTTCCAGAACATAAATTTTGCCATGAGGGAATGTCATAATACCTTTATCACAGCAGATTTAGGCTGCAGCTGGCGCTTTAAAGCCTTTCTCATTTTGGCAATACACAACCCTTTTAATTCAGCTTTGAATAGATGTTGTTTTATTGGTGCATAATGTTGTGTGAGAAGACAGGGATATTTCCCTGTGAATTATAGCTCTGTGTGTGATGGTATTGTGTGAAATGTCTGCTGGCAACCTATCACCTGAGATAAAAAGAGGGATTGGAGGCAGATGTCAACCTCAGAACTTGTTTACCTCAGTGGATTAATTGCGTCACTCACTCTGACCGGCAGTTCGAATTTCCTGTGTAAACAAATGCATGAGCATGATTGTGACCCCGTGCACAAATATCATGATGTGCACATGTGATCTTGTGCTACTGCACAATA
This sequence comes from Coregonus clupeaformis, assembly GCF_020615455.1. Taxonomy (NCBI): domain Eukaryota; kingdom Metazoa; phylum Chordata; class Actinopteri; order Salmoniformes; family Salmonidae; genus Coregonus; species Coregonus clupeaformis. The sequence continues at coordinate 42,766,619 of NC_059211.1, read as the reverse complement.
AATACATGCAGATGTGCATGTGCGTGTGTGACACACACACACACACACACACACACACACACACACACACACACACACACACACACACACACACACACACAGAGCACTTTCTCTCACACACCTATAATCCTGTTCAGTGGTCTGAACTCTCTCTCATCCTCTCTCTGTGTATTGTAAACAGAGGCAGCTCTTTATTGCTGATGGTGTGTTTACTGTGGTGTTATTAAAGTTGTCAGCAGCCAGGCCAGCAGCTTACAGAGCAGTGTCTTGCCTTCTCAAGTTATGTCACATCTGATTGATGGCTGGCTGGATAGGGGCCCGTGGGGATCGCATCTAAATCGAGAAGAGAGAACAGGAGCACATGCCTCTTTCTCAGGGAAAGAAGAGAGGATAGATTTTAGAGTGGCCGAGTGAAAGAAGAGAGAGAGATAGAGAGGAGGAGTAGTTTTTGGAATGAGCCGCTGAATGAGCGTACGGGAGTATTGTCCCAGGGGACTCATTCTTCCTGAGTGGACGTGAAGTGTTTACAGAGGTATAAATATACCCCTTGCCGGGGGACCACGGCGGCCAGCTGCTCCGAGTCAAGTTTCCCCCAGAGATACTGATAGAGACGTACAGTTGCCTAGCCCTTCTCAGAGTCAGAGGGTTCATGCCTCGAGTCACGGGCCCCCCACCATTGGCCCTCAGTCATAAGGCCCATTGACAGGCCCCTACCTCACTTAACAGCTGCCCAGAGTCAGATTTCTCCCTGAGAGGGCCTATATCAGTACTCCATAACAGCTTGTCTTTTTAGGAAAGCATGGCTTTCCCAGTAGTGATAGACCTCTGAATCTTCAAGCAGCTGCCCTGAGTCAAGTTTCCCTCTACCCTTACGGTACCAAACATACGTCCTACACATCTCCACCTTCCTCTACCTCCATATTCCTTGAATCCCATTACTTCATCCCAACCATCAAATTCCTCAGCCCCTCCTTCTCACATAACACATGACTGGTGACCTTTTTACCTGCTCCCCAGTCCAAATACCTATGACACGCACAGGCACACATGCGTACACACCTGTCTCTGTCCATCTGCACCTGTCAGCCCATAGCCAGGTTAACCCAACGTGACAGGTAATGTAAATAAGCCACATCCATAGGGTAACATGAAATGCCTGTGGAATTTGGCCACCTGTCACTTACATTACATGCACACATGTAACACATGCCACAAGCACACACACACACACACATGATACACGCATACATAAAACAGAGCTCAGAGTTCCAACACTCTCACTGCTGAGTTTAGTCTTAAAGGAGATCATACAAACACTGTCTTTATGAACATGAGGGATATTTTCCCCTCTAAACCACCTTTCTTCAAATCCCCCCAAACACTCAACACTCTGCCACTTCACCTGGAGTGTCCGTGAGGTGTTTTCCACAAGTGACCCAGCTTGCCCTTCTGCACTGCCACTCAAGTGGTCTGTGGCCCCTGGCCATATCGTATTTAAAATCCAGACGTTTTTACACAGGGTTAGCGCATGTCTGACAGTCACTTTTCAGGCTGTTCGGGCGGTGACATTTGGTCAGCACTTCTCTTCAGTAGCATTGGTAGCACGCAGAGCTGTCAGCACAGTGGAAGGAGCTCTGCTCAGGGCTCTGGATAGGACAGAGAGCCAATGTTGTTCAGTGGTGTCTACTCAACAGCCTGTCAACACTCTCCTTCACTCTTAGTCAACACACTGTATCAGAAATACATACAAGGACTTGGAGAATGTAGTTTGTCAGCTGGAATTGTTATTGGATAGTTGGATCTGATTTATTTTCTGTCCTCCCAATTTGAGAGAACATGGTTGATAAGTGAGAAGAACTAAACTGTTTTCTCTCGTTTTTTGCGTTTCCCCACTCTATCACACTTCCTTCTTCCCTCTCAGTAACTCTGTGAATAATTCCTCACAGGAGCTTAAGATCTGTGCCTATGGCCAAATGTTATTGTGTCTCCTATAGCAGGCAGGCATACTGTATTGAATTTATTTCTGTTGTATATTTACCCAGTGCCACCCTGGGGGTGTATGTTCTGTAGAGGTTTTGTTTCAGGTTACCACACCTCTAAAGATGCTTCTCTCCATGGTAACGGTGTTGTGTTTGATGTGGGTAGAATTATACCTATGTCCCTCTCACTGTTCCTTACCTTAGGAGTACCTTTCAGACTCATATTGTTCCTGTTCTTTAGGGCCATATCATCATGTGCCTCAGGAATCAATACATTCTCCAGACATATCTGTATGGTTGTGAATGGTCTCCTGCAGAAGGCCATACAAGTCGTTCTGTACACAGAGAGAGGGAATATGAAAGAGATGGAGTGAGACAAAGAGAAAGGCTCTCATCCCCTCCACTCAGAGATGGAAGTCATTTGCGGCTGGTTTTGTTCTGAGTCTTACTGATTCCTGGCTAACTACTCACAGCTTCCAGGTGGGGTATTTCAGCAAAGATGGATGCCTGCAATTAACTTTAATCCAATTTCTGTGAGCTACTATCTGAAGCCAGGCTTTTTAAATGACCAGTCAGAGTTATATACCCCATGCACAGGGGAGGACTTAGTCACATGAGTAACACTCCCTTCTATTGATATTTGGTGTAAGTGTAAGATATTAAAGGTTTTTGTCTCAATAGAGACCTTTGCTTTTTATCTCTCTCTCTCACCAGTAACATAGCATTACTTCTATCTGTTCAGAATGACTGTTCGCCTCCCCTGTAGAGGCGTTCACCAAAACTCTTCAGCCCTGCTCAGTGGATCAGCAGATAATTGAACTGTCATCTTCTCAAGTCAAATACGAGGCCGGCAGACTGACAGTATGAAATTCATGCATGTCTCACACAATATACTGAGCTGGAAGTCTGGAGAACTGACAGCAATTACAATGGAATCTAGGGTGTCAAATCTAAATGAATTCAGAATTGAACTATCTGGCATTCTATTCCAGTCTGTTCCAGAGTCCTGTGAGATAATGAAGTCTACACAGAGTTGTGAGGGAGCCAGTAACAGGCCTGTAATGGAGTCCATAATGTGTCGCAACTAAGAGCTGTATATGTATCCCAAGTCTCACTGGGCTCTGTACTGGTTAAAGTCCAGTCTTCATGAAGCAGTAATAGGGTCTCTCCTCAGCTAATGTACAGCAGCCAGGTACTCAGGCACAGCTGTGTACAAACCGCCATAGTATAAAATCTGCTGCAGGACTCAATTTACCCAATGATGAGTCTGTAATGGCATGGACCAAAATAGAAAGAGCTATAACTAGAAAGTGTGATTCTGTGATGAAAGCAGATCTAAGGAGTTCACCTTCATCATTTTCGGTGAAATCATTGTAAAATGGACTCTATTTTGTGAATTCATAGGGATGGAGTCTTTCGGAAGGTGCTTTGTCTCATGCTTTGGGCAGTCTGGTCTGTCCTCCATGTTCTCTCATGGCATGTCTATCCACGGCCTGTTCAACTCAGTCAGAGCTCAGTCGCACAAGTCCTCCAATCACACTGATGACATCTATGGTGGGTGAGAGGTACTTAGTGGGTCACCCCCTCTTCACTCCATCATCTTGGGCAAGCAATCATTCAGTGCAACAGGAGAGCCAAGATCTAAGACGAGCTCCTCAGATCACTTTTCACTGTTCTCCACAAGGATGATTCATGTTTTAGGGTCTTATGGCAACATACGTTTTACTTATCTTGTCTTGAATGTGGTGCTGACCCTAATCATCCTTATACTCCTGATTCCTGTGGTGCTCTATGTTGGCGTTTTTATTTGCAGATGTCTCTCTGTCTTTCTCGGTCTGCCTGCTTGATGGCCAACCTACCGTAGAGGAAGGTAATGAATTATTGCCTGGAGAGCAGAAATGATTGCACTCCATCGCTCCCCAGGTTCTCTGCAGGGAGAACAGCAGACAGAGCCTGGCGTAAACTACATCCTGTGTGTGTGTGCGCATGTGCATATGTGTGTATGTGTGTGTAGGACAGTTTTGTGTAACTGTGTACCAGTGCCCTGGGCTGGGGAGGCTGGGTTATGGTGGAAAGGCTGACTGAGCTAATTAAACAATTATCCAGTCAGTGGTGACAAGGCTTCCTTGACCCTGATAGAATGTGTGCTAACATTTGTTTAGGTTTCCCAGTTACTCCCAGTCAAATGCCACTGGTGAAGACTGCGTACAAGAAACGACATCCCCTATACCATTCCAACTCAGTGTGGGTGACACATTTATCATACTGGAACTGTTCCAGTTGTATTTAGAGTGAAGACCAGGCTTTGCATGAACTCTGCAGGTTTTGCATGAACCCCCATGAATCTATCTGATGCGGTCTGGTCAAAAAGAGTATGATGTTGTTGCCGCCAATAGCACTGAATGCAGGGGAAGCCAGCAAGCATTTGGCCTCCCTTAATATTTTTTTTTCATACAATAATAGCCAATCAGCATTGAGCTAAGATGAGTGAGCTCAACTGTGAATGGTCTTGGCACACCCCAAAAAAAAGTGTTGAGAACCCAGTTTAGATTTGACTTTACACCAATCACATCAAAAGTCAAACGTCATTTTTTTTAAAATTGTTGCATCTCGCTGTGTTGTTGTCCTCTGGTGGCTAGCTAGCTAACGAGCAAAAATGGGCCCTTTCCTAAATTAGCCATGGATGGAGATAGGGATTTGGACTTGTGGTTTTAGTTAATTCTCCGTACTGGCCAATGATTATAAAAGCGATTCTAATCCAACCATAAATTCATACATTGTGCCTCTGGCCTGAGAGGATGGAAGTTCAATATGTAGCTAGTTGTAGTAGGCTAATGTTAACTAATTGTTGCCCATGAAAGGAAGTTAGGCTCGCGAGCAAGCATAAAAGACCGTTTAGGCAATATGAAAGAGAGGAGGATGGCATTGGCGTTTCTCTACTTACTTACACACACACACACACACACACACACACACACACACACACACACACACACACACACACACACACACACACACACACACACACACACACACACACACACACACACACACAGTCTTGTATAACTAACCTTGTGGGGGGACACAATTCAGTCCCATTCATAATCCAATTTTCCCTAACCCTAACCCTTACCCTAACCCTAAACCTAATTCTAACACTAATTCTAACCTTAACCTTAAACCCCCTAGAAATAGTATTTGACCTTGTGGGGACTAACAAAATGTCCCCAGGTGACTTCTGGACCCCACAAGTATAGTTACACACACACACAGAGACACAGAAATCAGTAGCATGGACAGCCACATGATATTTAGCTTACGTTGATTGGACTAAATCGTTTTTGGAATAATTTACACTACTGGTCCAAAGTTTTAGAACACCTACTCATTCAAGGGTTTTTCTTAATTTTTTATAATTTTCTACATTGTAGAATAATAGTGAAGACATCAAAACAGTGAAATAACACATATGGAATCATGTAGTAACCAAAAAAGTGTTAAATAAATCAAAATATATTTTATATTTGAGATTCTTCAAATAGCCACCCTTTGCCTTGATAACAACGTTGCACACTCTTGGCATTCTGTCAACCAGCTTCATGAGGTAGTCACCTGGAATGCATTTCAATTAACAGGTGTGCCTTGTTAAAAGTTAATTTGTGGAATTTATTTCCTTCTTAATGCGTTTGAGCCAATCAGTTGTGTTGTGACAAGGTAGGGGAGTATACAGAAGATAGCCCTATTTGGTAAAAGACCAAGTCCATATTATGGCAAGAACAGCTCAAATAAGCAAAGAGAAACAACAGTCCATAATTACTTTAAGACATGAAGGTCAGTCAATCCGGAAAATGTCAAGAACTTTGAAAGTTTCTTCAAGTTCAGTTGCAAAAACCATCAAGCGCTATGATGAAACTGGCTCTCATGAGGACCGCCACAGGAATGGAAGACCCAGAGTTACCTCTGCTGCAGAGGATAAGTTCATTAGAGTAACCAGCCCACATAAATGCTTCACAGAGTTCAAGTAACAGACACATCTCAACATCAACTGTTCAGAGGAGACTGTGTGAATCAGGCCTTCATGGTTGTATTGCTGCAAAGAAGCAACTAGTAAAGGACACCAATAATAAGAAGAGACTTGCTTGGGCCAAGAAACACGAGCAATGGACATTAGACTGATAGAAATGTGTCCTTTGGTCTGGAGTCCAAATTTGAGATTTTTGGTTCCAACCGCCGTGTCTTTGTGAGACGCGGTGTGGGTGAACGGATGATCTCTGCATGTGTTTTTCCCACCGTAAAGCATAGAGGAGGAGGTGTTAGGGTGTGGGGGTGCTTTGCTGGTGACACTGTCAGTGATTTATTTAGAATTCAAGGCACACTTAACCAGCATGGCTACCACAGCATTGTCCAGTGATACGCCATCCCATCTGGTTTGGGCTTAGTGGGACTATCATTTGTTTTTACATCTCCAGGCTGTGTAAGGGCTATTTTACCAAGAAGGAGAGTGATGGAGTGCTGCATCAGATGACCTGGCCTCCACAATCCCCCGACCTCAACCAAATTAAGATGATTTGGGATGAGTCAGACCGCAGAGTGAAGGAAAAGCAGCCAACAAGTGCTCAGCATATGTGGGAACTCCTTCAATACTGTTGGAAAAGCATTCCAGGTGAAGCTGGTTGAGAGAATGCCAAGAGTCTGCAAAGCTGTCATCAAGGCAAAGGGTGGCTATTTGAAGAATCTCAAATATAAAATATATTTTGATTTGTTTAACACTTTTTTGGTTAATACATGATTCCATATGTGTTATTTCATAGTTTTGATGTCTTCACTACAATGTAGAAAATAGTAAAAATAAAGAAAAACCCTAAAACTTTAGATCGGTAGTGTAGTTGTCGCTGTATTAGACTAAGCATAGGTGATTTGATGATGTTGAATTTGAAATGGTGCTGGAATAGTGGAGGCAGCTTCTGTTTTCTTTGCAACTTGCGGTAACTTTCCGGTGTTCTAAGTCAATAGTTGTTTAGTAGTCCGAAAATGTTGGAAACATTAACTTAATTGACCATGCTGTAAGTCTTGTAACTGTTTGTTACATGTAATATGCTTTGTGGACTTCACCGGACAGAGGTGGCTCTCTGGTTTTGGGATGAAACAAAGATGTGGTTGAATTTATTCTGCCACTGTGTCTTCTTATTGTCTCTGCCTTAGGCCTATATGCAGTATCACGGTGGCAAGGCATACGTATGAACTAACAGGTTAAAGAGCAAACAATGCAATTATCACAGCACATACTGTAGGTTATATTATAGCTTTATTTTCCTGGCTTGGCTTCTCCAGTGATTTTACCCATGCACCGCTACTGGGCACATGTACACAATCCATGTCTCAATTGTCTTGAAGTGGATTTAACATGTGACATCAATAAGGGATCAGGTGTTCGTAATGTTTTGTATACTCAGTGTATATATTACGGTGACCGTGGCCATTTGGCTGACCAATTTCCGTCATCCAAAATCCCATGACCATCACTGTCTTATTTGAGTCGTTTAAACCATTTGTATCGATTTTTAAGGTACTTTATTAACTGGAGCTGATAAAGCATGAGGTAGAGAGAGGTGTCGCTCTAGCAGGGGCCGTGCGTGCTTTGTGTAGGCTACTTTGAGTGAGCGAGTGACATTGGGAGCAGAAAGGAGGGGTGGGGGAGACGAGAGACAGCAACCAATCAAGCCGACTAACGCTATAGTATAATAACAGCTGCCATAGCTAGGTTATTTATCATCCAATATATTTACGTAGCACCTGTCTTGACTGCATCAAACCGGGAGAAGCTATTTAAGCTAGCTAGCTAGGCTAATTGAGGCTGCATGCGCTTTCTCGTCCTACACAGTTACAAAAAATAACAACTCCATTCAGAATATTAAGTAGCAGCCTACCTATTGGCTCTTGATCACTGTAGCTTTCCTTCTCCTTTAATTCTGTCATTTTAATTCCAATTTCCATTGATTAGATATATTTTAACTCTCGTGAAAAGCAAGAGCAGCAGCATAAATGATACAATTTCTCTCTCTCTTTCTCTCTCTCTTTCTCTCTCTCGTTCTACTGCAGCAGTCGCGTTCGGATCGGTACGGGTCTTTCAAATCAAATCAAATCAAATGTTATTTGCCATATGCGCCGAATAAAACATTTGTAGACATTACAGTGAAATGCTTACTTACAAGCCCTTTACCAATAATGCAGTTTAAATAGATAAGTAAAAAATAAAAAATAGCAAATCATTAAAGAGCAGCAGAAAAATAAAGTAACAGTAGATAGGCTATATACAGGGGGTATCGGTACAGAGTCAATGTGTGGGGGCACCAGTTAGTCGAGGTAATTGAGGTAATATGTACATGTGGGTAGAGTTAAAGTGACATAAATAATAAACAGAGTAGCAGCAGCGTAAAAGAGGGTGATGGGGTGGGGTGGCAATGCAAATAGTCCAGGTAGCCATGATTAGCTGTTCAGGAGTCTTATGGCTTGGGGGTAGAAGCTGTTAAGAAGCCTTTTGGACCTAGACCTGGCGCTCCGGTACCGCTTGCCGTGCGGTAGCAGAGAGAACGGTCTATGACTAGGGTGGCTGGAGTCTTTGATAATTTTTAGGGCCTTCCTCTGACACCCCCTGGTATAGAGGTCCTGGATGGCAGGAAGCTTGGCCCCAGTGATGTACTGGGCCGTACGCACTACCTTCTGTAGTGCCTTGCGGTCGGTGGCCGAGCAGTTGCCATACCAGGCGGTGATGCAACCAGTCAGGATGCTCTCGATGGTGCAGCTGTAGAACTTTTTGAGGATCTGAGGACCCATGCCAAATTTCAGTCTCCTGAGGGGGAATAGGCTTTGTCGTGCCCTCTTCACGACTGTCTTGGTGATGTGGACACCAAGGAACTTGAAGCTCTCAACCTGTTCCACTACAGTCCCGTCGATGAGAATGGGGGCGTGCTCAGTCCTCTTTTTTTTTTCCTGTAGTCCACAATCATCTCCTTCGTCTTGATCACGTTGAGGGAGAGGTTGTTATCCTGGCACCACATGGCCAGGTCTCTGACTTGTCTTTCCGGACAAGTCAGATAAATTACACATACCCAAGACCCGTGACAATCATATCAGATCCGACCCAGACCCGTGACATTATTTAGAATTCTGGATCTGGACCCTTTCGGGTCGCGGATCGGGTCTCGGGTATTTCGGGTACAGGTGGATCCGTGAAGTCCTCTAGCACTCCCGCCTACAGTCTGTCTAAAGAAACCCCATCTCTGCCCTGAATCCATGGGCAGTCTCCCAAAACAAACCATGTTGATAAATATATTGGGAAAATATGCTTTCAGATAAAGTTGCACATGTGATGTGTTGTTAAAGTGCAATTCCGCCACTTTTCAACCTCATATTCATTATCTCCAGCACCATACCAGTGTCTACATACACTACATGACCAAAAATATGTGGACACCTGCTTGTCGAACATCTCTTTCCAAAATCATGTGCATTAAAATGGAGTTGGTCCCCCCTTTGCTGCTATAACAGCCTCCACTCTTCTGAGAAGGCTTTCCACTAGATGTTGGAACATTGCTGTGGGGACTTGCTTCCATTCAGCCACAAGAGCATTAGTGAGGTCGGGCACTGATGTTGGGCGATTAGGCCTGGCTCACAGTCGGCGTTCCAATTCATCCCAAAGATTGTTCGATGGGGTTGAGGTCAGGGCTATGTGCAGGCCAGTCAAGTTCTTCCACACCGATCTCGACAAACCATTTCTGTATGGACCTCGCTTTGTGCACAGAGGCATTGTCATGCTGAAACAGGAAATGTAATTGTATGCTGTAGCGTTAAGATTTCCTTCAACTGGAACTAAGGGGCCTAGCCCGAACCATGAAAAACAGCCCCAGACCATTATTCCTCCTCCACCAAACTTTACAGTTGGCACTATGCATTGGGGCAGGTAGCGTTCTCCTGGCATCCACCAAACCCAGATTCTTCCGTCGGACTGCCAGATGGTGAAGCGTGATTCATCACTCCAGAGAACGCGTTTCCACTGCTCCAGAGTCCAACGTTTTCTACCGCTCCAGCCGACGCTTGGCATTGCGCATGGTGATCTTAGGCTTGTGTGGGGCTGCTCGACCATGAAAACCCATTTCATGAAGCTTCCGACGAACAGTTCTTGTGCTGACGTTGCTTCCAGAGGCAGTTTGGTAGTGAGTGTTGCAACTGAGGATGGACGATTTTTATGCGCTACGTGCTTCAGCACTCGGTGGTCCCGTTCTGTGAGCTTGTGTGGCCTAGCACTTCGCGGCTGAGCTGTGGTAGCTCCTAGACGTTTCCACTTCACAATAACAGCACTTACAGTTGACCGGGGCAGCTCTAGCAGGGCAGAAATTTGACGAACTGTCTTGTTGGAAAGGTGGCATCCTATGACCATGCCACTTTGAAAGTCACTGAGCTCTTCAGTAAGGCCATTCTACTGCCAATGTTTGTCTATGGAGATTGCATGGCTGTGTGCTCGATTTTATACACCTGTCAGCAACGGGTGTGGCTAAAATAGCCGAATCCACTAATTTGAAGTGGTGTCCACATACTTTTGTATATATAGTGTATGTGGAAACAGCTTGTTTCTATGATCTGTGGTTAAAAATATAAGAAGAAAGGTCCTAAAAAATGCTTCTCTGTGACATCACAGGGTATGATTTTAAAGTAAGAAGAACAAGGATTTTCAAAACCTTCAACCAGTTTCTAGAGGGATGGTATTTTCTTGCTCCCCACGTCACCGCAAATGACATAGTGTTTGAAATTCGCTGTTTTTAAAATGTTTTAACTTTTGATGATGCCATCGGGTAGAACTTTATGTTTTCTTTCTACAAAACATCAGTTTTCACATATGTAGACACTGGTTTTGTGCTGGAGATAATGAAAATGAGGTTGAAAAGTAGTGGAATTGCCCTTTAAGGCTATATCTGAGCTGAGGTGAAGGATAGTAGAGGCTGCTGGGTAATTAAAATAGTTCAAGGCCACACTTATTATGTTAGTTGTGGCCATACATATTACTTCAACACTCATCATTTTTCCTCACTGTGTTTATAGATAGAAACAGTTTTATGTAAAGATTTGAACTCACTGAGTGAGGACAATGGCCTACCATCGCTGAACAAAGAGTTATTGATATTGTATCCATATTAGCCTCAGTGTTTCAGTGGGTCAGGCTATTAAATCATGATCTCTACTATTGACTAGATTGTACAGATGTACAGCAACATGCATTGATTGTCCATTCTATAAATACTTTGGCCAAACAGAATGATCTCTGGCCTTGTATGCTCTCTCTATTGCCATCTCTCCTTTTCCTATTTCAAGCTCCATAGTGGCTAAGGTTGGGGTTACATTTGTATTGAGAGATGATCATCTGGACCATTAGATCTGCCACAGTAGCTGGCCATTTTGGCCAACCATAACAATTAAAGTGTGTCATAGAAGGGTGTTATGTCTCTGCAATATGTTTATCACACTATCACCGAACATGTGCAAGTTTTGAAGGTTTCCTGATAGCTGTCTTTACTTTGAACCTTCAGCCTTTCAACCTTTTGAAAGCACTCAAATCTGAGGAGACATACTGTACATAGTAAAAACAGACCATATTTAGATCTCTAGGAGAAAAAATATCTTCAGATCTTGTGTAAAAGAATGCCAGATATATCTATACTTGAAACATTCCTCCATCCTGACAGGTATGTCCAATGAGAATCACTGTATGATCACCTTGTTGTGATTAGAAGTGACAGTGCTTTCATGGTGTAACATGTCATCCAGAGAAGCTTGGCTCTATAAATAAGAACGCCTAGAAATAAATTGGGTCATGCTTGTCATTCTAAAAATAGATCCAGTGGCACACCTACAAAGCATTCACAGTGTAGCCTAGCTTTGGGACACAACATCAGGAGTCTGTGTATTGGTTGGACTCCCTGAGTTGTGCATCGTTCTGGTGGCTGGCGATGGAAAATAACCATACAACGATATAGCCGGCTTCAGCCCCCAAAACATTCCTGTCAACAAAGGCATATGTAGAATCTCTAGGAACTCAATTTAGCAGATGTAAAGTAAAATGTGACCCTCGCTATCAATTAAACATCTGAATCCAACTTTTGTCCGAACCGCACATTATTGCTGTTGTGTAGACGGTAGTAGATTCCACGGTAGGAAGTCTCGCATGAGGTATGTGGTCTAATGGCAGCCCGCTGTCTAACTCAACAGGAATATGGTGCTGTTAGGACAAAAGTTGGATTCAGATGTTTATTTTATAGCGAGGGACACGTTTCACTTTACATCTGGTAAGTAGATTCCTAGGGATTCTACATATGCCTTCTACAAACTGATGCTGGCACTGAGACCACACTCAACAAGCTGTATAGGGCCATAAGCAAAAAAGAAAATGCTCATCCAGAGGTGGCGCTATTAGTGGCCAGTGATTTAAATGCAGGAAAACTTAAATCTGTTTTACCTCATTTCTACCAGCATGTCACCTGTGCAACTAGAAGGGGGAAAAACTCTAGATCACATTCATTCCACACACAGAGATGCATACAAAGCTATCCCTCGCCCTCCATTTGGCAAATCTGACCATAACTCTATCCTCATGATTCCTGCTTACAAGCAAAAACTCAAACAGTAAGTACCAGTGACACGCTCAATATGTTTCCCTGGCACAAACTGGAATATGTTCTGTGATTCATCCGATGGCATTGAGGAGTTTACCACATCAGTGACCGGCTTCATTAATAAGTGCATCGACGACGTCGTCCCCACAGTGACCGTACTGTACGTACATATCCCAACCAGAAGCCATGGATTACAGGCAACATCCTCACTGAGCTAAAGGCTAGAGCTGCAGCTTTCAAGGAGTGGGACACTAATCCGGATGCTTCTAAGAAATCCTGCTACGCCCTCCGACGAACCATCAAACAGGCAAAGTGTCAATACAGGACTAAGATTGAATCCTACTACAACGGCTCTGACACTCATCGGATGGGCTTGCAAACTATCACGGATTACAAAGGGAAACCCGGCCGAGAGCTGCCTAGTGACGCGAGCCTACCAGATGAGCTAAATGCCTCTATGCTTGCTTCGAGGCAAGCAACACTGAACTATGCGTGAGAGCACCAGCTGTTCCCTGACGACTGTATGATCACGCTTTCCGTAGCCGATGGGAGTAAGACCTTTTAAACAGGTTAACATTCTCAAGGCCCCAGGTCCAGACGAATTACCAGGAGGCGTACTCAGAGCACACGCTGACAAGCTGGCAAGTATCTTCACTGACATTTTCAACCTCTCCCTGACCCAGTCTGTAATCCCTACATTTCAAGAAAACCACCATAGGCCCTGTGCCCAAGAACGCCAAGGTAACCTGTCTAAATGACTACCGCCACATAGCAATCACATCTGTAGCCATGAAATGCTTTGAAAGGCTGGTCATGGCTCACATCAACACCATTATCCCAGAAACCCTGGACCCACTCCTATTCGCATACCGCCCCAACAAATCCACAGATGACGCAATCTCTATTGCACTCCACACTGCTCTTTCCCAGCAGGACAAAAGGAACACCTACCTGAAAATGCTGTTCATTGACTACAGCTCAGCGTTCAACACCATAGTGCCCTACAAGCTCATCACTAAGCTAAGAACCCTGGGACTGAACACCTCCCTCTGCAACTGGATCCTAGATTTCCTGATGGGCTGCCCCCAGGTGGTGAGGGTAGGCAACCACATCTGCCACTCTGACCCTCAACATGGGGTCCCCTCACAGGTGCGTACTCAGTCCCCTCTTGTACTCCCTGTTCACCCACGACAGCGTGGCCGCGCAACACCATCATTAAGTTTTCCCGACGACACGATGGTGGTAGGCCTATTCACCGACGACGATGAGACAGCCTATAGGGAGGAGGTCAGAGACCTGGTAGTGAGGTGCCAGGACAACAACCTCTCCCTCAATGTGGGCAAGACAAAGGAGCTGATCGTGGACTACAGGAAATGAAGGGCCGAACATGCCCCCATTCACATCGAAGGGGCTGTAGTGAAGCGGGTCGAGAACTTCAAGTTCCTTGCCGTCCACATCACCTAAGGACCTATCATGGTCCAAACACACCAACACAGTCGTGAAGAGGGCACGACAACGTTTCTTCACCCTCAGGAGGCTGAAAAGATTTGGCATGGGCCTTCAGATCCTCAAAAAGTTCTACAGCTGCACCATTGTGACTGGCTGCGTCACCGCTTGGTATGGTAACTTCTCGGCATCCGACCGCTAGTGTAGTGCGTACGGCCCAGTACATCACTAGGGCCGAACTCCCTGCCATCCAGAACCTCTATACCATGCGGTGTCAGAAGAAGGCCCCAAAAATTGTCAAAGACTCCAGCCACCAAAGTCATAAACTGTTCACTCTGCTACTGCACAGCAAGCAGTACCGGAGCACCAAGTCTGGGACCAAAATGCTCCTGAACAGCTTCTACCCCCAAGCCATAAGTATTATTTATTTATTTATCTTTTTTTTTTTTTATACTGACTCTCTTGCACTGGCTCTATGCACGCTCACTTGACTATACCCACGCACTCACACATACTACTGTCACGATCGTCAGGGAGAGACCAAGGCGCAGCGTTGAAGGTGAACATATTTATTATTATACTGATCACACGATCAAAACAACAGACGATAACGTGATGTCTACGGTTTAACACAAAACCAAATAAGAACAAGAAACCACACCCACAAAGGGAAAGACAGACAGTTTAAATATGGCTCCCAATCAGAGACAACCAGCTGACACTCGTTGCCTCTGATTGGGAGTCACTCAGGCCAACATAGAAATACAAACTAGACCCACAACCTAAAACACAAAACATAGAAACTAACACCCTGGCTCAACATACGAGAGTCCCCCGAGCCAGGGCGTGACAGTACCCCCCTAAAGGCGCGCGGACTCCGACCGCGCCAACCAAACACAACAGGGAGGGACCGGGTGGGCACTCCGCCTAGGCGGCGGATCCGGCTCGGGCATGATCCCCACTCCTTCTCTAACCCCCCAAAGTACCCTGGTCCGGTCTGGCCCTGCTGACCAGAGCTGAACTGAACACTGGTGGAGCGGATTGCTCTAGCTCCGGCGTGACGCAGCACCTGACCGGTGCTGGACCCGCCACCGTGGAACAGGCACGGGCCGTGCCGGACTGACGACGCACACCACTGGCTTGGTGTGGGGAGCAGGAGCGGGCCGAGCCGGGCTGACGAAACGCACCACTGACTTGGTGCGGGGAGCAGGAGCGGGCCGGACCGGGCTGACGAAGCTCACCACTGACTTGGTGCGGGGAGCAGGAACGGAACGCGTGCCGGGCTGGCGACGCGCACCACTGACTTGGTGCGGGAGCAGGAACGGGCCGGACAGGGTTGACGAAACGCACCACAGACTTGGTGCGGGGAGCAGGAGCGGGCCGGACCGGGCTGACGAAGCTCACCACTGACTTGGTGCGGGAGCAGGAACGGACGTGGCCGGGCTGACCGACGCGCACCACTGACTTGGTGCGGGGAGCAGGAACGGGCCGGACAGGGCTGACGAAACGCACCACAGACTTGGTGCGGGGAGCAGGAATGGGCCGGACTGGGTTGGCGACGCGCACCACAGACTTGGTGCGGAGAGCAGGAACGGGCCGGACAGGGCTGACGCAAACGCACCACAGACTTGGTGCGGGGAGCAGGAATGGGCCGGACTGGGCTGGCGACGCGCACCACAGACTTGGTGCGGAGAGCAGGAACGGGCCGGACAGGGCTGACGAAACGCACCACTGACTTGGTGCGGGGAGCAGGAATGGGCCGGGCCGAGCTGGCGATGCGCACCGTAGACTTGGTGCGAGTAGCAGGAACAGGCCGGACCGTACTGGGAACACACACCACTGGCCCTACGTGGGGATCAGGAACAGGCCGGACCGGACTGGCAACACACGCCAGTACCTCTCGCCGTGCCTCTACATCTTCCACCCCCTCTTCGACCAGTGGCCCCCGTAACCTGGCGGCCTCCTCTGCCAATCCGCTGGGCCGCTCTGTCGCGGTCTCCTGCTGGCCCGTCGTCCACGGCGTTAGCCCCCCCCTAAAAATTTTCTGGGCTTCACTCCTACCCGTGGCCAAGGTCTCCATGTCCCTCGCCAGCCGTTCGCCCTTCTGCCACAATGTCAAGCCCCTCTCCTCCTCATCCGGCTTGACCCAGTCGAGGAGGCGAAGGAGATCTGTTAGAGATCTCCCTGGCGATGGCTCCTGGACACGCTGCTTGGTCACATCTTGGTGGTTTCTTCTGTCACGATCGTCAGGGAGAGACCAAGGCGCAGCGTTGAAGGTGAACATATTTATTATTATACTGATCACACGATCAAAACAACAGACGATAACGTGATGTCTACGGTTTAACACAAAACCAAATAAGAACAAGAAACCACACCCACAAAGGGAAAGACAGACAGTTTAAATATGGCTCCCAATCAGAGACAACAAGCTGACACTCGTTGCCTCTGATTGGGAGTCACTCAGGCCAACATAGAAATACAAACTAGACCCACAACCTACAACACAAAACATAGAAACTAACACCCTGGCTCAACATACGAGAGTCCCCCGAGCCAGGGCGTGACAACTACACTGCCACTCCAACACACACACATACATACACACACACACACACACACACACACACACACACACACACACACACACACACACACACACACACACACACACACACACTACATAAGCTCTCACACAAAACACACACACACACACACATGCATATTGACTCCACACACTCACACATAGACACACTTTCACACTCTTCCCAGACACTGCTGCTACTTATTATCCTGATTGCCTAGCCACTTTTAACCCTACCTGCATGTACATACTGTATTATCTCAATTACCTCACTTACCTCATACTCCTGCAAATTGACTCAGTACTTGTACTTCTTGTATTTAGCCTCGTTATAGTTTTTTTGGTGCTACTGTCTCCTTTTTTATTTAGCAAATATTTTTCAGACTTTTTAACTTTTCACTGTTGGGGACGTGCTCGTAAGTAAGCATTTCGCTGTAAAGTCTACACTTCTTGTATTCGATGCATGTGACCAATAAAATGTGATTTGATTTGACAATAACAACATAGGATATTAAAACAGATAAGGAAGTAGGAACAACCAGTGTCCTAAAAATCATATTGAGATTATTATTTTTTATTTTATTTAACCAGGTAAGCCAGTTGAGAACAACTTCTCATTTACAACTGCGACCTGGCCAAGATAAAGCAAAGCAGTGCGATAAAAACAACAACACAGAGTTACATATGGGGTAAACAAAACAAAAGTCAAAAATACAAACAGAAAATATATATACAGTGTGTGCGAGTGTAGTAAGTTATGGAGGTAAGGCCATAGTGGAAAATAGTTACAATTTCGTATTAACACTGGAATGATAGATGTGCAAAAGATGATGTGCAAATAGAGATACTGGATTACAAATTAGCAAAACAAATAACAATATGGGGATGAGGTAGTTGGGTGGGCTAATTTCAGAATGGCTGTGTACATGTGCAGTGATCGGTAAACTGCTCTGACAACTGACGCTTAAAGTTGGTGAGGGAGATAAGAGTCTCCAGCTTCAGAGATTTTTGCAGTTCGTTCCAGTCATTGGCAGCAGAGAACTGGAAGGAATGGCGGCCAAAGGAGGTGTTGGCTTTGGGGATGACCAGGGAGATATACCTGCTGGAGCGCAGACTACGTGTGGGGGTTTGGCAACGAATATGTAGTGGGGGCCAGCCAGCGAGAGCGTACAGGTCACAATGGTGGGTAGTATATGGGGCTTTGGTGACAAAACGGATGGTACTGTGATAGACTACATCCAATTTGCTGAGTAGAGTGTTGGAGGCTATTTTGTAAATGACATCGCCGAAGTCAAGGATCGGTAGGATAGTCAGTTTTACGAGGGCATGTTTGGCAGCATGAGTGAAGGAGGCTTTGTTGCGAAATAGGAAGCCGATTCTAGATCTAACTTTTGATTGGAGATGCTTAATGTGAGTCTGGAAGGAGAGTTTACAGTCTAACCAGACACGTAGGTATTTGTAGTTGTCCACATACTCTAGGTCAGACCCGCCGAGAGTAGTGATTCTAGTCAAGTGGGCGGGTGCAAGCAGCGTTCGGTTGAAGAGCATGCATTTAGTTTACTAGTGTTTAAGAGCTGTTGGAGGCTACGGAAGGAGTGTTGTATGGCGTTGAAGCTCGTTTGGAGGTTTGTTAACACAGTGTCCAATGAAGGGCCAGATGTATACAAAATGGTGTCGTCCGCATAGAGGTGGATCTGAGCTTCACCAGCAGCAAGAGCGACATCATTGATATACACAGAGAATAGAGTCGGCCCGAGAATTGAACCCTGTGGCACCCCATAGAGACGGCCAGAGGTCCAGACAACAGGCCCTCCGATTTGACACATTGAACTCTATCTGAGAAGTAGTTGGTGAACCAGGCGAGGCAGTCATTAGAGAAACCAAGGCTATTTAGTCTGCCAATAAGAATGCGGTGGTTGACAGAGTCGAAAGCCTTGGCCAGGTTGATGAAGACGGCTGCGCAGTACTGTCTTTTATCGATCGCGGTTATAATATCGTTTAGGACCTTGAGCGTGGCTGAGGTGCACCCATGACCAGCTCGGAAACCGGATTGCATAGCAGAAAAGGTACGGTGGGATTCGAAATGGTCGGTGATCTGTTTAACTTGGCTTTCAAATACTTTCGAAAGGCAGGGCAGGATGGATATAGGTCTGTAACAGTTTGGATCTAGAGTGTCACCCCCTTTGAAGAGGGGGATGACCGCGGCAGCTTTCCAATCTCTGGGGATCTCAGACATTACGAAAGAGAGGTTGAACAGGCTAGTAAAAGGGGTTGCGATAATTTCGGCGGCTAATTTTAGAAAGAAAGGGTCCAGATTGTCTAGCCCAGCTGATTTGTAGGGGTCCAGATTTTTCAGGTCTTTCAGAATATCAGCTGTCTGAATTTGTGTGAAGGACACAAGTTGCAGCGGAGGGTGCAGAGCTGGTGGCCGGGGTAGTGGTAGCCAGGTGGAAAGCATGGCCAGCCGTAGCAAAATGCTTGTTGAAATTCTCGATTATTGTAGATTTATTGGTGATGACAGTGTTTCCTAGCCTCAGTGCAGTTGGGAGGAGGTGCTCTTATTTTCCATGGACTTTACAGTGTCCCAAAACTTTTTGGAGTTAGTGCTACAGGATGCACATTTCTGTTTGAAAAAGCTAGCCTTTGCTTTCCTAACTGATTGTGTATATTGGTTCCTGACTTCCCTATAAAGTTGCATATCGCGGGGGCTGTTCGATGCTAATGCAGTACGCCACAGGATGTTTTTGTGCTGGTCAAGGGCAGTCAAGTCTGAGGAGAACCAGGGGCTATATCTGTTCTTAGTTCTGAATTTTTTGAATGGGGCATGCTTATTTAAGATTGAGAGGAAAGCACTTTTAAAGAACAACCAGGCATCCTCTACTGACGGAATGAGGTCAATATCCATCCAGGATACCCGGGCCAGGTCAATTAGAAAGGCCTGCTCGCTAAAGTGTTTTAGGGAGCGTTTGACAGTGATGAGGGGTGGTCGTTTGACCGCGGACCCATTACGGACGCAGGCAATAAGGCAGTGATCGCTGAGATCCTGGTTGAAGACAGCGGAGGTGTATTTAGAGGGTAAATTTGTCAGGATGATATCTATGAGGGTGCCCATGTTTACAGATTTAGGGTTGTACCTGGTAGGTTCGTTGATAATTTGTGTGAGATTGAGGGCATCTAGTTTAGATTGTAGGTTGTCCGGGGTGTTAAGCATATCCCAGTTTAGGTCACCAAGCAGTACGAACTCTGAGAATAGATGGGGGGCAATCAGTTCACATATGGTGTCAAGGGCACAGCTCGGGGCTGAGGGGGGTCTGTAGCAAGTGGCAACAGTGAGAGACTTATTTCTGGAAAGGTAGATTCTTAGAAGTAGAAGCTCAAAGAAAAAAAGGGGCAGGTTTCCGGGCATTGTAGAATAGATTCAGGGCATTATGTACAGAAAAGGATATGGAAGGATATGAGTACAGTGGAGGTAAACCTAAGCGTTGGGTAACGATGAAAGAGATAGCATCAATGGAGGCACCGATTGAGTCGGTCTCCGCGTGTATGGGGGGTGGGACAAAGGAGATATCTATGGCAGGTTGAGCTGGGCTGGGGGATCTACAGTGAAATAGTACAATAAGAAATAGCCGAAACCGCAATAAGCAAGGCATATTGACATGCGAGAGAGGCATAAAGCAATCACAGGTGTTATTCGAGAGAGCTAAGACAACAGCTGATAATGGCGACAAAGTTTGGGCTGAGGCTAAACATAAACAGGATGCGGTACCGTATAAAGGAACAGTCCAGCAGGCATCAGCTGTATAGCTGAGTTATCATAAGGTCCGGTGAACAGCAATAGGAGAGTTCGGAGGTAGTTCGGGGGCTGCTATAGCACTGGCGAGCAAGAGGCCACGGCTAGCGCGTGCTAGCGGGCCGGGGCTAGCAGACGGATCTTCGTGGTCGACGTCGTAACAGGAAACCTGTTGTAATCACTTCAGACGATTTCGTCGGCAGACCAGTCGTGTTGGATCGGTGGGGCTCCGTGTCAACACTAGGAGGTCCCGTCCGGTTGACAGAGAGGTAGATAGCCGGGAGAAGGGCCTGGCTCGCGGCTAGCTCAAGGCTGATTAGCCAACAACAATGTCCATTTGATTGCAACTATCTAGCTACGATGATCCGGTGTTAAAGGTCCAGTGAATCAGTGATTCCGGCAGAAAAAACGATATGTTCTGGGTCGATAACGTGCTGTGCAGACAGTGCAGACTGGCCTATAATAGTCCAGGCTAGAGCTGGCTGGTAGGTAGTGCAGGCCACGGACAATGGTGAGAAACCGCTAACGGTGGCTAATAGCAAGTAGCTAGTTAGCTGGCTACTCCCGTCCGGTAGACAGAAAGGTAGATAGCCGGGATATGGGCCTGGCTCAAGGCTAGCTCAAGGCTAACTGGTGCTTGCTTCAGGGGCAGTGGTGATTAGCCAAACAGCAACATCCAATTCGGTTGCGGCTAGCTAGTTGCGATCCAGTGTTAATGTCCAGTGAAAATCCGATGTTCTGGGTGAAAACCGCTAACGGTGGCTAGCTGGTATCAACTGGAGATTCTAGATAAAAGGTAAGTCGATAATAGAATCCGTTCCACATTGAGTGAGGCGGGTTGCAGGAAAGTATATTTTGTAGAAAGATTAAAAGTGTGATAGGGGAATATGTACGAAAAATACAAAAAAAAATACAAAAAAATGGCTATTTACACAGACACACAACAAAGACCACGACCGCACTGCTACGCCATCTTGGAACGATATGATTGGTTGTCCTGCCATACAACTGCTTTTTCTGTCAAATGTATCCTTACTCATTTTGTGATGTTGCATTGTGGAATTCATATACATTGTATTGTGTTACTTACTAGTTGGTATTGGGATGTTTTTAAGTATTTTTATAGAGTAGGAATAAATGATGTTGTGAAATTGTTCCGTGGTATTGTTGCTGGCTCATGATGTTGCTGTGTCATAATGTAACAGAGTAAGGTGTTACTCTGGTTTAGTGAAACTGTGTGATGCCATTATGCCACAAAATGAACTTGTAATCTTAAAGGTGCTACAATACCAACCTCTGAGACTACCTATCCCCCAGGTATTGATAGCTGGATGCTAAATAAGTGTGCCATCATTGGAAAGCACAGCTGGCACACTGCTGGGAAATGCAATGGATTTACTTCAACACTGAACACAGATGTTAACGTGTTCTGGCTCATTGCCTTCTCGTCACCCTCCCTCGCCTAACTGCAGAGGAGGGGTAGTGTGACTGTGGTGTGGCTTGTTCTGTGGGTCTCTGTAAAGACAGGCTCGGCATGGCTCCTTTCGTGCTAAAGCCCCAGAACGCTCGGCTGACTGATTGGGCAACTGGCTAGAGCTGTTCTGGAGGCTTCCGTTGTCCCCTGCCCCAGGGATTTTTACTACGCCTGCAGCAGCTTCACATGGTGAATGACAAGCAGATGCCAGGGACAGGCTAGGGATGCATCGCTTCACAGGACATGCTAATCAAAATGGCTATTTCCACTCTGTTTTGCCCCCGCCTAAGCTAACAGCAAATTACTTAAACATGAAAATACAGCTAGGCCCACACACCCTTGTTCCCACAGAAACATCCTGCTGTTACATGTTCTGTATGCTTTAGCTGGTCTTGGAGTGTCTTGTCTACAACGTCTATCCTGAGTGTCAATCTAAAGTGCCTATACTTCCATGCAAAAATCTGAGATTTCCTCTCTGATGATCTGCTAAGACTGAGGAAGTCCTAATAGGATTAATGTGAGGCTTTGAGCTCTGTGGGAGTGAAAGGCATACACCCTGTGGCTGGCCCTGGCCCTGGACCTGCTCGCATCTCCTCTGCCCTGCTCTCCTCTGCTGACTACAGAGAACACCCTCCACAGGCACTGACCTCAGATCAGTGGGCTCAACACTCATTCTGCCAGCCAGTAGTCAGTGTCTCAATGGGACTATGATGAACTGTAACCCTGAAAGAACCCACAACCACAATACAGTTATTGAATAGCATTATGGGTATTGCATTGAGACTAGGAATAAGTAGCTGTATACAGAGAAATAAAGAAATAGAAAAAATACAGGATGGCTTGATGCTACCCTGACCAGTTTGCAGATAAGTGGGAAGGGATCAATGATTTATATATACACTAGATGACTGATAAGGGGCGCTGTGTTGATGCCACCTCAATCTTGGCACTCCCTCACCACCGTAAAAAATATTTTAGAAGCTATAGAAATGCATTTATTAATGTCTACATTTGTTTTTGCCCCATTTATTATATTACAGACACCTTAATGCATACTTTTAAATTATATTATGTGAGCTAAACATACAAATACATTTTGTTAAAATATTTAAAATGTTCCTTAAATTCAAATTTTTTTAAATGACTAATGTTACTGACCCCACTACAACACTACAGAAAATACTTAAATATATGTAATTTTGTCCTTGAAACATTTAATTGAAATACTGTAGAATTTCATTCATTCCTATGGAGGACTGCTCCTACTGTGGAGTGCCAATATGGCCGTCAAGTGTCTCCAAAGCCTCTCAATGGCCAGTACATAGCATCAGGAATCCACGGTTTATATACATCATTGGAGGGGATTGGTTGAGAGCACTTGTAGGAAGATGAGTTGGGGTGAGGGCAATTTTTTTTTTTTGCGTTCTGCATCGGGCTGTTGGTTGGCAGGTGATTGGACCAGACCCTCTCTGTAAAATGGCTGCTGTTATCGACTGATGATTTTCCCATGCTGTTGCTGCTGCCTTTCCACCCGCTGATTTTATCGACCCCCAGGAAAATTGTGAAGGAGGATGAGAGCTAGACAGACAGACAGTCAGACTGACAGATAGAGAGTTAGAGGGAGAGAGGTAGATAGTGAGAGACAAAAACATCACAAAGAGATAAGCGTCAATGCTTTGGGAAAAGGAGTCAATAGTCACATCCGAAAAAATATTGTTGTGGTGAAACGACACCAATAGACCAAAATGTGCTGTTTTGTGGCTCTGTGAGCTGTGTTAGTTTTTGTTGCATTTTTAAATAAAATAAAATAAAATCAACCCCTCTGCCTTCGAGCCAGGTGTGGCTGTTGGCATGCACCGGTGTTTGTATACCTGCTGATGCGTTATCACGGACATTATCAATATTTCCTGGGCCATCAATATTTAATGCACTCCTCTGCAGAAATCACCCACCATTACCTATTGATCAGTCCCAGCCCAGACTGTGTGAAAACCACCAGAGAGGGGCAGGAAAACAACAGACTCTTCCAAGGGCAGCAGTTTGCAGTGAAGTCCACAGAGAATGGTTTGTTATGTACTGTATATACTATACCTCTTATCCCAAACAAAAGTGTTGGTTATCTCCCGCTTTCCCTCAAGAGTGTCAAGAGTGTGGCCTCTCTTCAGACCCAGAGCCTGTTAGAAGTGGAGAGGGGTGATAGATCACCCTAAGTCTCTCAGAGTCAGAGTTTGACAGTAGTGAAATGTGTAGATAAGGCTGTCATCCAGTAGGAACAGTCAAACATCTGTCTGATTCTGTCTGGACCATTGTTAAAGGGCTGATATGCATTTCCAGTAATGAGACATTGAAGCTTTAGCTCATATCAATGGTTTTCAATGGACTGAGAAAAAACAATTATATTACGCAAAAAGTGATGGGGTGAGGTGTTTCACTGTAACAGGTGTTTGCATTACATTGGTAGTAGCAGATGTGTATTAAATCTCTCTTTCTTTGTCTCTTCTACAGAGACAGTGATGGACACGCGGACGGCCACAGCGGAGCTGGGTTGGATAGCGTATCCTGCCTCTGGGGTAAGACCACTCCTCATCTAGACCTCCTTTAAACACTCACCAACCATCCTCTCCTTCCCTCTCCTTGACATCTAAACTTTTCCACAATCTCAAAAAGCATCCCTGAAAGTTGAGTGGTAGTGTATTGTTGATGCCACAGACCAAAGAAAGTGTTCAGATGCCCATAGTCTGCTCTCAGGGCCTAACAACACACTCACCAGCTAACGAGCTCACTTCATTCTGCTGCCCCATGACTGACTGGCTCACAGACAGCCATCTCTGGGAGATGTAGTGATTTGTGACCATGTTCTTCTTCCTCTTATAAATCTATTTGTCGTTCATAGGCGCTGGCTGGCAGCTTGGTTCTGAGCTGTAGAACCAAGCACGTTAAGTGGAGACAGAATGTGCATCCCCTGTGTCTCATGCAATCAAGAGAAATAATGCATTGCACCGTCAGTGTGTGTACCCCAAGGGAATACTTTAGTTTGAGCACACTTAGATTCCAATTTCAAGCCTGCCAAAAGCTTAATTAAAACACTTAGATCTCGTTCTGAACAATTAAGTTCTACTTATGTGCTACAATAAGTGAAACATTAAACACCAGAGTTGGCCAAATCCAGAGGAGGAAAATAAATGCCAGAGGTCCTTATTTGCATGAACAGTTGTGAGAGCTTTAACGTGTCATTTTTTACACACAACATTAGATTTTGTTGAATGTATGTGCATGCCATTAAGATTCACAAGACAATGCCATATTCATATTGACAGATTGACATTGATAGTGAATTGATAGTGATTTAAATTTCAAGTTCAAACATAAAAAGTCTCATAGTTCGATGATTACAGAAACTGATTTTTTTCTTTTCTTTTAGATACAAAGTATTTTTAACCAGTGTGTTTTACAAAATGGAAAATTTATAATTTTCTGCAAAATGAGACACATTTAGGCCCTTAAGATTTGGTGTTTATGGTAATGTAATTAATGAGATTAATTTCAATGAATGTAGATTATATGCAGCAATGTTGTATTCTATTGCAATTGTATGTGGTTTCAGGCTGCCCTCTGTCTATTAGTAATTTGTAAATAATGAGTAATTCTCTGAAAGCTGCCACAGGTCTTAGTCATGACAACTATTATTTCATTAGGATATTATGTTCATTTGACAGGCGGAAAATGGCACTAGAAATATGATAGGAAAGTCTGCTCTACTATATTGTCAACAGAAAGATAATATATAATAATGGGGTTCCAAGAGATTATTGAATGTGGGGTTGAATGTAGAATATGCACATGCAGAATGTATATTCAACAGGTAGGTCTGCACTGTTTGGCTCTGCATTAGCTTTGATCCTGTTGCAACCAGCACCTTGCATACAGACAAGCACTGTCTTTCTGTGCATAGATGACAAAATGTATTTGACATTACGATGACACAGTGTTTAGAAATCGTCCCTCTCTCTTTTTCATTAGAAAAAAAAACGTTTTTTGAATAGTCACTTACTCATATGGACACTGAGTCACTATTAATAATAGAGGGAGATGAGGAGATAACAAGGGCTTTCAAAACCAAGAAAAAGGAGGGTCAAAGTGAAGAACAGTGATGTTTCCTCCTTTAGATAGATAGTGTGTGGTGAAACATAGGCAAGTTCCCGAAGCTAGATGCTCTACTACATTAAGCGTTTATTGGGTCAGAGAGAAACAATGAATAGAGCGTGTGGGTGGAGAGGTTCAGATTCTTCTAGCCGTACATGTGAAGCTGAGACTCGTAAAGGTTTGATGATTTGGTAGACATCTGTCATTTATCTCATTCGACAAGGTTGAGAGATACAATTGTGGACTGCCCAGAAGGGAACCAAATTGTTATAGTTTAATGCTCGCCCATGTTATAGTTGTTAAAAAATAAACATGGTCGCGCTATGGAAGACATGCCAAAGTATCTGATGATGTTTAATGCAAAACTGGTCCTTCTGTGCAAATAAAACTCCATCATAACCATTAATTAACCTTTTGCTGAGTATCTATTTGATTGCATACCGTAAATGACTCCTGGATGTCTGATGATGCTATTACTGTAAGTTGCTATGGAGCTGGAGTCAGATTTCTCTTTTCAAATTGAGAGAGGCTATTCATTTCATGATGGCTTGTCATTGTAATTGAATTGTACACTTCTTGGAAATCACAGTGACATTATGAATTATTCAGTTCAAAGGAGAACACTCCCACATACAGTTGAAGTCGGAAGTTTACATACACTTAGGTTGGAGTCATTAAAACTCGTTTTTCAACCACTCCACAAATTTCTTGTTAACAAACTATAGTATTGGCAAGTCGGTTAGGACATCTACTTTGTTCATGACACAAGTAATTTTTCCAACAATTGTTTACAGAGAGATTATTTCACTTATAATTCACTGTATCACAATTCCAGTAGGTCAGAAGTTTAAAAGCTAAATGTAGTTGTATACACTATGGCAAGCCACAACACAAAGGGGAGTAAGAGAAAACAAGAGGATCTAAGAAATGTTGAGTCCGAACTTAAATCTAAAATGGAAGAGAAAACGGTGCGAGTAGGTTGGTAATTTTTTTTCTCATTTTCTAAGTTGACTGTGCCTTTAAACAGCTTGGAAAATTCCAGAAAATGATGCAATGGCTTTAGAAGCTTCTGATAGCCTAACTGACATCATTTGAGTCAATTGGAGGTGTACCTGTGGATGTATTTCAAGGCCTACCTTCAAACTCAGTGCCTCTTTGCTTGATATCATGGGGAAATCAAAAGAAATCAGCCAAGATCTCAGAAAACATGTGTAGACCTCCACAAGTCTGGTTCATCCTTGGGAGCAATTTCCAAACGCCTGAAGGTACCACGTTCATCTGTACAAACAATAGTATGCAAGTATAAGCACCATGGGACCACGCAGCCGTCATACCGCTCAGGATGGAGACTCATTCTGTCTCCTAGAGATTAACGTACTTTGGTGTGAAAAGTGCAAATCAATCCCAGAACAACAGCAAAGGACCTTGTGAAGATGCTGGAGGAAACAGGTACAAAAGTATCTATATCCACAGTAAAACGAGTCCTATAGCGACATAACCTGAAAGGCCGCTCAGCAAGGAAGAAGCCACTGCTCCAAAACCGCCATAAAAAAGCCAGACTACGGTTTGCAACTGCACGTGGGGACAAAGATGGTACTTTTTGGAGAAATGTCCTCTGGTCTGATTTAACAAAAATAGAACTGTTTGGCCATAATGACCATCGTTATGTTTGGAGGAAAAAGGGGAACGCTTGCAAGCTGAAGAACACCATCCCAACCGTGAAGCACGGGGGTGGCAGCATCATACTGTGGGGGTGCTTTGCTGCAGGAGGGACTGGTGCATTTCACAAACTAGATGGCATCATGAGAAAGGAAAATTATGTGGATATACTGAAGCAACATCTCAAGACTTCAGTCAGGAAGTTAAAGCTTGGTCGCAAATGGGTCTTCCAAATGGACAATGACCCCAAGCAGACTTCCAAAGTTGTGGCGAAATGGCTTAAGGACAACAAAGGTCATAGGTGTATCATGACTGAAACATATCAAACCGTTTGTGGTTTTCAGTGAAAGAAGACCATATAAGAGGCTGAATTAGGCCCAGTACATTCTCCTGGTCAGGGCAGGGCTCTGTAGACACAACAGGTGTCTGGGGGTTACTTGGGTCCACAGTCTTTTCTCTGATCCATAATGGGCTGTGTTCCACATAGAGTCAGAGGCCTGCTGCTATTCTCATCCTCCCCTTCCAGAAACAATGAATATCTGACAGAGAATCCCTGCCCATTAATTCTCATGGAAATACTGGACTGCTCATGCGCCTGTTTAATTTACTATAGAGGAAATGAACTGGAAATGATTAAATTGAGAAGCTGTGTAAGTATATGTGTGCGTGCGTGCTCTCAAACGCATTCATGCATGCGCATGTACCTGTCCACGTGCATACAGGCTTGTTGGGTGTGTACGGGATGTACAGAGATTTGGGTGAGTGTGAGAAAGGAGTGGGAACAGAGGAGACCGCCTGTGGAGAGCCTGTATCATCCCTCCATCCTCTGATCCACCAGGAGGACTCCCTATGGAG